>NC_052152.1:5133906-5748906 GCF_902713615.1 Scyliorhinus canicula | reverse complement strand
CAAGCCAGCTATTTAGTCCAGTGTGCTAAACCAGCCCCTATGATGTAACTGTAAAAATCCCCTCGTCGCCACACTCCGACACCTGTTCGGGTACACAGAGGGAGAATTCAGAATGTCCAAATTACCTAACAACGCATCTTTCGGGACTTGTGGGAGGAAACCCACGAAGACGTGGGGAAAACAACAACAATAATTGCTTATTGTCACAAGTAGGCTTCAATGATGTTACTGTGAAAAGCCCCTACGTGCAAACTTCATACAGACAGTGACCCAAGGCAGGAATCGAACACGGGTCCCTGGCGCTGTGAGGCAGCAGTGCTAACCAGTGTGCCACCCTGCCGCCCCCATCTCCTCTGATTTATCTCCTCTGATTAATTGCCATTCAATTTCAGACACTGTCCTCTGGTTAGCAAGCCGGATGCCAATGAGAGCGGTTTCTTATTATCCACACTGTCTCGACCCATGGTAATTTTGCAAACCTCCAATAAATCTCACCTTAACCTTCTCTGCTTGCGGGAGAACAGCCCTCGCCTCTCAACTCAAGTCAACTCCCTCAATAGTGCAGGGGGCTGGAATAAGAGAAAAACAAGTTGATCGTCTTTTGTGTTCATTCACAGGGTATGGCCGTCACGGACAGGGCGAGTTGCCCTGGAGAAGGTGATGGTGAACTGCCTTCTTGGCAGCTGAGTGTATCGTTAAGAGTCAACCACATTGCTGTGGGTCTGGAGTCACATGTAGGCCAGACCGGATAAGGACGGCAGATTTCCTTCCCTAAAGGGCCTTAGCGAACCTGTCGTTTAGAGTCACAGTTAGTGGTGCTAGATTTTCAATTCCACATTTACTAAATAAACTGAATTTTCCCAGCTGCCACGATGGGGTTTGAATTTATATCTCTGGTGCGCTAATCTAGACCTCTGGATTCCGAGTAATGTAAGCTATACCACCAACTGAATTCTGAAGACCAGAACATTTGACATCTAACTAAGAGCTTACAAATCTGACAGTAAATCCCAACAGAGAGTTTTAGATTTACAGCAGTGTCTAAGACTGAGTAAATCACACTCAGATTCGAAGGCCATGTGACAGAAGATGTTAAATCAAAATGGTTGTTCAGCTCAGCAAAACCACTTGGACTATTTTGTACACCAACAGTTCCTGTGAAGACCAGGGCAGGTTAAAGACTGAATCTGATGATCAGATCGCAGTCTCAGTCATGGATCTCTTTGCTCCAGAAGGGTCTCGGGTTGAGGCCCTGCTGCTGGATCCACAGAGAGTGCTGCAGTGTTGACGGTGCCATCCCTCAGATCAGACGTGAAGTCAAGCTGGGGTTTGACCTCTCGGATGGATGTCGAAGATCTTAGCGTCACTCTTCTGCAGGAGACTGGGAGTTTGATGGGGCTACTGTATTTGCATCACTGCAGCAGTGAGTACGCATTGAATGTACTTCGATGACTGTGCGTCACTGGGACATCTGAAGCTGCGAAAGTCGCTATAGAAATGTAACTTACATACTGCACAGGACAATACAGCATGGGTTTCCTCCTGGTGCTCCGGTTTCCTCTCAAGATCCACGCCTTTGGTGGTTAGGTGGATTGGCCATGCTAAATTGGCCCTTAGTGTCTAAAGCTCTGGTGGGGTTGTGGGGTAGGGCGGGGGATTGGGCCGAGTAAGGGTGTTCCTTCGGAGGATCGGTACGGACCTGTAAAGGCACCGGAATGTGGCGACTAGGGGCTTTTCACAGTAACTTCAATGCAGTGTTAATGGTTGGTTTAGCACACTGGGCTAAATAGCTGGCTTTGAAAGCAGACCAAGGCAGGCCAGCAGCACGGTTCAATTCCCGTACCAACCTCCCCGAACAGGCGCTGGAATGTGGCGACTAGGGGCTTTTCGCAGTAACTTCGTTTGAAGCCTACTTGTGACAATAAGCCATTTTCATTTCATAATGTACGCCTACTTGTGACACCAATAAAGATTATTATTATTAATGCTCTGGGAACCCGGATTCAAATCTTATCATGGCAGATGGATCCAATAAAAGTCTAATAATGACCATGAAACCATTGTCAATTGTCATGTCAACCCATCTGGTTCACCGATGTCCTTCAGGGAAGGAAATCTCCGTCCTTACCTGGTCAGGCCTCGATGTGACTCCGGAACCCCAGACCCACAGCAATGTGGTTAACTCTTAAATGTCCTCAAAACAGTGAGACCCACAGAACAAGAAAACAGAATCTGCAAATCAATCTCATCAGTAGGTGCAGCAGTCTGCAACTACTGTCATTCATGCAGCACGTTGTGCATCATGACATGTACCCAGGCACTTCACAGGACAGCTATCAAAGCTGTGACTCCCAGCCACAAAGCATAGGGTAACCAAGGGAATGTTAATAGAATTAGGTGGCGATGTTTGAGACGGAATTCCAGGCCAATGCAGAGAAAGATAAGACCAAAGATGCACCAACAGATACTGGGATGTACAAGAGGCTCGAGTTAGAGAAGGGCAGGGATCTGAGTGGTTTACAGAGCAGGAGGGAACGGAAGGGGTGAAGATTTGACATTCACAATGGCGCCAGAGCATGGCAGCTCTCTGCGAGCTCTCTCAACGAGACCCCTTTCTTTTATCTCTTATCACCATTCTGATGTACTAAAACTCTTTTCCACTTCATATTTAATTACTAATAATGCTCCTTTATCTTTTCTTACAGGTTTGAGGATCCTCTCAGCCTCGCATGACTCCATCTGTATCCAATATGCGCCACCGGACCTCCATGCTGTACCAGCGATGGCCCGAGGACCGAGACCTACCCGGCCAGCGACAGCCTGAGGACCGAGGCCTACCTGGCCAGCGACAGCCCGAGAACCGGGACCTACCCGGCCAGCGACGGCCCGAGAACCGAGGCCTACCCGGCCAGCGACAGCCCGAGGACCGAGGCCTACCTGGCCAGCGACAGCCCGAGGACCGAGGCCTACCCGGCCAGCGACAGCCCGAGAACCGAGGCCTACCTGGCCAGCGACGGCCCGAGGACCGAGGCCTACCCGGCCAGCGACGGCCCGAGAACCGAGGCCTACCCGGCCAGCGACAGCCCGAGGACCGAGGCCTACCCGGCCAGCGACGGCCCGAGGACCGGGACCTACCCGGCCAGCGACAGCCCGAGGACCGAGACCTACCCGGCCAGCCACAGCCCGAGGACCGAGGCCTACCCGGCCAGCGACAGCCCGAGGGCCGAGGCCTACCCGGCCAGCGACAGCCCGAGGACCGAGGCCTACCTGGCCAGCAATCACCTGAGGATTGAGGCCTCCCCAGTCAGCGACAGCCCGAGAACCGAGGCCTACCTGGCCAGCGATCACCCGCCTAGCGACGACCTGAGGACCCACTAAAAGCTCCATGACTTTGCTGCTCTAAGTGAACTGCTGCATCCATTCCCCGGTGTCGGCCTGACTAGGCCCACACTGGGCTCCGACCATGTGACTGCTTTCTCTAGTCTCCGACCACGTGACCTGACCCTACCACGTGGTTTTCAGCCTGTCCATCACCCTGAAGTACCTCCGCCAACAAAGTCAATCTCCCTGTGACTGGAGCGCGGGGGCGCGAGGCCTCGCCAACGAAGCGGGAATGCCCAAGCCAACCTCAACATGGCAGGTACGCGCCTGACCACCCCGGAAGGTGAACCCGACCTCGCCACCCCAGGATACCAGACCAACCCACGTACAATCCCCTCCCGTGAACCTGCCACAGCCACCATTATCCACGACAACTCTGAATGTAACCTACCTTACGGAAAGCCAGCCCTTCCATCTAAGGGCAGCCGCAGACCCAGGAAGGAGGGAAAAACGTGGCGGTCTGAAGGTGAGACTTAAATTACGCGGCATCAAGACCCCTCTCCCCAGCGCACTCCTGGTGAACGTCCAAGCGATTGAGAACAAGCTGGATGACCTCAACGCTAGAATTATCTCCCAGAGTGAAGTGAGGAACTGCTGTATGCTTTCCTGCACCGAGACATGGCTCATTCCGGCCACATCAGGCTGCACCATGCAACCCAAAGGCTTCTCGACCCACCGGACAGGCAAGTCGAAGGGCGGGGTGTTTTGCCTCCTGCCAACCTCAGGAAGGTCCTACCCAAACTCCATCAACATACCTCCTGCTCCACCAGAGGTGCAAACACCCTGGGCCACTGCTACACGAGCATCGAAGGAGCATACCGCGCCATTCCCCGACCTCACTTTGGAAAATCCGACCACAAGTCGGTATTCCTACTTCTGGCTTACACACAGCAACTCAAGCGTGCTGAGCCAGTCAAGGAAACCGTGCAGTGCTGGTCCGAAGCATCAGAGGACATCTTCTGCGATTGCTTGGAGTCTGTGCACTGGTCCATATTCAAGGCCGCGGCAGCTAACCTGGCCAATGACACAAACCTGTGACATCTATGGCAGGGCCTACACAAGATCACCGGCTATAAAGCAAGCCCAGGTGGAATATCTGGGGCTGGAGCATCCCTCCCCGGTGAACTGAACAAGTTCTATTCCCGCTTTGAACATTCAGCCAATGTATCAGTGCCACCCGCCCCAACAACCCTGGACACACCCATACCCACTATTACAGCCTCAGAGGTAAGAGCTGCCTTCTTGAAAGTGAATCCGTGGAAAGTGACAGGCCCGATGGAGTCCCTGGGTGAGCACTCAGACCCTACACAGACCAGCTGGCGAGTGTATTTGCAGATACCTTCACCACCTCACTCCTCCGCTCTGAGGTCCCCACCTCCTTCAAGAAGACCACCATTGTGCGTGGGTTTCCCCCGGGTGCTCCAGTTTCCTCCCACAGTCTAAAGATGTGCGGGTTAGGTGGATTAGCCATGCTAAATTGCTCGTAGTGTCCTAATAAATGTAAGGTTAAGGGGGGGGGGTTGTTGGGTTACGGGTATAGGGTGGATACGTGGGTTTGAGTAGGGTGATCATGGCTCGGCACAACATTGAGGGCCGAAGGGCCTGTTCTGTGCTGTACTGTTCTATGTTCTATGTTTAATACCAGTACTGAAGAAGAACAAGCCTGCCTCAACCACTACTGATCGGTGGCCCTAACGTCTGTTTTCATGAAATGCTTTGAGCGGCTCGTCATGGGACGGATCACTGCCAGCCTCCCAGACGGTCTCGATCCGCTGCAGTTCGCCTACCGCTGCAACTGATCCACAGCAGATGCTATCTCACTGGCCCTACAATCAACTCTCGAACATCTCGACAGCAAGAACACCTACATCAGACTGCTGTTCATTGACTACAGCTCCGCCTTCAACACCATTATCCCGACAAGACTTATAAACAAACTCTGCAATCTTGGACTTGATCCCTCCCTGTGCAGCTGGATCCTTCCTCACTAACAGACCACAATCTGTCAGGATCGGCAACAGCACCTCCTCCACAATAGTCCTCAACACCGGGGCCCTGCAAGGATGTGTGCTCAGTCCTCTACTGTACTCCCTTTACACACACGACTATGTGGCAAGATTTAACTCCAATTCAATCTATAAACTTGCAGATGGTACGACTGTGGTGGGTCGTATCTCAAACAACAATGAATCAGATTACAGAAGGAAGATAGATCACTTGGTTGCATGGTGTACCGAAAACAACCTGTCACTAAATGCTGGAAGGACCAAGGAACTGATCATTGCCTTCAGGAAGCGCAGCACGGCACACGCCCCTGTCTGCATCAATGGCTCCGAAGTGGAGATGGTCGATAGCTTTAAATTCCTGGGGGTAACCATCACCAACAGTCTGTCCTGGTCCACTCACGGTGATGCAACAGTCAAGAAAGCCCAACAACATCACTACTTCCAACGAAGCTAAAGAAATTTGGCAAGTCTGCATCCACTCTCACAAACTTCTACAGATGTGCGATAGAGAGCATCCTATCCGGCTGCATCTCAGCCTGGTATGGCAACTGATCGGCCCAAGATCGCAAGAAATTGCAGAGTGTGGTGAACTCAGCCCAACGCATCACACAAGCTTGCCACCCACACATTGATTCTGTCTACATCTCCCACTGCCTCAGGAAGGCAGACAGCATTATCAGAGACCCCTCACACCCAGGCATTGCCTTCTTCCAGACCCTTCCATCAGGCAGAAGGTACAGAAGTCTGAAGACCCGCACATCCAGACACAGGAACAGCGTCTTCCCCACAGCTACAAGACTCCTCAACAATTCTCCCACGGACTGATCTGTTCCCTGTAAGAACACTATTCACGATTACCTATACTGCTCTTGTTTGGCCCTTGTTCTGCACTCTAACCAATCTCTATTTATTTTTTTATTTTTAAAATTTTTTTATTTTAAATTTAGAGTATCCAATTATTTTTTCCAATTAAGGGGCAATTTAATGTGGCCAATCCACTTAACCTGCACATCTTTGGGTTGTGGGGGCGAAACCCACGCAGACACGGGGAGAATGTGCAAACTCCTCACAGACAGTGACCCAGGGCTGGGATTCGAACCTGGGACCTCGGCGCCGTAGGCAGCAATGCTAACCACTGTGCCACCGTGCTGCCCCAATCTCTATTTATTGATACTGTCAATGTACTCTGTCAACTATTCTTTTGTCTACTGTTTACGTACTATGTACGTTCCCTTGGCTGCAGAAAAATAATTTTCACTGTACTTCGGTACATGTGACAATAAATAAATAAATATCAAAATATCAAAAAAGATTTGGAGGGATTTTACATAATCAGAAATATTTGATATAATTGTCTAATTATTTTCAGAGGTTTTCTTTCAACTTTTGGAGTTTTCTTGTGCTTTTTTAACCAGTCAGTAATTTGATAAATGATTGATAATGCACAGACAAAGTACAAGAATGCAAACAATAAGAAGACAAATAGTTTTGTTGCAATGTGATTTATCAAGTCTGTGCTTCTCTTCTAGTGTCTCCACCTTGTAAACTCACAGAATATTTATCGCAGCCTCCCAGACATCAAGATCCAAATCTCCTGACATTAATTCCGACTTTAGTCTCACGTGGAGAAAATTTATGCTCATTTAATAAGGATCAACCAGCACTAGGAATTTCAGCACCATAATAAAGGAACAGCTCCATAAACGAGACAGGGGGCTGCTCGGAAACCCACAGAGTTCTGATCAACACAGGGCGAAGGTTTTACAGTTAGCGATTTCTGCACCAACACTTTTATAGAACACTCTCCCAGCGGCCTCCATTGTTCTTCTCAACAGCAAGTACAACAAAAACTTGCATTTATATAGTGGCCGGGATTCTCCTCTCTCCCAGCCCCCCTGTTTCGGCGCCAATGTGGATTCTCCGGCCGATCGGCGAACGTGATTTCGGCGTCAGAGACAGGAGAATCCCGCCCAATGTCTTGACAGAACTAAAATGCTCCTCGGTTTTCCACAAGAGTGTAAGTCAGGCAGGACTTGGCACCAAGTCACATAAGAAATCATGGGGGCAGGTAACTAATTGTTTGGACAAGGGGGTAGGTTTTAAGGAATCTCCGGATGGAAAAGGGAGAGGTAGAGGGGGATAGATTTACCAGGAAATCCCAGAGCTTTGAGTCTCTACAGCTGAAACTCGGGCTGCCAATAGTGGAGTGAATAAATCTATGATGTGCTCGAAGCGTATCGATGGAGGAAGTTACAGAGATAAGGGTGGGCAAGCCTATCACCTTTTGACTTATTCCAAACACCAGGGACTGAGATCATACCTCCCCAATGAAAAGAATTTAATGGTGGGATGTTTTATGACGTTAAAAGTGCTATATCAATAGAAGTTGCTATTATCTCGGCTCAATGATCTTTCGTTCGATTTGATGAAATAGATTCTGAGGAAAGATCATTAACCTGAAAAATGAACTCTGTTTCTCTCTTCACAGGTTATACCTGACCTGCAGACTATTCCAGCATTTCCTGTTATTATTGCAGATCACCAGCAACTGCATTAGTTTGACAATGATTTGGGTGCGACTCCTTTCAGTGACCAGGAGGTGGGGAAGAATTTACATGCACGCCAAATCCCCAATCCCTCCTCACACTCACCAATAGAGTGTTACCTCCCCAATCTCTTCCACTCCTCACCCAAAGATTCCCTCATTCCAAGGAACCTTCAAAAGCCCTCGATTAGATTCCAGTCTGTAACTCACTCCCAGGTATCTATTATTCTATATATAAACTACCCTGAACCCCTTGATTAGATTCCAGTCTGTAACTCACTCCCAGGTATCTATTATTCTATATATAAACTATCCTGAACCCCTTGATTAGATTCCAGTCTGTAACTCACTCCCAGGTATCTGTTATGCTATATATAAACCACCCCGAACCCCTCGATTAGATTCCAGTCTTTAACTCACTCCTGGGTATCTGTTATTCTATATACAGTAGTCCCCCTTTATAACGCGGGTGTTGGGGTCTAAGACAGCCACCCGCGTTGCAACCGAGCCGCGGATATCCACGATGGGGGTTTTAAATTTATTTAAAAATCTATGCTAGCGCTTCCCATTGAGAGTCTACGGGGGGCGGGGGGAGAGGTCAGACCCCCGTAGACTCACAATGGGAAGCGCTAGCATAGATTTTTAAATAAATTTAAAACCCCCATCGTGGATCTAATTAAAACAGTGTCAATTTCAGCGGCCGGCTCACTTTGATCCGGAGAGGGAAGCTGCTCTCTCACTGAAACAATCAGCCGGCCGCTGAAATTGACACTGCCCGCTGCTCTCTCCCTCCAATCCAACTTTTAAGTTTTAATGTTTCTGATTGGAGGGAGAGAGCAGCCGGCAGTGTCAATTTCAGCGGCCGGCTGATTGTTTCAGTGAGAGAGCAGCTTCCCTCTCCGGATCAAAGTGAGCCGGCCGCTGAAATTGACACTGCCGGCTGATTGGAGGGAGAGAGCAGAGAACACAGGAGGAGGTCATACGGGCCTCTGCAAGACCAGCATGGTCTCACATCGCCCCTCCCCTCTGTAGCTGGGGTTCAGGCTGTGGCTGCTGGGGTACAGGCCGTGGCTGCTGGGCTTCAGGCTGTGGCTGCTGGGGTACTGTGGCTGCTGGGGTACAGGCCGTGGCTGCTGGGCTTCAGGCTGTGGCTGCTGGGGTACTGTGGCTGCTGGGGTACAGGCTGTGGCTGCTGGGGTGCAGGCCGTGGCTGCTGGGGTACAGGCCGTGGCTGCTGGGCTTCAGGCTGTGGCTGCTGGGGTACTGTGGCTGCTGAGGTACAGGCTGTGGCTGCTGGGGTACTGATTGGAGGGAGAGAGAAGCGGGCAGTGTCAATTTCAGCGGCCGGCTCACTTTGATCTGGAGAGGGAAGCTGCTCTCTCACTGAAACAATCAGCCGGCCGCTGAAATTGACACTGCCGGCTGCTCTCTCCCTCCAATCAGAAACATTAAAATTTAAAAGTTGGATTGGAGGGAGAGAGCAGCGGGCAGTGTCAATTTCAGCGGCCGGCTGATTGTTTCAGTAAGAGAGCAGCTTCCCTCTCCGGATCAAAGTGAGCCGGCCGCTGAAATTGACACAACTGACAGTTGGGGTCCATAAGCCCCCCCGCGGTATATCGCGAACCGCGGTATTGCGGAGCGCGGTATAACGGGGGACTACTGTATAAACCATCCCAAACCCTCGATTAGATTCCAGTCTGTAACTCACTCCCGGGTATCTGTTATTCTATATATAAACCACCCCGAACCCCTCGATTAGATTCCAGTCTTTAACTCACTCCCGGGTATCTGTTATTCTATATATAAACCATCCCGAACCCCTCGATTAGATTCCAGTCTGTAACTCACTCCCGGGTATCTGTTATTCTATATATAAACCACCCCGAACCCCTCTGTTAGATTCCAGTCTTTAACTCACTCCTGGGTATCTGTTATTCTATATGTAAAACACCCCAAGCCCCTCGATTAGATTCCAGTCTGTAACTCACCCCCGGGTATCTGTTATTCTATATATAAACCCCCCCAAACCCCTCGATTAGATTCCAGTCTGTAACTCACTCCCGGGTATCTGTTACTCTATACGTAAAACACCCCAAGCCCCTCGATTAGATTCCAGTTTGTAACTCACTCCCGGGTATCTGTTATTCTATATATAAACCATCCCGAACCCCTCGATTAGATTCCAGTCTGTAATTCACTCCCGGGTATCTGTTACTCTATATGTAAAACACCCCAAGCCCCTCGATTAGATTCCAGTTTGTAACTCACTCCCGGGTATCTGTTATTCTATATATAAACCACCCCGAACCCCTCGATTAGATTCCAGTCTGTAACTCACTCCCGGGTATCTGTTATTCTATATATCAACCACCCCGAACCCCTCGATTAGATTCCAGTCTGTAACTCATTCCGGGTATCTGTTATTCTATATATAAACCACCCCGAACCCCTCGATTAGATTCCAGTCTGTCACTCACTCCCGGGTATCTGTTATTCTATATATAAACCCCCCTGAACCCCTCGATTAGATTCCAGACTATAGCTTGTTACTAGGCATCTGCTTTATTAAATATATAAACCATCCAGGCCTGTAGATTAAATTCAGTCCCATAGAGCAGTGAGTTTGTTAGCCACTGAACTCAGGATGAGAGCTGATAAAACATTATTTAAATATTAGCAGAACTGAAGGGTTTTCAAATTCCCCCTTGGGATGGTCACGTGACTGGGTCTCATCTGCAGGTTTGAGACTGTGTCTATTCAAAGAATAATAAAGCTCTCTCACCCGGTTTGAAGTATTAATGTCAGGGCTCTTGGTGTTAGGCTAACATACCTGTCAGTGTGATTAGCCGATCCCCTAGGCAATTGAGGGCCTTTGCTGAGTTTCGAATCAAATTGTGAATGATTAGCGGATAGGAGGTGGGGGTTAGGTGGGGCAGGAGGATGGGGAGAGGTGGATGAGGAATGGAGATGTTGCAAAGCTCCTGCTGACAGGCTGTCACTCAGATAACTGAGGGGTGATGTGGTCTCACTGTTAGTGTTAGGCTGCCAACCGAGATTTTATAAACTTACAGCAATTGTCTGCGAAGCTTCAAACACTAAACACCTGTTTGGTCTGAGAGTCGGAGACAGGAAGGCCACCATGTTCTGTCAATATTCTGGCCAGTTAGACTCGCAGCACTGCACTTTTTCACTGTCATTAACCTCCGTTCCTTTTCGAACTCTGTTCGCACCGGGCCAAGCCTTCAGGATGTTTGCTTGCTTGATCATAGAATATCGTAGAATTTACAGTCCAAAAGGAGGCTATTTGGCCCATCGAGTCTGCACCAGCCCTTGGAAAGAGCAACCCCGCTAAGCCCACACCCCACCCTATCCCCGTAACCCAGTAACCCCATCCAACCTTTTTGTTTGGATACGAAGGGCAATTTAGCACGGCCAATCCACCTAACCTGCATATCTTTAGACTGTGGGAGGAAACCCGGAGCACCCGGAGGAAACCCACACAGACACGGGGAGATCAGTTGTGAGGGAAGGTCGCTGATAACATCTCCACACTGACAACCCTACAATGCACTGGAGCACTGCAAGGCTATCTGACTGGCTGTGGGACCCTGCCTGTACTATACCAGGGCTCTGCCTATAGCATTTAAGGGCCTCTGTCAGTACTGTGCTCAGGACTCCGTTCGCACTGCACTGGGGACTCTGCCTTTATTGTACTCCCCTCCTGTACTGTGGGGACTCTGCCTTTATTGTACTCCCCTCCTGTACTGTGGGGAGTCTGCCTGTACTCCACTGGTACCTCTGCATTTCGCTCAAATGAAGACTCTACCTATACGATACAGTTGACTCTGCCTGTACTGGCTACACGGCCTGTACTGTACAGGGAGTCCACCTGCACTTTATTAAGGACTCTGCCTGTGGCTGCAGCCGGGACTTTGTACTGTACTGGAGAGTCTGCCTGTACTTAACAGGAACTCTGCCCTTACCCATGTCCAGTGTGAAAGGGTTATCTATGCCACTGTGTGAGAATTAATGTAATGGCTATGGTGACCTTAAATGAGGAAGATAAATTATGGGAAAGAGAAGGATATTGAATAATGAAGTGACGTTAACTCACCATATTAGTCAAAGTATAACTTTACCCATTGGGCACACAGATATAGAAACATGCAACCACACACTGTGCAGTTTAGCAAGGTTGTTGCATGCCTTATAAGGGGATTTGGATTCCTGATTTGTCGCTTACAAAGGTATAAAAAGAAGTTGGACTGTAGACTTGTTAGGCCTTGATTCACCAGCCATGCAATGTTTAAAGTTCTTACTGCTGAAGTGATTGATCTGTTTACCCCCCCAGTCATTCACCAATGTTTGAAGTGAATCCCCTTTGGCTTGATCATTGATGTGTGGATCAGTAATCAACTCACACAGCACAGAAAGCGAGGAGCTCAGTCAGATCTGGCACATCTGTAACCATGTCCCCCTTTCAAATTCCCCAGGTGGGTCATAATCTCCAATATTGACCCCGGTTATAACAGGTTCCTTTTTACTCCTCGAGCATGTACAGAGATTACGGTGGAATGGGTTTCTGTTCTGAAGTATCGTTATAAAACATATTCTGAATTCGGGAATGCACAAACCAACTCCCAGAACGTTTATGCCTGCATTAATCGACACTGCTTATTTCAATATCTTGATTCTTTGAATTTCTACCCCAGAAAGTGTGCCAGCAAAGTATTCTGACAAAACATGAAGTTTGTATCGTGACCCATTCAAAACATGAAGGCTGAAGGCTGACCTAATAATAGAGATGTTTTAAATTATGAAGGAGTTTAATCAGTTAGACGTGGAGAAGAAAATGAAATGAAAATCGCTTATTGTCACGAGTAGGCTTCAATGAAGTTACTGTGAAAAGCCCCTAGTCGCCACATTCCGGCGCCTGTCCGGGGAGGCTGGTACGGGAATCTAACTGTGCTGCTGGCCTGCCTTGGTCTGCTTTAAAAGCCAGCGATTTAGCCCAGTGAGCTAAACCAGCCCCTTGGGGTTTGGGGTGCGGGAGGTAGAAGGTAGTACAAAACCAGAGACAATAAATATAATTTAATCATGGGTAAATCCACAAGGGAATCCTAGAGAATCCTCTTGATCCCCAGAGCGCAGTGAGAATGTGGAACCCATTGCCGCATGGAGTTGTTGAGACCGATAGTTATCGAACTATTCAAGGGGAAATTGGATAAACACATGGAGCTCACAGGATTAGAAAGATATGCTGATAAGTTGAAATGAGACCATGTGAAGCATTAACATTCATATAGACCAGTTGAGTCCAATTGTCTTTTTTCTGCTGTTCCGGCCACAGCAGATGTTATTTGCTGAGCAAGTTACATCCCAGAGGGAAACCTGACTGACTGATCACAACCATTTTTTTAAATATTCTGAAAGAAGAACAACCCACTGATTCTGGTAGCATAGAATTCCAGTCACGCTGTTGAGACTTCAAAATAAATTTCAAAGATATGTTCATGAGAGGAAAAGAAAATCTAAGCACACAAGATTACAGCTGTGCAGGAAAAAAATACTCCTACAAAACATCCCTTCCACCCACCCCCGCCTGGAAAAAAATCACTTGGTCAGAACCCACGAGTAAATACCTTCTAAAAATCCAGTCATATTACCCAAAATCTGTTATCATTTTAATACAGGTACACCACCCATAAATTATCACTTCCACTCTGCTGTTCCCAGGATATCAACCTAACTCAGCCAAAGTAACTCAGCTCAACATCTTTCCTTATATCTCCCTTTTCCCTTTGATCTTCCATTCCATTATCCTCAGTACTTCTTTGCACTTAACTTTTCCAAAATATAAAAGTCTCTTATGTTTTTCCTATTGCCTCCTCTTTCACATCAAATAAGATGTAATAACCTCCACTTGTTTACTTGTGAAATATTTGCAAGCTGTAAAAGCCTTCCACAGTCCATTGAAATTTAACAACTAAAAAGTGAAGTCCATACCTATCTCCTAATGCAAAATTCTAATCTCAATTTATTTACATATAAACCTACTCCATCAAAGATTCTTATTACAAATGCATGCATTTAGCACCTCTATCACTGTTATCTCTCAACTTCCCCAGACAAGTTGTCTCCATTAGCCTTTCTCCAGCTTGATTAAATTATTTGCACACACAGAAATACATAGCAACACAGACATCTTTTTAGGAAAACAAAGTATATTGCTCAAAAATCCATCCTTACATTGTGCTGTAATTTTTATCTTGATCTATGTCTAATCTCAGTAGCTTTAGGTCCTTTAATGCAGTAAAACAACCCAAGGTGCTTCACGGAGTAGTAGAAAGTGAAACGTGACATTGAGACACATCAGGAGATATCAGGTGAGTTGACAAAAAAGTTGATCAAAGAGGTGGAGATTCAGAAGTGGCTTAGAATCTTAGAATCATTGAATATTCAAATCTTAGAATTACAGAATGTTAAAATCATTGAAATTTAACATCTTAGACTCAGAGAACCTTAGAATCTTTGAATTATCAATTACTAGGGGGGTGAATTGAGCCCCCATTAGCCGTCAGTGAGAAACGTGACATGGGCCCAAAATCCCGGAGAGAATTGGAAAACCTCACTCTCTCCTGCATGATTGGGCTTCGCGACCCCCCCCCCCCCCCCCCACCCCCCACACACACACACAAACTGGTGGAATAGTACAAACTATTCCGCGGGACCCCAGGAAGTTCAATTTAATACATTAGCATGTCATGATCGAGCACTCACTAGATTCCACCCTCCCTCACGGAACATCCAACAGGTGCCATCGTGATGTCATATCGGCGCCATTTACAATAGGTCAACAGAAACATGAACCTGGTGGCCTCAGCTCCCAGGGGGATATTGGGGGTGAGCCCTGAATCTCCAGGTTCTTCACTGCTCAGGGTGCACCAGAGAGGACGCAGGGGATGCAGATAGCTCAGGGCCGGGGCTGGCGTTCAGTCTCTCAATCGCATGAGGAGGAGTTACTGACGGGCCTTATCTCCATTCACCTCAGGCCGCCTCTTTGTTTTAAGGGGGTCTGGAGGTTGGCAGGCAGGCTTTGCTTCCTGTGACCCCCTTGCTGGGCCTGTGCCTCTGAGGCTCGGCCCATCCTTAGTGGGAGCTGGGAAGTGGGTGGGAGGTGGTAGTACTGAGGGTCAGTACTGGGGGCAACAGTGAGGCTCTTGGGTGGGGATCCATGAGAGGCCAGGCTGCAAGCACAGATTGGGGAGCTCAGGAATGAGCCGGTTCCCTGTATCATCAGGAATGAAGACCCTCTTACTGGAGGATGCATGACTGCAGTGTGAGTAGAACCCCACTCATGGGCAATACTATGAGGACGAAGGGGTTATGATGTCTGGAATTTTAATTACACTTTTCTGGGAAGTTTGAAAGACGGGAATTAGTGTGATGGGCTGTGAACTGGGAGAATGAGGGTGCCCTCTAGGTATGTGCTTGTCATGCTCACTGCAGGCTTGTCTCTCTAATCAGCTGTGTCCTATCTGCCACAAGAGGCAGTCATTTATCAGATGTGCCACCTCACCCTTCATTGACTAGTCAGTTGTGCGAATGAAATGAAGACCGAGGTTTCAGTGCCACTGATTGGAATCCCAAACATTGAACTCCAATGCTCATTCAAGAGTTGTCATCACACTGCTTTCACTGATGTGTACTCCAATGCAAGGCTTCATGGCTGTGGCTATCATCATTCACCCTGTTCTAGGTCATGACGGCGATATCTTTGAGATGCCCCATGAAGATTCAGTCACTGGTCCCATGCATCCACTCAACTGCCCTGTCAGCAAACGCAAGGTTTTGGTGGGCAGTCTGGGTAGGGGGTGATGTTGGGGAAAGGTCCAGGGTAAGGTGTTACCCTAGGGTCCACACCTCTAATCCTGGTGGAGCTGAGAGGGAGCCTGGTGAGACATGGAGATTTGCCGGTGTGAGAGGGGAGGGTGAGAGGCACTCACTTGGGGTAAACTCATGGGTGGGGGCCCCCGAGATGTGGAGAGCTGAGGGTCAGGGCTCTGTGAGGAATTCTCAATCCTCATATTGGTCCTCTTTTCAATGTCTAATTCTGGAGAATCAGGCCAGCCAGTTGAGTTGGCTGTTCTACCCATAGCGACCGAGCAGCAGCATCGACATGTTGCTGCACGTGGCCAGGAGCAGGGCCCTGTTGAGGAGGGAGGGGCTGGACTAGTAGCTGTTCGGGATGGTGGAGCCTCAGAGGAAAACCTACCAGCAAAGGATCTTCCAACGTTGGACATCCTACCAACAGATGTTGGAGTTTGAGTCCTGCGGAACACTGCGACTGTCACGGGGGGGGGGGGGGGGGGGGGGGGGGGGAAATGGACCACCTTTTTCAGCTCCTGAAATAGCTGGCAGCACATGGAATGGGAGGATACCCACTGCCCATGGCCTTTAACGTTATCGCCGCTCTGAACTGTGATGCAGGTGGCTCATTTCAGAGCAGTACCGGTGATCTGAGTGAGATGTCCCAGTCAGCCATGAGGGAGGGAACAGATGCCCTTTATGCGAGGGCCCACATGTATATAAACTTGGACCGGGCCCAGGAGGGCAATACGCTTTGCCTGTTTAGCAGGATGGCGGGATGGCTCCCAGGGACAGGCGTTACCCATTCACGAGGTGCCTTATGCTGCCAGTGCAGAGGCCACAAACACCTGCCGAGTCTCGTTAAAATGACGCTCGGTCGTCCATGCGCGTGCTGCCCTGGAACTTGATCACCGTGTGTTTGCGGTGTCAATGCAGCCCTCAGAGGAGGGTGTCCCACATCATAGTGCTCTGCTGCGCTCTCCCCAACTTGACACTGCAAAGGGGAGACCAGCTGGATCAGGCGGAGGTGGGGGAAGAGAAGGAGGAGGAAGATCGCGGGCCATGGCCAGAACCCACATGGGCCGATGAGCTATTTGATGCAAGAGTAGAAAGTGAACTGTGGCCACAAACCATGGCTTACAAGGGGAATTAAAGATAGTATTGGATTCAAAGAAGAGGCATATAGATCAGCAAGAAAAAGCAATAGACCTGAGGATTGGGGACAGATTAAAAATTCAGCAAAGTCAGACCAAGGGATTGATTAAGAGATGGGGAAAATACAATTTGAAAGTAAGCTAGCGGGGAACATAAAAACTGACTGTAAAAGTTCCTATAGGTATGTAAACAGAAAAAGATTAATAAAAACTAATGTAGGCCACTAATAGTCAGAAACAAGGGAATTTACAACAGGGAACAAAGAAATGGTTGAGGAACTAAATTTGTTCTTTGCTTCTGTCTTCACACAGGAAGACATTGAATAATGTCCTGGAAGTTCTGAGAAGCACAAGTTTAAGAGAAAAGGCGAAGGAAGTTAGTATTAGTAAAGAAATGGTTTTGGGAAAGATTAATGGTACTGAAGGTGGATAAATCTCCAGGGCCTGCTGGGTGCTCTACGCAGCCTACCTGATAGCCCCCAGCAAAATGGGGAATGGGTGGCCGTTTTGCTTCATTTTGTCTGGCATAACCGTTCCCACATCGGCGTGGGGTCATAGCCCCAGAATCAGAGAATCCAGCCCATGATCTTTGCAATTAGAAGCTGATTAGCATTGACATGTAGAAACTTGCTGACTAACCCTCCTTACATTTGTTGAACATCACTGAGCTAGCCAGCATTTGAGCACATCCTTAATTGCCCTTCAACTGAGTCACTTGCTGGGCCATTTCAAAGGGTAGTAAAGAGTCAACCACAATTCTGTGGGCCTAGAGTTACATGTAGGCCAGACCAGGTAAGGTTGGCAGATTTCCTTCTCTAAGGGACATTCGAATTAGCAAGTCCACCTGCAATTTTATGGAGCCTTGGTGAGACCACACTTGTTCTGTGTTCTATGATGGGCTTTAGAGGGATTTCACAGGTCGGCGCAACATCGAGGGCCGAAGGGCCTGTACTGCGCTGTAATGTTCTATGTTCTATGGAATATTGATCTTCTTATCTGAGGAACGATATACCGACCAGTGAGGGAGTGCAACAAAAATGTTCACCAGACTGATTCCTGGGATGGCGAGATTGTCCAGGATTGCAGAGATTGGGGATATTGAGCCTGTAATCTCTAGAGTTTCGTGTTTTGCTCTGTTACCATGGTTTGGTGTCTTACCATACATTGATGCATGTTCTATGAGTGACTTGAGATAGCTGGTACATAGTTTTTCTTAAAAGTGTTTATTAATAACAACTTACAGAGATCTCAGGATAAGTGCATGGTTTCCAGGACACAGATTGTTCTTTATCTTCAAGCCATCCAGCCTTGGCATCAGGTTTTCATCATCATGCCTCATTAACATAACCATTAACCCATTAGGGGCTGGTTTAGCACACTGGGCTAGATCGCTGGCTTTTAAAGCAGACCAAGGCAGGCCAGCTGCACGGTTAGATTCCCGTTGCAGCCTCCCCGAACAGGTGCCGGAATGTGGCGACTAGGGGCTTTTCACAGTAACTTCATTGAAGCCTACTCGTGACAATAAGTGATTTTCATTTCATTAACCCGTCTTTAATAAAGGCACGGGGAGTCCACACCGAGTGAAATAAAAGAACTTTGATTTATTTACAATTACGCTGTATGGACTTCCCGGTAGATCCATACCGGGTCTCTCTCTGCTCGCTGCCTTACCGGCCAACCTTTCAGACAATGCTGAATGGAGTTCCTCGGCAGGGAGCTTGTACTCCACCAGAATCACAGGGAAAACACTCATTCCCACCCCCGTACGGGATATTACATCATTAGGGGCCTCACGGTAGCATGGTGGTTAGCATCAATGCTTCACAGCTCCAGGGTCCCAGGTTCGATTCCCGGCTGGGTCACTGTCTGTGTGGAGTCTGCACGTCCTCCCCGTGTGTGCGTGGGTTTCCTCCGGGTGCTCCGGTTTCCTCCCACAGTCCAAAGATGCGCAGGTTAGGTGGATTGGCCATGCTAAATTGCCCGTAGTGTAAGGTTAATGGGGGGATTGTTGGGTTACGGGTATACGGGTTACGTGGGTTTAAGTAGGGTGATCATTGCTCGGCACAACATCGAGGGCCGAAGGGCCTGTTCTGTGCTGTACTGTTCTATGTTCTATGTTCTACTCTACGTTTACAAGAATGAGAAGTCATCTTGTTGGAAGATACACAATTCTTACAAGGCTTGACAATGTTGATGCAGCAAGGATGTATTCTCTGGCTAGGGGGGAGGAGAGGGATTATGCGGGGGGGGTGCCTAGAACCAGGGGACGCAGTCTCAGAATAAGGTGGCCCCGACGTTATTTGAGATTCTTGTCTTTATTAGCCGAGGATTTAAGAGCAGGGAGGTTCTGCTGAAACTGCATAAAATGCTTGTTGGGCCCCAGCTGGAGCACTGTGTGCAGTTCTGGTCACCACACTATAGGAAGGAAGTGATTGCACTGGAGAGGGTGCAGAGGAGATTCACCAGGATGGTGCCTGGGCTGGAGAGGTTCAGCTATCACGGGAGACTGGATAAGCTGAGGTTGTTTTCCCTGAAGCAAAGAAAGCTGAGGGGGGGGGGGGACCTGATTGAGGTGAACAACATTATGAGAGGTTTAGATCGGGTGGATAAGAAGTAATTTTTCCCCCTAGTAGAGGGGTCAATAACCAACAGGCGTAGCTTTAAGGTCAGGGGCAGGAAGTACAGAGGGATGTCGGAAAAACGTTTTCTCCCGGAGGGTGGTGGGAGTCTGGAGCTCACTGCCATTAATGGTGGTGGAGGTAGCAACCCTCACAGCACCTCAGCAGCAATTTGATGGGCACTTGAAATGCCAGAGTACAGAAGGCTATGGATCAAGTGCTGGAAAATGGGATTAGAATAGTTAGGTGCTTGATGGCCCACACGGATGCAATGGTCCAGCTTGATGGCCCACATGGATACAATGGGCCGTAGGGCCTCTTTCTATGCTATAAAAACTCTCTTGTCTGTAAGCGGTGAGCCATTTAGGTCTGGAGCGGGGAAGGAATTCTACATTCAGAGGATGGTAAATCTTTGGCATTCTCTACTCTCGGGGGATTTAAATTTCAGTCACTGAGTGTGTTTCAGACAGAGATCGATAAATTTCCCGATACTAAGGGATACGTGGATAATGCAGGGAAATTGCATCGAGGGTAGAAGATCAGTCATGATTTAGCTGAACGGCTAAACAGGTTTGAGGGGCCGAATGGCCTTCATCTGATCCTATTTCCCAGGCTCGGTCATCCAGATTGGTTTTTGCAACGCTCGATGATATTTGCCAATGTTCCCATCACTGAGACTAGCTTTATATTCTGGATTAATTAATTGAATTTAAATTCTACCCGCTGCCGGGGTGAGATTTGATCCCGTGTCCGTCCTCGCGGGCCGCTGGATTATTATTCCAGTCACAATGCCACCGCAGCACGATCGTCCCTCACCATCAGTTACTGACTCCCCCACCCCCACCGATGCGTCGTCATGACCAGCAGAAGCTGGAGAGATAGCAGAGAGCGACGAATTCAACTCGGGATGCAACATCCTTGAAGGGAACGGAATGTGGCATCCTGGGGCTAAATGTGACTCCATTCCCAATCCCAACGTGGTTTACTCTTAAACTGTGTCCCATCAGCTAAGCTCACTTGACACTCATTTGTGTGAAATCTGCTGTCAAGCACTTCAAGAAAATTGGGAGTGTCGAACCAAGATAATTATTGAAAGGACAAGTTGGACTGCACGAGAGATTCACGGAAATTAATCCTGGACGCCCTATCAGGGGATTTAGGTAGAGGGCTCAGATGTAACCATTGGTTACAGGTAGTTAACCTCTGACCTCTAACCCCAAGGCCAAGCCTTCACAGCAGTTCCTGGGGAATGGCTTGGATAATGCGTGCAATATTTTCACTGGATGTGAAGACCTTTCAGGAAGTAAACTCCAAACTTGGCCACCCATGCAGAGGGGGGGAGGCCAAAGGTCAGACCCAGCTTCATTAGAGAAAGTAATGTGATGCAAAGCATCAGTCTGGCTGGCAGCTCAATTCCCCAGCTTCAGAATTAGGTTTACTCCTTATCTGACCCCCACCAGCGTTACTGCGCTGGTCATTCCCTTTTCCCTGCCTCCGGCTTCTCCAACATGGATAATCTGTGGACAGAGTTTTCAAGATTTGTCACTGTTTTGGGAAAAATTGCAGAAGGTTTGCAAGAGGCTCTTGCACATCGAGGCTTTATGGCACGTAAGTACAGAACGGTATGTTGTTGGAGCGCTTACCTTTCCACGAGGCTGTTAATTGGAGACTCCAGCTGTCGGTTCGTGTCCATTCGAAGGTGGGCAGACGAGTCCTCCCAACCATCTGGGCTAACATTGCTCCCTCAACCAACGCTAGCAAAACGCAGCAGCTAATCAAGCACCCCACTGCTGATTGCGGGATCTCGCTGTGCACAAATTGGTTGCCACCTTCATCTACATTACAGCAATGGTTTCACTTCTGTTGTAATTCATTCGCTGATCTTCAATAACCAGTAAGAAGGCTTACATACCAGGTTAAACTCCAACAGGCTTGTTTAGAATCACGAGCTTTCGGAGTGCAGCTCCTTCACTCACCTGAGGAAGAAGCTACGCTCCGAAAGTTAGTGATTCCAAACAAACCTGTTGGACTGTAACCTGGTGTTGTCAGACTTCTTACTGTGCTCACCCCAGGCAAACGCCGGCATCTCCACTTCAATAATCAGCACACTGGCAGCTTTAGTTTAAGTTGTCCCTTGGACAGGCAAATTAAAACAAGAGGTGAAATCCTGAAGAGGCTGCTGGAGCAGATGGGTCATAGAATCTACGGTGCAGAAGGAGGCCATTCGGCCCATCGGGTTTGTTCCGGCCCTTGGAAAGAGCACCAGGCGTATATGTCCAAAAACTGTTGAAGGGGGACAAGGCAGACTGAGAAAATGGCCCGTGGGGCATTTGGGAAGCTGAGCTTTATAAATAAAGGTAGAGATTGCAAAAGGAATGGATTTATGGGCGGAACCTTCCGTTCTTTTGAACAAGTGTCAACTCAGGCGGGAAAAGCAGCGTGTAACTCATCATCTTCCCGGCTGCCTTGTCCTGCCAGAATCTTTCACACTTGGTGAAAATAAATCCTGGCGGCGGGTCCAGCGATTTCATGCAGGCGGAGGATGCACTGAGTGAGATTCCGCCGCCTGCAATGTCAGCCTTCAGAACAAAGGGCGCCCCAATCTAAAGATAACAAATATAAGAAAAAGGGTCCCTGCCACACATGTCACCCCTCCCTCTGGAAACACCCCTCCCACAGATTTAAGGAACCCCCCCCAACCACACATGCACACCCTCCCCTGCCCAGTGTATCTCACCACACAGGCACAGGAAAGACTCCCCCCCCCCCCCCCCCCCCCCCCCCCGCCAATCCACCCCTTCCCCCCCACAGACACGGGGAAACCTCCTCCCCCACTTCACATGGCTCACCTCCCAGGATCACAGGGAACCACCCTCCCACCCGGAATCCCCCGCCACCCACAGACCTCCCCATCAGAAGACTCTCTCCCCGACACTGCCTGATGGCAGGGGGCAGTACCAAGGGGCAATGCTGTTGGGCAGTGCCAGTGGGCAGTACCAAGGGGCAGTGCCAGTGAGCAGTGCCAGGTGGCAGTGCCAGCAGATTGACAATGGGGATTCAGCGATCGGAATGCCAGTGAATATCTTGGGACGATGGGTAGATTCTCTCTTGTTGGAGACGGTCATTGACTGGCGTTTGGGTGGCGCGAATGTAACTTGCCACTTGTCAGCCCAAGCTTGGATATTGTCCAGACTTTGCTGCATTTGGACATGGACTGCTTCAGCAAAGCAACAACGATGGAAAGTTCATGTATGTATGAGTCACGATAGTGTGTGCCCTTATAGAGGAACGTGGAAGAGGTAGTGTTCGTCTGATATTGTTTTTCGTGTGTCAGTGCTGGAGCTCACAGAGGAGGGAAGGACTATTGAAGTAATTTGGAAGAGTTGCTACAGCTCAGAGCAATGATGGAGAAGGTGGCAGATTGCTCCACCAACATGGAGGCTGACCATCCAAACTGCTTTGTCCTGAATGGTTAACTATGTTGGAGCTGCCCTCATCCAAGCAAGCTGGAGCACATTCCACTGCACTCCTGACTTGTATCGTGCAGATGGTGGACAGGCTTTGGAGAGTCAGGAAGTCAGCCACTCATCGTGGATTATCCAGCCTCTGCCCTATTCGTGTAGCAGTGGTGTTGAAATGCTTGGTCCGGTTAAACCTTGGCATGCCCCCAAGGTCTGGTAGCTGGGCACTTTGGCAATGTTGGCATTTGTGTGGTGGGAGTGTTTCCTACTAAAGTCTGGATGTTACCCAGGTCCCGTTCTCGGCTGGCATGGGCTGCCTGGGTAGTGGAAGAGTTTCAAACAGAGTCTAACACTTTGGAATTATCAGGGAGAAGGCCCCCTCCAGACCTCACCATAGAAGGAAAGCGAATGATTAGTCCAGATTTGGTGCTGTATTCCTGGACTGGGGCAGGAAGCCACAACCTCCTGGCTCAGAGAGGCGTGTAGATGGTTAAATGATGATCAAGTCCTGCTCAAAACCAAGACATCCACTCACAGTTCAGAACTGAGGGAGTGCAGCAGTGTCAGAGGGTCAGTACTGAGGGAGTGCTGCACTGTCAGAGGGTCAGTACTGAGGGAGTGCTGCACTGTCAGAGGGTCAGTACTGAGGGAGTGCTGCACTGTCAGAGGGTCAGTACTGAGGGAGTGCTGCACTGTCAGAGGGTCAGTACTGAGGGAGTGCTGCACTGTCAGAGGGTATGTATTGAGGGAGTGCCGCACTGTCAGAGGGTCAGTACTGAGGGAGCGCTGCACTGTCAGAGGGTCAGTACTGAGGGAGTGCAGCAGTGTCAGAGGGTCAGTACTGAGGGAGTGCTGCACTATCAGAGGTTCAGTACTGAGGGAGTGCCGCACTGTCAGAGGGTCAGTACTGAGGGAGTGCAGCAGTGTCAGAGGGTCAGTGCTGAGGGAGTGCTGCACTGTCAGAGGGTCAGTACTGAGGGAGTGCAGCAGTGTCAGAGGGTCAGTACTGAGGGAGTGCTGCACTGTCAGAGGGTCAGTACTGAGGGAATGCTACACTGTCAGAGGGTCAGTACTGAGGCAGTGCTGCACTGTCAGAGGGTCAGTACTGAGGGAGTGCTGCACTGTCAGAGGGTCAGTACTGAGGGAGTTCTGCACTGTCAGAGGGTATGTACTGAGGGAGTGCGGCACTGTCAGAGGGTCAGTACTGAGGGAGTGCTGCACTGTCAGAGGGTCAGTACTGAGGGAGTGCTGCACTGTCAGAGGGTCAGTACTGAGGGAGTGCTGCACTGTCAGAGGGTCAGTACTGAGGGAGTGCCGCACGGTCAGAGGGTCAGTACTGAGGGAGTGCGGCACTGTCAGAGGGTCAGTACTGAGGGAGTGCCGCACTGTCAGAGGGTCAGTACTGAGGGAGCACTGCACTGTCAGAGGGTTAGTACTGAGGGAGTGCGGCATGGTCAGAGGGTCAGTACTGAGGGAATGCCGCACTGTCAGAGGGTCAGTACTGAGGGAGTGCTGCTCTGTCAGAGGGTCAGTACTGAGGGAGCGCCGCACTGTCAGAGGGTCAGTACTGAGGAAGTGCAGCACTGTCAGCGGGTCAGTACTGAGGGAGTGCTGTAGTGTCAGAGGTGCCATCTTTTGCTCAAGGTATTAAATTCAGGTTCCCTCTGCTCGAGCAGGTGGACATTAAAACTTCCATGGCACAATCTCAGAGGTGAATTCTCCCTGTTACCTTGCCCAGTACGTACCTCTCAACCAACATCAAAAACAGGTTATTTAGTCGTTGTTGTGTCTGGGAATTTGCTGCGGTCAAATTAGTTGCTGCATTTTCCGTGTTACAATGCTGACTACACATCAAAAGGTGGGTCTTCGACTGCTAAACATTTCAGGACATCATGGGGTCATGAAAGGTGCTCTGTGAATGCAAGTCTTTTTTGAGGGTTAAATATTTACATTAAACATGTATTTTGCGAATGGACAGAATGAAGAAAAGTACAATGTTTCACTCGCATAAAGGAGACAACACTTAAATATAACTGAAAGGTTTGTGTTGAAAGGTACAAAGTTGATTTTAATTCCTACCTCCTTTGGTGTTCGTCACCCTGAAGTGTTTAAGTAATGCTTTTCAAAGCGATGGCCGACGTGGATATAAATCAGTTCAGAGATCGGCGCTCCCTAATTCGATTTGCCTTTTGGCACACAAGATTCCAACAGCTGGGAGTAGAATTCTCTCCGCCTCATTTCGGAAATATAATTTGTCCCTGCTAGTGCAGGGGAAGACAAACATCGGCGATGTAATGAAATCCTGCATGGCCTGGTCCTCTGAGATTAACATAGCCCTACGTCCTGGGCAATATGTTAATTCATATCAACATTAAATTGAATTTGAGAACAATATACTCCCTAGATAGGGGACAGGTTTGAACAGAAAGCCAATCCCTCACCACCCTCTCCCCCATCAAAACCAACATTGAAATACCAACAAAAATTCCACTGCTTTCAGCAGTTGCTGAAACAGTCAGAAATGAACTCAGCAAATAAAGAGAGCAATTTCTCATTGTTGTGAATCTGCCTGCCTTTACTGTGAAGCAAATATACCATCAGAGTTCAAAGGAGGAAAACTGAGCATTTGCTGATGGTACATTCACAATAGAATATGTGAGAGTGTGTGTGTAACGTGTGTGTAACACGTGTGTGTGTGTAACGTGTGTGTGTGTGTGTAACGTGTGTGTGTGTGTGTGTGCGTGCGTGTGTCTAGACAGTGTGCCTGTAACTTTTATCAACAGTGTAGAAACAGGGGACACAGTGGGAGAGAGGCGTCACTGACAGTGTGAGGGAGCTGGATTAGCATCAGTAGGGATACAGTCAGTAACACAGAGTGCTGGGGGGGGAGGGGTTACTGAGTGACAGTGTGAGGGATTAACATCAGTATGAAATGAAAAATGAAATGAAATGAAATGAAATGAAAATCGCTTATTGTCACGAGTAGGCTTCAATGAAGTTACTGTGAAAAGCCCCTAGTCGCCACATTCCGGCGCCTGTCCGGGGAGGCTGGTACAGGAATCGAACCGTGCTGCTGGCCTGCTTGGTCTGCTTTAAAAGCCAGTGATTTAGCCTTGAGCTAAACCAGTAGAGATACAGTCGGTAACACAGGGTGCTGGGGGGAGAGGGGTTACTGAGTGACAGTGTGAGGGAGCTGGGGGAGAGGGGTTACTGAATGACAGTGTGAGGGAGCTGGATTAACATCAGTAGCGATACAGTTAGTAACACAGGGTGCTGGGGGGGGGGGGAGGGGTTACTGAGTGACAGTGTGAGGGAGCTGGATTAACATCAGTAGAGATACAGTCAGTAACACAGGGTGCTGGGGGGAGAGGAGTTACTGAGTGACAGTGTGAGGGAGCTGGATTAACATCAATAGCGATACAGTCAGTAACACAGGGTGCTGGGGGAGAGGAGTTACTGAGTGACAGTGTGAGGGTGCTGGATTAACATCAATAGCGATACAGTCAGTAACACAGGGTGCTGGGGGAGAGGGGTTACTGAGTGACAGTGTAAGGGAGCTGGATTAACATCAATAGCGATACAGTCAGTAACACAGGGTGCTGGGGGGAGAGGAGTTACTGAGTGACAGTGTGAGGGAGCTGGATTAACATCAATAGCGATACAGTCAGTAACACAGGGTGCTGGGGGAGAGGAGTTACTGAGTGACAGTGTGAGGGAGCTGGATTAACATCAGGAGAGATACAGTCAGTAACACAGGGTGCTGGGGTAGAGGGGTTACTGAGTGACAGTGTGAGGGAGCTGGATTAACATCAGGAGAGATACAGTCAGTAACACAGGGTGCTGGGGTAGAGGGGTTACTGAGTGACAGTGTGAGGGAGCTGGATTAACATCAGTAGAGATACAGTCAGTAACACAGGGTGCTGGGGAGAGGGGTTACTGAGTGACAGTGTGAGGGAGCTGGGGTAGAGGGGTTACTGAGTGACAGTGTGAGGGAGCTGGGGGAGAGGGGTTACTGAGTGACAGTGTGATGGAGCTGGATTAACATCAGTAGAGATACAGTCAGTAACACAGGGTGCTGGGGGGAGAGGGGTTACTGAGTGACAGTGTGAGGGAGCTGGATTAACATCAGTAGAGATACAGTCAGTGACACAAGGTGCTGGGGGAGAGGGATTACTGAGTGTCAGTGTGAGGGAGCTGGATTAACATCAGTAGGGATACAGTCAGTAACACAGGGTGCTGGGGGGAGAGGGGTTACTGAGTGACAGTGTGAGGGAGCTGGATTAACATCAGTAGAGATAGTCAGTAACACAGATGGAGTCAGTAATTGTGACCTGAAATAGCTTGTTTAAGATCAGTGAAATAAGCCTTGATCTTTCCAGGTTCTATGGAGAAAAGATTTTAATGTTATTGTTTTATTAAGGCCTATAATTTGCTTATGGTGTCAAGGTTAAAACGGCATAATCATTGGATTACAAAGCATTGAATTCTCATCGGGCATCGGCCATCTCAACTTCATAATATTTAAACTGTCTTGTTTAATTTTTCCACTGAAATCAAATTAAAATCTTAATGAACTCACACCTAGTTTTATCTTCATTTCACAATTCACAGCCAGCAGGACTGGAAGTGTTATTCCCTAAAGAGATTTCAGTTGGAATAAAGTCAAGCAATCAGAGGACATTTTCCCACTTACAAGGATCTCATTATCAGTCTCCCTCTTAAAATACACTCTCACCCCTTTTATAGAGAATCTGACCATCAGGACCCCTTTTATAGAGAGTCTGACCATCAGAGACCCCTTTTATAGAGAGTCTGACCATCAGGGACCCCTTTTATAGAGAGTCTGACCATCAGAGACCCCTTTTATAGAGAGAGTCCCACCATCAGGGACCCCTTTTATAGAGAGTCTGACCATCAGGACCCCTTTTATAGAGAGAGTCTGACCATCAGGGACCCCTTTTATAGAGAGTCCCACCATCAGAGACCCCTTTTATAGAGAGTGTCTGACCATCAGAGACCCCTTTTATAGAGAGTCTGACCATCAGGACCCCTTTTATAGAGAGTCCCACCATCAGAGACCCCTTTTATAGAGTGTCTGACCATCAGAGACCCCTTTTATAGAGAGTCTGACCATCAGGACCCCTTTTATAGAGAGAGTCTGACCATCAGGGACCCCTTTTATAGAGAGTCCCACCATCAGAGACCCCTTTTATAGAGAGAGTCTGACCATCAGAGACCCCTTTTATAGAGAGTCTGACCATCAGGGACCCCTTTTATAGAGAGTCTGACCATCAGGGACCCCTTTTATAGAGAGTCTGACCATCAGGGACCCCTTTTATAGAGAGTCTGACCATCAGGAACCCCGTTTATAGAGAGTCTGACCATCAGTGACACCTTTTATAGAGAGTCCCACCATCAGAGACCCCTTTTATAGAGAGAGTCCCACCATCAGGGCCCCTTTTATAGAGAGTCTGACCATCAGGGACCCCTTTTATAGAGAGTCTGACCATCAGAGACCCCTTTTATAGAGAGAGTCTGACCATCAGGGACCCCTTTTATAGAGAGTCTGACCATCAGGGACCCCTTTTATAGAGAGTCTGACCATCAGAGACCCCTTTTATAGAGAGAGTCTGACCATCAGAGACCCCTTTTATAGAGAGTCTGACCATCAGGGACCCCTTTTATAGAGAGTCTGACCATCAGGGACCCCTTTTATAGAGAGTCTGACCATCAGGGACCCCTTTTATAGAGAGTCTGACCATCAGGAACCCCTTTAATAGAGAGTCTGACCATCAGGACCCCTTTTATAGAGAGTCCCACCATCAGAGACCCCTTTTATAGAGAGAGTCCCACCATCAGGGACCCCTTTATAGAGAGTCTGACCATCAGGGACCCCTTTTATAGAGAGTCTGACCATCAGAGACCCCTTTTATAGAGAGAGTCTGACCATCAGGGACCCCTTTTATAGAGAGTCTGACCATCAGGGACCCCTTTTATAGAGAGTCCCACCATCAGGGACCCCTTTTATAGAGAGAGTCTGACCATCAGGGACCCCTTTTATAGAAAGAGTCTGACCATCAGAGACCCCTTTTATAGAGAGTCCCACCATCAGGGACCCCTTTTATAGAGAGTCTGACCATCAGGGACCCCTTTTATAGACAGTCCCACCATCAGGGACCCCTTTTATTGAGAGAGTCTGACCATCAGGGACCCCTTTTATAAAGAGTCTGACCATCAGGGACCCCTTTTATAGAGAGTCTGACCATCAGGAACCCTTTTATAGAGAGTGTCCCACCATCAGAGACCCCTTTTATAGAGAGAGTCCCACCATCAGAGACTCCTTTTATAGAGAGTCTGACCATCAGAGACCCCTTTTATAGAGAGTCTGACCATCAGGACCCCTTTTATAGAGAGAGTCTGACCATCAGACCCCTTTTATAGAGAGAGTCTGACCATCAGAGACCCCTTTTATAGAGAGAGTCCCACTATCAGGGACCCTTTTTATAGAGAGAGTCTGACCATCAGGAACCCTTTTATAGAGAGAGTCTGACCATCAGGACCCCTTTTATAGAGAGTCTGACCATCAGAGACCCCTTTTATAGAGAGAGTCCCACCATCAGGGCCCCTTTTATAGAGAGTCTGACCATCAGGGACCCCTTTTATAGAGAGTCTGACCATCAGGGACCCCTTTTATAGAGAGTCCCACCATCAGGGACCCCTTTTATAGAGAGTCTGACCATCAGAGACCCCTTTTATAGAGAGTCCCACCATCAGGGACCCCTTTTATAGAAGGAGTCTGACCATCAGGGACCCCTTTTATAGAGAGTCTGACCATCAGGGACCCCTTTTATAAAGAGTCCCACCATCAGGGACCCCTTTTATAGAGAGAGTCTGACCATCAGAGACCCCTTTTATAGAGAGTCCCACCATCAGAGACCCCTTTTATAGAGAGTCTGACCATCAGAGACCCCTTTTATAGAGAGTCTGACCATCAGAGACCCCTTTTATAGAGAGTCTGACCATCAGGGACCCCTTTTATAGAGGGTCTGACCATCAGAGACCCCTTTTATAGAGAGAATCCCCACAGTGCAGAAGGAGGCCATTCGGCCCATCATGTCTCACCCTACTTAAACCCATACTTCCACACTATCCCCAAACCGCAGTATCCCTACCTAAGCTTTTGGATGCTAAGGGGCAACTTAGTATGGCCACTCCACCTAACCTCCACCGAACCTGCACATTGTTGGACTGTGGGAAGAAAGCGGAGCACCCGGAGGAATCCCACGCAGGCACGGGGAGAACGTGCAAACTCCACACAGACAGGAACACGAGGCCGGAATTGAGCCTGGGTCCCTGAGATAGCAGTGTTAAGCACCATGTTGCCCAAGTCATCACCTTTGGTCCTAGTTCTCTCTTGACTTGACCGTTCCAATGCGTTCCTGGATGCCCCCCCCCCCGACCCTATATACCTCATTCAAACCCCACACAAGCTTCTGCAGTGCCGGTACTGACAGGGCCCGAATTGCATCTGTATGGGGTATAAAAACCAGCATAGAGCGGGTGGGCTGAATGGCCTGATTTACCATGTTTTAAAGTCTACCTAATTCCATGTAATTCACATACATAAATGAGTACAGACATTTTCACATGCAAACAGACATACATATACACCTCTGTCCCTCTTCAAAACATTTTCAGTGTCAATATATTGCTTATTCTTTTGTACAGCTCACTGGGATTACACAATGAATAAGACCTTCCACATTGTAACCAGGGGCAGTACAATCAGTTCTGTCTTATCAGCGCAGTCAAAGTAACAAATTATTTTCTATTACTTATTGCCCTGTCAGCTAAATGAAGAAATATGTTAAAACTGGAATGTGACTTTGACAGTCTTTTTATTTTCGTTTGTGAGGAAAATTGGATTTGTGTTTTCATAAGATCTGTAATGAAAAAGGTGGAGGCAATGTGAGTTAGATTGACTGGCCCGTGGGGACAGCACAGCGTGATTGCGGAAGAGGGAGATGACTGTCAACACTGCTCTCTGCAAGCTGCTCGGGCCTGCTTCCAAAGGGTTTGGAGACATCCATACCCCCGTTCTTCTTGTTAATTCCCCCCCCTCTTTCACTCTGCGCTGTGTGGGAATGCGAACTTGCGATGTTGGGGAAGGTGCTGCTGACACCCCCACCCCGAAATCTCAAGATGTATCTTTAATAGGCCACACCCGAGTCCGATCTGAGAAGGTCGAAAGAAAACTTGGTTTGTTGCGACGCAGTGATATTTACAATCAGATCGTGGCCGGCTCTCTGCCTTCGGTACCACGCTTGGCAGGGGAACGCCGCTAACGTTCGGCACAACGTGATGGATGCACTGTCTGAGGCTGCTGAACTGCGTCCTCCCTATCGGATACTTCAACGCTTGGGTTTCCATATCCGAATCTACCACCTCTCTCATTTCGGCATCTTGACCCCTGTGGGGTAATGCTCTAGCGCAGGGGTGGGCAAACTATGGCCCGCGGGCCGCATGCGGCCCGCCAAAGGTCTTTATGCGGCCCACCAAGTCATTAAAAAATTTTTTTTTAAGGTTAACGGGGGGTGGGGGGGGGGGGGCTGTTGGGTTACTTACTGGTATAGGGGGGATACGTTGACTTGAGTAGGGTGATCATTGCTCGGCACAACGTCGAGGGCCGAAGGGCCTGTTCTGTGCTGTACTGTTCTATGTTCTATATGAGGTGCCCAGAATCATAACTGGGTGAAGTAATTATTTTACTTAATATACTATGCGGCCCTTTAAAATTGTGAATTTCTGAATGTGGTCCTTGCACGGAAAAGTTTGCCCACTCCTGCTCTAGCGTCTCGTGGCATCGGGTTTGGTTGAACTGTGATTTTCCTCTCCCGGGAATTTTTTCACAAGACTGGTTTACTGAGCCTTATGCGATTGGGGTGCTTCCTCATGACCTGACCTTGTGCTTCAACCCAATAAGGTACCCGCCCTGTCTGGCGGACGTTGGCCCTGGCGATCCGCTAGGCACCGTTTGCAAAGTTTCTGACATATATTGCGTCACCTGGTGCAAACAGTCAAAGCGGTTTTCATCTAGCAGGGCAACACCCTTGCTATGCCGCACCTGCCCACCAATATCAGGGAAGGCCAGAATTCAGACGGGTGTGAAGCCTGGGGCCCATTAACAATTCGGCAGCTGGCATCTCGGTCGTGCCATGGTCCGATAACAGAACAAGAACCTGGCCAATGATCCTGAAGTTAGTTTTTTCAACTCCCATTTGAATGTCTGTACCGCCCTCTCTGCCAGCCCGTTGGAAGCTGGGTGATACTGGGTGTATGGATGTATCGCACCCCATTATTCTTCAGGAAACCGAGAACTCTCCCCCTGTGAAAGGTGTTCCAGCATCGGTAACCAACACGTCTGGGAAACTGCGCGTACTGAAAGACAAGCGCAATTTCTGAATGGTCGCCATCGAGGTGGTTGACTACATCTTATGGACCTCTACTCACTTGGAGTGGGTATCTATCAGCAGGAAGAACATGGAGCTTTGTAAGGGGCTGGCGAAATCAGTGTGTAACCGGACTCATGGCCATTTCCACGGGTAAATTGGTGCAGCTGGTGGAAGCTTTTGTTGTTTCTGACGTACGCCGCACTGAGAGGGGTTACACTCTCTACCTTTGCATCTCAACCTGGCCGCCGAACGCAGCTACCGGTGAGCATTTTAATTTTGGACACCTCTGGGTGCCATTGTGGAGATTCCTCAAAATCAGGCTTTGCCCAGCTCGACGGCCCGCGTCACCCACAAACGTACGGCACCTTCTACGCTAAACTCGGGCATTTTCATCAAGAAGGCCTGTGGTTCGTTGGGCAGTCTTCTAGGTTGACCCCCATCTAGGACTGTGTTCCCGACTTTCCAAAGGACCAAATCGATCTGTGTCCACTCAAAGATCTGAGATGCTGTAACCGGCAAGGAATCCAGAAAGTTGAGCTTGGCCAAAACCTCGGCAGTCCTGGAAGGAGAGGGAGGGTGTGTTAGTCAGGTAGCAGCAGTCTGCTCAATGCGTCCACGTTAGCGATCCAGGGACCCGGAAGATGTTCAAACGAGTTCTTCTAGGCGGCCATAAGGGGGGTCCAATGCTGTATCCTGGCAGAGGCGATGGGCAGAATCACCTTGTCATCTGTGATCCGTGATGATTGCGAATCATTGGCCGTACACATACTGGAATCTCTTCACGGCGAAGATAACCGCCAGACCCTCGTTCACAATTTGCCCATAATTACGCTGGGCCGCAGACAGTCCGGGCAGCAAAAGCGATCGGCCTCATTCTGCCATCTGCCAGAGAGTGTGATCAAACGGTGCCAATGCTGCACAGTGCCGTGTCACGCATGAAAGTCAGTGGCTTGGCGGGATCGTAGTGTCTTAATAAGCCGGAGGAAGTCATTGTTTTGTCACTTGTATGGATGCTTTTTCCTGTGGTTTTTCCCCATGGCCATTCCTGGTTCTATTTCAGGAGGAGGTGTAGGGGGTGAACATGGGCATGAGGCTTGGGATGAACTTCTCGTAATAGTTCACCAGACATACCGCAGCTCCGTGGAGTTTTCAGCTGTGAGAGCTTGTTGAATTACCCGTACTGTTTCCGCCACCGGGGGCAGTCCTTCATGGTCCACTTGGTAATTTCAATGCACAACCTCTCTCGCGTGGAATACGCAGTTTTCTCTCCTCAGATTAAATCCCGTCTCTGAGAAACAATGGTCAACTTCTTCCAAATTATTAAAATGCTCCTTCTCTGTCGCCCTCGTGACTAATACATCGTTCAGATGCACTGCCACTCACGGCAAACCTCTCCGAATGCATTCCATCGCCCTCTGTCGAATGGCACAACACTCCAAAGGGTAGTCTGGTGTTTTAGTATAGGGTCCCTATGGGTGTTTATTGTGACCTATTTTCAGGAGGCAGGGTCCAATTGTAGCTGTAAATACACATGGCTCAGACCGAGCTTCGTAAAGGAGTGTCCACTGGCTAGTCTTGCGGAAAGATCCTCAATGTGGGGCATCTGGTGATGATCCAACTGGGAGGCCTTGTTGACAGTCAATTTATAGTCCCCACATAGTCTGACTTTCTTACCAGGTTTGAGCATCGGCAGCAGAGGTGCTGTCTAGATCACCAACAACCTGTGCTGGTCCCCCCATGCCGACACTATAGTTAAGAAAGCCAACCAACAACTCTACTTTCTCAGAAGTCTAAGGAAATTTGGCATGTCAGCTACGACCCTCACCAACTTCGACAGATGCACCATAGAAAGCATTCTTTCTGGTTGTATCACAGCTTGGTATGGAGCCTGCTCTGTCCAAGACAGCAGGAAACTACAAAAGGTTGTCAATGTAGCCCAGTCCATCAGGCAAACCAACCTCCAATCCAGCGGCGTGCAGAGGTCTGGTGATGCCCGGGGCAAATCTTGATTGTATGCCCCAAAGACTCAAGTATAAGGCCTAATATACTGAGAAATATTATGAGAAAGGAAAACATTGTGAATATATAAACATGAAATAAACGCTTTATTCGATTTTAATATAAATCAATCAAATTTATTAAGTTCTTTTCCCCAAATGATACCTCCTGTCACAAAACACCTGAACTACTTCACTTTTTACATCAGCTGTGAGAAATTCTTTTTCAATGCTTATTAAAGCCAGGTTGGTCAGTCGCTCCTGTGACATAGAAGACCTCAGATATGTTTTTATTAATTTCAGTTTTGAAAATGACCTTTCACAGCTTGCGACTGAAAATGCGATTGTAAGCAGTAATCTGTATGAAACACACAGCGTCGGAAAGACATCCCTCCCATACTGCAGTAAAGACTCCAGAGCATCTTTAGGATCAGGGGGAACTCTATTCCCTCCAGCTCGAAGGAGCATCACAAAATCAATAATTTCGTCATATAACTGAATTGCAACCACATCATTGTCATAATAATTTGCAAAGTCTGAACGTTCCTTTTTTAATTTCTCTCTTTCTTGTTCATCTTCAATCACTACTGAATTCAAGTTCAGAAGAAAAGAAAATCGGTCACTGAGTCTTTGAAGACGGACACTGCGGTCTTCAATTTCAGTTTTTAATCTGTTCACAATCTCTACCATTACTCTATTCATTTCTTCTTGTGCCGTCAGTCCACTATCTCTTGCTGACTCTCCAGGCATTATTCTCCTTCTCCTTGTTCGTGCAATTGGTATTCCCCAATTTTCACAATATTCATTGGCTAAATCTATTGCATTAGAACATAGAACAGTACAGCACAGAACAGGCCCTTCGGCCCTCGATGTTGTGCCGAGCAATGATCACCCTACCCAAACCCACGTAACCCGTATACCCGTAACCCAACAATCCCCCCATTAACCTTACACTACGGGCAATTTAGCATGGCCAATCCACCTAACCCGCACATCTTTGGACTGTGGGAGGAAACCGGAGCACCCGGAGGAAACCCACGCACACACGGGGAGGACGTGCAGACTCCGCACAGACAGTGACCCAGCCGGGAATCGAACCTGGGACCCTGGAGCTGTGAAGCATTGATGCTAACCACCATGCTACCGTGAATTGTGGATAATTTCGTCATTCTTCAAATTCAAGATATGAATAAGTCCTCTCAGATCACAAGAAGCTTCATGGAACCCCATTTTCGGATCCTGCAAACGTTTTGAGACTTTCTCCACTGATGATAAAACTGAGTCCCAAAAATTTAATAAAGCTATAAACGGGAACTGTTGAATAGAATTCAGTAGCGATCCTGCATCAGATTTAGTTTCCCTTGAAAATTCTCCTTCCAGCAGGTGTTGAAGGCTTGCAATAACGTTGTCACACTCTTCGTGGATTACTTGCACAGCATCATGACTGGAACTCCTGGAACTCCATCTTGTGTCACACTGTCTTTTCACAGTCCGAGTGACAAATGATTTTAACACTTCCCAACGAGAAGTAGATGAAGAAAAAAAAGTAAAGAGTTTTTCTAGAATGCCAAAAAATGTAACAACAACAGGTTGCACCTCACTTGCATGGACACAGGCCAAATTGAGGCTGTGGTTCTTGCAGTTCACAAACACAGCTTTTGGGTTAACTTCAAGAATTTTTTGTTGAACACCTCCTCTCACTCCAGCCATAACTGCTGCGTTATAATATGCTTGACCACGAGTCATTCATGGAAATTTTGTCTTCTTCCAATTTTTCCTGAATTTTATTTACCAGGCTGACTGCATCTTTCTTGTTGACTTGAAAAAATCCCAGAAATGTCTCCTTTATTTCTACTTTTCTGTTTTCATCAATATGAACGTAACGCAGAATTTCAGAAACCTGATCTTCATGGGAAATATCTGGAGTTGAATCCAGCATTATGCTAAAATATTTTGCGTCCTTAATTTCAAAATTATATTTTTCTTGACAGTTTCACCAAGAAGATTGATTATTTCGTTTTGAATTCTGTTGGACAAGTAGGTGACACTTTTTGGTTTCTCTTTCCCTCTCTGCAAGTGTTTTGCTAAGATGTCATCATATTTGGCCAAAGTCTGATTGTTGCTAGAAAGTTTCCTGTATTTTCACTGACTGTCTCCCCTGGCTCTGATAACCCAGATATTCCTTCTCCTCGATGTCCACGATAGGCCAGATTCTGTTTTGCCAGAAAGGATATAACCTCGAAAATCCGTTCAGTTATAGCTTTCCATCTTTTCTTTTCAGCAGACATTTGCTGTTGAAGTTCAGCATCTATCGTAGTTGAATGATGGAGTCGAACTACGGTTTCTTCAAACAGCCAAAATCGCTTCTTTGCAAAAATATGCTAAAATCTTCTTTATTTTCTTCACATGGATCATCATCCTGACAACGAGACTGAGGAGAGAGAGTATTATGTTCTGATCGAGCTGAATCCGTATCAGAAAAATCCTTCTCTGCACCCACATCATCTTTTACTTCTCCAGGTTCTCCTACTTCTTCTTTACTTCTTTTTATCCATGCATCTAATGCCCCTCTTTGATGGGACTCTTCTTCGACTCTGGCCGTCTTTTTTTTCCTGTCCTGTGCTCCACTCGGTTGTACACGAAATACTCGTAACATTTCATTTTCTATCTCAAAAACCGTAAGACGCATGAGAAAATGGGAAGAAAATGGTAAACAATCGGTCAGTTGCAGACGGATAAACCATATTTCATTTCTTTGTTCCTTCGTATCAAATTATTTCACACTGATTCTCCACTGATAATTTTGTGCAATTTATATCATAGACTTGCAAATTAGTGGTATCTGTATTCGAATATTAGCATGTTAAGGAATAATGTCTCCTATTCCGAGATTAAATGCCATAGCAGTCCTCTGATCATCCAGGCTTCACTCTTACTACATCCCACGTAAATATTTCATTAAATATCACCAAAAAACCTATAAAAAACATAGTTGCACCCGTTCTAGAGCTATTCACTGACCTGAGTAGGTAAAAGAACTAATCTAGATGCACAAAAAGCTGAAAAAAAGACAAGTTATGACTCGAGGCAACGCAGGAACGAACAGCCACGTCTGCTTGTTGCTTTTGATGGTTGCACCACGTACATCGTGCGCATGCGTGTGGGGGGATGGGGAGAAGCACCATTTTCTCTAGACAGAAAGGGTACACCATGTTAAAGGAATAAAGGAATAAAGGGCTAACAACTGCCTCTGCAGCCTCCAAAAATTGATTTATCACCGCTGAAATTTTTATCTTATTTCCTTCTCTGGGGCAGCACGGTGGCCTAGTGGTTAGCACAACCGCCTCACGGAACTGAGGTCCCAGGTTCGATCCCGGCTCTGGGTCACTGTCCGTGTGGAGTTTGCACATTCTCCCCGTGTTTGTGTGGGTTTCACCCCCACAACCCAAAAAGATGTGCAGGTTAGGTGGATTGGCCACGCTAAATTGCCCCTGAATTGAAAAAAATAATTGGGTAATCTAAATTTAAAAAAAAAATTATTTCCTTCTCTGATTGGATGCCCCCATCCAATGGATGCCCGGGGCCAATGCACCGCCCCCCCCCCCCCCCCCCCCCCCCCCCGCACGCCACTGCTCCCATCCATTGACTCCGTCTACAATTCCCGCTGCCTCAGAAAGGCAGCCAGCATAATTAAGGACCCCACGCACCCCGGACATACTCTCTTCCACCTTCTTCCGTCAGGAAAAAGATACAAAAGTTTGAGGTCACGTACCAACCGACTCAAGAACAGCTTCTTCCCTACTGCCATCAGACCTTTGAATGGACCTACCTCGTATTAAGTTGATCTTTTCTCTACACCTTGCTATCACTGTGACATTATATTCTGCAGTCTCTCCTTCCTTCCCTATGTACGGTATGCATTGTTTGTACAGCATGCAAGAAACAATACTTTTCACTGTATACTAATACATGTGACAATAATAAATCAAATCAAAACAGATTATTACACATTTGGCACGATGCCTCGCTGTTGGGATGGAGGTGTCACACATACTACCATCAGGTGAAGAAAAGTCACATACCTTCACAAGTGCTGAATCAAGCTACGCTGTGCTAGAGAAGGAGGCACTGATTAGTATTTTTAGTGAGAGAAAATTTCACCAATACCTCCACGGTCATCACTTCATATTGTTGACAGGCCACAGGCCCTTAACAGCTATTTTTGGAGATTCCTTCGTTGGCAGCAAGCGCACTCCAACGATGGTCTTTAATATTATCTGCACATTCCTACGAGATCAAATACCGTCAGTCAGAGAGCCATGCCAATGTTGACGCAGTGTCACGTTTGCCTTTGACAGCTGTTCAGATACAACTCAGCAGTGAAAATATCTCCTACTGTCCGCAGACAGAACACGTCCCAGTGACTGCAGCTCAGGCCCAACGACAGACCAGAAATGATCCTGTGATGGGGGAGGTACTGGAAAAGGTATTAAAAGGGAGGCTAGTGGGAACGTATCCTGAATTGAAGCCGTATATTTCCAGAAAATTCCGGTTGACAGTACAGGGTGGATGCCTATTGTGGGGCTGAGGGTAATAATTCCTCCAACTTGAGACATGAATTATTGGAGCAATTACATGATGGACGCTCGGGTATAGTTTTAATGAAGGAACTCACGAGGAACTACTTCCGGTGGTCAGGAATTGATGCCCAGACCGGGAAGAGCAGGACTGTGCCAGCCATGTGCTCGGGTAAATAACACACTGCCGTTATCCCCACTGAATCCATGCGAGTGGCCTAAAATGCCTTGGCAACGTCTACACATTGACTTTGCTGGTTCGCATGAGGGGCAGCATGTTCACGGTCATAGTGGACACAGACTCCAAATGGTCTGAGATGGTCCGAGTGAAGTTAACAGCTGCGGAACAAACTTAGAAAAGCTCGGGATTTTCACCATATTTGGAGAACCAGAACCAGATAATGGTCACAATTCATGGCTCAGGAGTTCGGGGGGTATCTAAAGATGAGTGGCATCCAACACATAAAATCAGCACCTTACCACCCACCCATGAATGGTTCAGCCGAAAGGGTTGTCCAGTCCTTGAAGCTGCACGGAAAGCTTCCAACGTTCAAGGTTGACTTCATCGCTGCTTGAAGAGTTTCTTGGTGACGTACCGCAACACCACACACGTGACTATTCAGAGTTCCCCAGCTTTACTGCTGCTGAAGAGGAAACCGAGACTACATTTGATCAACTTTTACCTCAGGAGACGTCCGAGATAATTGAACGCAATCAGCAGACACAAATCTTAACAGGAGAAGGTAATTCCAAAAGATGCTTGTTTCGACAAGGAGAGCAGGTTTTGGTGCTGCTCTATACCACCAGCGAGAAGTGGGTTCCTGCAACTGTACTGGCTCAAAGTGGCCCCGTCTCCGATACAGTACATGCTGAAGATGAGCGAGTGTGGAGACGGCATGCAGGCCAATGGTTAGCGACGGGCATCAATGTGCCAGCCCCATGTTTGGCAGAACTACCTCAGGAGGAAACACCATCCATACCACCAGATTATGCGACTGCGACTTTCGGGATACATGGTGGTGCAGTGGTTAGCACCGCTGCCTCACAGCTCCAAAGTCCCGGGTTCAATTCCAGCCTCAGGTGACTGTGTGGAGTTTGCACGTTCTCCCCGCGTCTGTGTGGGTTTCCTCCGGGTGCTCCGGTTTGTCCAAAGATGTGCAGGTTAGGTGGATTGGCCATGCTAAATTGCCCCTTAGTAACCAAAAAATTAGGTAGGGCTTCTGGGTTATGCAGATAGAGTGGAGGTGTGGGCGTAAGTAGGGTGCTCTTTCCAAGGGGTGGTGCAGACCCAATGGGCTGAATGGCTCCTTCTGCACTGTCAAGTCTATGATTCTATAGTCAATCAGAGAAGCCAAGATTGTTGAAGAACCTCCTAGTCATCCTTCTGTAAAAGAGACTGTGACACCCCCAGGGTAGAGACACGGAGAGTACCTCTCAGGTCAGGAACAACCAAATCCCTGAAGTGTGCAGGCAAACAGTGTGTAATAGACACCCTCCTGATGGTCTTTCCTGTTAACTGTTTTATTACTGTGTAATGATTCAATGCCTTTCCTTGTGTATATATTTTGATGACGATGTAAAAATCCTCTGGCTAATTGTTGTTACGGGATTTTAGAAGTAAAGGGGGATGTTACACATTTGGGGTTGTTGTTATGTGGCTGTGTGGCCACTTTAAGAGTCCAGTCACGTGGATAGTTTGCTATGTCATTGGTTGCCTTGGAGAGGTAACAGTGATTCAATAAACCTGCATTGTTATTTGCATTCAACCCCATGGATTACACCTTCAGATTGTTTTGTCCTGAGATTGCAGAACATGACGGAACACATTGTTAATCCCTGGATGGTAACACCACATGTGTTGCCATATTTCTTTATTAGGTGGGATTTGGTTGGCACTCTCATCTCTGGTGGTACTGTAGCACAGTGGTTATCACAATTGCTTTACAGCTTCAGGGTCCCAGGCTTGGGTGACTGTGCAGATTCGGCACGTTCTCCCTGTGTCTGCGTGGGTTTCCTCCGGGTGCTCCGGTTTCCTCCCACTGTCCAAAGATGTGCAGGGTAGGTGGATTGGCCAGGCTAAATTACCCCGTAGTGTCCAAAAAGGTTGGGTGGGGTTACTGGGTTACGGTGATAGTAATTAAGTTACTGTGAAAAGCCCTTAGTCACCATATTCCGGCGCCTGTTCAGGGAGGCTGGTACGGGAATTGAACCTGCGCTGCTGGCCTGCCTTGGTCTGCTTTAAAAACCAGCTAGTTAGCCGACTGTGCTAAACCAGCCCCGGGGGTGGAGGCGTGGGCTTGAGTAGAGTGCTCTTTCCAAGAGCCGGTGCAGACTCGATGGGCGGAATGGACTCCTTCTGCACTGTAAATTCTATGATAATCTATTTGGTGGCTACCAATCTTTCAAGATACTACAGCTGTAAAGTACTTTGGGATGCCCCAGGGTCATGATGGAAAAAATGTGAATGAAATTCTTTTTCTCTTCTCCTGAAGGTGAAGATCAGCTACACCCTCACTCAATATCCATGTAAACCTGTTGCCTTGAAGAACCACCAGACTGGCTGCCATGGGATGTCAGTGCCTGCTTTCACTTGGGCAGCACGGTAGCACAGTGGTTAGCAAAGTGGCTTCACCGCTCTGGGGTCCCAGGTTTAATTCCCCGCTGGGTCACTGTCTGTGCGGAGTCTGCATGTTCTCCCCGTGTCTGCGCGGGTTTCCTCCGGGTGCTCCGGTTTCCTCCCACAGTCCAAAGACGTGCAGGTTAGGTGGATTGGCCATGATACATTGCCCTCAGTGACCAAAAGGTTAGGAGGGGTTATTGGGTTACGGGCATAGGGTGGAAGTGAGGACTTTAGTGGGTCGGTGCAGACTTGATGGGCTGATGGGCTCCCATATGTCCCGAAAGACATGCTGTTCGGTGAATTGGACATTCTGAATTCTCCTTCTGTGCACCCGAAGAGGCGCCGGAGTGTGATGAAAAGTAAGGTTAAGGGGGTATAGGGTGGATACGTGGGTTTGAGTAGGGTGATCATTGCTCGGCACAACATCGAGGGCCGAAGGGCCTGTTCTGTGCTGTACTGTTCTGTGTTCTATGTTCTATGTTCTATGAATAGCCTCCTTCTGCAGTGTATGTTCTACATCCTATGAGAACGTCCCCTTCTGTCTTTCTTGCTGACTATCTAAGTGTAGCCAGTGGAATGTTTTCACAGTGTCCTGAATCAATAATCAATGTCCGGAGAATTTGAAATTCAGGCATAGGTTCTGCAAATTAAAATTCACGGAATTACACCTCAGGAATCCTGGGTCAACCTCGATATGTTGAACAGCAAACAGTCTTCATATCTCCTGTATACAAGTTTCAAAGGAAGAATTCTCAGCTACCACAAAGATTTTAATGGCAAGATTTTATTGATCTTTATTTTGCCGTGGTGAAACAGACGGCGTTTTTGCTGGTCTCCCCTTTATTGATTTGACTGCTGTCAGCTCTCCGAATGCACAGTTTCCATATTACAAAAAGGACAAAGAGGAACTGGAGAAGATGCAATTGAAGATTGTGGAGTGAATCTGTTTCTCAGGAAAAAGAGAGGCTGAGAGGTGACCTGAGAGAGGTCTTTAAGAATATATATATTTTTTACTATTCAGGGAATGTGGGGGCCCCTGGCAGATCCAGCATTTATTGCCCATCCCTAATTGTCCTTGACCCAAGTGCATCTCAGATGGCATTTACGCATCAACCCACTGTTGCTCGAGAGTCACATGTAGGCCAGACCAGGTAAGGACGGCAGATTTCCTTCACTAAAGGACATCGGTGAACCAGATGGCTTTTTACCACAACTGACAATGGTTTCATGGTCATCATGAGGCTTTTAATTTCCGATTTTTTTCTTATCGAATACATATTTCACTATCTGCCATGGTGGAATTTGAACCCAGTTCCTCAGAGCTTACCCTGGGTCTCTGGGTTACCAGTCCTGTGGCAATACCATTGTGCCACTGGAAAGGTCTCATTAGGGTAGACAAGGTGAAGATGTTCCCACTATCTGTGGAGGAGTTCAGAGCTAGAGGACATCAATGTGAGATGGTCACTCCAATCGGGAATTCGGGAGAAACTCCTTTACCACGGAGAGTGGTGAGAATGCGGAGCTCGTTCACACAATGTGTGGCTGAGGCGAATATCATGGTTTAATTTATGGGGATATTAGATAAGTACATGGGGCAGATATGCTGACAGTTTGAGACTCATTAGGAGGGCACGATGGCACAGTGGTTAGCACTGCATCCTCACAGCACCCGGATGTGATTCCAGCCTTGGGTGACTGTGCGGAGTCTGCACGTTGTCCCCGTGTCTGCGTGGGTTTCCTCCGGGTGCTCCGGTTTCCTCCCACAGTCCAAAGACGTGCAGGTTAGGTGGATTGGCCATGAGCAATGCGCAGGTTTGGGGGGATAGGGTGGGGGAGGGGGGGCGGTGGGCCGAAGTTGGATGCTCTTTTGGAGGGTCGGTACAGACGCAATGGGCCAAATGGCTTCCTTCTGCTCTGTAGGGATTCTGTGAATTAGGATGAAAGAGGTTCATAAATACCAGCATAAAGCCATTGGGCCAAGTGGCTCCTGTGCTGCAAGTTCCTTGGAATTCTCCTCTGAACTTCCCTCTTTAAGCCCAACCTTCCTCTTCATATTCATTCCATCTCCTTCTGCATTCTTAATGTATTGCAATCTAGAATCATTGTACCTGTAGAACTGCTCCCCTCCCTCACAATACCTCTTAGCTGAATTATCGCAAAGTACAAATTCCCCAGGGTAGTGGGTGCCTGGAACTCGCTGCCGGAGGAGGTGGTGGAAGCAGGGACGATCGTGATGTTTAAGGGACATCTTGACAAACATGAATAGGATGGGAATAGAGGGATACAGACCTCGGAAGTGTAGAAGATTTTAGTTTAGACAGGCAGCATGGTCGGCACGGGCTTGGAGGGCCGAAGGGCCTGTTCCTGTGCTGTACTTTTCTTTGTTCTTTGTTTGTTCAAAGACAACTTGCATTAACATAGTGCCATTCTCAATCTCAGACTGTCCCGAAGTGCTCTCCAGCCAATGAAATACTTTTGATGAGGGGGATCTCATAGAGATTTATAAAATTCTAACAGGACTAGACAGGGTAAATGCAGGGAAAATATTCCCGATGGTGGGTGTGTCCAGAGCCAGGGGTCACAGTCTGAGGATTCAGGGTCAAGCATTTCAGACAGATATAAGGAGACATAGCTTCACACAAAGAGTGGTGAGCCTGTGGAATTCATTACCACAGAAAGTAGTTGATGCTGAAACATTGAATATATTCAAGAGGCGGCTGGATATAGCACTTGGGGAGAATGGGATCAAAGGCAATGGGGAGAAAGCAGGGTTAGGCTATTGAGTTGGATGATCAGCCATGATCGTGATGATTGGCGGAGCAGGCTCGAAGGGCCAAAAGGCCTCCTCCTGCTCCTATCTTCTATGTATCTATGTATCTATGATTTGTAACCAATGTTAAAGTGGCAAATGTAGCAACCATTTTGTGCACAACCAGCTTCCACAAACAGCAATGTGACAACGACCAGACAATCAAACTTAATGATGTTGATTGAGGGCCAAAACCCCGGGAGCAAATGGGCCCTTGATTCAATACATGGCATTTGGCCCATGGCATCTCCAACAGTACGGCACACCCTCAGTACGGCACTGGTCGTGTCAGGCTGAATCATCGCAACAAGTCCCTGCTGTGGGACGTGGAAACCAACTTTCTGACAGAGAGGCAAGATTGCCAACTCTGACCCAAGGCCAATTTAAAAGATCCCATGGGATTATTTTGAGGAAGAGGAGGTGTGTTTGCGATGCCCTGCTCTAATATTTATTCACCAACAGCTAAAAGCAAACCAGCTGACCAGTTATTTCATTCCTTGCTTTTCAAAAATCAGCCGCCACTGGCTGTAAGGTGTTTTGAAACACCCTGAGCTTTGAGAGGTGCTGTGGAAATGACTTTTATTTGCATCAAGTCACTTTCTTTCTAAATCCAGATGTTAAAAGTGCTCACACACGCACACAAACTCACACTCACACACACGCACACACACACAAACTCACACACACACAAACTCACACACACACAAACTCACACTCACAAACACGCACACAAACACACACACACACTAACTCACACTCACACTCACAAACTCTCACACACACAAACTCACACACACACACACAAACTCAAACTCACACACACACAAACTCACACTCACACACACGCACACACAAACTCACACACACACAAACTCACACACACACAAACTCACACAAACACACACACACACTAACTCACACTCACTCACAAACTCACACACACAAACTCAAACTCACACAAACTAAAACTCACACACACACACAAACTCAGGCACACAAACACACACCAACTCACACACACAGAAACTCACACTCACACTCACAAACACACACACACAAACTCACATACATCATCTTACACACACACAAATAGACACTCACAAACTCACAGACACAAGCTCACACAAACTTGCACAGACAGACAATCTCACAAACACAAACTCAAAATCATACACACACAAAAACACACACAAAAACTCACCCTGTATACACAAACTTAGACCACAAACTCACACACACAAATTCACACTCACACATACAGAAACACACACACAAATTCGCACAAACTCAGACATACACACAAACTGACACAGACAAACAAACTCACACACACAAATTCAAACACCCTCACACACATAAGCGCATGCACACACACTCCCAAACATACAAAGAACAAAGAACAAGGGAAATTACAGCACAGGAACAGGCCCTTCGGCCCTCCCAGCCTGCGCCAGTCCAGATCCTTTATCTAAACCTGTCCCCTATTTTCCAATGATCTACTTCCCTCTGTTCCCCGCCCGTTCATGTATCTGTCCAGATGCATCTTAAATGATGCTATTGTGCCCGCCTCTACCACCTCCGCTGGCAAAGCGTTCCAGGCACCCACCACCCTCTGCGTAAAAAACTTTCCACGCACACGCTCCCCTCACGAGGGGAGGCGGGGGCGTAGTGGTATTGTCACTGGGCTAGTAATCCAGAGACACCTGGTCATGCTGTGGGGTTCCAGGTTCAAATCCCACCATGGCAGATGGTGATGAAATTTGAATTCAATAAAAATCTGAAAAAATCTTTTAGGGGGCCTCACGGTAGCATGGTGGTTAGCATCAATGCTTCACAGCTCCAGGGTCCCAGGTTCGATTCCCGGCTGGGTCACTGTCTGTGCAGAGTCTGCACGTCCTCCCCGTGTGTGCGTGGGTTTCCTCCGGGTGCTCCGGTTTCCTCCCACAGTCCAAAGATGTGCGGGTTAGGTGGATTGGCCATGCTAAATTGCCCGTAGTGTAAGGTTAATGGGGGGGATTGTTGGGTTACGGGTATACGGGTTACGTGGGTTTAAGTAGGGTGATCATTGCTCGGCACAACATCGAGGGCCGAAGGGCCTGTTCTGTGCTGTACTGTTCTTCTAAGGTATCTCCCTTAAACTTTCCCCCTCTCACCTTGAAATCGTATCCCCTTGTAATTGACACCCCCGTACGAGCCTCCCCGGACAGGCGCCGGAATGTGGCGACTAGGGGCTTTTCACAGTAACTTCACTGAAGCGATAAGCGATGACAATAAGCGATTTTCAATTATAAACCTTGCCCTGCTGGCAGAGTGAATGTTTTTTACGTCTGTTTTATTTGAGAAAAGACAGCATGTGATGTCTGGGAACATGGTTTAATCAGTCCAGATGTCTAACTGATCGCTCGGTATCAGGATGTCCTGTGGAATTTCATTAAAACAGGGGCTTCTCAAAGTGTTTTCGTTGAGAGGACTGCTTTGCCATCGTATGTTTGGCTGTATCTGTCAGTGCTTAGTATAATTCAATTAACAATACAGAATAGCTTTATAAAGTGACTTATGTGAAACATCACAACTGCACTAATTTAATTCACAAAGCTGATTGTTTGAACACTTGTTTTTTTTTGACAATAGGTCTCTGCTGAGGAGGTGGGTGGTCCGGCAGCAGTAATTGTTCAATCTTGAAATCCTACATCAATGGCTGAGGGACCATGTGTTATTTATGTGAGTGCGATGCTGAATACTTTTCTTCAGTGTTCACCAAGGAGAGGGGCCATGTTTTTGAGGATGAGAGTGTGATACAGGTGGGTAGGCTGGAGGAAGTAGATGTTCTGAGGAAGGATGTATTAGCAATTTTGAAAAACCTGAGGGTCGACAAGTCTCCTGGGCCAGGTGGGATATATCCAAGGAATCTATGGGAGGGAACGGATGAGATTGCAGAGCCTTTGGCTTTGATCTTTGGGGCCTCACTGTCCACGGGGATAGTGCCAGAGGACTGGAGAGTGGCGAATGTTGTTCCTGTGTTCAAGAAAGGGAATAGAAATGACCCTGGTAATTATAGGCCAGTTAGTCTTACTTCGGTGGTCGGTAAGTTAATGGACAAGGTCCTGAAGGATAGGATTTATGACCATTTGGAAAGATGCAGCTTAATCCGGGATAGTCAACACAGATTCGTGAAGGGTAAGTCTTGCCTCACAAATTTGATTGAATTCTTTGAGGAGGTAACTACGTGTGTAGATGAAGGTCGAGCAGTTGATGCGTCTACATGGATTTTAGTGAGGCGTTTGATAAGGTGCCCCATGGTCGGCTCATGAAGAAAGTAAGGAGGTGTGGGATAGAGGGAAATTTGGCCAATTAAATAAGTAGCTGGCTATCACATAGAAGGTGGCGGATGGAAAATTTTCATCCTGGAGACCAGTTACCAGCGGTGTACCACAGGGATCAGTGCTGGGTCCTCTGCTATTTGTGATTTTTATCAATGACTTGGAGGAGGGGGCTGAATGGTTGGTCAGTAAATTTGCTGATGACACCAAGATTGGTGGAGTTGTGGATGAGGTGGAGGGCTGTTGTAGGCTGCAAAGAGACATTGATAGGATGCAGAGCTGGGCCGAAAAATGGCAGATGGAGTTTAACCCTGATAAGTGTGAGGTGATTCATTTTGGTATAAAAAACTTGAATGCAGATTACAGGGTCAACGGCAGGGTTCTGAGGAATGTGGAGGAACAGAGAGATCTTGAGGTTCATATCCACAGATCTCTGAAGGTTGCCACTCATGTGGATAGAGCCGTGAAGAAGGCCTATAGTGTGTTAGCATTTATTAACAGGGGGCTTGAGTTTAAGAGCCGCGGGGTTATGCTGCAACTGTACATGACCCTGGTGAGACAACATTTGGAATATTGTGTGACGTTTTGGTCACCTCATTATAGGAAGGATGTGGAAGCATTGGAAAGGGTGCACTGGAGATTTACCAGGATGCTGCCTGGTTTGCAGGATAGGTCTTATGAGGAAAGGTTGAGGGAGCTCGGGCTTTTCTCATTGCAGCGGAGGAGGATGAGAGGCGACTTAATAGAGGTTTATATGATGATGAGGGGGATAGATAGAGTGGACGTTCAAAGACTATTTCCTCGGGTGGATGTCGCTGTTACAAGGGGGCATAACTATAAGATTCAGGGTGGGAGATATAGGAGGGATGTCCGAGGTAGATTCTTTACTCAGAGAGTGGTTTGGGTGTGGAATGGACTGCCTGCTGTGATAGTGGAGTCGGACACTTTAGGAACTTTCAAGCGGTTATTGGATAGGCACATGGAGCGCACCAGAATGACAGGGAGTGGGATAGCTTGATCTTGGTTTTGGACAATGCTCAGCACAACATCGAGGGCCGAAGGGCCTGTTCTGTGATTTACTGTTCTTTGTTCTATGTTCTATTCTCACATATTCTGCATAATCCTGTATAAATTCTACACAAACTCCTCCATTAGTTTATAAGGCTATAAGCAGCTTTACCAATCTATCCTGAGTTTGAAAAGTAAAATAACTCATTCCAGGTAAACCCAGCGAGAAACAGGTTACCATCAAAAACGAAGAGTCATTGATAAGTGTCGGATTTAATGAGGACCTTGCACCAAGATGTATCGATCATGGAGGCACAACAGCATACTTCGCCTAGCCTGAACAAAGGGGCAAAAAAGGCAACATGAAACGTTACTTTATCTTGGCAATAAGTAATGACAGTAACAGAAACAAACTTGAATGAGAGGGATGGTCCCACGGGTAATTGACACATTCGAGGGCCAGCCAGGGGCAATGGGGAATGAAATCAATACATGACCATGATAGAATCATAGAATCATAGGGCGGAATTTTCCGCTCCCGGGAAAAATCGGGAGGGCCGTCGTGAACTCGGGCGAGTTTCACAACGGCCTCGGAGGCCGCTCCTCGCCCCCTATTCTCCCCTCCCGGCGGGGCGAGGAGCGATGCTCCGTAATTCTCGGCCACGGGGGCGTCACGCCGAAAATGACGCGGCCAGCGCGCCTAATGCGTCAGCCGCACATGCGCAGGTTGGCCGGCTCCAACCCGCGCATGCACAGCTGACGTCACGACGCTGACAGCTCGAATCCGCGCATGCGCGGTGGCCGTCTTTCCCCTCAGCCGCCCCGCAAGACGTGGTGGATTGACCATGCGGGGTGGCGGAGGGGAAATAGTGCGTCCGATTGAGACGCCAGCCCGACGATCGGTGGGCACCGATCGCGGGACTGTCCCCTCCCGAGCACAGTCGTGGTGCTCTTTCCCCTGTGCTCCCCCCACAAGCCCCAAACGGGCATATCTCACCCGTTTCAAGACGGCAGCGACCAGGTGTGGTTGCCGCCGTCGTGAAACGGTCGCGAACGGCAGGCCGCTCGGCCCATCCAGATCAGAGAATCGCCGTTCGCCGAGAAAAACGGCGAGCGGCGATTCTTCCAATCGGGGGTGGGGGGGAGAATCGCGGGGGGCTCCAGGGGTGCGTGAATTTTGTCGGGGGGCCCCCCCACGATTCTCCCACACCCCATGGGGAGCTGAGAATCGCACCCATAGACTTTACAGTTCAGAAGGAGGCCATTCGGTCCATCGAGGCTGCACCGGCCATTGGAAAGAGAAACATACTTCAGCCCACGCTTCCACCCTATCCCCCGAACCCAGTAACCACACCCAACATTATTTTTGGACACTAAGGGCAATTTAACATGGCCAATCCACCTAACCCGTACATCTTTGGACTGTGGGAGGAAACCGGAGCACCCGGAGGAAACCCACGCAGACACGGGGAGAACGTGTAGACTCCGCACAGTGACCCAAGCCGGGAATCGAACCTGGGACCCTGGAGCTGTGAGGCAACTGTGCTAACCACTGTGCTACTGTGATGCCCATCATCCTCGGGAACCAATCACAGATTGATCACCCACCCCTTGAGCCACTTAAGATATACTGCGGGATTCTCCGGACAAATTTCTAAGTGTGTTGCAGGCGGGAACAAGAATGATCCCTGGAATGAAGAGCTTGTCATATGAGGAACGGTTGAGGACCCTGGGTCTGTACTCGTTGGAGTTTAGAAAGATGAGGGGGGATCTTATCGAAACTTACAGGATACTACGAGGCCTGGATAGAGTGGACATGGAGAGGATGTTTCCACTTGTAGGAAAAACTAGAAGCAGAGGTCACCATCTCAGACTAAAGGGACGATCCTTTGAAACAGAGATGAATTTCTTCAGCCAGAGGGTGGTTAATCTGTGGAACTCTTTGCCGCAGAAAGCTGTGGAGGCCAAATAACTGAGTGTCTTTCATAATCTTTTATAATCTTTATTGTCACAAGTAGGCTTACATTAACACAGCAATCAAGTTACTGTGAAAAGTAAGTAGCCACACTCCGGCGCCTGGTACACTGGGGGAGAATTCAGAATATCCAATTCACCTGACAAGAATGTCTTTCGGGACTTGCGGGAGGAGACCAGAGCACCTGGAGGAAACCCACGCAGACGCGTGGAGAACGTGCAGACTCCGCACAGCCAATGGCCCAAGCCGGGAGTTGAACCTGGGACCCTGGAGCTGTGAAGCAATAGTGCTAACCACTATGCAACCATGCTGCCCTGAGACAGAGATAGATAGATTTTTGATCAATAAGGGGATCAGGGGTTATGGGGAGAGGGCAGGAGAATGGGATGAGAAAATATCAGCCATGATTGAATGGCGGAGCAGACTCGATGGGCCAAATAGACTAATTCTGCTCCTCTGTCTTATAAGAACATAAGAACTAGGAGCAGGAGTAGGCCATCTGGCCCCTCCAGCCTGCTCTGCCATTCAATGAGGTCATGGCTGATCTTTTGTGGACTCAGCTCCACTTTCCGGCCCGAACACCATAACCCTTAATCCCTTTATTCTTCAAAAAACTATCTATCTTTATCTTAAAAACATTTAATGAAGGAGCCTCAACTGCCTCACTGGGCAAGGAATTCCATAGATTCACAACCCTTTGGGTGAAGAAGTTCCTCCTAAACTCAGTCCTAAATCTAGGACTGTAGCATGGTGGTTAGCATCAATGCTTCACAGCTCCAGGGTCCCAGGTTCGATTCCCGGCTGGGTCACTGTCTGTGTGGAGTCTGCACGTCCTCCCCGTGTGTGCGTGGGTTTCCTCCGGGTGCTCCGGTTTCCTCCCACAGTCCAAAGATGTGCGGGTTAGGTGGATTGGCCACGCTAAAATTGCCCGTAGTGTAAGGTTAATGGGGGGATTGTCGGGTATACGGGTTACGTGGGTTTAAGTAGGGTGATCATTGTTCGGCACAACACCGAGGGCCGAAGGGCCTGTTCTGTGCTGTACTGTTCTATGTTCTATCTACTTCCCCTTATTTTGAGGCTATGCCCCCTAGTTCTGCTTTCACCCGACAGTGGAAACAACCTGCCCACATCTATCCTATCTATTCCCTTCATAATTTTATGTTTCTATGGTTTTATGATCTTATAATAATATGATCTTACAATAATAATAAAGTAGGCTTAAATTAACACTTCAATGAAGTTACTACCAATGAAGCCAATCCACCTAACCCGCACATCTTTGGACTGTGGGAGGAAACCGGAGCACCCGGAGGAAACCCACGCACACACGGGGAGGACGTGCAGACTCCGCACAGACAGTGACCCAGCCGGGAACTGAACCTGGGACCCTGGAGCTGTGAAGCATTTATGCTAACCACCATGCTACCGTGCTGCCCAATAGCTGCCCAATTGGTAATAGGGAATTTGCAATCGTTGGATATGGAATGTCTCCCGTTAATTGTATGAAAATGGGGCTTAAGTGTTGATAATTGGTTTCTCACCACGCTAGGGTGAGATCCCGATTTCGGCTACGGGAGCGGGCTGGTTGCATCGCAAAGTGCTTGGCGCCTGGCGCGGTTCTCGTTTTCGACCACTCCCACTAATCACCCACCTCGTTTCCCTCGAGCGGGAGCGCAACGAGGCCGGAGAATCGTGCTCTTGGTCTCACCTCACTTCGGTCAATGAGAATGCAATAACACCAGTGATCAAGCTGTGGGTTGTGACTCGGAAGGAAGTAATTGTGAGCAGCTTTCACTCAGCAAGGCGCACACCACGTGTGAAACTGTCCGCAGGGAAGTGGGAGTTACAGGGAGAGATCAGAGAACAGAGACAAGCCCAGCAGCCTGCTCCCAACTCCAAAACACAAATCAAGAGCCAGACCCCTGATTTTGATCAGTGTTAATGTACGACTTATTAAATAAATCCTGAGTTACTTCACCAAACTGAATCCAGTTGCTTATATGGTTAAAGTTTCAAATGAGCACAATCAGAATTGAAGGTCAAATAAAACCTGAAACTTACACCACACACACACACACACACAAACACACAAACACACACACACACACAAAAACATACACACATACATACATACACAAACACGCACACACGTTCATAGACAGACTTACACATATACACACACATACACACAGACACACACATATACATCCAGTTCTGCACACATGGTAGAGATGAAGGGAGCCAGGAGTTGCATCGTTGTCAATTGTTGCTGAATTAATTTGCCTGGAGACATCCCTGTCATTCAGTAAAAGTCAGTGAACAGCTGGAGATATTCCAACACTGAGTGACAGACAAAGTGAAGCTCATATCTTAAAATGTTACATCTCGACCCTTTTGTCTCCCTTTCCCTGTGATGGAACAAAGCCAAAGGCCGTTTTTAAAGCTGAAAGTGAATCCTGTGGCAATGGGTTCTGAAATCGAAGACACCAACTCACATTTTCAAAGCTCCCTCAAAGCAGCAACACCTCCTCGGCTGCTTCACAAGGAGTGATTGTCAAACTAGATTGAACCCTGAGCCACTAAAGGAGCTCTTTGGATAGGTGATCAAAATCTTGGAAAAGAGAGTTTTAAGGAGTGTCTTCAATGAGAAAAGTAAGGGGGAGGTCTGAGAAGAAATTGTTGAGCTCAAGACCCAGGCAACTAAATGCACAGCCGCCAATAGATTTGGATTTGTTTATTGTCACGCGTACCGAGGTACAGTGAATAGTATTGTTCTGTGGACAGTCCAGGCAGATCATTCCATTCATGAAAAAAACATAGGACAAACATAAATACACAAAGTGAAAAAAATGAAAAATGAAATGAAAATCGCTTATTGTCACAAGTAGGCTTCAAATGAAGTTACTGTGAAAAGCCCCTAGTCGCCACATTCCGGCGCCTGTTTGGGGAGGCTGGTACGGGAATTGAACCGTGCTGCTGGCCTGCCTGGGTCTGCTTTAAAAGCCAACTCTTTAGCCCTGTGCTAAACTAGCCCCAGTAGGTGCTATGTAAACACATAGAAACAGGCATTGGGATAAGCTTACGGAGTGTAGTATTACTCGGTAGAGAAGATGTGTGGAGAGGTCAGTTCATTCCATAAGAGGGTCATTCAGCAGTCTGGTAACTGCGGGGAAGAAGCTGTTTTTGAACCTGCTAGTGAGCATTCTCAGACTTTTGTATCTTCTGCCCGATGGAAGAGGTTGGAAGAGTGAGTAAGCCGGGTGGGAGGGGTCTTTCATTATGCTGCCCGCTTTCCCCAGGCAGCGGGAGGTGCAGACAGAGTCAATGGATGGGAGGCGGGTTTCGCTTTATGTGTTGGGCAGTGTTGGCAACTCTCTGTGGCTTCTTATGGTCTTGGGCCGAGCAGTTGCCATACCAGGCTGTGATGCAGCCCGATAGGATGCTTTCTATGGTGCATCTGTAAAAGTTGGTAAGAGTCAATATGGACATGCTGAATTTCCTTAGTTTCCTGAGAAAGTATAGGTGCTGTTGTGCTTTCTTAGTCGCAACGTCAACGTGGGTGGACCAGGACAGAATGTTGGTTATGTGCACACCTAGAAATTTGAAGCTGCTAACCATCTCCACCGTTGATGTTGACAGGGGTGTGCACGACACTTCTCTTCCTGAAGTCAATGACCAGCTCCTTAATTTTGGTGACGTTGGTGAGAGATTGTTTCATTACACCACGCCAGTTGGTTATCTACCGAGTGGTTGAGGAAATAAAGGCAACTTGGACAGAAATTCGTTCACAGGATGTGGGCATCCCAGGTTCGACTAGTGTTTATTGCTCATCCCTAGTTGCCCTTCAGAAGGTGGTGGTGAGCTGCCTTCTTGAACCACTGCAGTCCTTCAGGTGTAGGTACACCCACAGTGCTGTTAGGGAGGGAGTTCCAGGATTTTTCCCCAGCGACAGTTAAGGAACGGCGATATATTTCCAAGTCAGGATGATGAGTGACTTGGAGGGGAACCTCAGGTGGTGGGGTTCCCAGGTATCTGCTGCTCTTGTCCTTGGTATTGGTCGTGTGTTTGGAAGGTGCTGCCTAAGGAACCTTGGTGAGTTACTGCAGCGCATCGTGTAGATGGTACTCACGGCTGCCACTGTTTGTCGGTGGTTGAGCGTTTGAATGTTTGTAGAAGGGAGAGCAATCAAGCGGCTGCTTTGTCCTGGATGGTGTCAAGCTTCTTGAGTTGGAGCTGCACTCATACAGGCAAGTGGAGAGTATTCCGTCACACTCCTGACTTGTGCCTTGTAGATGGTGGACAGGCTTTGGTGAGTCAGGAGGTGAGTTACTCTCGACAAATGTATTGCCTCTGATCTTCCCTGGTAGCCACAGTATTTATATGGCTAGTCCAGTTCAGTTTCTGATCAATAGTAACCCCCAGGATGTTGATTGTGGGGGATTCAGTGATGGTAATGCCATTGAATGTCAAGTAGTTAGATCCTCTCTTGTAGGAGATAGTCATTGCCTGGCACTTGTGTGGCACAAATGTAACTTGCCACATGTCAGCCCAAGCCTGGATATTGTCCAGGTCTTGCTGTATTTTCAAACAGACTGCATCAGTCCGTGAGGAGTCGTGAATGGTGCTGAACATCTGCAAACATCCCAACTTCTGACCTTATGAAGAAACAGTTGAAGATGGTTGGGACCTTGGACGCTACCCTGAGGAGGTCCTGCTCCTGTTGTGTGATAAATACAGAAATTTTAAATCTATTTTATTAAAATTGCCTGGTGAAGTAAGGGTTAAAAGTTAGAGTGTGTCTGACTGTTGTAGTCATGTTTTTAAAAGAATCCTGGGTTGAAAGACGACAAAGCTTTTCGGAGCCTGAGGCAAACTAACCATCGCAAAAGTTTGGGCTAATGCAATTTTATTTTGATTAAACGGATTCCCTGGGGAGTTAATTAGATTTCAGTAAGTGAGATGATGCCATTGCTGGGTGGAGCTAAGGTATCAGCCTTTTTGAGAAAGCATTTATGAGTTTTAGTTCTGTTCTGGCTGAAGCTGTGTGCACAGTGGAGCAGTTCTGCTCTCACGGTAAGTTAGTTAAAAGAGATTAAAAGTATTTAAATCAGTGCAGACTTGTCTGAGGAGCGGAAACAAACCAGTTGTAACAGCTTCTGAAAACATAGAGGTAGAATTTTTTCTGTAAAGCAGTGTCAAAATGTTTCTTTCTCAATATCTCTGTAAGGCCAGTATTCCTCTGTGCCTTTGGTATTTAAGGGTGATTGAGAACTGAGATGGTTTACTTTCTTATTAGTTAAGTGGGAATAAAGATAGCAATTCAGGGTATTGTACTAACTGTATTGAGTATTATCATTTAAGGGTTGATTGTAAGCAATTTTTTTGTGATGCTAAAGATAATTTAATACTGAGTTTTTAATAAAGTTTGCTTCAATATATCATATCCCTGTATCTTTCTGCAATTACTCCTGGAGCGAGATATCCTTTCCTCAACTAAATATTGGAGTTTTGATCGACTATCCTAGTCAGTGTTGGGGGTGACTGGTCTAGGATTGTAATACGTGGGACTGAAATGATCGACTTCCAACAACCAAAACCATCTTCGTGAAGCTTCCTTCAGCCACATCTTCCAAACTCCAGCATTTTACCATCCATTAAGCATGTGAGTAAGCGTAGGCACACTGCTGTGGTCCAAGCTGATGTTACCACTGGGCAGTCAGAGTGGAACCCGTCTCTATAGATCCTAACATTTACTTTTTGTTTAGAGATGTGGATGAATAGGGCCACAGGACTGCCGATGAACTTTTAAAACCAGGATAAAACATTGATTAAACAAGAAAAGATGAACTATAATACACGACATCTTCACTCCAGCTATACCTTTACTGCTATGTTCAGATTTGAAAGGATTAAACAAGTTACAAATTCTTCTGCTCCAACAGGGGTCAGCCACTGCACACTCTGAAATCCAGTGACAGATACCACCTCAAACAACTTCTGTGGAGTTTTCACCAACCCCTCCCCCCTCCCCAACATCCCCACCGCCCCACCCCTCCAGACGCTTGTCACACTATGAGACAACTGGTTTCGCTGGACCTCCAGATCACTTGATGATTTCAAAGTAATACCTGTTTCTGTAAGGAATGCAAACCTACTGTCTTTGTTAAACTGGTTTCCTGACTAGTGGATGTTGCTTGGAAAGTTATTAAGGGTTATCTATAGAGTACTGTATCTTTTGGGGGGTTATCAGGGTTGGTAGTTGATAAGATGTTTATTGCGTGTTTATAAAATGTTAACTGGATTCATAGAATAAACATTGTTTTTGTTTAAAAGTACTTTTAGATCTCTGTTGCATCACACCTGTAAAGTGGGCCCTTGTGCTCCCCATAACCAAAATCTATTAAAAGTTGTGGGTCAGGTGAACTCCATAATATACTTTGGTGTTCTCTAAACCCTGGACCATAATGCCTCTGACATTCACACAAAGGTTTCCAAACTCCACTTTCGAAGAATGCACTTAGAAACTTGTCTCAAACAATGCTGTCCCTCTGACCTTCGCCAAGGATCCACATCCAGGGTTTCAACCTCTCCTTTCGATATTCCTCTTCTCTGGGTTTCCACATGCACCCAAGCTTCTGCACAATTTCTCAGGTACCCAGCCATGCCAACAGAACACCATTGCTTCACAGGCTGTATCAAGGTGTCACCAACCTTACGATTAATAATCTTTATTGTCACAAGTCACAACTGCAATGAAGCTACTGTGAAAAGCTCCTGGTCGCCACATTCTGGCGCCTGCTCGGGAACATTGAGGGAGAATTCAGGATGTCCAATTCACCGAACAGCACATATTTCAGGGCTTGTGGGAGGAAACCCACGCAGCCACGGGGAGAACATGCAGAATCCACACAGACAGTGACCCAAGCCGACAATTGAACCTGGGACCCTGGAGCTGTGAAGCCATAATGCTAACCACTGTGCTACCGTGATTACCTCAGATGTCTGGCTTCTCACTAGTTGATGTCTCCAGGCATGTGCCATGTAGCCTGTTTATAACTGGGAGTCTTTCTCTGATCCTGACTTTACTTCTGTTCTTCATTCCTTTAACTTTCTGGAACTCTTCAGAAACTCCAGGGTCGGGATTCTCTGATCCTCCATGCCGAAATCGCAATCGGTGCGGGGGCAGAGAATGGGTGTTGACGCCAAAATCCTGCACGACGCGCTCCCGCCATTCTCCGGTCCCTGGTGAATCGCGCGTGCGCGGTCTACGTGGCGCAGGTAGGTGCCCCCGTGGCGATTGTCAGACGGAAACTGTCCGAGTTCCCGACAACGTGGTTCTAACAGCGTTTTGCCTATCGGGAATGGCCGGTGGCAACTGAGAGCTCAGTCCGCGGCCGCCCTGGTGGGGACGGGGAGATCCTTCACTGGGGGGGGGGGCCTCACAGATGACCAGGGGGGCGACCGGGCGGCACCGATCCGCGGGCGCGCGCGATCTCGGGGGGACATACATTTTTGGTGCCGCTCCATGATCCGTGTCCACCATCACGCATGGTGCGGCTGCCGCAGATCACCGGCATGCGCTTGCACGGACTCCCGAACGGAAGTGTAGGCCCCGTATCCTCAGCCAGAGCTGCGAGGAGCACTCCGGGGCTCTGCCAGCCCCCTGCAGCTAGGACAATCACTCTGGACTTTCTTGCACTGGTGTAGGGACAAAGCCCCATTATTGGAGAATCCCGCCCCAGGTTTGTGGGACCTTCCATTCTTTTACTTCTGTGACTTGCTTTCTGTCCTTCTGTGTTGTCCTGTCTGTTCTAGCAGTTTCATAGAACATAGAACATACAGTGCAGAAGGGGGCTATTCGGCCCATCGTGTCCGCACCGACCCACTTAAGCCCTCAATTCCACCCTATCCCCATAACCCAATAACCCTCCTAACCTTTTTGGACACTAAGAGCAATATATCATGGCCAATCCACCTAACCTGCACATCTTTGGACTGTGGGAGGAAACCAGAGCACCCGGAGGAAACCCACGCAGACATGGGGAGAATGTGCAGACTCCGCACAGATAGTGACCCAGCGGGGAATCGAACCTGGAACTCTGGCACTGTGAAGCTCCAGTGCTAACCACTTGTGCTACCGTGCTGCGTGAGATACTTCCTGCCTCTGGGTTACTGGGTCCGAAATGAAAACATAAGTGCTTCTGCTTTTTAGTTTGAGTCTCTGGTTGCTAAGCTCCAGCTTTGTTTCTTTAACCCTTGCAAATGCATTTACATTGTGGCAACCCAATGCCGTCGGAAAACCACAGGAACGGGTGCTCTATCAGCGGGGCAGAGGATCCTGCCACGGAGAATCCCGCAGGCAATGTTTTGGCCTCAATTGCTTTCTGTGGAAGAAAACTTCACAGGCCGACCACTCTCTGGGTGAAGAAATGTCTCCTCCTCTCTGTCCTAAATGGTCGACCCCGAATCCTCAGACTGTGACCCCTGGTACTGGACACACCCACCATCAGGAACATCCTTCTTGACTCTATCCTGTCTAGTCCTGGTAGAACTTTATAAGTTTCTATGAGATCCCTTCTCATTCCTCTGAAATACAATCCTAACCAATTCAATCTCTCCTCATTCCTCAGTCCTGCCATCCCAGGAATCAGCCTGGTAAACCTTCGCTGCACTCCCTCAAGAGCAAAAACATCCTTCCTCAGATAAGGAGACCAAAACTGCACACAATATTCCAGGTGTGGCCTCACCAAGACACTGTATAATTGCAGCTAGACATCCCTGCTCCTGTACTCGAATCCTCTCGCTATGAAGGCGAGCATGCTGTTTGCCTTTTTTACCGTCCGCTGTACCTGCATGCTGACCTTCAGTGACTGGTGTGCGAGGACCACCAGGTCTCGTTGCATGTTCCTCTCTCTCCATCTATAGCCATTCAGATAATAATTTGTCTTCCTGTCTTTGCTACCAGGGTGGATAATCTCATATTCATCCACGTTATACTGCATATGCATGCATTTGCCTAACTCATTCAACTGGTCCAAATCACACTGAAGGATCTCTGCATCCTCCTGATAGCTCACCCTCCCACCCAACTTTGTGCCATCTCCAAAGCTGATAATGCTGCCTGCCTTCCTGAGGCAGCGGGAGGTGTAGACAGAATCAATATGGGGGTGGCAAGCTTGTGTGATGCGTTGGGTTGAGTTCACCACACTCTGAAGTTTCTTGCAATCCTGGACCGAGCAGTTGCCGTACCAAGCTGTGATGCAGCCGGATAGGATGCTCTCAATAGGCGGCTAGCACATGTGCCGCATGGTACAATCGATTCCAATGGGAAACGGTGCCGGATTCCCGGATTCGCGATTGACACTCAGTAGGCTGACAAGCTGTAGACGTATATCCACACTTCACTCCACACACCCAGTCAACAAGATGGCACTGGTTGCTCTGGAGTGCACCCATAGCCCATCCAACCCGAGCCCACAGGTTACGGGGCTGGTTTAGCACACAGGGCTAAATCGCTGGCTTTTAAAGCAGACCAAGGCAATTCCTGTACCAGCCTCCCTGAACAGGCGCCGGAATGTGGCGACTAGGGGCTTTTCACAGTAACTTCATTGAAGCCGACCCGTGACAATAAGCGATTTTCATTTTTCATTTCCTGGTCACCCCCAGCTACTCCCCTTGACCCTGGCAGAAGCCCCAAACCAGCAACTGTCAGCAAACCATGGCGATGTTGGACACTTTCCATACCCCCTCTCCCTCCCTCAGAAGTCACGGCGCCTTTTTCACGATTTTTAAAAGCACATGTGAACCTCACCCCCAGCAATTCGCCCCAGTGGAGACAGAGAATCGCGGAGGCCCCGGACAATACTAGGTCGGGCTCACTAACGATAAACCATCGACGTTTACTGTGCGTGCATTCTGGAACACATTGACGCCGCTGCCAAGGCGATGGAGAATTGCAATTTGGCGTGAAATCGGTGCATGCCACGATTTTGGCGCCAGAACCGATTCTCCGCCAAATTACGTTTTTTCGGTTCTGGTGTCAGCTGACAGAGAATCCCGCCGCCTAACTGTACATGAGCAACCTTTATTTTATCTGTTGGTGTATTCTCAGGAGACCGACTGGAATCTGCGGGCGGCAGTCTCCGAGCTTCAGCGGTGAAATCTCGCTCGGCACGGGTACGGAAAATGGGGTCCGACGCCTTCCTGCGATTCTCCGGGGGACCAGAGTATTGTTGCCAGTGGCGCATGCGGTGCCGAGGTAGTGCCGGGCCTCCGCAGCGATTCTCCGCCGACAACTGGCCGAGTTCCCGCCGGCCTGGTTCACACATGGTTCCACCCGGCGGGGGCTCGGAGTGGCGGCTGCGGACTCAGTCGGCGGCCGCCGTGTTGGGGTGGGGGGGGATCTGTCACCGGGGTGGGCCTCAGGACGGCCAGGCTCGCGATTGGAAGCCACCAATCGGGAGTCGCACATGATCGGGGGGGGGGGGGGGGGGGGGGGGGGCGATATTACTGGGCCGGCCCGCTGTGTGGTTCCGGCATGTTAGGCGGGGCCATCGCCCTGCTAGCCCCCTTCCGAACGGAGAATCAATCTGGGCTTTCTCCATGAAAGCCGGAGTGGTTCACGGCCATTTGCTCGCGGATGTGGGGACAGAGCCCCATTATCAGAGAATTCCCCCCTGGGCTTTTCAGCCTCGCAATCCTGATTTAAACTTAACATAAATATCCTTTCCCTTGGGGGCTTGTCACAACAACATAGAGGGAGCTTTACACTGTATCTAACCCGTGCTGTACCTGTCCCGGGAGTGTTTGATGGGGACAGTGTAAAGGGAGCTTTACTCTGTATCTAACCCCGTGCTGTACCTGTCCTGGGAGTGTTTGATGGGGACAGTGTAGAGGGAGCTTTACTCTGTATCTAACCCCGTGCTGTACCTGTCCTGGGAGTGTTTGATGGGGACAGTGTAGAGGGAGCTTTACTCTGTATCTAACCCCGTGCTGTACCTGTCCTGGGAGTGTTTGATGGGGACAGCGTAGAGGGAGCTTTACTCTGTATCTAACACCGTGCTGTACCTGTACTGGGAGTGTTTGATGGGGACAGTGTAGAGGGAGCTTTACTCTGTATCTAACCCCATGCTGTACCTGTCCTGGGAGTGTTTGATGGGGACAGTGTTGTTGCACGTTTTACTATGGGCGTAAAACGCGTTTATTGGAGTGTATTAACACGCCTCCGAGTTCGACGTGTGCTTAACACTGCTAGGCTCTGTTCTATGTAATTATTTAGCTCTGGAGTCGCCAGTTGCCGTATAGGCAACGTCACAAGTATTCCAAGGTCAAATTCAAAGTAATAAAGACGATACACCGATTAGTCAAGTTCAAACGATCAATATTTATTATACAGTTAATAATAAATGCTCATGCACACACTAAGAGACTAAGCTATAACTAAACTTAAGCAAACAGAATACTTATCTAACAGGAACAGGCAAGGTCAGAGAACGAGGCCTTCGTCCTGGTTTTGTCTGCAGCCTTCAGCAAGCGTTCTGGCACTTGGGAGTCTAGTGGGCTTGGATCGCGTAGCGAGCGTTGAACTTACGGTTTCGGCGGCTGGTGCTCAACGGCTGGAGTCAGGATACCAGGTGTCAGTCGGAGCCGGAGCACGGGTTTAACAGACCGGACAACACGAGGTCCCTATCTTTTATAGGGGTTCCGTTGTCCTTCCCTCTTCTCGGGCGGGCTCTACCTATTGGATCAATTTCTTATCGATACTGGATTAATTCCCCAATGCGAGGGGGTCTCCGTGATGGAGGGGGCGTTTCTTATGTCCTTTTGTTCGGAGGTTTCTGGTGCCTCGATGTCTGGGTCTTGATTGGAATGTGTCCATTCAGAACCAAATGTATCTATTGTGTGGGTGTTCAAGTCTGATGGCCTCATTAGCATGCAAAGCGTTTTGCCATTTGCACCTAACTAAGGTCTTTTCACCTGAGCCCAAACTGGTTTCTGCTGCTGCAGAATGCAAACTGCTCTTTGCAGACTGCTGTTCTGGCTGAACTGTCTGTTTCCCAGCAGCCTTCCATTTTAGTTTGGCTCAGTGTCCATTTTGCGTGGCCAGCATGGCTACATTCCCTCCTTGTGATCCTCACAATCGTACTATTGTGAAGGATCACCTATGTACTTTGCCTTCCTTGTGTTCTGACCTCTTGCCAGTTCCTGTTCTACTCTGTTCTAAACTATGGGAAGAAGAGAAAAAAATTTTTTAACTAACATTTCTACTTGGCCCTATGTCAAAGGGACATGCATTACTACAATTGGGAACCTCTACCTATCACTATTAACCTTAACCTTAACTTAAACATTTAATCACTCTAAAACCTTAACCATTCACACCACAACATCACACTTCCCAACTCGGCAGTCGAGTATGGAACAATATAATACATGGCTGAATTTTATTTACAGAGTGTTGTAATCAGTGAGGGGTTGAGGGGTTTGGTGGAATCCGAAGATGGGGGATTGCACTCTATAGATGGGTGAGGTGCTGGAACGAGAGGCTCTCCTCTTCCATTTCCTCAACCTGAGGGTCTGCACTAGGATGATGAGGATCGCGATCACCAACAGTGATTCGATTATGTAGGACATGGAGTACCACGTCATGAATTTAGTACACCAGGTCTGAACCTCGCTGATCAGAGCTGAGCACTGGGGGTTTGCTGTAATTGAAGCATTTACGGTGGGGGTTGTGGGGGAAACGTGTCTTGTTTCCACACATATACATATGACATTAAACAGTAATAAGTGGGCTTCCATCCTTTTGCTGTTCTTCTTCTTTCTCTTCCTTCTTCCTCCGGTATTGACAATCCTGGCTTCGACCTCTGTCTCGTCCTTTGAAACCTTTGGGATCAAGCACAGTATCTGTCAATACACAGTTTAAGACCTTTACTTGTTAGTGCATCTGTCTTTCAAATCCCAATTGACCCTTTAAAATGACTGGCTAAGTCACACCCTGTGACTCCCCTCATTTTTTTTTTTTCAAAAAGCGAATTTAAAGACCAGCATACACCTAACAATCCTTCCTTCTGCGAGCCGTCTCGCAGGCTTTGCTGATTTACCATCCGACTGTTCCCGGATGTAAATAGCATGTGGGATGGTGGCCGAAGGGCTACCTAACGTAAAATGAAAACAAACTTGGAAACAAACATCCGAATGAGTTGCGTATGGGCCGCTACGGGTACGAGTTGGATGGGATCCCCGGGTAGGGCGTGCTGTGCCATACCCGAGCTTGGCTGACCAAGGGTTGGTTCTCAGACAGGGCGGGTCCTCAGTGCCGTTTGTCCACTGCCTGAGTAACCTGGAAAGAAACGGGTACGAATGTGTTGACCATGACTTGCAGCCTCTATTTCGCCGAATAGAGGGGCACCTAAAAAACAATGGAGCCAAGATGCTCCGTTCTGAAAACAGGGAACAAGTCGTGAACCGTGTCGGTTCACCAGAGGATACAACTGAAGTTCTCAGAAATATCTGCGGACAAGCTATTTGGCGTGTGGCCTTACAACTTTGGAAAGATCTCCAATCAAACCGAAGTTCTCAAAGGTATCTGCGGACAAACTAACGTGCATGTGAGGTGGTCACAATCTTTTCAGCTGAAAAGAAGATGTCCATCCTCCAGCTGAACAATGTACATTCCTGAAAACAAACAAACATAAAACGAAGACAAACATACGTGCAGGTTCCATCAGAAAGGACATCGTTTCCCTCAAACGATTCCTATCTTACATCATCTGGACACCTCACTTTGATTCTGCCTCTGTGAACAGGGTCACAAAGGGGTTGCCGTGTCGGGAGTCAGACACCGTGTCGTCCTGCTCTCCCGGATCCCACACCCTTGTGTGGATCAGGCATGCTATTTTGGAGTTGTGTGACCGGGGGTCACTTTCATCATTGCGGACAAGTCTGTAGGAATTGTCCCTGTGCCATTGTGTAGTGTCGAGTGTGTTGTCGGGGTAGTCGGGGTCGGGTGGTGGTTCGGGGTTTTTGAGGTAGGTGACTTCCATGGGGTCACTGGAGTCGGGGTCGTAGTTGGTGCAGTGTGGGCTGTATGGCTGTGTGCTGTCGCTGTCTTCAGAGTCAGTGTCTGTCCTACTGTCTCTGCTGTGGCAGCTTGTGGGCGTGTCGGGGCGTGGTCTGTAGTGGTCTGTGGGCGGAGTCGTGGGCGAGTCCGTGGATGAACTGGTCTGTGAGGGGGATGGTGGAAAAGTGTCTCTGGTGGGCGGGGTGAAGTGTTCTGCTGCATCCAGCAGGACATGGTGAGCATGGTTGGCCTGTGTTCCATATGCCTTTAACTGGTTTATATGGAACCACGCGGTCTTCCCATTAGGATATTTGATCCTGTATACGGAGGGGCTAATTTTGTCCGAAATTGAGTAGGGACCGGAATATTTTGGAGCCAAAAAACTGCTGGGGTTATAAACAGATAACATTACCTGTTGCCCAACCTGGAATTCTGTGGTGTGTACGGTCTTGTTGAAACAGGCAGTACGTTGCTGTCGGCGTTTCCCTAGCTGGACTGCGGCTGCGACCTGTGCAGACCTCACAGTCTCAACTAGTTCTTTAACTGCCTTTTCATGTGTGAGGGCCGTCACTTCGGGGCTTGTCATGTCCAGTCCTAAAAGGAATTCTGTACCTTTCATAGGGCGTCCGGTCATGAGTGTGTGTGGTGTGTATCCTGTCGATGTGGAGACAGTGTTCCTTATGAACATAAGTGCAAAGGGGAGCACTGAATCCCATGTGGAATTGTTCTCCTGAACCATTTTCCTAAGGGTAGTTTTTAGGGTCCGATTCATGCGCTCCACAATCCCGCTGGACTGTGGATGATACGCAATGTGGAAGTTCTGTTTGATTCCGAATATTGTCAGGACGTTCCTCATGACCCGTCCTGTAAAGTGAGATCCCTGGTCCGAATCGATACTTCGGGGTAAACCCCATCTCGTGAAGATGTGGTGGGTCAGGATCTTTGCAGCTGTCTTTGCTGTATTTGTTCGTGAGGGAAATGCCTCTACCCACTTGGTAAAGGTATCTATCACCACCAGAACGTATTTATAGCCATTCCTGCAAGGGGGCAATGGACCTATAAAGTCGATCTGGAGGTTTGTCCAAGGGCCGTTAACTGGGCGAGTATGCCGAAGTTGTGCTTTCTTAGAATACCGCTCCGGGTTATTCTGAGCACAAATCAGGCAATTCTCTATGTAGTGCGTTACATCATTCCTGAGATTAGGCCACCAACAGAGTTGCCTGAGGTGCCTCGTTGTTGCATCAATTCCCTGATGCCCGTGTCCGTCATGGAACAAGGCAATCATCTGATTCCTGTCCTGCTGTGGGACCACATAAAGTTGGTCCTTAATGATCACACCCTCATGTGTGGTCAGTGCGTGTTTAAAGTGCTCGTAAGCAGGCACAAAGTTTCCCTTGAAAACCTCCCTGAGGTCTCCGTCCTGTTTCTGTGCTGCCACGAGATCTTTAATATCAGTCTGTGAGACTTGGACTGCGCTCACAGGGGCGCTAGCTGGTGCGCTAGCTGGGGGGGTCCATAAGTGTCCTCTCCTGGAACCTGCCTTAGCCAATGCGTCGGCCTTTACATTCCCAGGGGGTGATGACCTATGGTGGCTGCGAACTTTTATAATGCCGAAGGTCCTGTCCTTCGCTTTCTCTAGGATATGCTGGAGTAAGGGGGCTGATGGAAGGGGTTTTCCGTCTGCGGAGACAAAACCTCGTGTCCTCCACAGGGGCAGAAAATCTGTTAAACTGTTGCAGACATATAAGCTGTCTGAATATATGTCTGCTGGGCTGGGGAAAGAATCGGGGTGGTCCACTATGTACGCTATGGCTGCTAGCTCTGCTGCCTGCGCGCCTAAGTGACCTGGTAACTTAAGAGCTATCTCTTCGAGAGCGCGCCCCTGCGCGTCCTCTACATAGATGCCGCATCCTGTGATACGCTCACCATTTAAAACTGTGGAGGAACCGTCTACATAAATCCTCAAGGGTCCACACGTGTCTGTGGGCTGGGGGCTTTGTTTCGGGTTCCCTATCTTCCTGGGGGGTGTTTTGGCTAAAAAGGGTCCTGTGTTATGCAGGGGAGCTACAATTTCACAGTCATGGGGCTGTCCGGGGTATTGGAGGTTGTCTGCTAAGTATGTGTGTGTGCGTGTCCGTTTTACTGTAATGTCCCGTCCTTGTAAAAGTAGGGTCCACCTAGCTGCCCTAATCTGGCTAACTGAACCGTCCTTCAGTCGACCGTCTAGTAGTAGCTGTGTGGGTGTGTGTTCGGTTAGAATAGTAATGGGGTTGAGTCCGGTGATGTAGGAAAAGTACTGTACTGCCCAGAAGACAGCAAGGAGGTGCCTCTCACAGGCTGAAAATCCTTGTTCTACCGGGTCTAACAGTCGGGAGGCATAAGCCACTGGTCTTAGCTGCTCGTGCCGTTCCTGAAGCAACACGGCCGAGAGGGTCAGATCGGTGCTCGCTACCTCGATTGCGTACGGGGAAAGTTGGTCGGGGACTAGCAGCGCGGGTGCTGCACTAAGGGCTCGTTTTAACTCTTCCACAGCGCCTGTATGCTGCGGAAGCCATTCCCAGGGGGCTCCTTTCTTAAGGAGGTCTGAAAGTGGGGCGGCTTTTGTCGCGAATCCGTCTATGTGGTTCCGACAATAGCCAACCAGTCCTAAAAACGACCGGAGGGCTGAAACATTCTGAGGAAGGGGCAATTTGACAATCGAATCAATTCTTTTGAATTTGATCTCGCGTTTGCCGTGCGTGATGACTGATCCCAAATACATCACTTTACTTTCCAATATTTGGGCCTTTTTCGGGTTAACTTTACAGCCAATTTCAGTTAAGAGTTCTAGGAGTTCGGCCAGAAGCGAAATGTGCTCTGCCTTTGTGTCTGTCTGCAGTAGTAGGTCGTCTACATACTGTACCAGACATTCGGGTCGGGAAAATTTTTCTAATCCACTTGCCAGCTGTCGGTGGAAAATGGAGGGTGAATTGTGGAATCCCTGTGGGAGGCATGTCCACGTGTACTGCTGTGTTTTAAAAGTGAATGCGAATTTGTATTGGCACGCTTTTGCCAATGGTATTGACCAGAATCCATTACTGATGTCCAATACCGTGAAGTACTTGGCGTTGAGACCCTGCTTGAGCATGGTCTCGGGACTAGTAGCTACCGTTGGGGCTACTGCGGGGGTTACTTTATTGAGTTCCCGATAATCAATGGTCAGACGCCATGATCCATCGGGCTTCCTCACTGGCCAAATAGGGGCATTGTTGGTGGAGGCTACCGTTCTCAGTACACCTTGGTCCAACAAGCTACCTATAACTTTTTCTATTTCCACCTCTGCCTCGAGGGGAAATCTATATTGCTTTTGCGGTCGGGGGTCCTGTCCGGTAACATGAACTTGTCCAGTCATTCTGCCACAGTCATGACGGTGACTTGCAAATGCTGTCCTGTGTTTGTTTAGTAGGGCCTTAATTTGTCTGTCGGTGTGGAGTGTAGTCAGGTCGAATGAGTACTCTCCCACTGCGCTAATCCGATTAGCGTAGTCTCCTACTGTGAGGGTGGCTGGGGCTCTGTCTGATCTAGCCATTCGCCAGACACACTGGTTCACTGGGTCGAACGACAAGCTGTGAGCGTTCATAAAATCTATCCCCAGGATGTGCTCTGCTGTCCGGGGAAGATTTACTAAAACTACGGGGTGTCTTGTGGAAATGTTCCCTAGCTGGATCGCTACGGGTGCTGTGATATGTCCCTGCTGCGAGTGTCCGGTGAACCCGCTAAGTGTGATGGTGGAGGTGGTCGGCCACGTGTCTGCGTGTGCCGTGGTTGTGGAGTTAATGGTGGTGCGGGATCCTCCTGTGTCCCACAGTAACTCTATGGGCTTCCCTTTGACTTTTGCCGTGACTACGGGCCTCCCTGATGAGTCCCATAGTGTGTCACAGACCCAAGTGGGGGAGCCCGAACACCGTCAGTTCGTCTCGTCCACATTGGTGGGTCCTGACTGTACTGCTACATTGTGGATGGGTTTTGCCTTACTGCGGTTCAGAGTGCCTGTCTGCTGGCCTCTCTGAGATCGCTGGGGTGCATTACACTCTTTTGCCCAATGCCCTAACTGTCCACAGTTATAGCATTCCTGTCCTTTCTGTTGAGGGCTGCTCTTGCCTTCATTTACCCATGCGGGCTTCTGGTGCTCTCTGACTGCTTGGATATCTGCAGCAGCCTGAGCCTCTTCTGGGGATCTAACCTTTCCTTTTGCCTGAAGCGATTGCTCCCAAGCGCGGGACAATCTTTTCAGGACCCATTTTTCGTTATGGGCCTCTTCTGAGGGGTCGTAATTATTGCAAGCGCTCTGTCCTGCTTCTGTTGCGTGTGAGATAATTGTGCGCGTCCACTTAACCATGTTTTCGCGGGTTAAATGCGCTCTATCTAGCTGTCCGAAAACTGCGCTGAAGTGAATCCACAGCCTTCCTGCGAATGCTGTGGGGTGTTCGGATCTCTTCTGCCTGCACTTATTCAATCCTTCTACGGGGTCACCTCTATTGTACCCGATGGCATCTAAAATGGCAGTGTGCATCTCCTCTAGGCTGCCTCCTGCCACGTTTTGTGGGTCGGGGAGGGCTGCCACTACACTCTGGTCTAAGCTCAGCACGGTGAGCTTAACCTGCTCTCTCTCATCCAGGCCGTACATGGTAGCCTGCTGTTTTACTTTAGCGAAGAACTGGTGGGGGTCTGCGGTGGGGAGGAACGGAGTGATCTTTTCACAAGCGTCCCTTAGCTGGGTTACTGTTAAAGGGGTGGTGTAAGTTATGTCTGGGGCGCCTTCTGATTCGGCTTTCCTCTGTGTGGTTACGGGATTCATGGGTGCGGTTATGGTCTGAGCTGTGGGGGGTTGGGGTGCCTGTCGTTTCTGCTGAGCTGCTGGCGCACATGTTCTCTGAACATAACGCTGCGCTGTCTCGCTTAATTCCTGCCAATCTGGGGCATTTTCCCCATCTAACTGAGCTCCAAAGGTGCTTTGGAAGCCATTCTGCACCGAAAGCAGAGATTGCAATTCCGCAATCTGTTTCCTGCATTTCGCGTGGTCAACTGTGCTTTGTCTTTGTTCGGTCGTTGCAGCATGGAGTGCTCTCAAAGCTGCTTTGAGATCGGAACATTGCCTCTGCAATGCCTCCACCTGCTTTTCCGATTCCTGTCTTATCAGAACGGCACGTTGCACGTCCTGATAGGCTTTCTCATACTGGGTCTGGGAACTGTTCAGATGAGCTAGACAAGACTGATGAGCCCTCTTGGCATCATCCACCTCTCTACCCTTCTCTGCCAACTTCCCTTTTAATTCCAGGTTTTCTTTCTCGATGTCCCTGACATCGACCTTACTCATTCGGTTCCTTTCCTCTAAATCTGTCCGGAGCGTCCTGATGACCTCCTCTGCGCCTCGCAACTGTGCCAAGCAGGACACAATCGCCATCGGCTTGCGTGCTTTACCTAAACTCTTTTTGTGTATCTGAGAGAGGTTCTCCCACCAAGTATGACCTATACTTCCGGGACCTGTCTCCTCATTTGCACAAAACTCTTTCCAAAGGGGCCATCCCTTTCCCTGCAGATATTTGCGGAGTTCCAGCTCCCACGTGGGACACTGGCCTACTCTGCTACTGCTGCTGGTCGCTGCGACCACAAACTTTGCTGGATCCATCAGACGTTCCATTGCCTGCATGGCCATTTCCTCTGACTCTCTTTTTATAATTTGGAACAGGGGGTTGTTGGGGTGGTGTTTCGTGAAAAGGGTACGGCTTACGCTATTTTCCGATCACAAAACTACCGAAAGTTTGTCGCAACAAAAAGCTTTCAGTTTTACCTTACAGCCCTGTTAGTACGCATGCACTAAAACACACTTCCGAATTTCGCTTATTATTTTGAACACCTTGAATACTTGTGATCTCTTTCTTTCTCTGCAATTTGGAGTTCTAATTCAAATTTCAGGGTCCTGGACACTGTGGTGTTTCCACTTACAACAGGGTCCCGGCGGATGTCGCCACTAAATGTTGCACGTTTTACTATGGGCGTAAAACGCGTTTATTGGAGTGTATTAACACGCCTCCGAGTTCGACGTGTGCTTAACACTGCTAGGCTCTGTTCTATGTAATTATTTAGCTCTGGAGTCGCCAGTTGCCGTATAGGCAACGTCACAAGTATTCCAAGGTCAAATTCAAAGTAATAAAGACGATACACCGATTAGTCAAGTTCAAACGATCAATATTTATTATACAGTTAATAATAAATGCTCATGCACACACTAAGAGACTAAGCTATAACTAAACTTAAGCAAACAGAATACTTATCTAACAGGAACAGGCAAGGTCAGAGAACGAGGCCTTCGTCCTGGTTTTGTCTGCAGCCTTCAGCAAGCGTTCTGGCACTTGGGAGTCTAGTGGGCTTGGATCGCGTAGCGAGCGTTGAACTTACGGTTTCGGCGGCTGGTGCTCAACGGCTGGAGTCAGGATACCAGGTGTCAGTCGGAGCCGGAGCACGGGTTTAACAGACCGGACAACACGAGGTCCCTATCTTTTATAGGGGTTCCGTTGTCCTTCCCTCTTCTCGGGCGGGCTCTACCTATTGGATCAATTTCTTATCGATACTGGATTAATTCCCCAATGCGAGGGGGTCTCCGTGATGGAGGGGGCGTTTCTTATGTCCTTTTGTTCGGAGGTTTCTGGTGCCTCGATGTCTGGGTCTTGATTGGAATGTGTCCATTCAGAACCAAATGTATCTATTGTGTGGGTGTTCAAGTCTGATGGCCTCATTAGCATGCAAAGCGTTTTGCCATTTGCACCTAACTAAGGTCTTTTCACCTGAGCCCAAACTGGTTTCTGCTGCTGCAGAATGCAAACTGCTCTTTGCAGACTGCTGTTCTGGCTGAACTGTCTGTTTCCCAGCAGCCTTCCATTTTAGTTTGGCTCAGTGTCCATTTTGCGTGGCCAGCATGGCTACAGTGTAGAGGGAGCTTTACTCTGTATCTAACTCCATGCTGCACCTGTCCTTGGATTGTTTGATGCGGACAGTGTGGAGGGAGCTATACTCTGTATCTAACCCTGTGCTGTACCTGTCCTGGGAGTGTTTGATGGGGACAGTGTAGAGGGAGCTTTACTCTGAATCTGATCCCGTGCTGTACCTGTCCTGGGAGTGTTTGATGGGGACAGTGTAGAGGGAGCTTTATTCTGTATCTAACCCTGTGCTGTACCTGTCCTGGGAGTGTTTGATGGGGACAGTGTAGAGGGAGCTTTACTCTGTATCTAACCCCATGCTGTACCTGTCCTGGGAGTGTTTGATGGGGACAGTGTAGAGGGAGCTTTACTCTGTATCTAACTCCATGCTGCACCTGTCCTTGGATTGTTTGATGCGGACAGTGTGGAGGGAGCTATACTCTGTATCTAACCCTGTGCTGTACCTGTCCTGGGAGTGTTTGATGGGGACAGTGTAGAGGGAGCTTTACTCTGAATCTAATCCCGTGCTGTACCTGTCCTGGGAGTGTTTGATGGGGACAGTGTAGAGGGAGCTTTATTCTGTATCTAACCCTGTGCTGTACCTGTCCTGGGAGTGTTTGATGGGGACAGTGTAGAGGGAGCTTTATTCTGTATCTAACCCTGTGCTGTACCTGTCCTGGGAGTGTTTGATGGGGCAGTGTAGAGGGATCTTCACTCTGTATCTAATCCCATTGTGGAAGTGATTTATAGTAAGTGTAGAGCAGAGTCTTAAAAACTTGTTTTCACAGGACCCACTTTACCAACCGCCAGACCTTCACAACACAACATTTTCGCTTACCTTCAATGTGAAAGGTGAGCCTGCTTGGTCCTCACGATCTCACTCCAATCAGGTTCACAGGAGGAGAGGTCAATGCGCACATCAGGTGTGGTGTCCAGCTGGCTCCTTTCTGGGGCTGTTCCAACCTCGCACAGGTAGGTCGTTGTGAAGGGCAATAGCAACAAAATGCTTGTTTTACTCATCACTGGATACTCCTCAGAGTCGCTACTCCAGAAAGCCTCATGGACTTGTGGCATGTTTCTAATGTGCTGTCACAGGTGAGGCGCAGAAGTTCAGTCTCTTCATTTGGAGTCAGCTGTAAGTTAGTAATCGACTCTGGGGTCTCAAACTGAAAATGGCTTTTCACCCAGCTATTTCTTTCAAAATATGAAACTTCTCCTCTGGAAAATGGAGACAAAAACTATTGATTAGTCTGGTCGGATGTGACCGAATAAGGCTTGCCAGTCTATTTCCCTTACTAATGTTGTTTTCTTTGATGTGTCTGGGGAATATATAGTAGTTGTGGTTTTGTAATTGTACTTTCCAAACTTTCAATAACTTTTGGAAAGCCATCTATTTCTTCACAGTGCCAAAAGCAATCGTCATCCTTCCCTTGCAATTTGGGGTTCAGTTCATTTAGAATTGAAAATATGCAAAGTAAGACACAGTTAGCATCCAAGTTTCATCACCAAACAAATCAGCCAGATTTCTCATGGAGGAAAATGTGGATTTCATACCTCAGTTCATAAATACTGCCAAGCAGCCAACCCTTTGACAGCCAACGTACCTCTGTGTGGACCAATAAATGTGTGTGCTCAGCCCTCATAACGGGATACAGTGACTCAAAAAGCCTCGTTTTGAGTGCGCTATATTTAATGAAATTCACGGCTTTCACAATTTCTTCCAACACCACTTCAACATCGGATGGAATTCCTTTCGATGCCAATGTCTCATGGTGAATAAAACAATGATCCCAAACGATGTCCTAACCAGCTGCCTACTTAATCCTTATTATAACTCCATCACTTGCGATTATTTTACAATGAACCTAGTTGGCCCTCACTTTTCAACTACATAACTATTCAACAGTTCAAAGATCTGTGCAGCAGCTAAGCTAGTTGGTCATGTCAGGCAGCACAGAAAATCCTCGACAAATTCATTGTGCCAAACATGCCTGACGTAAACGAACAAGGTTGCGCAATCTGAAATGTCTGTACTTTCAGCCAGGGAGAGCTGGCTGGTGGGGATTTAACCTGAGGGTCACCACACCTCAGGCGAGGGGCAAGGTTGAGAAGGCAGGACCGTCATTAACTACCTCAGCCGGTACGGGAATTGAACCCACGCTGCTGGCTTCACGCCGCATCAATAACCAGTCATCCAGCCAACCCCCCCAGAAAATAAATCTCTTAAAGCAACAGCTTCCTTTCATTAAATGTTCCATGGTCTCCTTTACAATTAACGTTCCATTTTCAGCCGATTGGGAAAAAGAGAATTTGCCCTCTGGCTGTGTTTGGTTTAGAGATTCTGAATCCTCTTTAGATAGTGGTTGGTATTAATATTCATGGTGCAATCCTGGGGGTTGGAGGATGAGAGACTGGAACGATCACACTGAATAATTAGCTCCCATCTGTGCAATAATTCACTGGATGAATGTCAGGGTTAGTGGGAAAGATTGAAGGCTTGCAGCTGGCACTGAAATTAAAAGGTAATTCATGGCTTTCAAACTAGGTTTCTGATTGAGAGCCAGGGTGTGACCGGCTTTCCAGCATCACCTCAAACAAGAATCAGGAATGTGCGCTTGAGAAAGACAAGCCAATCCTTACCCACCCCCGCCCCCATCATGGCGTGCTGACCAGTGATTTGGGATTGGATCGGTGATCCCAGAGGGAAGTGACATTAGCTGAGATCAACTTTGACAAAATTCAACAGGCACTCAAATTAGCTCCTGATCCACCAGTGGATTCACAGGGAAAGATAAATCGTAAACTCCCATGCCAGTGAATTCACCGGAATGCTGTTCCCAAGCGGCACCAGGGGTGGGATCCTCCGCCCCTGCGACGCGAGGGGTTCCCCTTGTGGGCAGCCCCCTGCCGTCGGGAAATCCCGGGCATGGGAGCACTGCCGGCGCAACGGAGAATTCCGCCAGCAGAGAATCCAGCCCCACATCTTTCCGCTAAGGGGAGGTTTTTCTCAGAGCATTAGATCTCACTGAATGATGTGGTGTTCCCTTGTACGGTGGCACGGCGGTTAGCTCTGCTGCCTCACAGCTCCAGGGACCCGCGTTTGATATGGGCCTTGGGTGTCTGTGCAGAGTCTGCACGTTCTCTCCGTGTCTGCGTCGGTTTCCTCCGGGTGTTCCGGTTTCCTCCCACAGTCCAAAGATGTGCAGGTTAGGCGGATTGGCCATGATCAATGCCCGGGGATAGGGAGGGGGAATGAGCTTAGATAGATCGTTCTTTCAGAAGGTCAGTGTAGACTCAATGGCCTACTTCAATGCACTGTTGGGATTCTATCTCAGCCCTCGTCCCTCTAGGTGGTCCAGGTCATGGGTCAGGAAAGTGCCATCGAAGGAGCCTTGGTGAGTTGCTACAGTGCATCTTGTAGATGGTACACACGGCTGCCATTGTGCGAGGGGAGGGAGTGAGTGTTTAAGCTGAATGGGTTGCTTTGAATGAATGAATGAAATGAAAATCGCTTATTGTCACGAGTAGGCTTCAATGAAGTTACTGTGAAAAGCCCCTAGTCGCCACATTCCGGCGCCTGTCCGGGGAGGCTGGTACGGGAATTGAACCGTGCTGCTGGCCTGCTTGGTCATCTTTAAAAGCCAGCGGTTTGGTGGTGAGCTTCGGGAGTGTTTGTTACAACTGTTTCCCATCAAAGTATTTTTCTCCTAGTGGCAGCTTTGTCATGCGGACTGACCTCTCCATCTGGGTCCCTCTGCATCCAGATTTTTATTACTATTACTGTGGAGTTGTAAAATCAGCAGGATTAAACTGAAATAACACTCCACCCTGAGAGAGAAGGGACCCCGACGCAGCCTGAACTATTTATCACCGTGTGGTTCTGAAGGGATGTGAGGAATTTAGATATTCACACTGGCGGGTTTATGAACTGGAGTTGGTTTCCTCAGAAGCCCAGCTGCATTATCCTATAAATCCTCTTTACTGGTGACGTTTCTAGGAATGACGGAATCCATTAGGATAGGAAACATACAAGCCCAGTCTCTGGGAACCCTCTCAATATTTCTGCTAATTAAGGGCCATCAGGCATCACTTTTAAACCACAACTGGATACATTTTTTATTTTACCACACAGCCACAGGACAGTACTGCCACAGTAAGCCAGTGGCAAATTCTTTCTTGAATTAGCTGCGGAGGTTAGCGAGGCTCACCATTGGCGACTGAGACAGATTTGGTGGAGAATGGTCAGTTTTCATCTGGCCCAGTGCCAACCTCGTCTTAACAGGAGCATTCTTACCTCCAGTTGGCAAGGTAAAGGTTTCAAATCTCGCTTCAGAGATGGCGTCTCATTGTCTAGACGGGCACTGCCAGTCCTGTATTAATAGAGTGCTTCTTTTCATGGAGTCCATAGAATCCCTACAGTGCTGAAGGAGGCTATTCGATGCATCGGATCTGCACCGACCCTTTTCAGATGTGATGTTAATAAACGCGTCTGCCCTCCCAGGTGGATGTTAGAAGTCCCAGAAGATGGTTTTGAAGAAAAGCAGGTAACACAGTGGCACGGTGGTTAGCACTGCTGCTTCACAGGGACCCGGGTTCGATTCCAACCTCGGGTGACTGTGTGGAGTTTGTACATTCTCCTCGTCTTTGCTCCGGTTTCATCCCACAGTACAAAGCTGCGCAGGTTAGCTGGATTGGCCATGATCAATTGCCCCTTAGTGTCCAAAGATGTGCAGGTTAGGTGGGGTTACAGGGATACGTGTAGGGGTGGGGGGTGGGGGGGGAGCCGATGTAAAGTGCTTTTTCACAGGGTGGGTGCAGACCCGATAGGCCGAATGGCCTCCTTCTGCTCTGTCGAGAATCTATGGATTCTCCTTTACTCTGCCCTTGGCAATTATTCAATAAATATCACACGAAAACAAATCCCCATCGCACCTCTGATTGTGGGAGTTTGCTGTGAGCTAATTGACTGCCTATTTTACAACACTTCAAAATAATTAATTTGCTCTAAAGCCCTTTGGGATGTCTTGTGATCGTGACGGGCGTCATATCAGCGAAGGCAATTTTTTCCCCTGGTTCTCAGGTCTGACCCCAGCCCACTTCTGGTGTGTGAGGTGGTCAGAGATATTTAAACATCATTGGCCAAGGTTGGGGTGGGGGGAAATCACAATCCAAGCTAAAATGATTTTAAAGATTGAACAGGAAATTGCGTTTGGTCTCTGGGTACGCAGTTGATGGACTGCATTAGGGACAAGTACTGTTTAAACAATGCACAGAGTTCCACCCAAAGAGGGAGAGACGGATTGAGGAAACAGCCAGCAATAAATCCCTAAACCTCTTCTTCATTTCACTTACGAATTCATTCTAATTAACTCATTATAATTTGTTTCAACCAATGAAGGTCTCCTCCTCCCACATTGTCAGATCTTCAAATATTCCAGGGTTTCTCATGCACTAACTCCAAATCCTAAGTTGAACCTGGTCTTATCGTAGGGAAGTCCTTGATCAGATGAATTAGATACAGAGTAAAGCTCCCTCTACACTGTCCCCATCAAACACTCCCAGGACAGGTACAGCTTGGGGTTAGATACAGAGTAAAGCTCCCTCTACACTGTCCCCATCAAACACTCCCAGGACAGGTACAGCACGGGGTTAGATATAGAGTAAAGCTCCCTCTACACTGTCCCCATCAAACAGTCCCAGGACAGGTACAGCACAGGGTTAGATACAGAGTAAAGCTCCCTCTACACTGTCCTCATCAAACAGTCCCAGGACAGGTACAGCTTGGGGTTAGATACAGAGTAAAGCTCCCTCTACACTGTCCCCATCAAACACTCCCAAGACAGGTACAGAACAGGATTTGATACAGAGTAAAGCTCCTTCCACACTGTCCCCATCAAACACTCCGAGGACAGGTACAGCACGGGGTTAGATACAGAGTAAAGCTCCCTCTACACTGTCCCCATCAAACACTCCCAGGGCAGGTACAGCTTGGGGTTAGATACAGAGTAAAGCTCCCTCTACACTGTCCCCATCAAACTCTCCCAGCACAGGTACAGCACGGGGTTAGATACAGAGTAAAGCTCCCTCTACACTGTCCCCCATCAAACACTCCCAGCACAGGTACAGCACGGGGTTAGATACAGAGTAAAGCTCCCTCTACACTGTCCCCATCAAACACTCCAAGGACAGGAACAAGGTGAGTGGGAAATGTGTCAGATAACACATGTTGAGTGAGAGAGACAAATTTAGGGAGAGAATTGCTGAGCTCTGGCCACGGATTTTGATGTAATTTTATCAGTGTACCCTTAGTGGATCCAAGGTGGACAGGTGTTAGTCTGGAGGAGGTAGCAGAGTTCAGTTGGAGAGTTCATTTCACAAACAGATAGGAGAAAGATTTTGATTTCTACCCTGCCGTTCAGGGTCTCAGGATGCGACGCAGCATTTTTCCTCTCAAAATACTGTTGAAATGGGCGATTGTTTCCAGTTGATGAAACCTGGCAGCCAGTTTGTGCACAGCAAGATTCCACAAGTCGCAGACAGTAAAATCTGCTTTTGTGACGTTGGGCTGGGAGTAAATATTGGCGATGGCACCAGCAAGGATTATCTCCTGTTGATATTAGAAAGAGCTCATCCTGTCCATCATGCCGAAGCTGAATCTTTGACAGTGCTATCCCATTAATCCCACACCCTGCCGTTTGCCCTTCGCCCTGGAAATCTCTCCGATTCCCACGTGACTCCGGAATCTGCCCTTTCAGGCAGCACGACATCCGGCTGTGTTAAAATAATTCTAATTCCCCGGTTCCTTTCTCAGCTGCTTTAAATCTGTATCCTTTGGTGTCCAACCTTACAGCCAATGGAAACACTTTCTCTTGATTTGTCCAATCAGGACACGCTGACTCTTCCTTTCCCGCCTGCCCTGACCTCTCCACAATTTTACGCTGCGGTGGTCGAGGCCTGAGACCTCAGCCTGCTGAGAGCTGTTGCCAGGCCTGGGGGGAAAGCCCAGAACTAACTGCTTCAGGTCTCGAGCATGAAGGGTTGGGGGTGCAGGGGGGTGACCTCCATCAGAATCCTCTTGTAACTCCCCCCACCCCCACAACGCCACCCGCACATTACTGTTCATTAACCGCAGGACCAATCTAGGTACACAACCTCTCCCTGACAACCCCTCTACCCTCCCCACCCTGAGACAGCTAAAAGGTACCTGTTCCTAGAATCCTGGGACATCAGCTCCAGGGAGTGTTCTTCGCCCCAGTCCTGTCCACTGCTGTTTCTGATGCCGCACCGGCTAGAGATCTGTCTGCCAAGCTCTCAGGTGGGTCTTTGTCCCAAGTGATGTCCCGCCTGCAGACAATGAACGCACATTAGAGTGTGAAATGGCTGCGGGGCAGGCAGCATTGATGAAGGGGCCTATATCCAAACAGATCGCACAATAGGTATACCTCTCCTGTGTACAGTCTGCTCCATCCACTCGAGAGACAGAGGGTGGGTTTTCCCCGTTCTAGAGTCTATTTCCTGCCAATGGAGAACCAGGACCGATCCCCACTGGCACCAGGAGCGGTGCCCAGGTGCAAGTCACAGTCCTTTGGAATGCAAAGATATGCAGAGCGCCAAGTGCACCTGAATTTAAGGAGGCAGCCGGGACATATGTATGCTGGATTTGAAAGGGGTAAGCAGAACAATTTTGAGAGCTGGGTTCGAGCATTGGGAATGACGATTGCTTTTCAGGCTCTGAGGGAGGGCCTTCTCTTCGAGGAAATGAAGAAATGAAGGGGCAGCAGGGTAGCATGGTGGTTAGCATAAATGCTTCACAGCTCCAGGGTCCCAGGTTCGATTCCCGGCTGGGTCACTGTCTGTGTGGAGTCTGCACGTCCTCCCCGTGTGTGCGTGGGTTTCCTCCGGGTGCTCCGGGTTCCTCCCACAGTCCAAAGATGTGCGGGTTAGGTGGATTGGCCATGCTAAATTGCCCGTAGTGTCCTAATAAAAGTAAGGTTAAGTGGGGGGGGGTTGTTGGGTTACGGGTATAGGGTGGATACGTGGGTTTGAGTAGGGTGATCATGGCTCGGCACAACATTGAGGGCCGAAGGGCCTGTTCTGTGCTGTACTGTTCTATGTTCTATGTTCTAATTTCCTACCTACTATAAGAAGAGCCCATATTGAAGACCAGAGGGTGAGGCTTCCAGGCAGGCAGCAATTATTACTGGCGATTAGGAGCTCATCCATAAATTCAAACTTTGTCCCGTTACCCCAATAATCACAGAATCATTCAGCACAGGAAAGGCCCTTCAGCCCATCACGTCTGGGACAGTGAAAAACAACCACCAAACCAATCTAATCCCATTTACCAGCACTTGGTCCATATACCCTGGGATTGCAAGTGCACAGAAATACTTCTTAAATGTATGAGGGTCTCTGTCTCCACCATCCTTTCAGGCAGCGAGATCCAAACTCCCATCACCCTCTGGGTGAAAAGAGTTTCCTCACCTCCCCTCTAAACCTCCTGCCCCTCACCTTAAATCTCTACTCCCTGGTCATTGATCCCTCCACCAAGGGGAAAAGATTCTCCGTGTCTCCTCTATCTCTGCCCCTCATAATGTTATTCATCTCAATCATGTCGCCCCCTCAGCCTCCTCTGCTCCAAGGAAAACAATCCCAGTCTATCCAATCCATCTTCATAACTAACACTCTCCGGCCCAGGCAACAGCCTTGTAAATCTACTCTGCCCCCTTTCCAGTGCTGTCACATCCCTCCGATAACGTGGATTCCAGAACTGCACACAACACATTGGCCGAACCAATGTTTTATACTGTTCCAGCATAACCTCACTGCTCTTCAACTCTACGCCATCATTTTGAAAAGGGTGGGAAGTGGGAGAGTGAAAGGAAGGTAGTTAGCCAAGGTAAGGTATGGATAGCTGAGAATGCCCTGAGCACTCCTCCTCAGGCCTGAACGAAGGTACTGAGGGCAGAGGTGAGACTCGGCAGCCTCAGTGCCACCATTCTAACATGGGGGGGACACACCTTCAGTCAGCATGTAGGAAGTTGCAAGGAAAGCCCATGGGACTCGTGAGAGTTCATAATTCCAAAAAGGGAATAATACTACAGGGCAGACTGCAGCTGTCTGAAACCTGGGGTAAACACTGCTTTAGGAGCAGGTGTGAGAAATGGCGTAGATGAGAGATATAATAATTATCACTTATTGTCACGAGTAGGCTTCAATGAAGTTACTGTGAAATGCCCCTAGTCGCCACATTCCGGCACCTGTTCGGGGAGGCCGGTACGGGAATTGAACCCGTGCTGCTGGCTTGTTCTGCATTGCAAGCCGGCTATTTAGCCCACTGTGCTAAACCAACCCCTATGCCTGGTTTGATCGTCCCCTATTCCTCAACAGTATTATTACAACAGTTCAACAATAAAATTGTACACATTCCCGGAAAGGAGAATGTGATTGCGGATGCTGTGTCACAGGTTTAAGGGCTAACTTGTTACCAATGCAAAGATTGGGAAGGGAACCTATATATTGGGGGTGGATTGAATGAATATGGGAATGTGATTTATGTCCTGCATTCCTCAGAATGGAATGTCCGTGCCTGATGTTTCATTCCTTTAGGGAGGGAGGTATGTAAAGGGTCCTTATTGTTGATTCCCTTTTTCCCCTTTCTTTTATTTTGCTGTTATAATGTTTGATCCATGGATGGTTAATGAACATATGTCTTTATGTCAAGCCACAGAGAGAACGAGGAATTCAGAAGTTACAGGAGTGAACACTCTGCTGGACCCTGCTAGTTTGAACAGGAGCTTCAGACATGTTAGCACCAGAGAGAGAAATGGGGTGGGACTCGGTTTGATTGATTGGCTGGGGGTAATTAATTGGCCCAAAAGGTCGTACTCTGCCTGGTAACAGGTGGTGATTTGATCCTGTCCCAGTGAATGATTTTCACAGACCGAAGGAGCTCAGTTTGACTCCTGGAAGCACAGGCACAAGGACTCTCTTGGGTAGGGTGCTCTTTCCAAGAGCCGTTGCAGACTCGATGGACCGAATGGCCTCCTTCTGCACTGTAAATTCTATGATCTATGATTCTCTCTCCTCCATGTTTTCTCCAGAAAGGCTGCGAGTGCTGTATTTCTGGAACCGCAGGGAATCTGAATGAATGAATCTATAGGGAGACAATTTCAGGCTGAAAACAAAGACCAGGATCCTCTCCCTCTCTCTCCAGAAAGACTGTGAGTGCTGTATTTCTGTAACGACAGAGGCCTGAATGAATCTACAGTATAGCCTCGGACTGAAAGTAGAGTTTGAAGAGGAGTAAGGTACTTGTAGCCATGCTGGCCACGCAAAATGGACACTGAGCCAAACTAAAATGGAAGACAGCAGGGAAAGCCTGTTTAGTGAGAACAGACAGCCTGCTCTCAACTAATTAGCATTTTGCAAGCAGCAAACCAGTTTTCTGGCCAGGTGCAGATCTCCAAGCCAAAGGTGTTAATGGCAAAGCGCTTAACATTCTGATGAGGCAGCCCAGATCCAGGCACACACAATGGCAACATTTCCATCTCAATGTAGCACTTAATTGGTGGAGTAGACAGGATGGCACCAGAGTAAAGAATATCGAAACCACCCCCCAACATCGAGGGAAGCCCACGCATTGGAGGATTTCGAAGGTAGCCGTTTGGAAACGTCCCAATCGGTACCGAAAGGTAGAGCCCGCCTAGAAGGGGGCAAGGACATTAGAGAGGGGTATAAAAGCAAATTCCCCACAGAGCCCGGTCTGTTAAACTCGTGCTCCGGCTCTGACTGACATCTTGCATCCTGACTCCAGCCGTTGAGCACCAGCCGCCGAAACCGTAAGTTCAACGCTCGCTACGCGATCCAAGCCCACTAGACTCCCAAGTACCAGAACGCTTGCTGAAGGCTGCAGTACAAGACCAGGACGAAGGCCTCGTTCTCTGACCTTGCCTGTTCCTGTTAGATAAGTATTCTGTTCACTTAAAGTTTAGTTATAGCTTAGTCTCTTAGTGTGTGCATGAGTATTTATTATAACTGTATAATAAATATTGATCGTTTGAACTTTACTAATCGGTGTATCGTCTTTATTACTTTGAACTTGACCTTGGAATACTTGTGACGTTGCCTATACGGCAACTGGCGACTCCAGAGCTAAATAATTACATAGAACAGAGCCTAGTAGTGTTAAGCACACGTCGAACTCGGAGGCGTGTTAATACACTCCAATAAACGCGTTTTACAACCACAGTAAAACGTGCAACATTTAGTGGCGACTCCGCCGGGACCCTGTTGTAAGTGGAAACCCCACACCGTCCAGGACCCTGAAATTTGAATTAGAACTCCAAATTGCAGAGAAAGAAAGAGATCACAAGTATTCAAGGTGTTCAAAATAATAAGCGTAATTCGGAAGTGTGTTTAGTGCATGCGTACTAACAGGGCTGTAAGGTAAAACTGAAAGCTTTTTGTTGCGACAAACTTTCGGTAGTTTTGTTAACGGAACATAGCATAAGCCGTACCCGTTTTTCGACACACCACCCCAGCAACCCCCTGTTCCAAATTATACAAAGAGAGTCAGAGGAAATGGCCATGCAGGCAATGGAATGTCTGATGGATCCAGCAAAGTTTGTGGTCGCAGCGACCAGCAGCAGTAGCCGGGTAGGCCAGTGTCCCACGTGGGAGCTGGAATTCCGCAAATATTTGCAGGGAAAGGGATGGCCCCTTTGGAAAGAGTTTTGTGCAAATGAGGAGACAGGTCCCGGGAGTATAGGTCATACTTGGTGGGAGAACCTCTCTCAAATACACAAAAAGAATCTAGGTAAAGCACGCAAGCCGATGGCGATTGTGTCCTGTTTGGCACAGTTGCGAGGCGCAGAGGAGGTCATCAGGACGCTCCGGACAGATTTAGAAGAGAGGAATAGGATGAGTAAGGTCGATGTCAGGGACGTCGAGAAAGAAAACCTGGAATTAAAAGGGAAGTTGGCAGAGAAGGATAGAGAGGTGGATGATGCCAAGAGGGCTCACCAGTCTTGTCTAGCTCATCTGAACAGTTCCCAGACCCAGTATGAGAAAGCCTATCAGGACGTGCAACGTGCCGTTCTGATAAGACAGGAATCGGAAAAGCAGGTGGAGGCATTGCAGAGGCAATGTTCTGATCTCAAAGCAGCTTTGAGAGCACTCCATGCTGCAACGACCGAACAAAGACAAAGCACAGTTGACCACGCGAAATGCAGGAAACAGATTGCGGAATTGCAATCTCTGCTTTCGGTGCAGAATGGCTTCCAAAGCACCTTTGGAGCACAGTTAGATGGAGAAAACGCCCCAGATTGGCAGGAATTATGCGAGACAGCGCAGCGTTATGTTCAGGGAACATGTGCGCCCGCAGCTCAGCAGAAACGACAGGCACCCCAACCCCCCACAGCTCAGACCATAACCGCACCCATGAATCCCGTAACCACGCAGAGAAAAGCCGAATCAGAAGGTGCCCCAGACATAACCTACACCACCCCTTTAACAGTAACCCAGCTAAGGGACGCGTGTGAAAAGATCACTCCGTTCCTCCCCACCGCAGACCCCCACCAGTTTTTCGCTAAAGTAAAGCAGCAGGCTACCATGTACGGCCTGGATGAGAGAGAGCAGGTTAAGCTCACCGTGCTGAGCTTAGACCAGAGTGTAGTAGCAGCCCTCCCCGACCCACAGAACGTGGCAGGAGGCAGCCTAGAGGAGATGCACACCGCCATTTTAGATGCCATCGGGTACAATAGAGGTGACCCCGTAGAAGGATTGAATAAGTGCAGGCAGAAAAGATCCGAACACCCCACAGCATTCGCAGGAAGGCTGTGGATTCATTTCAGCGCAGTTTTCGGACAGCTAGATAGAGCGCATTTAAGCCGTGAAAACATGGTTAAGTGGACGCGCACAATTATCTCACACGCAACAGAAGCAGGACAGAGCGCTTGCAATAGCTATGACCCCTCAGAAGAGGCCCATAACGAAAAATGGGTCCTGAAAAGATTGTCCCGCGCTTGGGAGCATTCGCTTCAGGGAAAAGGAAAAGTTAGATCCCCAGAAGAGGCTCAGGCTGCTGCAGATATCCAAGCAGTCAGAGAGCACCAGAAGCCCGCATGGGTAAATGAAGGCAAGAGCAGCCCTCAACAGAAAGGACAGGAATGCTATAACTGTGGACAGTTAGGGCATTGGGCAAAAGAGTGTAATGCACCCCAGCGATCTCAGAGAGGCCAGCAGACAGGCACTCTGAACCGCACTAAGTCAAAACTGATCCATAATGTTACAGTACAGTCAGGACCCACCAATGTGGACGAGACGAACTGACGGTGTTCGGGCTCCCCCACTTGGGTCTGTGACACACTATGGGACTCATCAGGGAGGCCCGTAGTCACAGCAAAAGTCAAAGGGAAGCCCATAGAGTTACTGTGGGACACAGGAGGATCCCGCACCACCATTAACTCCACAACCACGGCACACGCAGACACGTGGCCGACCACCTCCACCATTACACTTAGCGGGTTCACCGGACACTCGCAGCAGGGACATATCACAGCACCCGTAGCGATCCAGCTAGGGAACATTAGCACAAGGCACCCCGTAGTTCTAGTAAACCTTCCCAGGACAGCAGAACACATCCTAGGGATAGGTTTTATGAACACACACAGCATATCGTTCGACCCAGTGAACCAGTGTGTCTGGCGAATGGCTAGATCAGACAGAGCCCCAGCCACCCTCACAGTAGGGGACTACGCTAATCGGATTAGCGCAGTGGGAGAGTACTCATTCGACCTGACTACACTCCACACCGACCGACAAATTAAGGCCCTACTAAACAAACACAGGACAGCATTTGCAAGTCACCGTCATGACTGTGGCAGAATGACTGGACAAGTTCATGTTACCGGACAGGACCCCCGACCGCAAAAGCAATATAGATTTCCCCTCGAGGCAGAGGTGGAAATAGAAAAGGTTATAGGTAGCTTGTTGGACCAAGGTGTACTGAGAACGGTAGCCTCCACCAACAATGCCCCTATTTGGTCAGTGAGGAAGCCCGATGGATCATGGCGTCTGACCATCGATTATCGGGAACTCAACAAAGTAACCCCCGCAGTAGCCCCAACGGTAGCTACTAGTCCCGAGACCATGCTCAAGCAGGGTCTCAACGCCAAGTACTTCACGGTATTGGATATCAGTAACGGATTCTGGTCCATACCATTGGCAAAAGCGGGCCAATACAAATTCGCATTCACTTTTAAAACTCAGCAGTACACGTGGACATGCCTCCCACAAGGATTCCACAATTCACCCTCCATTTTCCACCGACAGCTGGCAAGTGGATTAGAGAAATTTTCCCGACCCGAATGTCTGGTACAGTATGTAGACGACCTACTACTGCAGACAGACACAAAGGCAGAGCACATTTCGCTTCTGGCCGAACTCCTGGAACTCTTGACTGAAATTGGCTGTAAAGTTAACCCGAAAAAGGCCCAAATATTGGAAAGTAAAGTGATGTATTTGGGATCAGTCATCACGCACGGCAAACGCGAGATCGAATTCAAAAGAATTGATTCGATTGTCAAATTGCCCCTTCCCCAAAATGTATCAGCCCTCCGGTCGTTTTTAGGACTGGTTGGCTATTGTCGGAACCACATCGACGGATTCGCGACAAAAGCCGTCCCACTCTCAGACCTCCTTAAGAAAGGAGCCCCCTGGGAATGGCTTCCGCAGCATACAGGGGCTGTGGAAGAGTTAAAACGAGCCCTTAGTGCAGCACCCGCGCTGCTAGTCCCCGACCAACTTTCCCCGTACGCAATCGAGGTAGCTAGCACAGATCTGACCCTCTCGGCCGTGTTGCTTCAGGAACGGCACGAGCAGCTAAGACCAGTGGCTTATGCCTCCCGACTGTTAGACCCAGTAGAACAAGGATTTTCAGCCTGTGAGAGGCACCTCCTTGCTGTCTTCTGGGCAGTACAGTACTTTTCATACATAACCGGACTAAACCCCATCACCATTCTAACCGAACATACACCCACACAGCTACTACTAGACGGTCGACTGAAGGACGGTTCAGTTAGCCAGATTAGGGCAGCTAGGTGGACCCTACTTTTACAAGGACGGGACATTACAGTGAAACGGACACGCACACACACATACTTAGCAGACAACCTCCAATACCCCGGACAGCCCCATGACTGTGAAATTGTAGCTCCCCTGCATAACACAGGACCCTTTTTAGCAAAAACACCCCCCAGGAAGATAGGGAACCCAAAACAAAGCCCCCAGCCCACAGACACGTGTGGACCCTTGAGGATTTATGTAGACGGTTCCTCCACAGTTTTAAATGGTGAGCGTATCACAGGATGCGGCATCTACGTCGAGGACGCGCAGGGGCGCGCTCTCGAAGAGATAGCTCTGAAGTTACCCGGTCACTTAGGCGCGCAGGCAGCAGAGCTAGCGGCCATAGCGTATATAGTGGACCACCCCGATTCTTTCCCCAGCCCAGCAGACATATATTCAGACAGCTTATATGTATGCAATAGCCTAACAGATTTTCTGCCCCTGTGGAGGACACGAGGTTTTGTCTCCGCAGACGGAAAACCCCTTCCATCAGCCCCCTTACTCCAGCATATCCTAGAGAAAGCGAAGGACAGGACCTTCGGCATTATAAAAGTTCGCAGCCACCATAGGTCATCACCCCCTGGGAATGTAAAAGCCGACGCATTGGCTAAGGCAGGTTCCAGGAGAGGACACTTATGGACCCCCCCAGCTAGCGCACCAGCTAGCGCCCCTGTGAGCGCAGTACAAGTCTCACAAACAGAGGTTAAAGATCTCGTGGCAGCACAGAAACAGGACGGAGACCTCAGGGAGGTTTTCAAGGGAAACTTTGTGCCTGCGTACGAGCACTTTAAACACACACTGACCACACATGAGGGTGTGATCATTAAGGACCAACTTTATGTGGTCCCGAAGCAGGACAGGAATCAGATGATTGCCTTGTTCCATGACGGACACGGGCATCAGGGAATTGATGCAACAACGAGGCACCTCAGGCAACTCTGTTGGTGGCCTAATCTCAGGACTGATGTCACACATTACATAGAGAATTGCCTTATTTGTGCACAGAATAACCCGGAGAGGTATTCTAAGAAAGCACAACTTCGGCATACTCGCCCAGTTAACGGCCCTTGGACAAACCTCCAGATCGATTTTATAGGTCCATTGCCCCCTTGTAGGAATGGCTATAAATACGTTCTGGTGGTCATCGACACCTTTACCAAATGGGTAGAGGCATTTCCCTCACGAACAAATACAGCAAAGACAGCTGCAAAGATCCTGACCCACCACATCTTCACGAGATGGGGTTTACCCCGAAGTATCGATTCGGACCAGGGATCTCACTTTACAGGACGGGTCATGAGGAACGTCCTGACAATATTCGGTATAAAGCAAAATTTTCATATTGCGTATCATCCACAGTCCAGCGGGATTGTAGAGCGCATGAATCGGACCCTAAAAACGACCCTCAGGAAAATGGTTCAACAGAACAATTCCACATGGGATTCAGTGCTCCCCTTTGCACTTATGTTCATAAGGAACACTGTCTCCACATCTACAGGATACACACCACATACACTCATGACCGGACGCCCTATGAAAGGTACAGAATTCCTTTTAGGACTGGACATGACAAGCCCCGAAGTGACGGCCCTCACACATGAAAAGGCAGTTAAAGATCTAGTTGAGACTGTGAGGTCTGCACAGCTCGCAGCCGCAGTCCAGCTAGGGAAACGCCGACAGCAACGTACTGCCTGTTTCAATAAGACCGTCCACACCACAGAATTCCAGGTTGGGCAACAAGTAATGTTATCTGTTTATAACCCCAGCAGTTTTTTGGCTCCAAAATATTCCGGTCCCTACTCAATTTCGGACAAAATTAGCCCCTCCGTTTACAGGATCAAATATCCCAATGGGAACACCGCGTGGTTCCATATAAACCAGTTAAAGGCATATGGAACACAGGCCAACCATGCTCACCATGTCCTGCTGGATGCAGCAGAACACTTCACCCCGCCCACCAGAGACACTTTTCCACCATCCCCCTCACAGACCAGTTCATCCACGGACTCGCCCACGACTCCGCCCCCAGACCACAACAGACCACGCCCCGACACGCCCACAAGCTGCCACAGCAGAGACAGCAGGACTGACACTGACTCTGAAGACAGCGACAGCACACAGCCATACAGCCCACACTGCACCAGCTACGACCCCGACTCCATTGACCCCATGGAAGTCACCTACCTCAAATATCCAGACCCACCACCCGACCCCGACTACCCCGACAACACACTTGACACAACACTATGGCACAGGGACAATTCCTACAGGCTTGTCCGCAATGATGAAAGTGACCCCCGGTCACACAATTCGAAAATAGCATGCCTGATCCACACAAGGGTGTGGGATCCGGGAGAGCAGGACGACACGGTGTCTGGCTCCCGACACGGCAACCCCTTTGTGACCCTGTTCACAGAGGCAGAATCAAAGTGAGGTGTCCAGATGATGTAAAATAGGAATCGTTTGAGGGAAACGATGTCCTTTCTGATGGAACCTGCACGTATGTTTGTCTTCGTTTTATGTTTGTTTGTTTTCAGGAATGTAAATGTTTCAGTTGGAGGATGGACATCTTCTTTTCAGCTGAAAAGATTGTGACCACCTCACATACACGTTAGTTTGTCTGCCGAAACTTTTGAGAACTTCGGTTTGATTGGAGATCCTTTCCAAAGTTGTAAGGCCACACGCCAAATAGCTTGTCCGCAGATATCTCTGAGAACTTCAGTGATGTCCTCAGTTGGAGCATCTTGGCTCCCTTGGTTTTTTTTTTTAGGTGCCCCTCTATTCGGCGAAATAGAGGCTGCAAGTCATGGTCAACACATGCGTACCCGTTTCTTTCCAGGTTACTCAGGCAGTGGACAAACGGCACTGAGGACCCGCCCTGTCTGAGAACCAACCCTTGGTCAGCCAAGCTCGGGTATGGCACAGCACGCCCTACCCGGGGATCCCATCCAACTCGTACCCGTCGCGGCCCATACGCAACTCATTCGGATGTTTGTTTCAAAGTTTGTTTTCATTTTACGTTAGGTAGCCCTTCGGCCGCCATCCCACATGCTATTTACATCCGGGAACATTCGGATGGTAAATCAGCAAAGCCTGCGAGACGGCTCGCAGAAGGAAGGATTGTTAGGTGTATGCTGGTCTTTATATTCGCTTTTTGAAAAAAAAATGAGGGGAGTCACAGGGTGTGACTTAGCCAGTCATTTTAAAGGGTCAATTGGGTTTTGAAAGACAGATGCACTAACAAGTAAAGGTCTTAAACTGTGTATTGACAGATACTGTGCTTGATCCCAAAGGTTTCAAAGGACGAGACAGAGGTCGAAGCCAGGATTGTCAATACCGGAGGAAGAAGGAAGAGAAAGAAGAACAGCAAAATGATGGAAGCCCACTTATTACTGTTTAATGTCATATGTATATGTGTGGAAACAAGACACGTTTCCCCCACAACCCCCACCGTAAATGTTTCAATTACAGCAAACCCCCAGTGCTCAGCTCTGATCAGCGAGGTTCAGACCTGGTGTACTAAATTCATGACGTGGTACTCCATGTCCTATATAATCGAATCACTGTTGGTGATCGCGATCCTCATCATACTAGTGCAGACCCTCAGGTTGAGGAAATGGAAGAGGAGAGCCTCTCGTTCCAGCACCTCACCCATCTATAGAGTTCAATCCCCCATCTTCGGATTCCACCAAACCCCTCAACCCCTCACTGATTACAACACTCTGTAAATAAAAGGTTCAGCCATGTATTATATTGTTCCATACTCGACTGCCGAGTTGGGAAGTGTGATGTTGTGGTGTGAATGGTTAAGATTTTAGAGTGATGAAATGTTAAGTTAAGGTTAAGGTTAATAGTGATAGGTAGAGGTTCCCAGTTGTAGTAATGCATGTCCCTTTGACATAGGGCCAAGTAGAGATGTTAGTTAAAAAATGTTTCTTCTTCCCATAGTTTAAGATAGAGTAGAACAGGAACTGGCAAGAGGTCAGAACACAAGGAAGGTAAAGTACATAGGTGATCCTTCACAATAGTATGATTGTGAGGATCACAAGGAGGGAATGTAGCCATGCTGGCCACGCAAAATGGACACTGAGCCAAACTAAAATGGAAGACAGCAGGGAAAGCCTGTTTAGTGAGAACAGACAGCCTGCTCTCAACTAATTAGCATTTTGCAAGCAGCAAACCAGTTTTCTGGCCAGGTGCAGATCTCCAAGCCAAAGGTGTTAATGGCAAAGCGCTTAACATTCTGATGAGGCAGCCCAGATCCAGGCACACACAATGGCAACATTTCCATCTCAATGTAGCACTTAATTGGTGGAGTAGACAGGATGGCACCAGAGTAAAGAATATCGAAACCACCCCCCAACATCGAGGGAAGCCCACGCATTGGAGGATTTCGAAGGTAGCCGTTTGGAAACGTCCCAATCGGTACCGAAAGGTAGAGCCCGCCTAGAAGGGGGCAAGGACATTAGAGAGGGGTATAAAAGCAAATTCCCCACAGAGCCCGGTCTGTTAAACTCGTGCTCCGGCTCTGACTGACATCTTGCATCCTGACTCCAGCCGTTGAGCACCAGCCGCCGAAACCGTAAGTTCAACGCTCGCTACGCGATCCAAGCCCACTAGACTCCCAAGTACCAGAACGCTTGCTGAAGGCTGCAGTACAAGACCAGGACGAAGGCCTCGTTCTCTGACCTTGCCTGTTCCTGTTAGATAAGTATTCTGTTCACTTAAAGTTTAGTTATAGCTTAGTCTCTTAGTGTGTGCATGAGTATTTATTATAACTGTATAATAAATATTGATCGTTTGAACTTTACTAATCGGTGTATCGTCTTTATTACTTTGAACTTGACCTTGGAATACTTGTGACGTTGCCTATACGGCAACTGGCGACTCCAGAGCTAAATAATTACATAGAACAGAGCCTAGTAGTGTTAAGCACACGTCGAACTCGGAGGCGTGTTAATACACTCCAATAAACGCGTTTTACAACCACAGTAAAACGTGCAACATACTGGAAACCACCATCTGGAGCAAAGACTCTTTTCCCCTTTACTTGTGTTTTTTTTAAACTCTTTCTTCCCCTCTGTATTTGTTTGTTTTGTGTATGTGTATAGGGTAGGGGGCAAGTTAAAGTGGGGAATTAGGAATTAGATAATAGTTAATCAGTTGTGTTCACTTCCTATTTCATGATAGTTCTGGTTATAAACAGTAATTTTGTTTAAACTTACAAACCTGATGACTGTAATTACTGGGCAGCCAAGGGTATTTTGATAAGAATTATTGATCAATTCACTTGTGTTGTGACTCTGGGTCAAGTGAGGCTGAAATTGACCCCACACCAGCCAGGGTGTCTAAACAGTACATTCACAACAACTTTGTGCAATAACAACAATCTCTCCCTCAATGACAGCCAAACTAAAGAGCTGGTCATTGACTTCAGGTAGCAAAGTTTCATACACATCCCTGTCAGCATCAATGGGGCCGAGGTGGAGATGGTTGACAGCTTCAAATTCCCAAGTGTACACATCACCAACAATCTATCCTGGTCCACCCACACCGACGCTACCACCAAGAAAGCACTACAGCACCTCTACTTCCTCAGGAAACCAAGGAAATTTGGCATGTCCATATTGACCCTTATCAACTTTTACAGATGTACTACAGAAAGCATCCTACCTGTCTGCATCACAGCCTGGTATAGCAACTGCTTGGCCCAAGACCGCAAGAAGCTTCAGAGAGTCGCGAACACAGCCCAGTCCATCACACAAACCTGCCTCCCATCCATGGACTCCATCTACACCTCCCACTGCCGGGGGAAAGCGGGCAGCATAATCAAGGATCCCTCCCACCCGGCTTACTCACTTTTCCAACTTCTTCCATCGGGCAGATGATACAGAAGTCTGAGAAAACGTACAATCAGACTCAAAAACAGCTTCTTCCCCACTGTCACCAGACTCCTAAACGACCCTCTTATGGACTGACCTCATTAACACGACACTCCTGTGTGCGTCACCCGATGCCAGTGTCGATGCGTTTACATTGTGTACCTTGGGTTGCCCTATTGTGTATTTTCTGTTTATTTTATTTTATTTTCACTGTACTTAATGATGTGTTTGAGCTTCTCGCAGAAAAATACTTTTCACTGCACCTCGTCACACGTGACAATAAACAAATCGAAATCCAAGTCCAAATCCAAATCCAAACTTTCAGCCAGAAGTGCCAGGTGGATGATCCATCTTGGCCTCCTCCTTGTCCACCACCATTCACGGCTGGAGGCGGAGGACTGCAGATCTTAGGTCTGATCCATTGGTTGTGGGATCCCTTATCTCTATCTGTCCCCAGCACCACAGATTTTGTCTTCAACCAATTCGATTCACTCCACATGACATCAAGAAATAGCACTGGATACTGTGAAGGCTACGGGCATTGAGAATATTCCGGCAATAGAACTGAAGACTTCTGCTCCAGAACTTGCCGCACCCCTAGCCAAGCTGTTCCAGTGCAGCTACAACACTGGCATCTACCCGGCAATGTGGGAAATTACCCAGGTGTGTCCTGTGCACAAGAAACAGGACAAATCCAACCCAGCCAATTACCGCCCTATCAGTCATTAGTAAAGTGTTGAAAGGGGTGATCAACAACGCTATTAACGGCACTTTCTTCGTGATAACCTACTCACAGACGCTCAGTTTGGGTTCCGCCAGGGTCACTCAGGTCCTGACCTCATTACAGTCTTGATTCAAACATGGACAAAAGAGCTGAATGCCAGAGGTGATGTGAGAGTGACTGCCCTTGACATCAAGGCAGCATTTTGACCGATATAAAATCAAGGAGCCCTAGAAAAACTGGAGTCAATGGGAATCAGGGGGAAAACTCTCCACTGATTGGAGTCATACCTGGAACAAAGGAAGATAGTTGTGGTGGTTGGAGGCCAATCATCTCAGCTCCAGGACATCACTACAGGAGTTCTGAGGCCCAACCATCTTCAGCTGCTTCATCAATGACCTGCCTTCCACCATGAGGTCAGAAGTGGGGATGTTTGCGATGACTGCACAATGTTCGGCACCATTCGCGACTCCTCAGATAATGAAGCAGTCCATATCCAAATGCAGCAAGACCTGGACAATATCCAGGCTTGGGGCTGACAAGGGGCAAGTTACATTCATGCCACACAAGTGCCAGGCAATGATAATCTCCAACAAGGAAGGATCTAGCCATCGTGATATTCAATGGCATTACCATCACTGAACCACCCACAATCAGCATCCTGGGGGTGACCGTTGATTAAAACTGAACTGGACCAACCGTATAAATACTGTGGCTACAAGAGCAAATCAAAGGCAAGGAATCCTACGATGAGTAACTCACCTCCTGACCCCTCAAAGCCTGCCCACCATCTACAAGGCACAAATCAAGAGGCTCGACACCATCCAGGAAAAAGCAATGCACTTGATTGGCGCCACTTTCACCACTGATAAACAATGGCAGCCGCGTGTGCCATCTACAAGTAACTCACTGAAGCTCCTTAGACAGCACCTTTCAAACCCACGACCTCGACCATCTAGAAGGACAAGGACAGCAGACACATGGGAACCCGACAACCTGGAAGTTCTCCTCCAAGTTGATTACCATCCTGACTTGGAAATGTACTGGCCCATTCCTTCACTGTCGCTGGGGCAAAATCCTGGAACTCCCTCCCTCATAGCACAGTGGGTATAAGTACACCACAGGGACTTCAGTGGTTCAAGAAGGTGGCTCAACAGGAACCTTCTCAAATCAATTAGGGATGGGCAATAAATGCGGGCCTATCCAGCAAAGCTCATACCCTATGAATGAATGTTTTGAAACTTCCCGAGAAAGTCTGTAAATTTGGATTGAATGTGTTTCATAAATATTTGCTCGTTTGCAATCTCAGATTTGCAGATACGTTTGAAATGTCCAGTCGTTCTGCACTGGAATCATTCCGCTCCCCCTGCTGGGCAGTCCTGGCATCGCTGTTGTTTCTTTGCACCACAACACAAGCATTTCAACATGGCTGCTGATGTGCAGTCACCCGCCCATTTAAACGTTTTGGCAGGGTTTTGAGTGGGTGGGCCCAATGGGATCATCACGAACCTCGGATTTGTGTCGAATTACAGCCCGGATTCGTTCAAGCCCATTACCCACTGACCGCCTGATCTAAGCTGAGGTCAAACTTGGTCTGCAGAAAGTCAGATGGGTTACCACCTCAGGCACCCACGACTGAGCGGTTACAGGTCAGTGCATCCTTCAGGGCTCTGTATATGGACATTGTTCCCTGTTTGCCATTTGCCTGCTCCTTCAGGGGAGTTTTAATCACAAGCTGCAGCCAGGTTTTCTTCACTCTCTTGCTGTGGTCAGGTGGTTAAGAAAAGTGGAGCTTGTTCAAGGAACAAATACTGCGTGTCCTTGATAGATATGTCCCCGTCAGGCAGGGAGGAAATGGTCGTGTGAGGGAACCATGGTTCATAAAAGAGGTTGAATGTCTTGTCAAGAGGAAAAAGGAAGAGTAGGTAAGGTTGAAAAAACAAGGTTCAGTTGGGTCGCTTGAGGGTTACAAGGTAGCAAGGAATGAGCTACAAAAAGGGGCTTAGGAGAGCTAGGAGGGGGCATGAGAAGTCCTTGGCGGGTCTGTGTATGTCTGTCTCTCTCTGTGTCTGTGTCTCTGTGTTTTCAAATTTTCGGGGTGGGAAACTGAGAAGTGATGCTACAGTAAAGCTGTGACCTGATTGGCTGGTAGGGAATCTGTTACATTTGAAAAAAAATTGAAAAAGCTAATTGAAACTAATTGATTAACTAGGTAGAGGAGTAACCAAACCTGAGGATGGAGATTAGTATTTAGCATTTAATTTTACAGTAGACATCTAGCGCTAGAGACCCTACTGTTGATCGTAACTTAATCTAATAATAATTTAATATGTACTCAGCGGGATGCAGAGCTCTAACTGTGAGATGTGGGAGATCCGGGGGATCCGTAACACTTCCAGTGTTCCGGTCGACAACATCTGCAGGAAGTGCAACCAATGGCTGCTCCTCACAGACCCCGTGGTTCTGTTGGAGCTGCAGTTGGATGCATTTAGGAGCATGCAGGTGGTGGAAAGCGTCATAGATAGGAGTTATAGAGACATGGTCACACCCAAGATGCAGGCAGACAGATCGGTGACCGCTAGAAAGGGCAGGCAGTCAGTGCAGGAATCCTCTGTGGCTGACCCCCTCTCGAACAGGATTTGGTTGCTACATGCTGTTGGGCGGGATAGCCTATCAGGGAAAAACAACAGCAGCCAGAACAGTGGCATCACAACTGGCTCTGATGCTCAGCAGGGGAGGGCAAAGTACAGGGCAGCAATAGTTATAGGGGGCTCTACAGTTAGGGGCACAGATAGATGCTTCTGTGGACATGAAAGAGATTAACTTGAGACTAACTCATTAAAGGAGGCGACAAAGATGATTGATGAGGGGAGGGGGGTGAATATTGTGTTCTTGGACTTCAGTAAAGCCTTTGACAAGGTGTCTCATGGCAGACTGGTACAAAAGCTGAAGTCACACGGGGTCAGAGATGAGGTGGTAAGATGGACACAGAACTGGCTCGGTCACAGAAGGCAGAGGGTAGCAGTGGATGGGTGTTTTTCTGAATGGAAGGTTGTGACTAGTGATGTTCCACAGGGATCGGTGCTGAGGCCTCTGTTGTTTGTATTATACATAAACTATTTGGAGGAAAATGTAGCTGGTCTGATTAGTAAGTTCACGGGTGACACCGAGGTTGGTGGAGTGGCAGATAGTGTTGAGGGTTTTCGGAGGATACAGCAGGACATAGATAGGTTGGAGACTTGGGCAGAGAAATGGCAAATGGAGTTTAATCCAGATAAATGTGAGGTAATGCATTTTGGTAGGTCTAACGTAGGGGGAAAATATACAGTAAATGGCAAAGCTCTTAGGAATATAGAAAGTCAGGGAGATCCGGGCGTGCAGGTCCACAGATCTTTGAAAGTGACATCACAAGTGGACAAGATAGTCAACAAAGTAAATGGAATGCTTGCCTTCATTGGACAGGGCATCGAGTATAAAAACAGGCAAGTCATGTGACAGTTGTATAGAACCTTGGTAAGGCTGCACTTGGAATATTGTGCACAATTCTGGTCACCACACTTCCAGAAGGATGTGGAGGCTTTGGAGAGAGTGCAGAGGAGGTTTACCAGGACGTTGCCTGGTCTGGTTGGTGTTAGCTCTGCAGAGAGGCTGAATAGACTCGGACTGTTTTCATTAGAAAGACGGAGGTGACATGATAGAGGTCTACAAGATTATAAGGGGCATGGATAGAGTGAATGGGCAGGCACTCTTTCCCAGGATGGAGGGGCTGTCACCAGGGGGCATAGGTTTCAGGTTCGTGGGGCAAAGTTTAGAGGAGATGTGTGAGGCAGGTTTTTTACACAGAGGGTGGTGAGTGCCTGGAACGCGTTGCCAGGGGAGGCTGTGGAAGCAGATACATTAACGGCGTTCAAAAGGCATCTTGACAAACACACGGATAGGATGGGTAAAGAGAGATACAGCACAAGGAAGTGCTGAGGGTTTTGGCCAAGGTTGGTATCATGACCGGTACAGGCTTGGAGGGCCGAAGGGCCTGTTCCTGTGCTGTATTGTTTTCTGTTCTTTGCATGGCCCCTAGCTCTGGACTCCCTCAACATCCGGAACATTCTTTCTGAATCCACCCTGTCTAACAGTGTTTCAAGTGCTCATCTAAACACTTCTTCAATGTTGTGAGGGTTCCCGTCTTTCACACCCTTTTCAGACAGTGAGTTCCCAATTCCAACCACTCCCTGTGAGAAAACGCTTTAACTCACATCTCTTCTGAACCTCCTGCCCCTGACCTATGCCCCCTGGTTATTGACCCCTCCACGAAGGGAAAAAGTACCTTCCGATCATATTGTTTATGCCTCTCAAAATTACATACACCTCAATCAGGTCCCGTCCTCAGCCGGGTTGACACTCCTGGAACAGCAGTGAGAGAGAGTGTTACACTGTCAGAGGGTCAGTACTGAGGGAGTGCCGCACTGTCAGAGGGTCAGTACTGAGGGAGTGCTGCACTGTTAGAGGGTCAGTACTGAGGGAGTGCCACACTGTCAGAGGGTCAGTACTGAGGGAGTGCCGCACTGTCAGAGGGTCAGTACTGAGGGAGTGCTGCACTGTCAGAGGGTCAGTACTGAGGGAGTGCTGCACTGTCAGAGGGTCAGTACTGAGGGAGTGCCGCACTGTCAGAGGGTCAGTACTGAGGGAGTGCTGCACTGTCAGAGGGTCAGTACTGAGGGAGTGCTGCACTGTCAGAGGGTCAATACTGAGGGAGCGCCGCACTGTCAGAGGGTCAGTACTGAGGGAGTGCTGCACTGTCAGAGGGTCAGTACTGAGGGAGTGCTGCACTGTCAGAGGGTCAGTACTGAGGGGGTGCTGCACTGTCAGAGGGTCAGTACTGAGGGAGTGCTGCACTGTCAGAGGGTCAGTACTGAGGGAGTGCCGCACTGTCAGAGGGTCAGTACTGAGGGAGTGCCGCTCTGTCAGGGGGTCAGTACTGAGGGAGTGCCGCACTGTCAGAGGGTCAGTACTGAGGGAGTGCTGCACTGTCAGAGGGTCAGTACTGAGGGAGTGCTGCACTGTCAGAGGGTCAGTACTGAGGGAGTGCCGCACTGTCAGAGGGTCAGTACTGAGGGAATGCTGCACTGTCAGAGGGTCAGTACTGAGGGAGTGCCGCACTGTCAGAGGGTCAGTACTGAGGGAGTGCTGCACTGTCAGAGGGTCGGTACTGAGGGAGTGCTGCACTGTCAGAGGGTCAGTACTGAGGGAGTGCCGCACTGTCAGAGGGTCAGTACTGAGGGAGTGCCGCACTGTCAGAGGGTCAGTGCTGAGGGAGTGCCGCACTGTCAGACGGTCGGTACTGAGGGAGTGACGCACTGTCAGAGGGTCAGTACTGAGGGAGTGCCGCACTGTCAGAGGGTCAGTACTGAGGGAATGCTGCACTGTCAGAGGGTCAGTACTGAGGGAGTGCCGCACTGTCAGAGGGTCAGTACTGAGGGAGTGCTGCACTGTCAGAGGGTCGGTACTGAGGGAGTGCTGCACTGTCAGAGGGTCAGTACTGAGGGAGTGCCGCACTGTCAGAGGGTCAGTACTGAGGGAGTGCCGCACTGTCAGAGGGTCAGTGCTGAGGGAGTGCCGCACTGTCAGACGGTCGGTACTGAGGGAGTGCTGCACTGTCAGAGGGTCAGTACTGAGGGAGTGACGCACTGTCAGAGGGTCAGTACTGAGGGAGTGACGCACTGTCAGAGGGTCAGTACTGAGGGAGTGACGCACTGTCGGAAGGTCAGTACTGAGGGAGTGACGCACTGTCAGAGGGTCAGTACTGAGGGAGTGACGCACTGTCAGAGGGTCAGTACTGAGGGAGTGCTGCACTATCAGAGGCACAAAGTAGGGAATTCAGCATGTGTTGAACCCAAAATCTTTTCTTTCAAGTGAAAAAGTAGAAGAACTGGTCACTTACCGCATTGCTGTTTGTGGGATCTTACAGTGCACAAATGACTGCTGTTTCTGAAGTATTGAAAATGAAATGAAAATCGCTTGTTGTCACAAGTAGGCTTCAAATGAGGTTACTGTGAAAAGCCCCTAGTTGCCACATTCCGGCGCCTGTTCGGGGAGGCTGGTTTGGGAATCAATTTCACATGGAATCAATTGTGATTTCCACGCCTTGGAGTGTCTGCTCCATGAGTATCCCTGATTTTAGTCATTTAACCTCCAGCTGCCTTGTTATCAGCTGACCTGGCTCTCAGCTCTGGATTGGACCCCCAAAACCTCTTTACATCTCCCTCCTCCTTAAACACGAACCTCTTTGACCAGCCTTCACCCACCTGTCCTGCATTTCGGCTGATTTATTCTCTGGTGAAGCATCTGGGGACATTATGCTACATCCAAGGCACTACACAAATGCAAGCACTTGTTGGATATCAAGCACTGCCGCAGTTCAAGGTCGCTTGTTGTGGTTGGAGATGTTCCTGAGACACGAGGCGAAGGAATGGCAGAGTGTGCAAGATTCCCATCCCTTCAATCCTGATGGATTCGCACCTGGCTGGATGTGGATGACTGGAAAAGTGAGCCGGAATGTTAAGGGTTAAATCTACGCAGGCAGGTCAGACACTGATTGAACGCCCCAATGTCATCATTAACTGGCTGCTGAAAAGGTGGCCTTCTGATAACCCGTGTCCAAGGAGGGACCAGTGTAGAAGAAGTGAGGTACAAATTAAAACCATCAATCACCAATGTCTGCAGCCTACATTCGTTGCAAGAAGAGATTTCACATTTTTAATGATGTATCCACTTGAACAAAAGGATTTTTTAAATACACATTTCATCTTCGATTGTGGGCACTGGCCAGCATTTATCACCCACTAGCAAGATGTCCTTACAGAGAGGCAATTTCCTGAGACGCGGGCTCAAGTCCAGAACATCAGGGTCTAACGTTAATAAGGCCGTTTAGGAATGGAGCACTTCTTCACATAATGGTAGCATAACCTCCCCTTAAACTCCAACCCAGCTGGGGGTTGAATCGGAAATTCCAAAATTGTTTTTGTGAGGCAAGGCATAGCAGGGATTATGGGACCGAGGCAGGTCGAGGGAGGTTAGACATAATGATAATAATCTTTATTAGTGTCACAAGTAGGCTTACATTAACACTGCAATGAAGTTACTGTGAAAAGCTCCTAGTCGCCACATTCCGGCGCCTGTTCCAGTACACGGGGGAGAATTCATAATGTCCAAATTACCAAACAGCACGTCTTTCGGGACTCGTGGGAGGAAACAGGAGCACCCGGAGGAAACCCACGCAGACACGGGGAGAACGTGCAGACTCTGCAACAGACAGTGACCCAAGCCGGGAATCGAACCTGGGACCTTGGCGTGGTGAAGCATAAGTCTTAAGTGATAGTTATAGCCACCTTGAGGGGTTGAACGGCCTCCTCCTATCTTCCTTCCAGTGTTTTCAGCAATTGTTGAGGCAGAGACTGGAATATCATTCAGAGGCAAATTTGATACTGTTTGAGAAAGGAGAATTATTATAAAGATGTCCAAAGATGCGCTGGTTGGGTGGATTGGTTTGGATTGGATTTGTTTATTGTCACATGTACCGAGGTACAGTGAAAAGTATTTTTCTGCAAGCAGCTCAGCAGATCATTCAGTACATGGAAGAAAAGGGAATTAAACACAATTCAAGAAAATACAAGAAAATACATAATAGGGCAACACAAGATATACAATGTAACTACATAAGCATTGTAAGAAGTCTTACAACACCAGGTTAAAGTCCAACAGGTTTGTTTCAAACACGAGCTTTCGGAGCGCAGCTCCTTCCTCAGGTGAATGGAGAGGTAACAGTTCACCTCTCCATTCACCTGAGGAAGGAGCTGCGCTCCGAAAGCTCGTGTTTGAAACAAACCTGTTGGACTTTAACCTGGTGTTGTAAGACTTCTTACTGTGCTCACCCCAGTCCAACGCCGGCATCTCCACATAAGCATTGGCATTGGATAAAGCATACAGGATGTAGTGTTAATGAGGTCAGTCAATAAGAGGGTCATTTAGGAGTCTGGTGACAGTGGGGAAGAAGCTGTTTTTGAGTCTGTTCGGGCGTGTTCTCAAAAGCAGCTTCTCCCCCACTGTCACCAGACTCCTAAATGACCCTCTTATTGACTGACCTCATTAACACTACATCCTGTATGCTTAATCCGATGCCAATGCTTATGTAGTTACATTGTGTAGCCCTATTATGTAATATCCCACATGGGATCTACAGGGTAGCAATGCGTGTCTTCCCCTTGCTCTTGCGGAGTATGAGCTCCCCCGCTAGGGGTGGATATTTCAATTAAAGTCGGCCAGTAAGGTACCAACCAGGGAGGAACCCAGCCGAGGTTCCCAGGAAATGTATATATATTGGTTGTAAATAAAACTTTGTTCTTATTTTTATCGGTTTGAATTCCCCGTGTCTTATTATAGTGGGGCTGTGGGGTTGTGGCATTAGGGTGGAGGAGTAGACCCAGGTTGGGTGCTCTTTCAGAGGGTTGGTGCAGACTCGATGGGCCAAATGGCCTCCTTCTGCACTGCAATAGTTCGATTCAATGATTCTAAAAAATGTTATGGGCCAGGGTTTAGAGAACCCCAAAGTGTATCATGGAGTTCACCTGACCCACAACTTTTAATAGATTGTGGTATGGGGAGCACACGGCCCACTCTACAGGTGTGATACAGCAGAAATGGAAAAGTATTTTTTTTAAAGCAAAACAATGTTTATTCTATGAAGAGTGGATATCCTAGCAACCATTAATTCAAATGCAACCCCCAAAGACTACGATATTAAGTAATCCTCAAAGCTTTCCTTTTAACACCCATAAGACTTAAAAACAAAACCTTAAACAGAAGCACCTCAGGTTTAACTTCACGACTGAGAACAGTTACCACGTTGAAATCATAAAATGAACATTCATAAGCTTGCAGAGATTCACACACATCCTGCTGTGATTGCAGCTTCTCCAAAACTAAAATGAAACCGAACTCACCCTGCAGCAAATAGCCTAAAGCGAAAGTAAAAAGCTGACAGACAGCCCAGCTCGACCCACTCTCTGACATCACTGCAGTAGTAAACACCCATTTCTTGAAGGGACTCTCACTACAGATATTTATATACACACCCATTTATAAACACCCATTTCTTAAAGGTACCATCACATGACAACAAGCAAAAAGATGGGGAATGAGGTTTGGATATCATTACAGTTTCAAAGTTAGCAGTGGTGCAGGCGGATTGGGGCTGGATAGCCTGCTTGCGTGATGTAAATGGTTCTGAGCTAACTCAGGACTGAGACAGCTCCAGCCGCTGTGACTGCAGTGCATCAGTTCTTAACTCATTTCAAACACCTTCAAAGTGTTTGGTGTGGGTTGGAAGGGTGTTTGAACATTTAAAATTTTTACTGGAGCGAGCTCTTCGCGTAGCACAGACTCAACCTCACCCCATCACCATCAGCGATTGAACGCTGGCCCTCAATGCTCAACGCAACCTGAAGGCATGAATTAATTCAGCCGAAAAAAGATTGGGGTTTTAATTCAATTCCTCCTTCGACTTTTGATCTGTGTTTCTGAACAGATAATTATGGCGATGAATGGAGGGACAATGTATTAAGCTGCATCGCAATGGATGTGCCTCTAACACCTGCTCACTCAGAAACTGTGCTCAGTGCCGACGCATCTATGATCTTGGTTGAAGGGAGGGCAGGATTTCGTTACCACCTCCAATACACCGCAAATCTCTTTACAGACAATCAGATACAAAATTAAACCAACTGTTATCAGACCAAAAATAGAAGCAGAAATAGCATCCAATCACCCCCTTGTAATTGTGTCTATGCCAGTGCCAGTAGCTACACCAGCCTCACTGCCTGTGTTGACGCCCATGCCTTTACCAATGCCGGTGTCGGTAACTGTACCTTACCCAGGGCCAGTAAAGTGTCCGGCTTACCAGCGAATTAGCATTTGGATCTTTGGTGATGGTGTACGTGGAATGTGCAGACTCCGCACAGACAGCGACCCAGTGGGGAATCGAACCAGGGACCCTGGCGCTGTGAAGCTACAGTGAAGCTCCAATTCACTACCATTGGACACAATACCAATGGACCAAACCCAAAAACAGCTGTGGAGTGAAGAATATCAAAGTTTGGTAATGGAGGATTTGCGACTGGTGATTAAATTCCTGTGAGCCCTTGGAACAAACTTTAATTTAAACACAGAATGAATCACATTAACAACAATGAAATAGCTTCACAGTTAACAGTTACGACAGTCCTTCAGTGAAAGAAGAAACCTTAACATGCTTCCTAAACCTGCCACTGTATTCCAATTAAGCAACCTAATATATATTAAATTCCACTCATGTGTAAAGTTAATTATCTGTGTTTTACTTGCTTTTCTCAGTGCAGAATCATTTGAGAGGGATCTTTTCAGGACCAAACTGAAGCACCTCTGATCAGATTAGAGTTCGAGGTCTGACTGGCTCTTCAAACAGACTTGGCCCTTCCCGTTAACTACATCATCTACATACCAAAGAATAAAGCATTCTTTTGTCTCTTTTCATAAGATGTCTGTTCATTTGTTTAGCCAGGAGCAAACACATTACCCCCATAACTGATCTACACCCTAGGGGTCCTTCAAACTTAAACAATATTCCATGAGCTAGCTATCTGTAAACAAGTAAATGGTTCTCAAGATCTATTAGCAAAACACTTCACTGGCAAATCAATGATTACCTCACATCTATGACACCTTAATTGCCGCTTCAACAGTCATACTGTCGGTATGCATCTTAACCCACGTTTTAATAACACTAATGCAAAAGAAAAATGATAGTTTCTTACATTCATCAGAGTGTTTGTGTCTGTCTATGCGTGTGTCTGTGACGGACACAGTATTGGCAAGTAAGGATTATTAATCTGATTCCAATTTTTCATGTTGAATAAGTGATTTTTCCTTGCTGTTTATATTAATTATCAGTCCTATGGCTCTGTTCCTCCACATTTTATTTAAAAAAAAATAAAAGTTACAGACTTTTGAGCCAGATTCCTTATATCACCAACTGGGAACCTAACAACTGGGACTCCACAGTTCTCCCTGTTGAGCAGGCCTCCTTTGTGCCTGAGGCCTGACCAAGTGTCAGGAGGTTATTGAACCAATGAGAGGGGACCCACCCCTTTCCCAACATGATGTCACGGTCATGATATGCAGACATGCAGATAATGATATACAGACAGGCACAGACATACAGCTAATGAACACAGAGAACAGGACATGACGAATGAGCAGGCAGGACACTCAGGGGTGGTATCTCACTATAAAGGCACGAGGCACTCACACTCCACTTCTTTCCACTGATGAACATCTACAGAGTGAGTCAGGGTGTATGTACAGTATCACACCTCCTGCACGTGGCTAAGAGTGAATCTGGTTCAGTCAGACAGAGTAACCACACTTAGGCTAGCAGAGAGTCGAACACATAGAGAACTGTGCTAACTGTGCTACTGGTTCAATAAATCAGATTTCAATTAATCAAAACTTCAAGGTCTGGAGTATCTTTTGGTTAAAGCTGCATCCAGTTGCAGCCTGTGTTATCCCAGAGTACATAACATGACATGCTACCAGGACACTGCTTAATCTAGGTGGTTTACATCAGTCTGTTCCGTGACGACCAGCGAATGTATCCTGGCACCATGGAGAAGATTCAGGCTCCTCACCAGCTCAGGACCTCCGGCAATCTCAGTGCCAACTGGCGGACATTCAAGCAAAGGTTTCTGCTGTACATTGAAGCCTCAGACCTCGTGGGAGTATCTGATGCAAGGAAGATCGCGCTTTTCCTCTCAACAGCGGGTGATCAAGCCATCAAACTCGTCAACTCGTTCCACTTCACCGAAGGCCAGGACAAGACAAAGTTTCAGGCCATCCTGGACAAGTTTGACAGTCACTGTGAAGTGGACACCAATGAAATCTTCCAGCACTACATATTCAAACTGTGTCTCCAAGGAAAAAATTAATCTTTCAACTCCTTCTAAACTAACCTCCGCCTGCTAGCGCTGTCCTGCAACTTTGCTGATATTGCTGACTCCATGATCAGAGACCAAATCGTGTTTGGAGCTCACTCTGTACCTCTGAGACAGCAGCTACTGAAAATCAAGCATATGACCCTGCCAGTCGCGATTGAAACATAGAAACATAGAAACATAATACATAGAACGATACAGCGCAGTACAGGCCCTTTGGCCCACGATGTTGCACCGACATGGGAAGTCAAAAACTAAAGGCCATCTAACCTACACTATGCCATTATCATCCATATGCTCATCCAATAAACTTTTAAATGCCCTCAATGTTGGCGAGTTCACTACTGTTGCAGGTAGGGCATTCCACGGCCTCACCACTCTTTGTGTAAAAAACCTACCTCTGACCTCTGACCTATATCTATTACCCCTCAATTTAAGGCTATGTCCCCTCGTGCTAGCCACCTCCATCCGCGGGAGAAGGCTCTCACTGTCCACCCTATCTAACCCTCTGATCATTTTGTATGCCTCTTGTAGCCACTGTAGCCACCTAAAATGGACACTGAACCAAACAAAATGGAGAATCGCTAAGACTGTAGGGAAAAACAGTTTAGCCAAGGCAAACAGCCTGCAAACACTCATTAGCATTTTGCAAGCAGCAAAACCAGTTTCTGGCCAGGTGGAAGATCTCCAACCAAAGGTGATAATGGCAGAACGTTCTACATACTAATGAGGCAGTCCAGATCTAGGCACACACAATGGCAACATTTGGGTTTGAATAAGATACTTTAAGTGGATGTTCAGACAGAGCGGCACCAGAAGTATCCACTATAGAAACCGCCCCCACCATCGAGAAAGACCCTTACATTGGAGGAATTCAAAAGATATCGATTGGAAGCGATCCAATCGATACCTAAAGGTAAAGCCCGCCCAGGAAGAGGGAAGGACATTGGGGACCCCTATAAAAGTAGACCCCCACACATGGTCCTGTCTGTTGTTTCGTGCTCCGGCTCTGACCAAGAACTTGAACCTGTATCCTGACTCCAGCCGTTGAGCACCAGCCGCCGAACCGTAAGTGCCAATACGACGCTCGCTACGCGAACCAAGCCCGCTAGACCCCCAGTGACCAGCACGCTTTCTGAAGGTTGCAGCCCAAGACCGGGACGAAGGCCTCGCTCCCTGACCTTGCCTGTTCCTGTGTAGTTAAGTATTCTGTTTGCTTAGTTTAGTCATAGCTTAGTCCCTTAGTGTGTGCATGCGTATTTATTATAATTGTATAATAAATATTGATCGTTTGGAACTTACTAATCGGTGTATCGTTTTATTACTTTGAACTTGACCTTGAGATATATGTGAGTTGTCTATATGGCAACTGGCGACTCCTGAGCTGAAAAATACATAAGACAGAGCCTAGTGGTGTTAAGCACACGGCCTTTAACACAGGCAAGTTAATACACCCCAATAAACGCGTTTTACACCCATAGCAAAACGTGCAACATTTAGTGGCGACATCCTGACGGGACACGGTTACAAGTGGTACCCCCACTCCGTCGAGGACCCTGAAATTTGAATTGGAAATCTGGTAAAGAAAACGGAAAGAAATCACAAATATTCAAGGTGTTCACAGCAATAAGCGTAATTCGGAAGTGTGTTTAGTGCATGCGTACTAACAGGGTTGTAAGGAAAACCTGAAAGCATTTTTGTTGCGACAAACTTTCGGTAGTTTTGTGAACGGAACATAGCGTAAGCCTTACCCGTTTCATGAGACATAACCTCAACACCCCCTGTTCCTAAATTTAAAAGTGAGTCAGAGAAAAATGGCCATGCAGGCAATGGAACGCCTCATGAACCCAGAACGGTTTGTGGTCGCAGCGACCAGCAGCAGTAGCCGAGTAGGTCAGTGTCCCATGTGGGAGCTGGAACTCCGCAAATATCTGCAAGGAAAGGGATGGCCCCTTTGGAAAGAGTTTTGTTTGAATGAGGAGACAGGTCCCGGAAGTATAGGACATACTTGGTGGGAGAACCTCTCTCAAATTCACAAGAAAAACATGAGTAAAGCACGTAAGCCGATGGCGATTGTGTCCTGTTTGGCACAATTGCGAGGCATAGAGGAGGTCGTTCAGACGCTCCGGGCAGAATTAGAAGAAAGAAATAGAATGAGTAAAGTGGATGTCAGGGACATCGAAAAGGAAAATATGGATCTAAGAGGGAAGTTGGCAGAGAAAGGTAGAGAGGTGGATGATGCCAAGAGGGCACATCAGTCTTGTCTAGCCCATCTCAGCAGTTCCCAGACCCAGTACGAAAAGGCCTATCAGGACGTGCAACGTGCCGTCCTGATAAGAGAAGAATCAGAGAAGCAGGTAGAGGCTTTGCAGAGGCAATGCTCTGACCTTAAAGCAGCTTTGAGAGCACTCCATGCTGCAACCACAGAACAAAGGCAAAGTACTGTGGATCACGCGAAATGCAGGAAGCAGATTGCAGAGCTGCAATCGCTGCTTTCGGTGCAAAATGGGTTTCAAAGCACCTTTGGAACCCAGTTAGATGAGGAGAATGCCCCAGACTGGAAAGAGTTAAGTGAGACAGCGCAGCGTTATGTTCAGGGAACATGTGCACCAGCAGCGCAGCAGAAAAGGCAAGCACCCCAACCCCCCACAGATCAGCTCGTCACCATTCCAATGAATCCAGTCACCACCCAGAGAAAAGCGACCATAGAAGGCGCACCCGATATAACTTACACCACCCCCTTAACTGTAACCCAACTAAGGGACGCGTGTGAGAAGATCACTCCGTTTCTCCCCACCGCAGACCCCCACCAGTTTTTCGCTAAGGTAAAACAGCAGGCTACCATGTACGGCCTGGACGAGAGAGAGCAGGTCAAACTCACAGTTCTGAGTTTGGACCAATCGGTTGTAGCAGCCCTCCCCGACCCACAGAATGTTGGCGGAGGAACCCTAGAGGAAATGCACACCTCCATTTTAGATGCCATAGGGTATAATCGAGGTGACCCCGTAGAAGGACTTAATAAGTGCCGGCAGAAGAAATCCGAGCACCCCACGGCTTTCGCCGGAAGGCTGTGGATCCATTTTAATGCAGTATTTGGCGATTTAAATAGAGCCCATTTGAACCGTGAAAACATGGTTAAATGGACGCGCACCATAATTTCACATGCAACAGAAGCAGGACAGAGCGCTTGCAACAGCTATGACCCCTCAGAGGAGGCCCATAATGAGAAGTGGGTCCTGAAAAGATTGTCCCGCGCTTGGGAGCAATCAGTTCAGGGCAGAGGTAAAGTTCAATCCCCAGAAGAAGCTCAGGCTGCAGCAGACATACAGGCAGTGAGAGAGCACCAAAAACCTGCATGGGTGAATGAAGGAAAGAGCAGCCCTCCACAGAAGTCGCAGGAATGCTACAACTGTGGACAGTTAGGGCATTGGGCAAAAGAATGTAATGGACCCCAGAGATCACAGAGAGGCCAGCAGACAGGCACTCTGAATCGGAATAAAACAAAACCGATCCATAGTATAGGGATACAGTCAGGACAGACCAATGTGGACGGAACGGACTGACGGTGTTCGGGCTCCCCCACTTGGGTCTGTGACACACTATGGGATCCATCAGGAAGACCGGTAGTCACGGCAAAGTTAAGAGGGAAGCCCATAGAGTTACTTTGGGACACAGGAGGCTCCCGAACCACAATTAACTCCACCACCACGGCACACACAGACACGTGGCCGACCACCTCCACCATCACACTTAGCGGGTTCACAGGACACTCGCAGCAGGGACATATCACAGCACCCGTAGCAATCCAGCTAGGGAACATTTCCACCAAACACCCCGTTGTTCTAGTAAATCTTCCCCGGACAGCAGAACACATCCTAGGGATAGATTTTATGAACGCCCATAGCCTGTCGTTCGACCCAGTGAACCAATGTGTCTGGCGAATGGCAATATCGGACAGAGCACCCGCTACTCTCACAGTAGGAGAGTACGCTAACAGGATTAGTGCAGTAGGACACTATTCATTTGACCCGACTACACTAAACACGGACAGACAAGTTAAGGCAGTACTGAACAAACATAGGACAGCATTTGCCAGTCACCGGCATGACTGTGGCAGAATGGCTGGACAAATTCACGTTACCGGACCTGACCCCAGACCACAAAAACAATATAGATTTCCCCTAGAAGCAGAGGTAGAAATAGAGAAAGTGATAGGTAGCTTATTGGAGCAAGGCGTGCTTAGAACAGTAGCCTCGACCAATAATGCTCCTATTTGGCCAGTGAGAAAGCCCGACGGATCATGGCGTCTGACCATTGATTATCGGGAACTCAATAAAGTAACCCCAGCAGTAGCCCCCACGGTAGCAACAAGTCCCGAGACCATGCTCAAGCAGGGACTCAACTCCAAATATTTCACGGTTTTGGACATTAGCAATGGCTTCTGGTCAATCCCATTGGCAAAGGCGTGCCAGTACAAATTTGCCTTCACTTTTAAAACAAAACAGTATACGTGGACATGCCTTCCACAAGGATTCCACAATTCCCCCTCCATTTTCCACCGACAGTTGGCGAATGGCTTAGAAAAATTTTCCCGCCCCGAATGTCTGGTACAGTATGTGGACGACCTACTACTGCAGACAGACACAAAGGCAGAGCACATTTCGCTTCTGGCCGAACTCCTGGAACTTTTAACCGAGATTGGATGTAAAGTTAACCCACGAAAGGCCCATATTTTGGAAAGTAAAGTGATGTATTTGGGAACAGTCATCACACACGGCAAACGCGAGATCGAATTCAAAAGAATTGATTCGATTGTCAAATTGCCCCTTCCCCAGAATGTTTCAGCCCTCCGGTCGTTCTTAGGACTGGTTGGTTATTGTCGGAACCACATCGACGGATTCGCGACAAAAGCCGCCCCACTCTCAGGCCTCCTTAAGAAAGGAGCCCCCTGGGAATGGCTTCCGCAGCATACAGAGGCTGTGGAAGAGTTAAAGAAAGCCCTTAGCGCAGCACCCGCGCTACAAGTCCCAGACCAACTTTCCCCCTATGCAATAGAGGTAGCAAGCACAGATCTGTCCCTCTCGGCCGTGTTGCTTCAGGAACGGCACGAGCAGCTAAGACCAGTGGCTTATGCCTCCCGACTGTTAGACCCAGTTGAACAAGGATTTTCAGCCTGCGAGAGGCACCTCCTGGGCAGTGCAATATTTTTCGTACATTACCGGACTCAACCCCACCACCATTCTGACCGAGCACACCCCCACACAGTTACTCCTAGACGGTCGACTGAAGGACGGTTCAGTTAGCCAGATTAGGGCAGCTAGGTGGACACTACTTTTACAAGGACGGGACATTACAGTTAAACGGACCCGCACACACACATTTTTAGCCGACAACCTCCAATACCCAGGACAGCCCCATGAATGTGAAATTGTAGCCCCCTTACATAACACAGGACCCTTTATAGCAAAGACACCCCCCAGGAAGATAGGGAACCCAAAACAAAGCCCCCAACCCACAGACACGTGTGGACCACTGAGGATTTACATAGACGGTTCATCCACAGTTTTAGAAGGTGAGCGTATCACAGGATGCGGCATCTATGTCGAGGACACGCAGGGGCGCGCTCTCGAAGAGATAGCTTTAAAACTACCGGGACACTTAGGCGCGCAGGCAGCAGAGCTCGCGGCCATAGCTTATATAGTGGACCACCCCGATTCTTTCCCCAGCCCAGCGGACATATATTCGGACAGTTTATATGTCTGCAATAGTTTAACCGATTTTCTGCCCCTGTGGAGGACACGAGGTTTTGTCTCCGCAGATGGGAAACCCCTTCCATCAGCCCCTTTACTCAAGCACATTTTAGAGAAAGCGAAGGACAGGACCTTCGGCATTATTAAAGTAAGAAGCCACCATAGATCATCCCCCCCTGGGAATGTAAAAGCCGACGCACTGGCTAAGGCAGGTTCCAGGCGAGGACACTTATGGACACCCCCCAGCACCAGCTAGCGCCCCTGTGAGCGCAGTCCAAGTCTCACAGACCAGTATTAAAGATTTAGTAGAGGCACAGAAGCAAGATGAGGATCTCAGGGAGATTTTCAAAGGCAACTTTGTGCCACAGTATGACAAATTCAGACACGCACTGACCACACATGAGGGTGTGATCATAAAGGATCAGCTTTATGTGGTCCCGCAGCAGGACAGGAATGAAATGATTGCTTTGTTCCATGATGGACACGGGCACCAAGGGACCGACGCAACCACGAGGCACCTCAGGCAGCTCTGTTGGTGGCCTAACCTAAGGACAGATGTAGGTCACTACATCGAGAATTGCCTTATTTGCGCCCAGAATAACCCGGAGAGGTATTCTAAAAAGGCACAACTTCGGCATACTCGACCAGTTAATGGCCCCTGGACAAACCTCCAGATCGACTTTATAGGACCATTGCCCCCTTGTAGGAATGGCTATAAATACGTTCTGGTGGTCATCGATACCTTTACCAAATGGGTAGAGGCATTCCCCTCTAGAACGAATACAGCTAAGACAGCTGCAAAGATCCTGATCCACCACATCTTCACGAGATGGGGTTTACCCCGTAGCATTGATTCGGACCAGGGATCTCACTTTACAGGACGGGTCATGAAGAACGTCCTGACAATATTTGGAATAAAACAAAATTTTCATATTGCGTATCACCCACAGTCCAGCGGGATTGTAGAGCGCATGAATCGGACCCTAAAATCCACGCTTAGGAAAATGGTTCAAGAGAACAACTCCACATGGGATTCAGTGCTCCCATTTGCATTAATGTTCATCAGAAATACAGTTTCCACTTCCACAGGATACACACCACACACACTCATGACCGGACGCCCTATGAAAGGTACAGAATTCCTTTTAGGACTGGACATGACTAGCCCCGAAGTGACGGCCCTCACACACGAAAAGACGGTTAAAGACCTGGTTGAGACTGTGAGGTCTGCACAGATTGCAGCCGCAGTTCAGCTAGGGAAACGCCGTAAACAACGCACAGCTTGTTTTAACAAGACCGTACACCCCACAGAATTCCAGGTTGGGCAACAGGTAATGCTATCTGTATACAACCCCAGCATTTTTGTGGCACCAAAATATTCCGGACCATACTCAATTTCGGATAAAATTAGCCCCTCAGTTTATAGGATAAAATATCCTAATGGTAAGACCGCGTGGTTCCATATCAACCAGTTAAAGGCATATGGAACACAGGCCAACCATGCACACCATGTCCTGCTAGACACAGCAGAACACCTCACCCCACCCACTAGAGACACGTTTCCACCATCCCCCTCACAGACCAGTTCTTCATCGGACTCGCCCACGACTCCGCCCACTGACCACGACAGACCACGCCCCGAAACGCCCACAAGCTGCCGCGGCAGAGACAGCGATGCAGACACTGACTCTGAGGACAGCCACAGCACACCACACTACAGCCCACATAGCAGCGACTATGACCCCGACTACAGTGACCCCATGGAAGTCACTGACATTAAAAACCCAGACCCACCACCCGACCCCGACTACCCCGACAATACCCATTCACTTTTGGACCCAACACTCTGGCACAGGGACAATTCGTACCGACTTGTCCGCAACGATGAAAGTGACCCCCGGTCACACAATTCAAAAATATCATGCCTGATCCACACAAGGGTGTGGGATCCGGGAGAGCAGGACGACACGGTGTCTGAATCCCGATACGGCAACCCCTTTGTGACCCTGTTCACAGAGACAGAGGAAAAGTGAGGTGTCCAGATGATGTTAATTAGGAACCGCTTGAGGGAAGCGATGTCCTTTCTGATGGAACCTGCACGTATGTTTGTCTATCGTTTTATGTTTGTTTGTCTTTCAGGAATGTAAATGGTTCAGTTGGAGGATGGACATCTTCTTTTCAGCTGAAAAGATTGTGACCACCTCACACACACGTTAGCTTGTCCGCCGATACCTTTGAGAACTTCAGTTCCCAAACCCGTTTGATTGGAGATCTTTTCAAGTTGTAAGGCTTGTGACCGCCTTACACACACAATAGTTTATCTGCAGATACGTCTGAGAACTTCTATGGTGAGCAGCTCACCTTATCGTCTGAAATGTCTGAAGCCCAGCTCATTTCCCAAAAGGAGCATCTTGGCTCCTCCATTGTTTTTAGGTGCCCCTCTATTCGGCGAATAGAGGCTGCAAATCCATGATAAACACATTCTTACCCGTTTACTCCAGGTTACTCAGGCAGTGGACAAACGGCACTGAGGACCCGCCCTGTCTGAGAACCCACTTCGGTCAGCCAAGCTCGGGTATGGCACAGCACGCCCTACCCGGGGATCCCATTCAAATCGTACCCGTGGCGGCCCATACGCAACCCATTCGACCTTTCATTTCCAATTTGTTTTCAGTTTTCGTTAGGCAGCCCTTAGGCCGCCATCCCACATGCTATTTACATCCAGGAACATTCGGATGGTAAATGAGCAAAGCCTGCGAGACGGCTCGCAGGAGGAGAGTTGTTAGGTGTATTGTGTTCATTAAATTCGCTTTTGAAAAAAAAAAAATGAGGGGAGTCACAGGGTGTGACTTGGCCAGTCATTTTTAATGGGTCAATTGGAATTGAAAGACAGATACACTAACAAGTACGGATATTAAGCTGTATTGACAGATACTGTGCTTGATCCCATAGCTTTCGAAGGACGAGACAGGGATCAAAGCAAGGATTGTCCATACAGGAGGAAGAAAGAAGGAAGAACAAGTTGAAGATGATGGAAGCTCACCTATTGCTTTTAAATGTTATATTTGTTTGTGTGGAAGCAAGACACGTTTCCTCCACAACCCCCATCGTAAATGTTTCACTTACAGCAACTCCCCCGTGCTCAGCTCTGATCAGTGAGGTTCAGACCTGGTGCACAAAATTTATGACATGGTACTCCATGTCATACGTGATTGAATCACTGCTAGTGATTGCGATCCTCGCCATACTTGTACAGACCCTCAGGTTGAGGAAGTGGAAGAGGAGAGCCTCCCGTTCCTGCCCCTCAACCGTCTATGGAGTTCAATCTCCTATCTTCGGCTTTCACCAATTCCCCCAAGCCCATGAACGAATAAAGCACTGTGTAATGAATAAAAAAAAAAAAAATGTACCCTTGTATTATATTGCCCTGAACTCGACTGCCGAGTCAGGAAATGTTATGTGATGTGGTATGAATGGATGAGGTTTAGTCTGTAAGGAAATGTTTAAGTTAAGTTAAGGATAATTGTGATAGGTAGAGGTTCCCGTTTGTGGTAATGCATGTCCCCTTTGACATAGCGCCATGTAGAGATGTAAGGTAAAAAAAATTTCTTCCCATAATTAAGGACAGAGTAGACGCTCAGGAGCTTGCCGAGGTCAGGGAACACAAAGAAGGCAACCCAGATGCACTCAAGGCAGCGTACATAGGTGATCCTTCACAATATTTTGATTGTGAGGATCACAAGGAGGGAATGTAGCCACTGTAGCCACCTAAAATGGACACTGAACCAAACAAAATGGAGAATCGCTAAGACTGTAGGGAAAAACAGTTTAGTCAAGGCAAACAGCCTGCAAACACTCATTAGCATTTTGCAAGCAGCAAAACCAGTTTCTGGCCAGGTGGAAGATCTCCAACCAAAGGTGATAATGGCAGAACGTTCTACATACTAATGAGGCAGTCCAGATCTAGGCACACACAATGGCAACATTTGGGTTTGAATAAGATACTTTAAGTGGATGTCCAGACAGAGCGGCACCAGAAGTATCCACTATAGAAACCGCCCCCACCATCGAGAAAGACCCTCACATTGGAGGAATTCAAAAGATATCGATTGGAAGCGATCCAATCGATACCTAAAGGTAAAGCCCGCCCAGGAAGAGGGAAGGACATTGGGGACCACTATAAATATAGACCCCCACACATGGTCCTGTCTGTTGTTTCGTGCTCCGGCTCTGACCAAGAACTTGAACCTGTATCCTGACTCCAGCCGTTGAGCACCAGCCGCCGAACCGTAAGTGCCAATACGACGCTCGCTACGCGAACCAAGCCCGCTAGACCCCCAGTGACCAGCACGCTTTCTGAAGGTTGCAGCCCAAGACCGGGACGAAGGCCTCGCTCCCTGACCTTGCCTGTTCCTGTGTAGTTAAGTATTCTGTTTGCTTAGTTTAGTCATAGCTTAGTCCCTTAGTGTGTGCATGCGTATTTATTATAATTGTATAATAAATATTGATCGTTTGGAACTTACTAATCGGTGTATCGTTTTATTACTTTGAACTTGACCTTGAGATATATGTGAGTTGTCTATATGGCAACTGGCGACTCCTGAGCTGAAAAATACATAAGACAGAGCCTAGTGGTGTTAAGCACACGGCCTTTAACACAGGCAAGTTAATACACCCCAATAAACGCGTTTTACACCCATAGCAAAACGTGCAACACTCTATTAAGTCACCTCTTAACCTTCTTTTCTCTAACGAAAACAACCTCAAGTCCATCAGCCTTTCCTCATAAGATTTTCCCTCCATACCAGGCAACATCCTGGTAAATCTGCTCTGCACCCGTTCCAAAGCTTCCACATCCTTCCTATAATGAGGCGACCAGAACTGTACGCAATACTCCAAATGCGGCCGTACCAGAGTTTTGTACAGCTGCAACATGACCTCATGGCTCCGGAACTCAATCCCTCTACCAATAAAGGCCAACACACCATAGGCCTTCTTCACAACCCTATCAACCTGGGTGGCAACTTTCAGGGATCTATGTACATGGACACCGAGATCCCTCTGCTCATCCACACTACCAAGAATTTTACCATTAGCCAAATATTCCGCATTCCTGTTATTCTTTCCAAAGTGAATCACCTCACACTTCTCCACATTAAACTCCATTTGCCACCTCTCAGCCCAGCTCTGCAGCTTATCTATGTCCCTCTGTAACCTGCAACATCCTTCCGCACTGTCTACAACTCCACCGACTTTAGTGTCGTCTGCAAATTTACTCACCCAACCTTCTGCGCCCTCCTCTAGGTCATTTATAAAAATGCCAAACAGCAACGGCCCCAGAACAGATCCTTGTGGTACGCCACTCGTAACTGAACTCCATTCTGAACATTTGCCATCAACCACCACTCTCTGTCTTCTTTCAACTAGCCAATTTCTGATCCACATCTCTAAATCACCCTCAATCCCCAGCCTCCGTATTTTCTGCAATAGCCGACCGTGGGGAACCTTATCAAATGCTTTACTGAAATCCATATACACCACATCAACTGCTCTACCCTCGTCTACCTGTTCAGTCACCTTCTCAAAGAACTCGATAAGGTTTGTGAGGCATGGCCTACCCTTCACAAAACCATGCTGACTATCCCTAATCATATTATTCCTATCTAGATGATTATAAATCGTATCGCTTATAATTCTCTCCAAGACCTTACCCACCACAGACGTTAGGCTCACCGGCCTATAGTTACCGGGGTTATCTCTACTCCCCTACTTGAACAAAGGGACCACATTTGCTATCCGCCAGTCCTCTGGCACTATTCCTGTAGCCAATGATGACATAAAAATCAAAGCCAAAGGCTCAGCAATCTCTTCCCTGGCTTCCCAGAGAATCCTAGGATAAATCCCATCCGGCCCCGGGGACTTATCTATTTTCACCTTGTCCAGAATTGCCAACACTTCTTCCCTACGCACCTCAATGCCATCTATTCTAATAGCCTGGGTCTCAGCAATCTCCTCCACAATATTATCTTTTTCCTGAGTGAATACTGACGAAAAGTATTCATTTAGTATCTCGCTTATCTCCTCAGCCTCCACACACAACTTCCCACCACTGTCCTTGACTGGCCCTACTCTGCATGCATAGTGCATGAGCGTGCCAAAAATCACTGCCCAGTCCAAATCGGCTGAAAATGAGAAACTTGCCTCCCACGAGGCAGAGTATGCAGGCCATCTCCCGGATGCCGCGCCTCAGTATTGCTGGAAGCGGCCATTTCGCTCGCTTTTCCCGGGGCCCCACACATGCGCGATGTGAACGGGATAACGAAGCGGCCGACACCCGCACTGCGCACGTGCGACGACGCGCGGAGCGTCAGGACGCCGACGTCACGACGTGCTCGAACTGCTGCAATGCCCACTTAACGAAACCCTGCAAGAGGCAGGCGATGTTTACACTGCGGGAAGCCAGGCCACTATGCAGCCTTCTGCAGGTCTGCACCACCAGTCAGGGGCCAGCGCTCCCAATTCTGACGACGGCGCGTTCAGAGTCTGCAACAACGATGACAGGATTCTGATCCTGGCAGCACAACGGATCCAGAGGATGAATGCCTGGACTCCGCTTACTGTGTGGGCATCATTACCAAATGTGAATATGGCACATCCAACTCATCACAAATTCAGTCCAGCCTCGCTGTGGATTCTGCGGACGAATGGCGGCGGTGATACAGTCAATCGCTGCTCAATCCAGTTCAAGCTGGACACAGGTGCTGCTGCCAACCTCCTCTCACAGGCAGATCTCAAATACATCAAGAAGCCCCCAAGGTCCTTCCAACAGCCTGCAGGCTCCTGGACTACAGTGGAAATGCCATCACGGCACTGGGATCCTGCCATCTACTCGTCTCCAACCGGAGCACTCATGCACGGTTACGTTTTGAAATTGTCAAGCCAGACAGGGCATCCCTACTGGGCGGGCAGGCCTGCAGCAGCTGAACCTCGTGCAGCGGGTTTACACAACGACATCCTCCAATGTGGACCTTCAGGCCGGTATTGACGACATCCTCGCTCAGTATCCGGATGTGTTCGACGGGATGGGCACGCTGCCATATCGATACAAGATTCTGCTACGACCTGATGCCAAGCCAGTGATCTATGCACCACGCCAGGTCCCAGCTCCGCTGAGGGAGAGCCTGAAGGCACAGCTCATGGATCTTCAGCAACAGGGCATCATTTCCAAGGTAACCGAACCGACTGACTGGGTCAGCTCGATGGTAAGTGTTAGAAAGCCTCCGGGTGACCTGCGCATCTGCATTGATCCCAAGGATCTCAATAAGAATATAATGCGTGAACACTACCCCATCCCAAAGCGGGAGGAACGCACCAGTCAGATGGCATACGCACGTTTTTTCACCAAGTTAGATACATCACATGGATTTTGGCAAATTCAGCTGGATGAGTCCAGCAGAAGGTTCTGCACCTTCAACACACCGTTTGGCAGATCCTGCTATAATCGCATGCCGTTTGGCATTGTCTCGGCATCGGAGATCTTCCATCGCATCATGGAGCAGATGATGGAGGGCACTGAAGGGGTTTGTGTGTACATGGACAACATCATCATATGGTGCACGACCCCTCAAGAGCATGTTTCCCATCTCCAGCAGGTATTCCGCCGTGTCCATGCCAATGGCCTGAAGCTGAACAGGTCCAAATGTTGCTTTGGCATGTCGACACTCAAGTTCCTAGGTGACCAGAGCTCTCAGCAGGGCCCGTGCTTCAACAGCCACGAGTGGTCTATGTTTGCCAAGTCATACCATTTCAAACATGTCACTTCCAGCCCACACTATCCGCAGTCCAATGGGAAGGTTGAAAAAGGATGGCTCATTGTGAAACAGCTCACCTCCAAGGCCGCATATTCTGCTTCTGACATCTACCTCGTGCTGCTTGCGTACAGGGCGACCCCACTGTCCACTGGCATGTCACCGGCTCAACTCCTGATGAACAGGGACCTGCGGACGACACTTCCAGCCATACACTTGCCCGACCTGGATCACCTCCCGGTGCTGCAGAAGGTGCAGCAGCTCCGAAACCAGCAATAGCAGGGCTATGATGCTCATGCCACCGATTTGCCTGTGTTATCCCCGGCAGACACTGTCAGGATCAAGATACCGGATGGTGGCTGGTCTGGTCCAGCTGTTGTTGTTCGACAGGCTGCGCCCCGCTCGTATGTTGTGTGTATGGCTGATGGTTCTGTTGTGCGACGAAACAGACGGGCACTGTGCAAAGTTGCCTGCCCTTAACCGCTTTCTTCTCCGTTTCCGACCGTTGTTTTTCCACCTCCTGATACCTCGAATTATGAGGCTACCAGTCAGGCTTCCATCCCGCCTGTCAAGGCGCTGTCGTCCCCATCACCACCTCTCCTGCGGTCGACAAGGATCAGACGCAAGCCCCAGAGACTGGACTTATCAACATTTGTTTTGTTTGCTATGTTCTGTTTTCTCACATTAGTCAGCTGTCTTCACATGTAACTATGTTCATATATGCCACCGCTTGTAAATATGTTAATATATGATACCACATGTAAGTACGTTCCCATTTGCCAACAAAACATAAAAAAAAGGGGAGATGTCATGATATGCAGACATGCAGATAATGATATACAGACAGGCATAGGCAGGCAGCTAATGAACACAGAGAACATGACATGACCAATGAGAAGCCAGAACACTCAGGGGTGGGATCTGACTATAAAAGGCACGGGGCATGAACACTCCGCCTCTTTCCACTGATGAACATCTACTGAGTGAGTCAGGGTGTATGTACAGTATCACACCTCCAGCACATGGCTAAGAGCTAGTCTGGTTCAGTCAGACAGAGTAACCACACTTAGGTTAGCAAAGAGTCGAACTCATAGAGAACTGTGCTAACTGTGCTGCTGGTTCAATAAATCAGACCGAACTAACTTCAAGGTCTGGAGTACCTTTTGGTTAAAGCTGCATCCAGTTGCAGCCTGTGTTAGCCCAGAGTACATAACACGATGGTCACATTCCAGTTGATTCAGAGTCGAGTCAGTGGTTACACTCAGCATTCACAGCCCAAACAAGTTGAGTTTAATTGTGACACTGATAACAACCTGCCTGAGGTCAGTGGCTGATCATAGACCACTGCCCTTTCCAACGGCGCTTCGCTGATCAGTACAACTCGCTGCCGAAGAATATCGGAACATTTCACTCCTGGTCCTTCAGGAGAAACCTGGATCCTGGATACTGATTTCCTGCCACATTCTGTGATAGCTTCAAGCAGGAGCAGGTTTGGTGCAAATAGCTTAACCTTTATCGGGGTCACACATTGAGATGCTCACCGGCTTGTTGCCATCTCACTACCCAGGACACCCCCCCCCCCCCCCCCCCCCCCTCCAATTGATCAGCATGAGGCAGGGATAAGCAATCCCATTCCTACACACTGGAAACAGCTTCCCTTCAATAACCCTGTCAAACTCTGAGATTATTTCAGAGTCAGCATGTCACACAGCACATCTTCTGCACTTCGAGTCTGCGCCAGTCAAAAACATGAACCTAACTGGTGTAATCCCAGGCCCAAAACACTCATTCCAGATTAAACAGCGTTTCACTTGTACACCTTTCAATCTGGTCTATTGCATTCGCTGCTCCCAATGTGGTCTCCTCTATATCGGAGAGACCAAACGCAGACTGGGTGATCGCTTTGCTGAGCATCTTCGGTCTGTGCGCATTCAGGATCCTGACCTTCCTGTTGCCATTTTAACACAAGACCCTGCTCCCATGCCCACGTCTGTCCTTGGCATGCTGCAATGTTCCAGTGAAGCGCAACGCAAACTGGAGGAACAGCATCATGGGTGGGCGGGATTCTCCGACCCCCCCGCCCGGGTGGGAGAATCCTCGGGGGGCGGCGTGACTCCCACCCCGCTACCCCGACGCCGGCTGACGTATTCTCCGGCGCCGTTTTTCGGGCGGGGCGGGATTCACGTCACGTCGGTCGGTGGCTGTTGGCAGCGGACCCCCCGGCAATTCTCCAGGCCCCAATGGGCCAAGCGGCCGTCCACTGGGTCAGACATGGTCCCACACGGCGGGACTTGGCAGGTAAGTCGGCGGGGGGTGGGGGCGGTCCTCGGGCGGCGCGGGGGGTCCAGCCCCGGGGGGAGGGGCCCCCGGTGGCCTGGCCCACGATCGGGACCCACCGATCTGCGGGCGGACCTGTGCCGTGGGGGCACTTCTTCCGCGGGGGGGTTCTCTTCTCCACGTCGGCTATGGCGGAGCCCTCTAGGGGTCAGCGCGGAGAAGAGAACCCCCCGCGCATGTGCCAAAAGATGTCGGCGGTTCTGCGCATGCGCGAGATGACACCGGTCCTTCGGCGCCAGTTGGAACGGCGCCAACCCCTCCGGCATCCACCCAGCCCCCGGTAGTGTGGAGAATTCCGCACTTTCGGGGTTGTTGACGTTGGTTGGTGCCGGTTCTCCCGCCGGAGTGGGGACTTAGTCCCCCAGAAGGGAGAATTCCACTCATCATCTTCCGGTTAGGCACGCTACAGCCTTCCGATCTCAACATCAAATTCAACTTCAGATGATTAGCTCAACCCCACCTCGACCCCTTTGTTTTCATTCCGTTTCATTTTAACTGTCTACCTTTTATTTCTTTCTTGCCTTTATTTATATATTTCCCCCCTTATCTTATCGCCCCTTTCCTTACCTTTTCTCCCCTTTGCTTCTCCCTTCCCCCCCCCTACATCTGGAACAGTTTACCCTCTGATGTAAGTTTCTCTGCAGTTTGGCCTTTCACACCTATTGTTCTCTCTGGGGACTGACATTAGCACTCTGTTCCCTTGGTTTCTGTGGCTAGTAGCACTCTGTTCCCTTGGTTTCTGTGGCTATTAGCACTCTGTTCCCTTGGTTTCTGTGGCTATTAGCACTCTGTTCCCTTGGTTTCTGTGGCTATGACTCATCTTTCATTCTCTCACACCACAGTATAAATATCTCCCACTTTCTATTAGCTTTTAGCTTTGACAAAGGGTAATTAGGACTTAAAACATAGGTGGCGCAATTCTCCAAAATGGAGACAGAGTGTTTGCGCCGTCGTGAATGCCGTCGCCTTTCACGACAGCTCAAAATGGGCGCGGGGACTACCGAGGGGGCCAGCATGGCGCTGGAGCAGTTGGTGCCGCTTCAGCCTCCCATCCCGGCGCCAAATGGGCACTGCGCCAACCCACGCATGCGCGGGGGACTTCTTCAACGCTCCGACGCAACATTGCGTTGGGATTCTGGGGCCAGAAGCGGAACAAAGTAGGCCGGGGGGGGGGGGGGGGGGGGTGGAGAGGCCGGCCCGCCGATCGGTGTGCCCCAATTGTGGGCCAGTCCCCATTGGAGGTCCATCCCCCCCGGTGAAGGAGTGATGTTCCCCGCCCGGCAGGTCGCTCCCCCCAACCCTTTGCGCAGAGTTCCAGCCGGCAGCGACCAGGGTGAACGGCACTGGTGGGACTTTGCCGTTTCCGCGTGGCCACTTGGCCCATCCAGGACTGCGGCCCGTGACCAGCACCACGCCAAACGCACCAGCGCAAATGGCGTTGATTCTCTGCACCTCAGAGAATCGCGCACCGGCGTCGGGGCAGCATAGCACGGTTGCGACGATTCTCTGGCCCGGCGCGGGGCTCGGAGATTCACGCCCTAACTCTTTTCTCTCCCTACAGATGCTGCCAGACCTGCTGAGATTTTCCAGCTACTTTTCTTTTGGTCAGCCAACATACCATTTGCCTTCTTTGCCACCTTTACCACCAGCGAGGGGTGAGGGTCTGGAATGCCTGGAAGCGTGGCTTCCGGAAATAAATTGGGTACGCACCCGAAGAGAAAAAATTGCAGGTTTGTGGGGATTGCTAAATTGTTCTTGAAGAGGGCCAGCACAGGTGCTATGGGCCAAACGGCCTCCTGGTGTGCTGTCGGATTACTATGATTCTAACGATGAACACATTTCTCAACTTATCTTGCCACCTCCAGAGGTCCGCACGCAGATCTGTCCTGTCCTTCAACTCTTTTTGAGTTATAAATCAGACAGGATATTGTGTTGCCCTCTGGCTGGGAAATCGAGAACGCGGGAGGGGGGGTCACAGACTCAGGATAAGGGGCAAATCATTCAGGACTGAGATGAGGAGAAACCTCTTCACTTGGAGGGTTGTGGATCTTTGGAATTCACTACCCCACAGAGTTGGGATTCTCAGTCGCTGAGTGTATTCAAGACTCAGATCGATAGATATTTGGACTTTAAGGGGATCGGGGAGATAGCACAGGGAAGTGGAGATAAGGTAGAAAATCGTCCTTGATTGTATGGAATGGTAGAGCAAGCTCAAGCAGCCGAACAGCCAACACCTACTCTTCTTTCCTATTGTGATATTCTTAGGATCCTGACAGGGTGCTGAGTGAATATCTCCGAATCTCTGCCCTCAAGCTGTTTTTGAAGGTTCATACAAATATCGGAGCTTTGCATCGGCAAAATCTGAGAAGCGAGACCATCTCCAGGGATCAACGCAAGTCAGGCGCTCCTCCGAGTGAGTGATCGGAAGAGGAACACGGGCTGGTTTGCAGTGTTGACCTTCAAAGAGCAATTCTGATGGCTGGAGGACAGGCAGAAAATTGAGTCAGGGTCCCTCCGCTTTCGTCTGACCTTTAATCTGATATCTCATCAAATGTTGGCAGCTGACTTCATACCCCGAGCAATAAATACTGCTGCTTCCCAACAAAGGCAAAATACTGCGGATGCTGAAACCTGAAATAAAAGCAGAAAATGCTGGATATAAACTCCACAGGTCTGGCAGCATCTGTGGAGAGTTAACGTTTTGAGTCCAACACGATTCTTGGCCAATGTTAACTATCTTCACAGATGCGGAGCTTCGTTTCGATTTCAGATTTCCAGTATCTGCAGCATTTTGCTTCCATTTTACACTTAACGTGAAATGCCAGGTGGGAATGTGAAGGGTTCTATGTGTAGGGTCAGGGTTGGTGGTAGTGGGATAGCGGGATTGTCACTGTATTCATAATCCAGAAACCCGGGATAATGATCTGGGGACACAACGTCAAATCCCACCATGGCAGATGGGGCACCCCGCCCTCCCCCCCCCCCCCCCCCCACCCCCCCCCAGCCCATCCCTCACCATCTGACAGCGCACCGAGGCAAGTTGAAACATTGTGAGCAGGTATTTATTCTGAAATGGTGAATATTTATGTACAGGTCTGTGCCCTGGCCCCGGACGCTAAACTCTGCCCTGCACCAGTGCCAACTTAACTGGTGTCTACCTTTCTGGCCTTACTGCCGTAACGCTACATCCAGGTGGATCCACAGACGCTACATCAGGAGTGGAGGCAGCCTGCTGGGATTCCTGCCCTGCAGCCTGGGTCACCTCGGACAGGGCCTTCTGGGGCGACTGGGCCTGGATGGGCCCGGCTGTTGCTCGGGTGTCCCAGGTGGCGTGGTGCCACTCGCTGCTCATCAGATGCATCAGGGATAGAAGGGGGGGGGGATTCGGAGGCACTGTGATGTTTCAGCACCTCCCCTGCGGAGAGTCACCGGCGTGGGCCCCATCGCCTCCTTCTCCCTCGGGTTGCCTGATGGACCCCTGGCTGCTCCATGGAACGGTGGTGTGAGGGGAGCCAGCCCCTGAGTTTCCCCAGCCTCCTGCCGCTGCCAGTCCTGGAGGCCCGCTCTGGTCTCAGCCAGGATCCACAAGCTCGTGGCCATGGAGCACAGGGAGTGGACCACCTCCCTCTGGGACTGCGCCACATCACCCAGTGACTGTGCCACCTCCCTCTGGGACTGCGCCACATCACCCAGTGACTGTGCCAACACCTTCTGGACATGTGCCACATCAGAGAGTGGCTGCACCATCTCTCCCTGGGTTGATGCTACATCAGCCAGTGACTGTGCCACCTCCCTCTGTACCTGGCTCAGATCAGCCAGTGACTGTGCCACCTCCCTCTGTACCTGGCTCAGATCAGCCAAGCCTGGGCAATGCCGCTGACGCCCGCAGCCTTTGTGACTGGGCCACACTCAATGCAATGTCCATGTGGCTCTGGCACATGGCTGCCTGGGACAGGGCCGCCCTGTCCTGGGCTTTGACCAGCACCCACACAGAGTGCCCTAGGTCTTGGGCACCTTGCCCCATGGCTGATACCTTCGCTCCCAGGGCTTCCACTGCGGACGTCACCCAGGTAGCATTGGGCTGGGTGGCACGCATGGCCGGCACCACCTCCTGACCCTGTAGGTGGTTGGACTCCTCCACCTGTACCTGCAGGTGCTGGATGGTCGCTGAAGCCTCCTCAAGTAGTCCCTGGCTCTGTGATTGCATCTCCACTGTTGATGGAACCGCACTTTCCAGAAGCCAGTAAGCCATCTGGAGTTAGTTCCTCCACCCCCTCCAGGGATCCTGGCTCCACCCCCTCCAGGGATGCTGCCTCCACCCTCTCCGGGGATCCTGGCTCCACCCTCTCCAGGGATCCAGGGATCCACCTCCACCCCCTCCAGGGATCCTGGCTCCACCCCCTCCAGGGATCCTGGCTCCACCCCCTCCAGGGATCCGCCTCCACCCCCTCCAGGGACCCGGGGATCCTGCCTCCCCCCCCCCCCCTCCGGGGATCCTGCCTCCCCCCCCCTCTCCAGGGATCCTGCCTCCCCCCCCTCCGTGGATTCTGGCTCCACCCCCTCCAGGGATCCTGGCTCCACCCCCTCCAGGGATGCTGCCTCCACCCTCTCCGGGGATCCGCCTCCACCCCCTCCAGGGATGCTGCCTCCCCCCCCTCCGGGGATCCTGGCTCCACCCCCTCCAGGGATCCACCTCCACCCCCTCCAGGGATCCGCCTCCACCCCCTCCAGGGATCCGCCTCCACCCCCTCCAGGGATCCTGGCTCCACCCCCTCCAGGGATCCAGGGATCCACCTCCACCCCCTCCAGGGATCCTGGCTCCACCCCCTCCAGGGATCCTGGCTCCACCCCCTCCAGGGATCCGCCTCCACCCCCTCCAGGGACCCGGGGATCCTGCCTCCCCCCCCCCCTCCGGGGATCCTGCCTCCCCCCCCTCTCCAGGGATCCTGCCTCCACCTGATGTACTACAGCAGCAGAGAGCATATTTGAGGGGGAGAGTGTGTGTGAGTGTGTGTGAGTGTGTGTGAGAGAGAGAGAGAATGTGTGTGTGTGAGAGAGAGAGTGTGAGAGTGTGTGTGAGAGAGAGCGTGTGAGAGAGAGAGTGTGGGAGAGAGTACGTGGGAGAGAGAGAGAGGGAGTGGTGTGTGAGAGAGCGTGTGAGAGAGAGTACGTGGGTGAGAGAGAGTGTGTGTGTGAGAGAGTATGAGAGAGAGAGTGTGAAAGAGAGAAAGTGTGAGAAAGTGTGTGCAAGAGAGTGTGAGAGTGTGCATGAGAGAGAGTGTGAGAGAGTATGGGTGGAATTCTCCGCAACGCCCGATGCCGTTGTGAAACCCGGAGTGTTTCACGACGGCGTCGGAGGCCGCTCCTCGCCACCTATTCTCCCCCCCCCCCCCCCCCCCCCCCCCCCCCCCCGGGGAGCTAGGAGCGGCGATTCGTGTAACTCGGCCACCGGGCCTTGATGCTTGCGTCAAGGCGGCGCGCCAAGAATGACGTAGCAGCGGCGCCTAAGTGACGTCAGCCACGCATGCGCAGGTTGGCCGGCTCCAACCCGTGCATGCGCGGTTGCTGTCTTCCCCTCCGTGGTCCCGCAAGACGTGGTGGGTTGATCTTGCCGGGCGGCGGAGAGGAAAGAGTGCGTCTCTTGGAGACGCCGGCCCGACGATCGGTGGGCATCGATCGCGGGCCAGTCCCCTCCCGAGCACGGCCGTGGTGCTCACTCCCCTCTCCGCCTCCCCACAGGCCCCAAACGTACCTTTCGCGCGATGTTCACGCCGGCAGTGACCAGGTGTGGTTGCCGCTGGCGTGAACAGGTTGGGAACGGCAGGCCACTTTGCCCATCCGGGCCGGAGAATCGGCGGTCGCCATGAAAAACGGCGAGCGGCGATTCTCCGAGCGAGACAGAAACACCACCCGCTGATCAGCGAGCCCCCTGCGGTGATTCTCCGGTCTGCAATGGGCCGAAGTCAGCGGCGGGATCGGCGGCGCGAGCAGGCCCCCGGGGTCCTGGGGGGGGGGTGCGGGGCGATCGGACCCCGGGGGGTGTCCCCATGGAGGCCTGGCCCGCGATCGGGGCCCACATATCGGTGGGCGGGCAGTGCCGTGGGGGCACTCTTTTTCTTCCGCCGCCGCCATGGCCTCCATCATGGCGGAGGCGGAGGAGAATCCCTGAGCGCGCATACGCCGGTGGTGATGTCAGCGGCACCGGCGCATGCGCGAACCGGCGAAGGCCTTTCGCCGGGCGGCGGGCGGCAGAGGCCATTGGAGCCGGTTTGGGCGACAGTCGGTGTGGTGCCAACCAGAATCCCGCCCAAAGAGTGTGAGAGAGTGTGAGAGAGTGTGAGAGAGTGTGAGAGAGTGTGAGAGAGTGTGGGAGAAAGCGTGTGAGGGAGAGTGAGAGTGTGGGAGAGAGAGTGTGTGGGAGAGAGAGTGTGTGAGAGAGAGAGTGTGACAATGTGTGAGAGAGTGTGTGTGAGAGAGTGTAAGAGAGAGCGTAAGAGACAGTGTGAGAGTGTGTGTGTGAGAGTGTGTGGGAGAGAGAGTATGTGGGAGAGAGAGTGTGAGAGAGAGTGAGTGAGAGTGAGTGAGAGTATGTGCGAGAGTTTGTGTGAGTGAGTGTGGGAGAAAGCGTGTGAGAGAGAGTGTGTGGGAGAGAGAGTGTGTCGGAGAGAGAGTGTGGGAGAAAGCGTGTGAGAGAGAGTGTGTGTGTGGGAGAGAGAGTGTGTCAGAGAGAGAGTGTGTGAGAGAGAGAGTGTGACAATGTGTGAGAGAGCGTAAGAGACACTGTGAGAGTGTGTGTGAGAGAGTGTGTGAGAGAGAGAGTGTGTGGGAGAGTGTGTGAGAGAGAGTGTGACAATGTGTGAGAGAGTGTGTGTGAGAGAGTGTGTGAGAGAGAGAGTGTGACAATGTGTGAGAGTGTGTGTGAGAGAGTGTGTGAGAGAGAGAGTGTGACAATGTGTGTGAGAGTGTGTGTGAGAGAGTGTGTGAGAGAGAGAGTGTGACAATATGTGTGAGAGTGTGTGTGAGAGATTGTGTGAGAGAGAGTGGGCACGATTCTCCGCTCCCCACGCCGCGTGGGAGAACCGCGGGAGAGCCCCCCGACTAATTTCACGACCCGCTGGCGCCCCCCGCGATTCTCCTAGCCCCCACCCCCGCTCGGAAGAATCGCTGCTCGTCGTTTTTCACGGCAACCGGCGATTCTCCGACCCGGATGGGCCGAGCGGCCTGCCGTTCGTGACCGTTTCACGACGGCGGCAAACACACCTGGTCGCTGACGTCGTGAAATCGCCGTGAGATTCCCGTTTGGGGCTTGTAGGGGGCCTGGTGGGGACTGAGCACCACGACTGTGCTTGGGAGGGGACAGGCCCGCGATCGGTGCCCACCGATCGTCGGGCCGGCGTCTCAATCGGACGCACTATTTCCCCTCCGCCGCCCCGCAAGATCAAGCCGCCATGCCTTGCGGGGCGGTTGAGGGGGAAAGACGGCCACCACGCATGCGCGGGTTCGAGCTATCAGCCGGCCAACCTGCGCATTCGCGGCTGACGTCATTAGGTGCGCCGGCCACGTCATTCTCGGCACGCCGTCCGGCAGCCGAGAGTTACGGAGCGCCGCTCTCGATTTTTCCCGGGAGCGGAAAATTCCGCCCATGGTGTGTGAGCGAGTGTGTGAGAGAGAGAGTGTGAGAGAATGTGTACGAGAGCGTGAGAGAGTGTGTACGAGAGCGTGAGAGAGTGTGTGTGAGAGAGATTATGGCCGCGATTCTCCACTGCCCACGACGGGTCGGAGAATAGCGGAAGGGCCTTCCCGACATTTTTCCCAACCTCCCGCTATTCTCCCCCCCCCCCCCCCCCCCCACGGCCGCCCCACGACACGAATCGCAGCTCGCCGTTTTTTTACGGCGAACAGCGATTCTCCCCTAGCCGATGGGCCGATTTCCCAGGCCTTTACAGCCGTTTTCACGAACGCAAACACACCTGCTCTCACCGTTCGTGAAAACGGCCGCAAAGTGCCGTTCCCGACAACCATGGCACCGATTGGCACGACCGCACCACGGTCCGAACGGTTGGCGGTCTTTGTTCCTCCGCCGCCCCGCAGGATCAGTCCGCGGGGCAGCTGAGGGGCATGATGGCCCGCGCATGCACGGGTTTGACGCATATGCGTGATGACATCATCTGCGCATGCGCGGGTTGGAGCCATCCAATCTGCGCATGCGCGGCTGACGTCATCGTGCGCGTCAGCCGCCGTGACCCTTGGCGCGCGGGCTTAGCGACGGTCGCGCTGCTAGCCCTGCCCGGGGGGGGAGAATCAGGTCCCGGGAGGGGGCGCGGAGGCTGCCGTGAAACACGGCCAGTTTCACGGCAGCCTTTACGACTCTCGCGCCCTATGTGTGAGAGCGTAAGAGACAGTGTGAGAGTGTGAGAGAGTGTGAGCGGAATTCTCCGCAGGGGGCTGAATTCGTGAAGGCTGTCGTGAACTCGGCCGAGGTTCACGACGGCCTCGGAGCCCGCTCCCCGCACCTAATTCACCCCCACCCGGGGGGCTAGGAGCGGGCCTCCGTCTTTCCCGGCCGCGACCTCATCGCGCCGAGAATGTGAAGTCATCCGCGCATGTGTGGGTTACTGGTTCCAACCCGCGCATGCGCGGATGACTTCATCACGCAGACGACGCGAACCCGCGCATGCGCAGTGGCGTCTTTCTCCTCAAATGTCCGGTAAGATGTGGCGGCTTGATCTTGCCGGGCGGCGGAGGGGAAAGAGTGCGTCCGTTTTGGACGCAGGCCCGACGATCGGTGGGCACCGATCGCGGGCCTGTCCCCTCCCGAGCACAGTCGTGGTGCTCCCGTCCCAATCGGGCCCCTAGATGCCCCAAATGGGCATCTGGCGCCCGTTTCACGAATGCAGCGACCAGGTGTGGTTGCTGCCGTGGTGAAACGGGCGTGAAGGGCCGGCCGCTCGGCCCATCGGGCTCGGAGAATCGCCGTTCGCCGTGAAAAATGGCGGGCGGCGATTTTTCTAAACGGAGGGGGGGGGGGAGAATCGCGGGGGCGCCGGGGGGGCGTAAAAAATGTCGGGAGGGCCTCCCACGGTCCTCCCACGCCACGTGGGGAGCGGAGAATTCTGCGCTGTGTGTTTGAGAAAGATGTGTGAACGTGAATGTGAGAGAGAGAGTGTGAGAGAGTATCTGTGAGAGAGAGAGGGCGGCATTCTCCCCTACCCGGCGTGACAGGGGGTCCCGGGCGTAGGGGAGTGGCGCCAACCACTCAGGGGTCGGGCCTCCCCAAAGGTGGGGAATTCTCCCCACCTTTGGGGGCCAGCCCCGCGCCGGAGCGGTCGGCACCAGAAGACTGGCGCAAAAGACCGGCGCCCCAGGCAGCGGGGCTGGCCGAAAGGCTTTTGCCGGTCCGCGCATGCGCCGGCAGTGACGTCAGCGGCCAGCTGCCACTGATGTCACCACCGGCGCATGCGCGATGTGGGGTTCTCTTCCGCTTCCGCCATGGCGGAGGCCGTGGTGGACGCGGAAGAAACTAGTGCAGCCAGGGCACTGGCCCGGAGACGGAGCCGGGGGCCCCCATCGCGGGCCTGGCTACCGTGGGGGCACCCCCCGGGGTTCGATCGCCCCCCCGCTCCCCCAGGACCCCGGGGGCCTGCTCACGCCGCTGATCCCGCCTGCTGGGGGTCGGAGAATTTTGCCCCGAGTGAGAGAGTATGGCCGCGATTCTCCGCTCCCGTGCGACATCGGGAAGGCCGTCGTTAACTCGGCCGAGTTTCACGACGGCGTCGGAGGCCGCTCCTCGCACCCTATTCATGCCCCCCAGGGGGCTAGAAGCGGCGTTGTGAGAAACTCGGCCGCCTGGCCTTGACACTTGCGTCAAAGCGGCGCACCAAAAACGACGTAACGGCGGCGCCTAAGTGACATCAGCCACGCATGCGCATGTTGGCCGGCTCCAACCCGTGCATGCGCGGTTGCTGTCTTCCCCTCCGCTGCCCCGCAAGACGTGGCGGCTTGATCTTGCGGGGCGGCGGTGGGGAAAGAGTGCGTCTCTTGGAGACGCCGGCCCGACGATCAGTGGGCACCGATCGCGGGCCAGTCCCCTCCCGAGCACGGGCGTGGTGCTCGATCCCCTCTCCGCCCCCCACAGGCCCCAATCTTACCTTTCGCGCGATGTTCACGCCGGCAGCGACCAGGTGTGGTTGCCGCCGTCGTGAACCGGTCGGGAACGGCAGGCCGCTCGGCGCACATGAAAAACGGCGAGCGGCGATTCTTCCGAGCGGGGGTGGTGGGAGAATCGCGGGGGGCGCCAGGGGGGCGTGTCGTGAGTCGCCCGACCCTCCCGCACTCACCCTGGGCGCGATTCTCCGCTCCCCATGCCGGGTGGGAGAATCGCAGGAGTGCCGGGCAAATCACGACACGCCGCCCTGGCAACCCCGCGATTCTCCCACCTCCCCCAAAATGGTATGTCGCAGAATCGGCGCTCGCCGTTTTTCATGGCGACTGGCGATTCTCTGGCCCGGATGGGCCGAGCGGCCTGACGTTCCCGACCTGTTCACGCCGGCGGCAACCACACCTGATCGACGGGCCGGCATCTCCAAGAGACGGGCTTTTTCCCCTCCGCTGCTCCGCAAGATCAAGCCGCCACGTCTTGCGGGGCAGCGGAGGGGAAGACGGCAACCACGCATGCGTGGGTTGGAGCCGGCCAACATGCGCATGCGCGGCTGACGTCACTTAGACGCCGCCGTCGCGTCATTCTCGGCGAGCCGCTCTGACGCAAGCTTCAAGGCCCGGCGGCCGAGTTTCTCACAACGCCGCTCCTAGCCCCCTGGGGGGGAGGGGGTGAATAGGGGGCGAGGAGCGGCCTCCGACGCCGCCGTGAAACTCGGAGAAGTTCACGACGGCCTTCCCGATGCCGCGCGGGAGCGGAGAATCGCGCCCAGTGTGTGTGAGAGAGAGTGTGTGAGAGAGTGTGAGAGAGTGTGTGTGAGAGAGTGTGTGAGAGAGTGTGAGAGAGTGTGTGAGAGTGTCTCAGAGAGTGAGAGAGTGTGAGAGTGTATGAGAGAGTGTGTGTGAGAGAGTGTGAGAGAGTGTGTGAGAGTGTCTCAGAGAGTGAGAGAGTGTGAGAGAGTATGTGCGAGAGAATGTGAGAGAGTATCTCAGAGAGTGAGAGAGTGTGAGTGTGAGTGTGAGAGAGTGTGTGAGAGAGAGTGTGTGTGAGAGAGTGTGTGTGAGAGAGTGTGTGTGAGAGAGTGTGTGTGAGAGAGTGTGTGTGAGAGAGTGTGTGTGAGAGAGAGTGTGTGAGAGAGTGTGTGTGTGAGAGTGTGTGTGAGAGAGTGTCTCAGGAAGTGAGAGAGTGTGTGTGAGAGAGTGTGTGTGAGAGAGTGTGTGTGAGAGTGTGTGTGTGAGAGAGTGTGTGTGAGAGAGTGTGTGTGAGAGTGTGTGTGTGAGAGTGTGTGTGTGAGAGAGTGTGTGTGAGAGAGTGTGTGTGAGAGTGTCTCAGAGAGTGAGAGAGAGAGTGTGAGTGTGAGAGAGTGTGTGTGAGAAAGTGTGTGTGAGAGTGTCTCAGAGAGTGAGAGTGTGTATGTGAGAGAGTGTGTGTGAGAGAGTGTGCGTGAGAGAGTGTGTGTGAGAGTATCTCAGAGAGTGAGAGTGTGTGTGTGAGAGAGTGAGTGTGAGAGAGTGTGTGTGAGAGAGTGTGTGTGAGAGAGTGTGTGTGAGAGAGTGTGTGAGAGAGTGTGAGAGAGAGAGTGTGAGTGTGAGAGAGTGTGTGTGAGAGAGTGTGTGTGAGAGAGCGTGTGTGAGAGAGTGTGTGTGAGAGAGTGTGTGTGAGAGTATCTCAGAGAGTGAGAGAGTGTGAGAGAGAGAGTGTGAGTGTGAGAGAGTGTGTGCGAGAGAGTGTGTGTGAGAGAGTGTGTGTGAGAGAGTGTGTGTGAGAGAGTGTGTGTGAGAGTATCTCAGAGTGAGAGAGTGTGAGAGAGAGAGTGTGAGTGTGAGAGAGTGTGTGTGAGAGAGTGTGTGCGAGAGAGTGTGTGTGAGAGAGTGTGTGAGAGAGTGTGTGTGAGAGTGTGTGTGAGAGAGTGTGTGTGAGAGTGTCTCAGAGAGTGAGAGAGTGTGTGTGAGAGAGTGTGTGTGAGAGAGTGTGTGAGAGTGTCTCAGAGAGTGAGAGAGAGAGTGTGAGTGTGAGAGAGTGTGTGTGAGAGAGTGCGTGAGAGTGTCTCAGAGAGTGAGAGAGTGAGTGTGAGTGTGAGAGAGTGTGTGTGAGAGAGTGTGAAAGAGTGTGAGAGAGAGAATGCTAACCACCGTGCCACCTTATCCCCTGATTACCCCTCCTTCGTGCCAACCACCACCATTATAACCATTATATGTCTGTCCACAATCTTCTTGCTTTGTCAGACACACTCCCCATTCCCTGACCGGTGATTTGGGATGCTCGGGGGTCAGACCGTTACCTCAGCGGTGAGAGGCTAAGTGCACACCATCCTCACTGTGAAAGACAGAGCCCATGGCAAAGGGAGCCAGGGTAAAAGCAAAGGAGTTTTCAGTATCAATTACTCAATTATCCCAGCAGAGAAAAGCAGTGAGTGTAATTAACAAAGGGGTCAATTTGTGTCCCGGGCAGTTCCAAATAAGCAATGCTGTAGGGACAGGGAAGTGATGGCACAGTCTGTCGGTGTGAGCTGTCAGTATAGCTCCACAAACAACTCATAAATAACAATTAGAAATAATAATATCTGTAATTTACTGAACACACATCACGCTGAATCTGAGCACACTGCTCCGCGCACTCATTCTGCCACATTAACCACAATAACTTGTACACTTTCCCCCACCAATACCAGAGGGGGGGAAATACAGAGGGGCGCGGGGACTGGGGTAATCGGCCAATCACAGCGAGGTAAGAATAACAACTCTCCACCTTGTTCTCTCCAGAAACTGAAGATTATTCTCCGACCAACACCAATATGACAATTTATATGCGTGGGGAGGGGGGCGGGGTGTTAAAATAACGCACATTGGATTGGATTGGATTGGACTTGTTTATTGTCACGTGTACCGAGGTACAGTGAAAAGTATTTTTCTGCAAGCAGCTCAACAGATCATTAAGTACATGGAAGAAAAGGGAATTAAACAAAATTCAAGAAAATACAAGAAAATACATAATAGGGCAACACAAGATATACAATGTAGCTACATAAGCATTGGCATCGGTTGAAGCATACAGGGTGTAGTGTTAATGAGGTCAGTCAATAGGAGGGTCATTTAGGAGACAGTGGGGAAGAAGCTGTTTCTGAGTCTGTTTGTGCGTGTTCTCAGACTTCTGTATCTCCTGCCCGATGGAAGAAGTTGGAAAAGTGAGTAAGCCGGGTGGGAGGGATCCTTGATTATGCTGCCCGCTTTCCCCCGGCAGCGGGAGGTGCAGATGGAGTCCATGGATGGGAGGCAGGTTTGTGTGATGGACTGGGCGGTATTCACGACTCTCTGAAGTTTCTTGCGGTCCTGGGCCGAGCAGTTGCCATACCAGGCTGTGATGCAGCCAGACAGGATGCTTTCTATAGTGCATCTGTAAAAGTTGGTAAGGGTTAATGTGGACATGCCGAATTTCCTTAGTTTCCTGAGGAAGTATAGGCGCTGTTGTGCTTTCTTGGTGATAGCGTCGACGTGAGTGGACCAGGACAGATTTTTGGTGATGTGCACCCCTAGGAATTTGAAACTGCTAACCATCTCCACCTCGGCCCCGTTGATGCTGACAGGGGTGTGTACAGTACTTTGCTTCCTGAAGTCGATAACCAGCTCTTTAGTTTTGCTGGCATTGAGGGAGAGATTGTTGTTGTTACACCATTCCACTAGGTTCTCTATCTCCCTCCTGTATTCAGACTCGTCGTTATTCGAGATCCGGTCCACTATGGTCGTATCGTCAGCAAACTTGTAGATGGAGTTGGAACCAAATTTTGCTACGCAGTCGTGTATGTACAGGGAGTACAGTAGGGGGCTAAGTACGCAGCCTTGCGGGGCCCCGGTATGGAGGACTATTATGGATGAGGTGTTATTACTGATTGTGGTCTGTTGGTCAGAAAGTCAAGGATCCAGTTGCAGAGTGGAGAGCCCAGTCCTAGGTTTTGGAGCTGTGATATGAGCTTGGCTGGGATTATGGTGTTGAAGGCGGAGCTGTAGTCAATAAATAGGAGTCTGATGTAGGAGTCCTTGTTTTCGAGATGCTTTAGGGATGAGTGTAGGGCCAGGGAAATGGCGTCTGATGTGGACCGGTTGTGACGGTATGCGAATTGAAGTGGGTCAAGGCGTTCCGTGAGTGATGCACTTCATGATCAGCCTCTCGAAGCACTTCATTACAACTGACGTCAGGGCCACCGGGCGGTAGTCATTGAGGCACGTTGCCTGGTTCTTCTTTGGTACCGGTATGATGGTGGTCTTCTTGAAGCAAGTGGGGACCTCGGAGTGGAGTAGGGATAGGTTAAAGATGTCTGTGAATACCTCTGCCAGCTGGTATGCGCAGGCTCTGAGTGCACGACCAGGGATCCCGTCCGGGCCCATCGCCTTCCATGGGTTCACTTTCAGGAAGGCCGATCTGACTTCGGAAACTGTGATGGTGGGTCTGGGTGAATTATGGGCTGCTGGGGCACTGCTGGGGCACTCGACAGCGGATTGTTGGTTACCTGCTCAAACCGAGCATAGAATGCATTAAGTTCATCGGGGAGGGGTGCGCTGCTGCCAGAGATACTGCTCGGCTTCGCTTTGTAGCCCGTTATGTTGTTTAGTCCTTGCCACAACCGCCGAGAGTCTGTCTGTGACTCTAGCTTAGTTTGATATTCTCTCTTGGCATCTCGGATGGCTTTGCGGAGGTTGTACCTGGATTTCTTGTATAGGACAGGGTCGTCTGCCTTGAACGCCTCAGATCTGTCCTTCAGTAGGGAGTCAATCTCGCGGTTGAGCCAGGGTTTCCGGTTGGGGAACATACGTACTGCTTTCTTTGGCACGCAGTCGTCCACACATTTGCTTAAACATTTGCACATGTTTAATTTTCTTCAAACGCTTCCATTTAGGATTGAAATTTATTCGGTTTCGCCCCTGGGTCAGGGGGCTGGGGGGGGGTTCGAGAGCCAGTTCAGAGAATCGTGCCAAGCTGCTCGTGCCAAGCTGCTCGTGCCAAGCTGCCACCTCTGTCAACGCCACCTGGACTGCTCTGTCTGGTGGGCCTTACAGATCCCATTTTGAAGGACTTCTCTTCAGGGTCCTTGTTCAAGATTCTCTTACGGTTAACGTGTAGGTTCAGTCGGCAGTTAGGAAGGCAAATGCAATGTTAGCATTAATGTCGAATGTACATGTCTAGAATACAAGAGCAGGGATGTACTTCTGAGGCTGTATAAGGCTCTGGTCAGATCCCATTTGGAGGATTGTGAGCAGTTTTGGGCCCCGTATCTAAGGAAGGATGTGTTGGCCTTGGAAAGGGTCCATAAGAGGTTCACAAGAATGATCCCTGGAATGAAGAGCTTGTCGTATGAGGAAAGTTTGAGGACTCTGGGTCTGTACTCGTTGCAGTTTAGAAGGATGAGGGGGGACTTATTGAAACTTACAGGATACTGCGGGGCCTGGATAGAATGGACGTGGAGAGGCTGTTTCCATTAATAGGAAAAACTAGAACACAATCTCAGACTAAAGGGACGATCCTTTAAAACAGAGATGAGGAGGAATTTCTTCAGCCAGAGGGTGGTGAATCTGTGGAACTCTTTGCTGCAGAAGGCTGTGGAGGCCAAATCACTGAGTGTCTTTAAGACAGAGGTAGATAGGTTCTTGATTAATAAGGGGATCAGGGGTTGTGGGGAGAAGACAGGAGAATGGGGATGAGAAAATATCAGCCATGATTGAATGGCAGGGCAGACTCGATGGGCCGAGTGACCTAATTCTGCTCCTATGTCTTATGGTCTTATGCGTCCTGGTCAATATATATCCCTCAGCCAACATTATCTACAAAGAGATTTGCTGCCCAGGAACAGGGTGGAATTGTGGGACTAATTGAAAAGCTCTTTCAATGAGCCAACATGGGGGTTATGAGCTGAATGGCCTCTCTCGTGCTGCATCGTCCTACCATTTCTTACTTACACACATATTTATTTTTCCTTGCAAAATCAGATGCTGCAATGTAAACCCTTATTAATATTTCAGATGAATTAATGAGCCTGCAGATCAGGCCCCTTCGCTGGGAGGGGGGCAGGAGATTGAGGGACAATTCTGAGACATTAACAGCAGGGACTGTGACCAGTCAGTGATTTGTGGAGCAGCTTGTCTCCTCACTAACTGTCTCAGTCCTTAAGCGTTCCTGTCGATCAGGGACTGGGAAACTCACGGGTTCAGCAATTGCGGGAATCAATCTTACAGGCGGCAATTGGTATACATTTTTATAATTGGCAGCATTTCTGAATTTTAAAATGGGAAATTGCTCCTATTTGAACTGACAATCCTGCACAGGTCACCATCTCACTGTGGGGCGGCACGGTGGTTCGCACTGCTACCTCACAGCGCCAGGGTCCCGGGTTCAATTCCAGCCTCGGGTGACTGTGTGGAGTTTTGACGTTTTTCCCGTGTCTGCGTGGGTTTCCTCCAGGCGCTCCGGTTTCCTCCCACAAGTCCTAAAAGATGTGCTTGTTAGGTGAATTGGACATTAAAAAGTAAGAACTAAAAAATTAAGTCATAACGAATATGTGCCACGTACCTGGTGGGTGGTGTTACCACGTGTAATGGTGGTATCCGAGTCGATGATCTGGCACGTCTTGCATAGATTGCCCTGGCAGGGTTGTGTGGTATCGTGGTCGCTGTTCTGAAGGCTGGGTAATTTGCTGCAAACAGTGGTTTGTTTGAGGTTGCGCGGTTGTTTGAAGGCCAGTAGTGGGGGTGTTGGGATGACCTTGGCAAAAAGTTCATCTTCATTGATGATGTGTTGAAGGCTGCGAAGAAGATGTCGTAGTTTCTCCGCCCCAGGAAAGTACTGGACGACGAAGGGTACTCTGTCAGTGGTGTCCCGTGTTTGTCTTCTGAGGAGGTCGGTGCGGTTTTTTGCTGTGGCGCGTTGGAACTGTCGATCGATGAGTCGAGTGCCATATCCCGTTCGTACGAGAGCATCTTTCAGCATCTGTAGGTGTCTGTTACGCTCCTCCTCGTCTGAGCAGAGGTAACACCACCCACCAGGTACGCGGCACATATTTGTGCGACTCGACCAATGTAGTCTCCCTCATACGCTGCAGGAAAGGATGTCCCGAAGCGTGGTACATTGGCGAGACCATGCAGACACTGCGACAACGAATGTACGGGCATCGTGCAACAATCACCAGGCAGGAATGTTCCCTTCCAGTTGTGGAACACTTCAGCAGTCAAGGGCATTCAGCCTCTGATCTCCGGGTAAGCGTTCTCCAAGGCCGCCTTCAGGACGCGCGGCAACGCAGAATCGCCGAACAGAAACTTATAGCTAAGTTCCGCACGCATGAGTACGGCCTTAACAGGGATCTTGGATTCATGCTCGCATTCCAAGCATTGTCCAGCATCTCTGACTTTGTCTCTATAAATGTTTCTGGAACATACCTCGCCATTCACCTGAGGAAGGAGCTGCGCTCCGAAAGCTTGTGTTTGAAACAAACCTGTTGGACTTTAACCTGGTGTTGTAAAACTTCTTACTGTGCTCACCCCAGTCCAACGCCAGCATCTCCACATCACATTATAATAGTGACTGCAGAGTTTGGTATCATTCTTTGGGGGTTTACTACAGGCTTCCCAACAGCCAGCGGGAGATAGAGGAGCAGATAGGTAGACAGATTTTGGAAAGGAGTAAAAGCAACAAGGTTGTTGTGACGGGAGACTTTGGGCGCGATTCTCCGCAAATGCGGAGAGTCATAAAGGCTGCCGTGAAACTGGCCGTGTTTCACGGCAGCCTCCGCGCCCCCTCCCAGGACCCGATTCTCCCCCCTGGGCGGAGCGGGCAGCGCGGCCCCGTGAAGCACGGCATCGCGGGCTTAGTGACCGTCGCTAAGTCCGCGCGGCAAGTGTCACGGCGGCTGACGTGCACGATGACGTCAGCCGCGCATGCGCTGGTTGGACGGCTCCAACCCGCGCATGCGCGGATGACGTCATCGCGCATATGCGTCAAACCCGCGCATGCGCGGGCCGTCATGCCCCTCAGCCACCCCGCGGACTGATCCTGCGGGGCGGCGGGGGAACAAAGAGTGCGCGGGTACCGGACCCGCTGCCCGCGATTGGTGCCCACCGATCGCGGGCCCAAGCCACCCTTGGCGCGGCCGTGCCAATCGGTGCCATGGTTGTCCGGGACGGCACTTTGCGGCCGTTTTCACGAACGGTGAGAGCAGGTATGTTTGCGTTCATGAAAACGGCCGTAAAGGCCTGGGAACTCGGCCCATCGGCCTGGGGAGAATCGCTGTTCGCCGTAAAAAACGGCGAGCAGCGATTCGTGTCGTGGGGCGGCCGTGGGGGGGGGGGGGGGGAAATGTCGGGAAGGCCCTCCCGTTATTCTCCGACCCGTCGTGGGCAGCGGAGAATCGCGCCCTTTAACTTCCCCAATATTGACTGGGACTCACTTAATGCTAGGGGCCTGGGCGGGGCAGAGTTTGTAAGGAGCATCCAGGAGGGCTTCTCAAAACAATACGTAGATAGTCCAACTAGGGAAGGGCTGTACTGGACCTGGTATTGGGGAATGAACCGGCCAGGTGGTAGACGTTTCAGTCGGGGAGCATTTCGGGAACAGTGACCACAATTCAGTAAGTTTTAAAGTGCTGGTGGACAAGGATAAGAGTGGTCCTAGGGTGAATGTGCTAAATTGGGAGAAGGCTAATTATAACAATATTAGGCGGGAACTAAAGAACATAGATTGGGGGCGGATGTTTGAGGGTAAATCAACATCTGAAATGTGGGAAACTTTCAAATGTCAGTTGAAAGGAATTCAGGACCGGCATGTTCCTGGGAGGAAGAAGGATAAATACGGCAAATTTCACGATCCTTGGATAACGAGAGATATTGTCGGCCTCGTCAAAAAGAAAAAGGAGGCGTTTGTCAGGGCTAGAAGGCTGGGAATAGACGAAGCCTGTGTGGAATATAAGGAAAGAAGGAAGGACCTTAAGCAAGGAGTCAGGAGGGCTAGAAGGGGTCACGAAAAGTCATTGGCCAATAGGGTTAAGGAAAATCCGAAGGCTTTTTACACGTACATAAAAAGTAAGAGGGTAGCCAGGGAAAGAGTTGGCCCACTGAAGGATAGGCGAGGGAATCTATGTGTGGAGCCAGAGGAAATGGGCGAGATACTAAATGAATACTTTGCATCAGCATTCACCAGAGAAGGAATTGGTGGATGTTGAGTCTGGAGAAGGGTGTGCCTGGGTCGCATTGAGATCCGAATAGACGAGGGGTGGGATTCTCTGCTATCCGGCGGGGCGGGTGGTCTCAGTGCCGAGGAGCGGGGTGAAGCGCTCCGGCGTTGGGCCACCCGGAAGGTACGGAAACGCCCACACCTTCAGGGGCTAGGCCAGCGGCGGCGGGATTGGTGTCACGCCAACCGGCGCCGAAGGATCTCATCCAGCCGGCGTGAGTTGGCGGATGCGCGGGAGCGCCTGCGTGTTCTGGCGTGATCGCAGCACAGGCGCAGGGGGGGGTTCTTCTCCGCGCCGGCCATGCGTTACAGCGGCCGGCGTGGAGGGAAAGAGTGCCCCCATGGCACAGGCCCGCCCGCAGATTGGTGGACCCCAATCGCGGGCCAGGCCCCCGAGCCAGATCCCCCCCCCCCCCCCCCCCCCGAGGACTCCGCAAGCTGCCTGCAGAGCCAGGTCCTGCCGGTAAGGACCTTGTTTGATTTACGCCGGCGGGACTTGCCAAAAACGGGCGGCCACTCAGCCCATCGCAGAGCGGAGAATCGCCGGGGGTGGGGGGAGGGGGGGGGTGATTCCCGCCCCCGCCGAAACACCGGCACCAGAGAATCCAGCAGCCAGCGTTGGGGCGGCGGGGCGGGATTCACGGCACTCCCCAGCAATTCTCCGGCCCGGCGGTGGGGGGGGGGGGGGGGGGGGGGGTCCAGAGAATCCCGCCCGGGGTGTTGGACATCTTGAAAAATATTAAGGTGGATAAGTCCCCAGGGCCTGATGGGATCCACCCCAGAATACTGAAGGAGGCTAGAGAGGAAATTGCTGAGGCCTTGACAGAAGTCCTGTATCCTCACTGTCTTCAGGTGATGTCCCGGAGGATTGGAGAATAGCCAATGTTGTTCCTTTGTTTAAGAAGGGTAGCAAGGATAATCCAGGGAACTACAGGCCGGTGAGCCTTACGTCAATGGTCGGGGAATTACTGGAGAGAATTCTTCAGACAGGATCTACTCCCATTTGGAGGCAAATGGACGTATTAGCGAGAGGCAGCACGGTTTTGTGAAGGGGAGGTCATGTCTCACTAACTTGATAGAGTTTTTCAAGGGGGTCACAAAGATGATGGATGCAGGTAGGGCAGTGGATGTTGTCTATATGGACTTCAGTAAGGCCTTTGACAAGGTCCCTCATGGCAGACTGGTACAAAAGGTGAAGTCACACTGGATCAGGGGTGAGCTGGCAAGGTGGATACAGAAAAGAAAGGGAAAATGCTGGAAAATCTCAGCAAGTCTGGCAGCATCTGTAGGGAGACAAAAGAACTAACGTTTCGAGTCCGATGACTCTTTGTCAAAGCTAACAGACAGAGAAAAGGTGGATACAGAACTGGCGGGGTCATAGAAGGCAGAGAGTAGCAATGGAAGGGTGCTTTTCTAATTGGAGGGCTGTGACTAGTGGTGTTCCGCAGGGATCAGTGCTGGGACCTTTGCTGTTCGTAGTATGTACAAATGATTTGGAGGAAAATGTAACTGGTCAGATTAGTAAGTTTGCGGACGATACAAAGGTTGGTGGAATTGCGGATAGCGATGAGGACTGTCAGAGGATACAGCAGGATGTAGATCATTTGGAGACTTGGGTGGAGAGATGGCAGATGGAGTTTAATCCGGACAAATGTGAGGTAATGCATTTTGGAAGGTCTAATACAGATAGGGAATATATATTGAATGATAGAACACTCAAGAGATCTTGGTGTACAGGCCCACAGGTCACTGAAAGGGGCAACATAGGTGGAGAGGGTAGTCAAGAAGGCATACAGCGTGCTTGCCTTCATTGGCCGGGGCATTGAGTATAAGAATTGGCAAGTCATGTTGCAGCTGTATAGAACCTTAGATAGGCCACACTTGGAGTATAGTGTTCAATTCTGGTCGCCACACTACCAGAAGGATGTGGAGGCTTTAGAGAGGGTGAAGAAGCGATTTACCAGGATGCTGCCTGGTATGGAGGGCATTAGCTATGAGGAGAGGTTGAATGAACTTGGTTTGTTCTCACTGGAATGAAGGAGGTTGAGGGGCGACCTGATAGAGGTCTACAAAGATATGAGGGGCATAGACAGAGTGGATCGCCAGAGGCTTTTCCCCAGGGTAGAGGGGTCAATTACTAGGGGGCATAGGTTTAAGGTGCGAGGGGCAAGGTTTAGAGGAGATGTACGAGGTAAGTTTTTTACACAGAGGGTAGTGGGTGCCTGGAACTCACTGCCGGAGGAGGTGGTGGAAGCAGGGACGATAGTGGCGTTTAAGGGGCATCTTGACAAATACATGAATAGGATGGGAATAGAGGGATACGGACCCCGGAAGTGCAGAATATTTTAGTTTAGACGGGCAGCATGGTCGGCATGGGCTTGGAGGGCCGAAGGGCCTGTTCCTGTGCTGTACTTTTCTTTGTTGTATTCTGAGATTGTGTAAATGTTATACAAATGCAATGGGCCTGAATTCTCCGTTTCAGAGACTGAGCGCTGATGTTGGGACTCACTCAGCCCCGGAAGCGGCGTTGGTCCCGCAGTGATTCTAGACATCCTAACGGGATAGCGCCAGCTCCACGTGGAACTAGTCCAATTCCAACGAACGCTGGTGTGTGATTCGCCGGGTTGGGGGCCGGCACTCGAGAGGCTGACAAGCTGCAGCCATATATCAGCACTCCCCTCCCCACACACCCTCATTCCAGCCAACCAGGAGCCACCCTGAAGAGTGGCTCCAAGGTTTGCGGATGCAGAGCTCGATTCGCTGCCGGATGCCATGGAGGAGAGGCAACACAGCCTGTTCCCCGGGGTGGGAAGGGTGCCGTCGCCCGCTGACGTCAACCAGGCCTGGGCGCAGGTGGCAGAGGCCGTGAGCGACATGGGCCCCACTGCCAGGTGTGGCCAGCAGTGCAGGAAAAAGCTGCCCACCTCCTCAGGGTGGCCAGGGTGAGTCACCACCTCCGTGCCCCTGGAATCGTCCCTGTCCCACACATCCCTTACCCGTCAGCCCCAACCTTGCGACCCCCCAGAGCACCAGCCTGAGGACATCACCGATTTCACATCACTGCTGTCACCAACACCCTCCACCATCCCAGAGACACTCACCTGGGTTGGGCATGTTAGTGAAGATGTCCCTGGGACTCGCATGCAGCGGTGCCTCAGGTGGAGGTTGGAAGCCCTGAGGGGGGAGGGGGGGGGGGGGGGGGGGGGGGGGGGAGGTCAGAGGATGGACAGACCCCAGAAACTAGCTGCCATCCAGATGGGTCTCGGGCCTATGGGAAGGACGGCCCCATCAATGTTGGAGATGCAGTTGCAGAGCCAGGGGCTACATGAGGGGGGTGTCAGTAACAGTCTAACCGCCGGCAGGGTCAAGCCACCACCTTTGCTCCTCGCACCAACCCCCGTCTTACACACCAATAGCCCCCACCCCATCTTGGAGGTGATCAAACCCCATCCGCTGGCAGTCAACACGCACCCACCCTGCACCACATGCCAACACCCAGACCACTCGCTGTGGGCCGGTGCCCTGCACGGGGAGGATCCGCGGTGGAGGCCCTGGGTGCAACGGTATCGGCCACCTGTCAGGATGTCCAGGGCCTGGGTCACTCTGTCCGGGTGGTGACCGAGGCCCAGGTCAGGGCGGCCCTGTCACAGGCAGCTGTGTACCAGAGCCAAATGGACATTGGTGTGGTACTGCAAAGCCCTGACCAATCACAAATGGCCATGGCTGTGGGCGGCGAGGATATTGACGCTGATGGACCTGAGCCAGTCACAGACGGACCTGGCACAGTCCCAGAGGGACGCAGCACAGTCGTTGCGTATCATGGCCACAGGCCTGGGAAACCCTGCTCGAGCCGAGAGCCGCTCTCCAGGACTGGCCGCAGCAGGTGGCGGGGGAGCCCCCAGAGCTTTCTCCGGCCACGCCCCATCCCAAGGAGTAGCCGGGGAGCCATCGGGCCCCTGACGAAGGAGGAGGTGATGGGACCCGTGTCGGTAATTTCTGCAGCGGAGCTGCCGCAACGCTTCAGCGCCTCTGAATCCGCTCCTCCTGTCACTCGCGCATCTGATGGGCAGAGGGCAGAACAGGGTGGCACCACGCCCTCTGGGATGAAGAATGCCTGGTCATTCGGGCCCGGTTGCCCCAGAGGACGGCCGCCAAGGGGGATCCTGGTCAAAGGAGGATCCAGGTCAGAGGCTTGCACCAGGCCGCCTCCACTCCTGATGTAACGACTGGGGACCCACCCTGGATCTGGGCCTGGGGCACCCCGGCAATGGCGTGGAACCTGGACAACCTGGTGGACTTGGTCCATATTCATGTGTTGCGTCTCCTGGGCATACAAAACCTCCATGGTGGCGTGGATGTACCTGTGCCCCAAGCAATGTGAGATTCCGGACTGGTCCCCACTCGGTCGATGAAAGAAGCCCGTGGCATAAACTGCTGCTGCCGGGCCCTCCCCGAGCATCTCCAGGTCGTACAGCCGCATTCCATCGGCCAGAGCTGTGGCGGCCAAGTAGATGACAGCCACTCCTGGTTGGATACCAAACTCCATTCTCTGCAGGGGGTAAAGGTCAGACATGTTAGCATGGTGGGTACCCCCGTGCCCAATCAGGTCCGATGAGCTGCATGGTGGCGCCGGCCTACATTGCAGGCCTGCATTTGCCCTTCACACCGCACCCTGGCCCATCAGTACCTGGCACCGGGAGGCTGGGGGAGGTCTCTGACCCTGGCACCCATTCCCGGTGGCTGGCACAACCCATGCCAGCGCATGGCCTCTGTCCTGTGTTGTTCTGTAGGGTCTACTGTGGGTACCCTCCGTGGCTAGGTCACATGATGTCCCATCAGCCCAGTTATGGGGGGGGTCAGCCGATGGCGCTCTTTGCAAGCACGGACCAGGGCCGGGGTTCTCCCCTACCCGGCGGGGCGGAGGGTCCCGGCGTAGCAGAGTGTGGAATTCTCCGCACCTTTAGGGGCTAGGCCCACGCCGGAGTGGTTTCCACCACACCGACTGGCACCAAAACCGGCGCCCCTTTGGCACCCGCCGCCCGGTGTCGGGGCTGGCCGAAAGGCCTTCACCGGTCCGCGCATGCACTGGTGCGTCACCGGCGTATGCGCGGTGGAGGGGGTCTCTTCCGTCTCCGCCATGGCGTAGGCCGTGGCGGCGGCGGAAGAAAAAGAGTGCCCCCACGGCACAGGCCCGCCCGCCGATCGGTGGGCCCCGATCGCGAGCCTGGCCACCGTGGGGGCACCTCCCGGGGTCCGATCGCCCCGCACCCCCCCCAGGACCCCGAGGGCCCGCTCGCGCCGCCAATCCTGCCGGCACCAGAGGTGCTCCAATTCTCGCCGGAGGAAAGGCCTGTCAGCGGCAGGACTTCGGCCTATCGCCTGCCGGAGAATCGCCACGGGGGGCCCGCCGATCGGCGGGGCATGATTCCCACTCCCGCCGATTCCCGAGTGGGAGAATTCCGGCCACGGTGGGGGCGGGATTTACGCCGGCCCCGGGCGATTCCCCGACCCTGCGGGGGGGTCGGAGAATTCCGCCAAAGGTCTATCTTTTAACATTGCTGGGGTCTGCTGTCGTATTCTGTGAAGCAGGATTATGGTGTATATGTTTGTGTCTGTGTGTGAATGTGTGTGTGAGCCTGTGTGTGTTTTTGATAGTGTGTGTCTGTGCGAGTGAGCGTATGTGTGTGTGCATATGGGTGTGAGTGTGTGTCTGTGTGTGGATCTGAGGGTGTGAGTGTGACTGCATGTGTTTGTGTGTGGGGGGTCTGAGTCTGTGTGTGTGTGGATCTGTGTGTCTGTGTGTGTGTGCGTGTGAGTGTCTGTGTGCATATGAATGTGTCTGTGTGTGGACCTGAGTGTGTGTGCATTTGAGTGTGTCTGTGTGTGGATCTGAGTGCGTGTGCATTTGAGTGTGTCTGCGTGTGTGTGGATCTAAGTGTGTGTGTGTGTGTGTGACTGATTTAATTAAACCAAAGCTCATTGGGCTGCTAGGTTTAGAAGATCAAAGGGCCCAGGAATGAAAGGCAGGCAGCTGAAGTGATTAGGGCCACGTTAGTTGTTCTACGGGTCAGTAAGATATGTGTTGAACTTTGCATTAGGAGATCCGTACTTTTACTGTGTTCAATCGTTAAATTTTCCAACAGAAGAAAAAAGAGGTTTACAGCTGGGAAAAAGTCAGAGATAAATCAAGCAAAGTTATAAAATTTTATTTTGCCAAAGGTGACGGTATTAAGGAGAACAGAAAGATATTTATATCCTGGGAAAAGTAAATTGTAAAGAAGGATCAGGACAATGGGAAGAGATGAATGAGAAAAACATGTTTAAATAGAATTGGGAGCGGTGTTGAGGAGTGGCCATGTAAGGGCTCCTGGACTGTGTTCTGTGCTGAGAGATGTTGGCTGAGGATCGCCCCCCAATACTCTACCCCCGACCGGCCGAGTTCCCGACGGCGTGTGTCTTTCATGGTCTCAACCGTCGGGAATTCGGTGTGGCAGCTGCGGACTCAGTCCAGCGCCACTACAATTGGGGGAGGGCTGATCTGCGGGCAGGGGAGGACATTATTCGGGGCTGGGGGCACTGTGGGGGTGTGCTCCGTGGCTAACGAGCCGACCGAAGGGGGGGACTATTTTGCAGACCGGGTCTGCGAGTTGCTGCCACCATGTTGCACGGCACATCCGCTGCAGGCTGCCGCTGTGCGCATGCGCAGCCACGGCCCCAGCAATTCTCCGAGCCGTATAGGCAACTAGAGCCGGGCGCTCTACGCTGCTGTCTTGCTAGCCCCCAGCAAAACAGGGAATTGGTGGCCATTTTGTGCCATTATTTCTGGACATAGCCTCAGAATCGGAGAATCCAGCCCAGGATCTTTTTTGGGAAATGTTCTGTAAGACTAACTTTGATGGTGTGAATGTAATCTTGTGCGTTGAAGTTTTCTTTTCTTTTGTTAATAAATTCTTTGCTTATTCATTCAAAGGTTGTGGGCTTTGGAGGCTAGACCAGAATTCATTGCCTTTTCTCTTGAAGTGAGTAGCTTCCTAGGACATTCCAGGGGGCATTTAAGAGTTAACCACATTGCTGTGGGTCTAGAGTCACATGTAGGCTAGATCAAGTAAGGACAACAGGTTTATTTCACAAAAGAACATTAGTGAACCAGATGGGTTCCTATGACAATTGTCAATGGTTATCACGGCCATTATTAAACTTTTCATTCCAATTTCTTATTGAATTTCAATTCTACCACCTGCTGTGCTGGGATTCGAACCCGGGTACCCAGCGAATTACACCGGGTCTCTGGATTACTATTAAAATGTTTCAATTTAATATTTTAGTTCTCCAAAACTATTACAGGAATTTGTGTCTCCTGGCTTCAGTACACATAATCTCCTCTCAGTAAAATACAAATAGAAAAAGAGTTGTGATAGCTTGCTAAATTTCCCTTTGAGATTTGGTTTGCACTGTTTGCACATAACAGGCTGGAGATGTTGATTACTTTATCCCCACTTCTTAATCCACTGACACTGAGGCCAGTTTCATTTGCCCACTGCCCAACCTCCAATCAGCAAATGCAGCACAATGTACTAAACCTGTTCCTTGTATAACAGGTTTGGTGACAACCTGTTAGCAACATACCACTCAGCAAGTGGATCACCCCATAACATTCGGATAGATCCCAGCTCCCGCACACTGCAAACCCACCCAGCACCCAGGTACCCACGCACAGTACCCATATCCAGCATCCAAACCCCAACACCCACCACACCCACCCCTTACAATCCCAGTTGGCGTTATAAGTGGATGGGAAGATCGTAGAATGGAACCCTGGCTCAAAAGACTGTACCGGTTACCTTTTGTTGGAAAATGTGGAGGAACAGAGTTACGGGATCACAAATTAACAAGAAAAAAAGCATTTACTGAACGTGGGGCGTTTGATTATGATGCAATACTCCTCTACTCCTATCTTAACTTCACAAAAATGCACAGTTTTTAAGGTCAATATGGTATATCTTAAGCTACAGTGGTCTCAGTCACATAAAACACAGGCTGGCTGTGGTAAGACACACATTCCACTCTGAACCCACGTGAAGTTCTGTAGATTCCTCCTCACAATCCCCACGGATAATTATTACACATTGAGCCGTCTTGTCTTACTGAGCTCCAGCTTCCACACAAGTGATTTTAAATTCCGCTTTCAAAAGATACACTCTCGTACATAGAACATACAGTGCAGAAGGAGGCCATTCGGCCCATCGAGTCTGCACCGACCCACTTAAGCCCTCACTTCCACCCTCTCCCCATCACCCAATAACCCCACCCAACCTTTTTGGATGTGGAGATGCCGGTGTTGGACTGGGGTGAGCACAGTAAGAAGTCTTACACCAGGTTAAAGTCCAACAGGTTTGTTTCAAACACGAGCTTTCGGAGCGCAGCTCCTTCCTCAGGTGAATGAAGAGATAGGTTCCGGAAACATAGACAAAGTCAAAGATGCCAAACAATGCTTGGAATGCGAGCATTTGCGGATAATCAAATCTTTACAGATTTGCGGCCTGAGAGAACCGGAGCACAAAGTCCTGGCCTACAAGATCTTAAATTGTTCACAGATCAAACCAAGCAGGAGCATTAAACCCGTTTGGACGGTGTGGGAGACCAGTCCTGTCTGTACTAAGACAATGGCAGGTCTACACCTCTGACTGGTGATATAGTTCCTTCGCAATACGTCCTTTCTGAAAAACACGGCGTTTAGCCCCATTCCCACGTCTCAAAACCGAACTTTGCTGCTTCCTCACAACAATCTCTCTTGTTTTAGACGGCTTCAGAAAATCAAACACTGTGCACGACGGAGGTACGACCATGTGTAATGCCGGAGAACTTTGTGTTGCCGAAGGTGCTGTATCCCAGTATGTCATCAGGAATTGGCTTAGCCGTTTAGCCAATGGTCCTTGCCCACAAGCTACCTTCAATGAATACTTTCCTCTCCACCGTGGGACTAGACAGGAATGTCCTCTGTCCCACCTGCTGTTTGCACTCACAATTGAGCAATTGAGCGATTGGCCATCGCGTAAAGAAGTTCGAGGGTATGGAAAGGAATATTGCAGTGGGGGGGGGGGGGGGGGGAGAGAGAGAGAGAGAGAGAGAGAGAGCATAGGGTGTCCCTAAATGCCGATGACTTGTTATTTTCTGTGTCGGAACCGAGTGTGTCAATAGGGGGAACACTGGAGCTGCTTCGGGTGTTTGGGTCCTTCTCAGGGTACAAATTAAATCGCGACAAGAGTGAATATCCAGACTAGAATCTAGACAGAGTAAACCCGGGTAATAGAGGGGGCTTTACAGTAACTCAGTGAGTAACATTCCTGCTGCTCAGACTAGAAGTCATGTGATACAGTCCCCCCCCCCCCCCCCCCCCCCCCCCCCCCCCCGCCCCCCGAGGATATTAAAGAGGCTTTTTCAATCCAGGATCTTTCCTGCCTGTCAAGCACCTTGCTATCAGCCCAGCATTCTGTCGTCCTATCAGGCTCCTATTTATTGACTACAGCTCCGCCTTCAACACCATAATCCCAGTCAAACTCATTTCAAAGCTCCAAAACCTAGGACTTGGCTCTCCACTCTGCAACTGGATCCTCGATTTTCTGACCAACAGACCACAATCAGTAAGAATGAACAACAACACCTCATCCACAATAGTCCTCAATACTGGGGCCCCGCAAGGCTGCGTACTTAGCCCCCTACTCTACTCCCTGTACACACACGACTGCGTGGCAAAACTTGGTTCCAACTCCATCTACAAGTTTGCTGACGATACGACCATAGTGGGCCGGATCTCAAATAACGACGAGTCAGAATACAGGATGGAGGTAGAGAACCTAGTTCATAGTTCATAGAATTTACAGTGCAGAAGGAGGCCATTCAGCCCATCGAGTCTGCACCAGCTCTTGGAAAGAGCACCCTACCCAAGGTCAACACCTCCACCCTATCCCTATAACCCAGTAACCCCACTCAACACTAAGGGCAATTTTGAACATTAAAGGCAATTTAGCATGGCCAATCCACCTAACCTGCACATCTTTGGACTGTGGGAGGAAACTGGAGCACCCGGAGGAAACCCACGCAGACACGGGGAGGATGTGCAGACTCCGCACAGACAGTGACCCAAGCCAGAATCGAACCTGGGACCCTGGAGCTGTGAAGCAATTGTGCTACCCATAATGCTACCCGTGCTGCCCGTAGTGGAGTGTTGCAGCGACAACAATCTCTCCCTCAATGCCAGCAAAACTAAAAAGCTGGTCATTGACTTCAGGAAGCAAAGTACCGTACACACCCCTGTCAGCATCAATGGGGCCGAGGTGGAGATGGTTAGCAGTTTCAAATTTCTAGGGGTGCACATCTCCAAAAATCTGTCCTTGTCCACTCACGTCGACGCTACCATCAAGAAAACACAACAGCACCTATACTTCCTCAGAAAACTAAGGAAATTCGGCATGTCCACATTAACCCGTACCAACTTTTACAGATGCAAAATAGAAAGCATCCTATCGGGCTGTATCACAGCCTGGTATGGCAACTGCTCGGCCCTGTTTTGTTATGCTCTTGACATAGCATAATCTGCTTCCTTGATGTGCTCTCTGACAAAGGAAGGTTCAGACTTGGAGATAGCTTTAACACATTTATTAAACTGTGAACAATTCTCCTACTTGGATTCGGCTCTCCTGTTAATCCTGCTATAGCTACTCAGACTGACAAACCAGTCTGCTACAATCCACGTGGCGTGTGTGATGTGTTCCAAATCACCCCTGTGTACTCACTGAGTGTCTCCACTGGAAAGAGGAAGATCATGTGTGTTGTGTCCTTTTATATGGGTTGGTGTAATGCCCCCCTATGGTAGTGTCACCACTGTGTGTGCCGTGAATGCCCATTGGTCGTGTCCTATCTTACTGACCTATTGGTTGAATGTCTGTGTGTCATGTCTCTGGTGCTCCCTCTAGTGTCTAGCTAGTCTACGTGTATTTACATTAACCCCTTGTGTATTTACAGTGATGCATATCACCACAGGCCCAGGACCGCAAGAAACTTCAGAGAGTCATGAACACAGCCCAGTCCATATACCTGCCTCCCATCCACTGACTCCATCTACACCTCCCGCTGCCTGGGGAAAGCGGGCAGCATAATCAAAGAGCCCTCCCACCCAGCTTACTCATTCTTCCAACTTCTTCCATCGGACTGGAGGTACAGAAGTCTGAGAACACACACGAACAGACTCAAAAACAGCTTCTTCCCCGCTGTTACCAGACTCCTAAATGATCCTCTTACAGACTGACCTCATTAACGCTACACCCCTGTATGCTTCATCCGATGCCGGTGCTTATGTAGTTACATTGTGTACCTTGTGTTGCCCTATTATGTATTTTCTTTTATTCACTTTTCTTAATGATCTGTTAAAGATCAGTACTTAATGATCTGTTGAGCGGCTCGCAGAAAAATACTTTTCACTGTACCCCGGTACACATGACAATAAACAAATCCAATCCAATACAATCCAGTCTGCTACCCAGCACTGACCTAAACTGTGAGTCTTGGACCTGAACATGAGCTTCTGGATCATCAGTGGATCCAAGTGAACACCAAAATCTTTGGACCAGTTTCCACGCCGTGTGGATCCACTGCCGTAACAACATACTATACACTGATGGCAAAGAGATTTCCGCAACCAGACACAGATGCTGAGATAACTTGTTGCTCCTACTTCATCTGCTTGGGTTAGCGCTTAATGAATTTCATGCAGTAGGTATAAATTAATCCCAATCTGCCGAACAACTGTAATTGGCAAGTAAATGTTCAGCTGCTTTAGATGTTGCGCAATCTACTACCTCTGTACAACTCAAAGATTCAACCTGGTTTTCCTGGTGCATTTCCACCTCAGGCTTTGACTCCAGCCTCAAGCTTTTAACTCTTAGGAACTCTTTAAAATCACACCATCTTACAGCAAAGAAACTGGACTCTCAACTGGCTCTTTGAAAGATCTACCAATTAGATCCACTCACCTACTCATTCCCCAGTAGCCCTACACATGTGGTGGCATGGCAACACAGTGGCTAGCACTGTTGCCTCACTGCGCCAGGAACCCGGGTTCGATTCCGGCTTGGGTCACTGTCTGTGCGGAGTCTGCACGTTCTCCCCGTGTCTGCGTGGGTTTCCTCCGGGTGCTCCGGTTTCCTCCCACAAGTCCAAAGATGTGCAGGTTAGCTGGATTGGCCACGATAAATTGCCAGGGATACCCACGTTAGGCGGGGTATGAGGGTAGGGGGTAGTGGGCCTAGGAAGGGTGCTCTTTCAGAGGGTCGGTGCAGACCCGATGGGCCGAATGGCCTCCCTTCTGCACTGTAAGATTTTTACGAGTCTATTCTATGATTCTAAGTATTTACCAATTCCCTTTTGAAAGTTCCTATTGAATCTGTAGATGGGGTGGTCACATGATGATGTGATGCTGTTGTTACAAAAGAGGTCACATGTTGGGAGTGCAGGAGTTCTCCTCGGGAGCGCGGGCAGAGTAAAAGCATGAAGAAGCTGCTACATTTGTGAATAAACTATGCTTCATTATAATTCTTGTTGTCAGTGTTTCGATTATGCAACACATTTACATGGTGTCAGGAGTTGGCGGGATGGCACAAGGATTTTGTCGCATCGACCCACTCATCTGTGATGATAAACATTAGACAATTGGGTCCAATTCGAGAAAGAGTGGCATATTTAGTGCAATGCTGAATTATCTGACAGGTTAAAAAGATACATGCTTACACCCTTCTAAGCCTTACGGGCCCCATGGCCGTCGAGAAATTTGAGTCGTTTCTTTTCCAGTTGGAGGAGGAAAAGAGGACCCTGAAATAATTCTTAAAAAGTTCAAGAATATCTGTCTTAGGGCAGCACAGGGGCGCAGTGGTTAGCATTGCTGCCTCAGGGCACCGAGGTCCCAGGTTCGATCCCGGCTCTGGGTCATTGTCCATGTGGAATTTGCACATTCTCCCCGTGTTTGCATGGGTTTCGCCCCCACAACCCAAAGATGTGCAGGGTAGGTGGATTGGCCAGGCTAAATTGCCCCTCAATTGGAAACAATTAATTGGGTACTCTAAATTTAAAAAATATATCTGTCTTCCAGTAAAAAATATAATACTCGATAGACAGATGTTCAATTAAATAAACAAAAGAGCAGATGAATGAATACAATCTCATACCACCATCCTGAAAATAAATATACGTTTGGAACTCTTACTGATGAACTAATCAGCGATTGAATAGTTTGCGGAATGCATAACCATTGAGTTGGCAAGTAGTTGCTGCGAGAGAGAGATGGAACATGAGAAACAGCCATTAGTATCTTCATGTGAAATGAACAATCAGAAAAAAGACGCACAGATTTTAGGCGGGAAACAGAGGTATCCGTAGTGCATGGCACTCCCCGCTCCAACTGCAGTCACCAACACCATCACAACATAACAGATTGTTTTGCATATGGTAAATGATGCTACAAATGTGGAAAGTGGAATCACTTCACCAAATGCTGCAGATTGAAACAACAGCTGCCCTCCTCTGCCAGCAGCAACATAACCGTGTGTCGGTCCGATAGGGACAAGAGGGTCAGTAAGGTCAATGAGCTTGAACTCAGCCAAAGCAGCGGAGACACAGAGCCTCGATTGTGAGAGCGTTGACACTGTGCCAGAAAAGGATGAGATCTTCACCACCCTAAACTTCACCACCCTAGACTGAAGGTAAAGATTAACACTGGAGTCACGTATTGTCCAACTGAATGTTAGCGGAACTAGACCCATATGCAGCAGCAGACCCTCGCACCCAGGTGGACCTCATGGGTCATGGTGGACACACCGTCTGCACTGAAAGTCTGGCCACTCTCCACTGCACACAGGGCAGTTTCAAGTTCCATGTAGTTGTCCAGAATGTAAGGCCATTACTGGGCCTTCAGGACAGAATTACATTGAGTCTCATTCAGCTTGGTCCAGAAATACATGCTCCATAAAACCAATCCACCGACATAGACATAGAATTTACAGCGCAGAAGAAGGCCACTCGGCCCATCGAGTCTGCACCGGCTCTTGGAAAGAGTACCCCACTTAAAGCCACATCTCCACACTATCCCCATAACCCAGCAACCCGACTTAACCTAAGGGTAATTTTAGCATGGCTAAGCCACCTAGCCTGCACATCTTTGGATTGTGGGAGGAAACCAGAGCACCCGGAGGAAACTCACACACACACAGGGAGAACTTGCAGACTCCGCACAGACAGTGACCTGAGCCGGGAATCGAACCTGGGGCGCTGGGGCTGTGAAGCAACAGTGCTAACCACTGTGCTACCGTGCCTCCCATAACAGCATACAAAGACGTCTTCAACTGTGATCTCATTGGTTAGCTACCAGTTGTATACCACATGAGACGAGATGGCTTTTAAAGCAGACCAAGCAGGCCAGCAGCACGGTTCGATTCCCATACCAGCCTCCCCAGACAGGTGCCGGAATGTGGCGACTAGGGGCTTTTCACAGTAACTTCATTGAAGCCTACTCGTGACAATAAGCGATTTTCATTTTCATTTCATTTCATGATTCGGTGCCACCAACAGTCTGATTCGAGAAGAGCACCAATAACCATGAAGCAGAAAGCAGTCAATGAGCTGCATTGGTTGATGACACTGGGTGTGGTAACTCCTATAGACGAGGCCGCAGAATGGGTTTCAGCAATGGTGGCCGCAGTAAATAAAGACGGCATGCTCAAGGTATGTATTGACCCAGTTCACTTAAACAAGTCACTGCTCAGATCTCATCATCGTATGAAGACAGTGAACAGGTGACAGCAGACATGCTCAAAGTTCCTGTCTCTGGTGGGCAAATATTGTTTTCTTTGTATGTCCTATGGTATTTCCACTGGCAGTGAGGTTTTTCAGTGTCGTATGGAGCAACATGCTGCAGGCCAATTCTGCAAATTCATTGCCGATGATATCCTGATCTGGGATCATACTGCACAAGAAGATGATACACATCTTTGTCTCATCCTCACCAGAATCAGGACCATACAGAGGAAGCTTAACCCTGCTAAATGCAGATTCAGTGTCAACCTGGTTCCTTACACGGGTTATTCACTCACAGTCAATGGTGTAAAGCCAGATCCAGACAAGACAATGGCTCTGTGACAGATGGTCATTCCCGTCGACAAGCCCACTTTACAGCGCTTCCATGGTTTGATAAATCATCTTTCTCAGATCATTCGTTGTTATAATGAGGTCACTGGGCCGCTCTGTCAGGTCCTCCACCAGGATGTGGAATGGTGTTGGCAGGAGCAGCACACAGCCGTCTTCAACAGACTCAAACAGGCACTCCCCCCACCCTCCCACCAGTGCCACAATACTTTAACGTTCGAGCTCCCGTACTCAGATCAGTAGATACCTCCCAGCACTGACCTGGCACAGTCTGCATCCAGATTGGCAGACCTTTGCTTCACGGGCCCTCACTGACACTGAGACTTGTTCTGCTCAGATTGAAAAGGAATTCTTAAATCTAGTCTTAGCCTGTCAGAAATTTCATAACTTTATATCTGGTCGTCCTGGAACTGCTGAAACAGATAATCAGTCACTCATAACCATCTTCAAAAAGTCTCTCCACACTGCGGCTGCATGACTGAAACACTGAAAGGGGTCTAAGGACAGAATCACACAAGCCGCTAACTGCTAAATTCTTAAGGACAGAAAACTAGTGAGGCGGAACCAGCTGTTTCAGCTCAATCTGTCGACAGGTGCCATTCAAGTGCCGTTGCTATATGAATGAAAATGAAGTGAAATGAAAATCGCTTATTGTCACGAGTAGGCTTCAATGAAGTTACTGTGAAAAGCCCCTAGTCGCCACATTCCGGCGCCTGTCCCGGGAGGCTGGTACGGGAATCAAACCATGCTGCTGGCCTGCTTAAAAAGCCAGCGATTTAGCCCAGTGAGCTAAACCAGCCCCTGAATGATAGGCTCGCTGTTGTCTCACACACAGGAATTCATTGATCATTTTACAGCTGCAGCTCATGTACACCCACTAAAACAAGGGAATTTGTAGATAAGTAGAGAGAAGTGCGAGCCCATATTATAATTGAGTGTACATCAAGTATATTCAGGCGGCAAACGACCCAATGGCTCAGACTGCTGCCTCACAGCGCCGGCGACCCGGGTTCAATTCCGGCCTCGTCTGTGTGGAGTTTCCTCCGGGTGCTCCGGTTTCCTCCTGCAGTCCAAAGATGTGCAGGTTAGGTGGATTCACCACGCTAAATTGCCCCCGAGCGTTCAAAGATATGTAGGTTAGGTTACAGGCTTGCAGGGATGGGGTTGGGCGTAGGCCTAGGTAGGGTGCTCTTTTAGAGGGTCAGTGCAGACTCGATGGGCCGAATTGCCTCCTTCTGTACTGTTGGGCTTCTCTGGTTCTATGTTGCCTGCCCAAAGTACGATTGGTTATCACACTCATATGTTATACCTGAGGTAATCATAATTATTAGTTGTGAATGGATGGAGATAATTCTAAAACAAATGTATTCTTTTGATTGTTCTATGTTACTTACTTGTAAGATAAGCAAAAGGTATAATTGCCACTGAATTCCTTTGTTCTGTGAGCTGACAAGCCACACGGTGGATATTTAGCTCCCCTGCAATAGCTTGAGTAACGTTTTTGAACTGGAACACTGAGTGCCATCTGGCCAATTGGGGAGTGAGGTACACTATGACTCTATATGGGATTAGTTAGTTGGGTATTTTTTACTGGCGCAGAAGCGATGGGCTGAATGGCTTTTTCTGTTTTGTAAATCTCTCTGACTCCTTGACTGTTGTCTAATACCTGTGAAACTCCCGCAACAATGCTAAAACTGCAGCATTAAAATGTCAAACGTGTTATGAGCGGGGGCAGCACTGTAGCACAGTGGTTAACACTGTGGCTTCACAGCACCAGAGTCCCAGGTTCGATGCCCGGCTTGGGTCACTGTCTGTGTGGAGTCTCACGTTCTCCCCGTGTCTGCGTGGGTTTCCTCCGGGTGCTCCGGTTTCCTGCCACAAGTACTGAAAGACGTGCTGTTAGGTGAATGGGACATTCTGAATTCTCCTTCAGAACAGGAGCTGGAGTGTGGCGACTAGGGGCTTTTCACAGTAACTTCAATGCAGTGTTAATGTCAGCCTACTTGTGACAATAATAAAATATTATTATTGTTACTGCCATTGACCCAGCAATATTCATAATTGCGCAGGCATGTCCTGTACACAAGAAGCAGGACAAACCCAACATGGACAATTACTGCCCCATCAGTCTAGTCTGAATCATCAGTAAATTGATGGAAGGGTCAACAATGATTTAATAAAGCAGAATTTGATTAGAAATCACCTGCTCACTGATTCACAGTTTGGGTTTCACCAGGGCACCAAGGAGCCCTCGCAAAACTGGGATCAATGGGAATCGGGGAAAACTCTCTGCTGGTTGGAATCATACCTGACACAAAGGAAAATGGTTGTGGTTGATGGAGGTCAATCGTCCGAGCCCCAGGCCATCACTGCAGGAGTTCTTCAGGGTTGCGTCCGAGGCCCAACCTGCTTCATCAATAACGTTCCCGCCAGCCTAATGTAAAATTTGTGGATTGGAAGAATCGGAATTCATATGGGTGGAAGTAATGGCCCAGTAGCACAGTGGTTATCACGGCAGTCTCACAGCGCCAGAGACCCGGGTTCAATTCCGGCCATGGGTGACTGTCTGTGTGGAATGTATCTGCATGGGTTTCCTCCGGGTGCTCCGGTTTCCTCCCATAATCCAAAGATGCACAGGTTAGGCGGATTGGCCATGCTAGAATTGCCTCTTAATGTCCTGTGATGAGCAGATTACATGGAGTTATGGAGATAGGGCAGGAGAGTAGTCCTAGATAGGGTGCTCTTTCAGAGGGTCGGTGCAGACTCAATTGGCCGAATAGCCTCCTTCTGCACTGTACAGATCTATGGATTTTATGGAAATAACAAGGGGTAGACGAGACTGGTGGGCATCATCTTCAGGCCCACAAGCATGAGAGTCAGCGCTTCCAGGAACTGTCCCCCAGTGAGAGTCAGCGCTTCCAGGAACTGTCCCCCAGTGAGAGTCAGCACCTTCAGGAACTGTGTCCCAGTGACAGTCAGCACCTTCAGGAACTGTGTCCCAGTGAGAGTCAGCACCTTCAGGAACTGCCCCCCAGTGAGAGTCAGCGCTTCCAGGAACTGTCCCCCAGTGAGAGTCAGCACCTTCAGGAACTGTGTCCCAGTGACAGTCAGCACCTTCAGGTATTGTGTCCCACTGAGAGTCAGCACCTTCAGGAACTGCCCCCCAGTGAGAGTCAGCACCTTCAGGAACTGTATCCCAGTGAGAGTCAGCACCTTCAGGAACTGCCCCCCAGTGAGAGTCAGCACCTTCAGGAACTGTATCCCAGTGAGAGTCAGCACCTTCAGGAACTATATCCCAGTGAGAGTCATCACCTTCAGGAACTGTGTCCCAGTGAGAGTCAGCACCTTCAGGAACTGCCCCCCAGTGAGAGTCAGCACATTCAGGAACTGCCCCCAGTGAGAATCGGCACCTTTTGGAGCTCAGACATAGCCTGACTGATGTTGCAATCACTGAGTTATTATGCTGACCCACCCTGAAGAAGACAATTGTCTGCACCCTCGCCAGTCCTGTTATTGAAAGGGGATTAGTTTTTCCAAGATTACTTTCTGAGCTAAACAGTTGGAGACTGCTTTCCAAGCCTGATTACCCTGCCCAGGGGAACCAACGAATTGAACCTAGCTGACAAGTGAAGTGAGAATACATTTGCTATCAAATTCCCCCAGAATGTTCCTTTGATTGGCTGCCTTGTGACCATAAAACCAAAGATTTATAATATGGGCCATCCACTCACTAAACAGTTAAACACAGATACAGTCTGTGTGTCAATAGCTGATGTGCTGTCACAACAGGTCTCAGGTTTGGCTAGAACAGGCTGCAGATTTTATAAAATACTTGAGATATGCTACCTGATGTACATAAACACAGTTCATTACCATTTTCAGCTGATTTATCAATCAATTCAGGAGGCAGGGTTATGGCCCCTAACCTGCTCCCCGGTTGGTGCGCTGGACATGTGCGGTGTGTCGACTCGGAAGTGCGGACGTCGTGGAATCAGCGTTGGAAACTGACCCGGATTTCAGGTGAGTTTTTACACAATTTATTTGCACTTTTATTTTTCTGTCTCGCAGAGGCAGGAGAGCTGGGGACAGATTGTTTTGGTGGGTTAACCTTTTATGTTATTAGCGTTTAGCATGTATAAATATGTTTGAAATGCAAATAGACCGTGGTTTGGCATGAGGCAGGACGTTCCATTCAGGGAACTAGAATGGATAGGAAATAAAATGAAATGAAAATCGCTCATTGTCACAAATAGGTTTCAAATGAAGTTACTGTGAAAAGCCCCTAGTCGCCACATTCCGGCGCCTGTTCGGGGAAGCTGGTACGGGAATTGAACCGTGCTGCTGGCCTGCCTTGGTCGGCTTTAAAAGCCAGCGATTTAGCCCTGTGCTAAAGATCACTCGCCAATGGGTATGCTTGCCCACCTAAGATACTCAGTGTTACTGGCGGCTGGTTCTGTGGACCTTTGCGTGTTTGATGAGCCCGATCCTAGAGCTGCGTCTTCAATCATACAATTAGCAGGAGTTTCCAAAAGGCGGCATTGCTCCTTGTACGCTGAGTCGCGGGTATTCCTTTCTCCCGCTCCTTTTCTGGGCCTCCTCTTGAATCAGATGATCTCAAAGAATTGTGACCCTTCAATCAGGAAGTTCCTCCAAGTAGGTCGCACGAGCAGCATGGTAGCACAGTGGCTAGCACTGTGGCTTCACAGCTCCGGGGTCCTAGGTTCGATTCCCCGCTGGGTCACTGTCTGTGCGGAGTCTGCACGTTCTCCCCGTGCCTGCGCGGGTTTCCTCCGGGTGCTCCGGTTTCCTCCCACAGTCCGAAGATGTGCAGCTGAGGTGGATTGGCCGTGATAAATTGCCCTTAGTGTCCAAAAGGTTAGGTGGGATTACTGGATTACGGGGATAGGTTGGAAGTGTGGGTTTAAATGGGCTGCTCTTTCAAAAGGCCTCCTTCAGCACTGTAAATTCTATGATTCTATGACGGGTCTCTTCTGAGCAAAGGTGTCCCAGGTATTGATGTCTATATTCCATTTTTTGAAGTAATCATTCATGATGTCTTTGATAGCTTCCTCTGTCCTGCTCTTGTCCCGGTTCCTTCCTTGAGCGGGTTTGAAGAAGATTTGGCAGTTGGGACTATGACACCCTGAGCATATGGGCGGCCCAGTGGAGTTGGTTTCAGATGATTATAGCCTCGATACTGGTGCTATAGACTCCTTCAAGGGCACGAATGTCAGCACGCCTCTCCTCCCAGCTGATTCAGTCAAAGTACATTTGGATTTTACAATGTATTTGAAGCTGAGTTGTTTACGAGTCGCCCTGATGCAATGTTCATCCTCACAAACCTCAGTGATTACTTCAAATGCTTTGACAAAGTTTAATGCCTGAGTTGATGTATGCTAAGCTAATGTGAACTATCTCTCTGACAGGTATTGCAGAATCCAGTATAGATTCAGAATCTGTAGTCAGGCTACATCTCCGCTTGGCAAGGAAGCAAATCAATTACCCATCCCATGTGAGCCAGGATACTACTTTTCAGCAGCTGCTGCTTTCGGACTTTGAGCTAATAACACTGACAACTGTCAAAACCCTCCCTTCCTCCCTCCCCCTCCCCTTTTCCTCCCTCCCCTTTTCTCTCTCTCCCTCCCTTTTACAACAGATAGAACCATTGTATTTGAATGAGGAAATATATTTTATGACAAGAAATTTGTAAAAGTTGAGGTATTTTTATGGCATTGCTCAAAGAACAAAGGACAAAGAACAAAGAAAAGTACAGCGCAGGAACAGGCCCTTCAGCCCTCCAAGCCTGTGCCGACTATGCTGCCCATCTAAACTAAAATCTTCTACACTTCCGGGTCCGTATCTTCTATTCCCATCCTATTCATTTATTTGTCACAATGCCCCTGAAATGTCACTATCGTCCCTGCTTCCACCACCTTCTCCAGCAGCGAGTTCCAGGCACCCACTACCCTCTGTGGAAAAAACTTACCTCGTACATCTCCTTGCCCCTCGCACCTTAAACCAATGCCTCCTAGTAATTGACCCCTCTACCCTGGGGAAAAGCCTCCGACTATCCACTCTGTCTATGCCCCTCATAATTTTGTGGACCTCTATCAGGTCGCCCCTCAACCTCCGTCGTTCCAGTGAGAACAAACCGAGTTTATTCAACTGCTCAGTTGACAAAGTTAAACAGTGAGTTAAATGTAAACTCAGGTTTCAAAGTTTTGTATTTATAAAATTATTTTTGTTGATAATTGTTTTACATTAAACTTTACAAGTTTCAATAAATGTCTTACTGAAACGTCAAAGCACAACATTTAATTATGAGGCAATTCTGAATGAATAAGATAAAATAAGTAAACAAGGCAGAAACATATCTAACACGGGTAACATGCTGGCACACTAGTTAGCACTGCTGCCTCACAACACCAGCCATTCGTGTTCAATTCAGACCTTGGGTGACCGTGCAGTGTTTACCCATTCTCCCCATGTCAGCAGGGGTTTCCGAGAACCACGGAATAGATCCATAGAATTCCTACAGTGCTGAAGGAGGCCATTCAGCCTATCAGGTCTGCCCAACCCTCTGAAAGAGGACCTACCAAGGTCCACTCCCCAGCCTTGTCCCTGGAACATAACCTGTACCTCCCTGGACACTAAAGAGCCAACTGAGCATGGCCAATCCACCTAACCTGCACATTTGGACTGTGGGAGGAAACCGGAGCACCCGGAGGAAACCCACGCAGACAGAGGGAGAACATGCAAACTCCGGACAGACAGTCACCCAAGGTGGGAATGGAAGCCGGGTTTCTGGCAGTGTGAGACAGCAGTGCTAACCACTGTACTACTGGGCCATTACCAGGAGTGAGTTACAGACTGGAACCTAATCAAGGGGTTCGGGGTGGTTTATATATAGAACAACAATTACCTGGGAGTGAGTGACAGACTGGAATCTAATCGAGGGGTTTGGGGTGGTTTATACATAGAACAACAATTACCTGGGAGTGAGTGACAGACTGGAATCTAATTGAGCGGCTCGGTGTGGTTTATATATAGAATAACAGATACCCGGAGTGAGTTACAGACTGGAATCTAATCGAGGGGCTCGGGGGGGTTTATATATAGAATAACAGATACCCGGGAGTGAGTTACAGACTGCAATCTAATCGAGGGGTTCAGCGTGGTTTATATATAGAATGACAGTTACCCAGGAGTGAGTTGCAGACTGGAATCTAATCAAGGGGTTCAGGGTGATTTACATATAGAATAACAGATACCCGGGAGTGAGTTACAGACTGGAATCTAATCAAGGGGTTCAGGGTGGTTTATAGATAGAATAACAGATACACGGTAGTACGTTACAGACTGGAACCTAATTGAGGGGTTTGGGTGCTTTATATATAGAATACCAGGGAGTGAGTTACAGACTGGAATCTAATCGAGGGGTTCGGGGTGGTTTATATATAGAATAACAGATACCCGGGAGTGAGTTACAGACTGGAATCTAATCGAGGTTTTTGGAGTGGTTTATATACAGAATAACATACCCAGGAGTGAGTTACAGACTGGAATCTAATCGAGGGGTTCAGGGTGGTTTATATATAGAGTAACAGATACCTGGGAGTGAGTTACAGACTGGAATCTAATCGAGGGGTTCGGGGTGGTTTATATATGGAATAACAGATACCCGGGAGTGAGTTACAGACTGGAATCTAATCGAGGGGTCCGGTGTGGTTTATATATAGAATAACAGATACCCGGGAGTGAGTTACAGACTGGAATCTAATCGAGGGGTTTGGGGTGGTTTGTATACAGAATAACATACCCAGGAGTGAGATACAGACTGGAATCTAATCGAGGGGTTCAGGGTGGTTTATATATAGAATAGCAGATACCCGGGAGTGAGTTACAGACTGGAATCTAATCGAGGGGTTCGGGTTGGTTTATATATAGAATAACAGATACCTGGGAGTGAGTTACAGACTGGAATCTAATCGAGGGGTTCGGGATGGTTTATATATAGAATAACAGATACCCAGGAGTGAGTTACAGACTGGAATCTAATCGAGGGGTTCAGGGTGGTTTATATATAGAATAACAGATACCCAGGAGTGAGTTACAGACTGGAATCTAATCGAGGGGTTCAGGGTGGTTTATATATAGAATAGCAGATACCCGGGAGTGAGTTACAGACTGGAATCTAATCGAGGGGTTCGGGATGGTTTATATATAGAATAACAGATACCCAGGAGTGAGTTACAGACTGGAATCTAATCGAGGGGTTCAGGGTGGTTTATATATAGAATAGCAGATACCCGGGAGTGAGTTACAGACTGGAATCTAATCGAGGGGTTCGGGATGGTTTATATATAGAATAACAGATACCCAGGAGTGAGTTACAGACTGGAATCTAATCGAGGGGTTCAGGGTGGTTTATATATAGAATAACAGATACCCGGGAGTGAGTTACAGACTGGAATCTAATCGAGGGGTTCAGGGGGGTTTATATATAGAATAACAGATACCCGGGAGTGAGTTACAGACTGGAATCTAATCGAGGGGTTCGGGATGGTTTATATATAGAGTAACAGACACCCGGGAGTGAGTGACAGACTGGAATCTAATCGAGGGGTTTGGGGTGGTTTATATATAGAATAACAGATACCCGGGAGTGAGTTACAGACTGGAATCTAATCGAGGGGTTCGGGGTGGTTTATATATAGAATAACAGATACCGGGGAGTGAGTTACAGACTGGAATCTAATCGAGGGGTTCGGTGCAGTTTATATATAGAATAACAGATACCCGGGAGTGAGTTACAGACTGGAATCTAATCGAGGGGTTCGGGATGGTTTATATATAGAATAACAGATACCTGGGAGTGAGTTACAGACTGGAATCTAATCGAGGGGTTCGGGTGGTTTATATATGGAATAACAGATACCCGGGAGTGAGTTACAGAGTGGAATCTAATCGAGGGGTTTGGGGTGGTTTATATATAGAATAACAGAAACCCGGGTGTGAGTTACAGACTGGAATCTAATCGAGGGGTTCGGGGTGGTTTATATATAGAATAACAGATACCCAGGAGTGAGTTGCAGACTGGAATCTAATCGAGGGGTTCGGGGTGGTTTATATATAGAATAACAGATACCCGGGAGTGAGTTACAGACTGGAATCTAATCGAGGGGTTTGGGATGGTTTATATATAGAATAACAGATACCTGGGAATGAGTTACAGACTGGAATCTAATCGAGGGGTTCGGGATGGTTTATATATAGAATAACAGATACCCAGGAGTGAGTTACAGACTGGAATCTAATCGAGGGGTTCGGGGTGGTTTATATATAGAATAACAGTTACCCGGGAGTGAGTTACAGACTGGAATCTAATCGAGGGGTTTGGGGTGGTTTATATAGAATAACAGATACCCGGGAGTGAGTTACAGACCGGAATCTAATCGAGGGGTTCAGGATGGTTTATATATAGAATAACAGATACCCGGGAGTGAGTTACAGACTGGAATCTAATCGAGGGGTTTGGGTTCACAGTGTAACAGATGCAGTGAAATCGTGTAACTCAGTTGTGAATGTAGGCAAATAGATGGGAAACACTCTTTCTTTTCTTCTTTCGTTCACACTTTTGACCCTATGATATGTTTGATGCTGTATTATTTGAGGTTAATTTCAGGTAAACCGATGGTTAATTACCTGGCGATAATGTTGGCCTCGGTATATAATGGTAACACTGTAGTAATCCTGACCAACTGGCTGGAACATCAGGGTGGGAGTCGTCTCGATGCTCGAGAGGCTGCGAGGTGAGGTTTACAAACACAGGGACCTCACCTCCAATGGTCAGGAGGGTTTTGATGTTATCGAATAGAACAGATTGCAGCGCCGTGCTTTCTGTAGGCGGTGAAGTGTGAAGGGATTTGTACTAAAATTGGGAGAGCCGTAAATTCCATCATTATTGACTTGTATTATCAATATGTGACACAAAGCAGACAGAGGAGCTTATAAAACATTGACTGAACATAATTACTGCTTTAACTGCAGTAAAAGAAAAGCTGGGATTGCAATAACGGCCTTTGGGTAAGTGCTTCAACAGAGTCAATGGAGATGATCAGAAGAGGCAAGTTTTGCAGAACATCTTGAATGAGGAGAGAGAGCTGTCGAGGCCTCGGGAGCAAATTGCAGAGCCTGAGGCCCAGGCTGTGGCCCAGGCTGCGGAAGACATGGCCACAAATAGTGGAGTGTTGAAAATTGGGACAGAATGTTAAAGGTGGACAGTGACAGGAGGGAGCGATTCATCCCCGTGATCCTGTTCCACCGTTGAATCAGATCACGACTGACCACCAGTCTCTCGATTTCATTCCACCAGCTTTACTCCCCACCCCATAATAGATCTGAACCAATCAAAATCTGTTTGGGTCAGTTTCGAGAACTACAATTGACGGGGATGTGAGAGTTCGAGATTTCACGGATATTTGTGAGGTGACATTCACGCCTAATCTCCGAAATATGTAACCAATAGGGTCCCATTGTTGTGAAAACACAATCACTGGGAATGTGGAACTCACCATCACAGGGAGTGGTGAGAATGAGGAACTCACTATCAAAGGGAGAGGTCAGAATGTGTAATGCATCATCACAAGAGGTGGTGATAATGTGGGACTCACTATCATAGGTAGTGGTGAGAATGTTGAACACACTATCACAAGGAGTGGTAAAGTTGTGGACTCACTATCACAGGGAGTGGTGAGAATGTGGAACTCACTTTCACAGGGAGTGGTGAGAATGTGGAACTCACTATTACAGGGAGTGGTGAGAATGTGGAACCGAATATCACAGAAAGTGAGGACAATGTGCAATTCAGTCACAGGGAGTGGTGAGAACGTGGAACTCACTATCCCCAGGAATGTTGACAATGTGAAACTCACCATCTGGGAGAGTGGTGAAAATGTAGAACTCACTATCACACTGATGTACCATCAATTGAACGCGAGACGAGTTGCTGTACAAAAGTATGGCTTTAATCAGCTAGATGTTAGCCCTGCGGTCGATTCCAGTATATGGACGACCGCCGGGAGTACTGGGTGCGGGGTTAACTCAGCCTCTCGACCAATCGGGGATCCGTCACATGACTGGTCTCAACCAATCGGTCGAGAGGCACATGATCGACCAGGGCCAATGGTAAGCCGGTGTTCTGCACCAATGACAGGCAGCCATGCTAATCATACCACCACATTCACCCCTTGCGGAGAAAGAAGCCGGGGGGGGGGGGGGGGAGGGGGTGTCAACGAGAGCTGGGGGGGGGGGGGAGAACTGGTGGTATGAGTAGTAGTGAGAGAAGGAAAAAAATGTATCCTTGGCTTCCCACTGGCCCAGACATTTAACAACAGTACATACTGTCCATACAAGGTCCATGGTGGTGTTGAAAGTTAAATGGACTCGATCAGCCTTTTCGTTGCCCGTGACGTCCTGGCAGACCGCCGCAGTGGAGTTGATGACGTTGGTTCAGCCGATGGTGGTGGTTCCGCTGATGTCCTGGACTCCGGGCGCGATGGTCCTTGAACTGTCTCCGTAACCCGGGCTGGTGGTGGAGACTCCATGGATGGGGAAGGGGTGGCCTGGGTGGGGCACTGGGGGAAAAAGAACAGGGGGGGCTATGGTGAAGGGGGGGAGGGCCGCACGCCAGCGGGTGCCAGGTCCTGGAGAGAGACCGTGTCCTGCCGACCGTCGGGGTACTCCACGTATGCATACTGCGGGTTAGCGTGGAGTAACTGGACTTGTTCCACCAACGGGTCGGACTTGTGCACCCGCACATGCTTCCGGAACAAGATGGGTCCGGGGGTGACCAGCCACGTCGGGAGAGGGGATCCAGAGGATGACTTCCTGGGGAAAATGAGAAGACGTTCATGAGGTGTCTGATTAGTTGTGGTACAGAGGAGTGAGCGGATAGAATGTAGGGCATCGGGGATCACCACTTGCCATCGGGAAATCGGGAGATCTCTGGACCGGAGGGCCAGTAGTATGGTCCTCCAGATGGTACCATTCTCCCGCTCAACCTGTCCGTTACCCCGAGGGTTATAGCTGGTCGTCCTGCTAGAGGCAATGCCCCTGTTGAGCAGGAATTGACGCAGCTCGTCGCTCATAAAGGAGGACCCCCAATTGCTGTGTATGTACGCGGGGTAGCCGAACAGGGAGAAGATGGAGAGGAGGGCCTTAATGACGGTCGATGTGGTCATGTCGGGGCAGGGAATGGCGAAGGGGAAGCGGGAGTATTCATCGATTACCATCAGGAAGTAAATGTTGCGGTTGCTAGAGGGAAGGGGCCCCTTGAAGTCAATGCTGAGACGTTCGAAGGGGCGGGATGCTTTGATCAGATGTGCGCGCTCGGGGCGGTAGAAGTGCGGTTTGCACTCCGCGCAGATGTGGCAGTCACGGGTTACTGTCCTGACTTCCTCGATGGAGAAAGGCAGGTTGCGGGCCTTTATGAAATGGTAGAAACGGGTCACCCCTGGATGGCAGAGGTCCGCGTGGAGGGAGCGGAGGCGGTCTATCTGCGCGCCGGCGCAGGTACCGCGGGACAGGGCATCAGGAGGCTCATTGAGCTTCCCAGGACGATACAAGATATCGTAGTTGTACGTGGACAACTCGAACCACCACCGTAAGATCTTGTCGTTCTTAATCTTGCCCCTCTGTGCATTATCGAACATGAAGGCCACTGACTGTTGGTCTGTGAGGAGGGTAAACTTCCTGCCGGCCAAATAGCGCCTCCAATGTCGCACAGCTTCGACTATGGCCTGGGCTTCCTTTTCCACAGCGGGGTGGCGGAGTTCGGAAGCCTGGAGAGTTCTGGAGAAGAAGGCCACGGGTCTGCCCGCTTGGTTCAGGGTGGTCGCCAGAGCTACTTCTGATGCGTCGCTCTCGACCTGGAAGGGGAGGGACTCGTCGATGGCGCGCATCGTGGCCTTTGCGATGTCCGCTTTGATGCGGCTAAAGGCCTGGCAGGCCTCCGTCGACGGCGGGAAGGTCGTGGTTTGAATGAGGGGACGGGCCTTGTCGGCGTAATTGGGAACCCATTGGGCGTAGTAAGCGAAGAAACCCAGGCAGCGTTTGAGGGATTTGAGGGTATTGGGGAGAGGGAGTTCCATTAGGGGGCGCATGCGTTCGGGGTCGGGGCCTATCACTCCGTTACGCACTACGTAGCCGAGGATGGCTAGACGGTCGGTGCTAAACACGCACTTATCCTTATTGTAAGTTAGGTTAAGGAATTTTGCGGTTTGGAGAAATTTCCGGAGGTTGGCGTCATGGTCCTGCTGGTCGTGGCCGCAGATGGTGACATTTTCGAGGTACGGGAAGGTAGCCCGTAATCCGTACTTGTCGACCACTCGGACCATCTCCCGTTGGAAGACCGAGACCCCATTTGTGACACCGAATGGAACCTTGAGGAAGTGGTAGAGGCGCCCATCAGCCTCGAACGCGATATACTTGCGGTCACTCGCACGGATGGGGAGCTGGTGATAGGCGGACTTAAGGTCCACCGTGGAGAAGACTTTGTATTTCGCAATCTCGTTTACCATGGTGGAAATACGGGGGAGAGGATACGCGTCCAGTTGCGTAAACCGTTTGATGGTCTGGCTATAGTCGATGACCATCCGGTTTTTCTCCCCAGTCCGGACCACCAGCACTTGGGCTCGCCAGGGACTGTTTCTGGCCTCGATGACCCCTTCCTTCAGCAACCTCTGGACCTCGGACCTGATGAACGTCCGGGCCTGGGCGCTGTACCGTCTGCTCCGGGTCATGACGGGTTTGCAATCGGGGGTGAGATTAGCAAACAGGGAGGGGGGGTCCACTTTGAGGGACACGAGGCTGCAGACAGTGAGGGGGGTATAGGGCCGCTGAATTGAAAGGTCAAGCTCTGCAGGTTGCACTGGAAGGCCAGTCCTAGGAGTGCCGGTGAGCAAAGGTCAGGGAGGACAAGGAGTTTATAATTTTTAAAAACCTTCCCTTGGACCGTGAGGTCCGCGATGCAGCACCCGGTGATGCAGACGGAGCGCGACCCTGAGGCTAACCCGATTTTGTGTTTTACAGGGTGGACAGGGAGCGCGCAGCGTCTTACCGTGGCAGGGTGAACAAAGCTTACCGTGCTCCCGGAGTCCAGCAGGCAGCCCATCACGCGGCCGTTGAGGTGGATCAGCGTCTTTGTTTTGGCGAGCGTGCGTGGACGTGACTGGTCGAGTTGAATGGCCGCGAGCCGTGGAGAAGAACCATCGTCGTAGTTGTCGTCGGCCGAGTAGGTGCTGGCAGGACCTTGTGTGCCAGTCCAGGATGGCGGTGCCCAGGATCTGCATGTGGTGTCGGGGCCCCAAGATGGCGGCGCCCAGGACCCGCTCGTGGCGCCCGGAGCCGAAGATGGAGGCGCCCGCGGGACCCTAGTGGTTGCTGGAGTCGGGGTTAGCGGTGCCGGCGAGTCGATCGGAGCGGCTGAGAGCGGGAGCAGAGAGGTGCGCAGGCCGGGCGCAGGGGCCCAGGGGCGGGGGGGGGCGGGGAGATTGGTGCGGTGCGCTGGAAGGGCCCGGAAAGGCCTGGAAGGGGGGATCCCCGGTCGCTGCGCGGAACAGCAGCGACCGATTTGGCCTGGCAGACAGATGCAAAATGGCCCTTCTTCCCGCAGCTCTTACAAAGGACAGAGCGGGCCGGGCAGCGCGGGCGAGGGTGTTTAGCGAACCCACAGAAGTAGCAGCGGGGCCCCGCGGACTTGTCGGGGCGTCCCGCGACGCAGGCCTGAGGGGGGTCGGGAGCGGCGGATGGTGGTGGGGAAGCGTGCCAGGAGGCCCAGGGCGCTGCAGCACGGCTGGGGGCATAGGCACGGGCGTTTAAATCGGCGACCTCCAGGGAGGTGGAGAGTCCGTGCCTCAGTTAGGCTGAGGTCGTCTTTCTCCAGCATCCGCTGGCGGATAGCGGCGGACTGCATCCCAGCCACGTAAGCATCTCTAATCAGAAGTTCCTTGTGCTCAGTGGCTGAAACTTGGAGGCAGGTGCAATTCCTCCCCAGGACAGCGAGGGCCTGGTAAAATTGGTCTAAGGACTCACCGGGGAGCTGTTGTCTGGTAGCCAGCAGATGTCGGGCAAACACTCGGTTTACCGGCTTAAGAAATTGTCCTTTCAGCTTATCCATGGCCGTGTCATAATCTTTTTCTTCCCCTATCATCGCGTAGGCCGCCGTGCCCACGCTGGATTGGAGAATATGAAGCTTCTGTGCCATGGTGGGGGGCTGTTCGCAGACGCCAGGTATCCCTCGAGACATGCCAGCCAATGTTTGAAGATTTCCGATGCGTTCTGAGTTTGCGGGCTGATGCGGAGGCATTCGGGCTTGATCCGGAGCTCCATCTTCAAAATTCTAGCTGATTAAATTGATGTACCATCAATTGAACGCGAGACGGGTTGCTGTACAAAGTATAGCTTTAATCAGCTAGATGTTAGCCCTGCGGTCGATTACAGTATATGGACGACCGCCGGGAGTACTGGGTATTTATACCCCGCCCTTGAGGCGGGGTTAACTCAGCCTCTCGACCAATCGGGGAGCCGTCACATGACTGGTCTCAACCAATCGGTCGAGAGGCACATGATCGACCAGGGCCAATGGTAAGCCGGTGTTCTGCACCAATGGCAGGCAGCTATGCTAATCATACCACCACACACAGGAAGAAGTGAGCATGTGAACACAGTATTACAGAGAGTGGTGAGAATGTGCAACTCACTATCTCCAGGAATGCTGGGAATGTGGAACTCACCATTACAAGGAGTGGTAAGAATGGGGAACTCACTATCACAGAGAAATTTGGGAATGTGGATCTAATACTAATTTCCTTCTGATCCTCACTAAAACTTGTGCTTCTCAGAACTTCTGGTACCTTATTCATGTCTTCCTTTGTGAAGACAGAAGCAAAGAAAGAATTTAGTTCCTCAGCCATTTCTTTGTTCCCTGTTATGAATTCCCCTGTTTCTGACTGTTTCTTCCATCAGGCAGAAGGTACAGAAGTCTGAAGACCCGCACATCCAGACATAGGAACAGCTTCTTCCCCACAGCTACAAGACTCCTCAACGACTCCCCCTCGAACTGATTTGTTCCCTGTAAGAACACTATTCACGTCGCCCTATGCTGCTCTTGCTCAAGTATTTGCTTTGTTTGACCCCTTGTTCCGCACTGTAACCAAACACTGTTTGTCGATGTACCATTTGTCAATGTTCTCTGTTGATTATTCTTGTGTCTACTATGTACGTACTGTGTACGTTCCCTCGGCCACAGAAAAATACTTTCCACTGTATTTCAGTACATGTGACAATAAATCAAATCAAATCAAAATCAAATATATAAATTTTTACAGTCAGTTTTTATGTTCCCCACTAGCTTACCTTCAAATTGTATTTTCCCCTTAATCAATCCCTTGGTCTAACTTTACTGAATTTTTAACTGTCTCCAGTCCTCAGGTCTATTCCTTTTTCTTGCTAATCTGTCTGCCTTTCTTTGAATCTAATACTATCTTTAATTTCCCTCTAAGCCATGATTTGACCACTCTTCTACTCTTTCTACTCTTCTGCCAAATAGGAATAAGCAACTTTGAGAGTTCGCCTATTTGTTCCTTGATGCTGCCACTGCCTATCCGCTGTCCTTCCTTTCAGTAATGTTTCCCAGTCCATCAGAGCCAGCTCATGCCTCATATCGCCATAGTTACCTTTATTGAGGTTCAGGATCTGGGTCTCAGAATCAACTATCTCATTATCCACCACGATAAAGGATTCTACCATATTATGGTCACTCATCCCCAAGGGTTCTCTCACAACGAGATTGTCAACTAATCCTTTCTCAATACACAACACCCAGTCCGCAATGGCCTGTTCCCTTGTTGGTTCCTCAACATACTGGTCCAGAAAACCATCCCGTATACACTCCAGAAATTCTTCTTCTGTTGTATTGTGACTAATTTGACTCACCCAAACTATATACAGATTAAAGTCTTTCAGCACAGTGGGGCATGAATAATAATAATCTTTATTAGTGTCACAAGTAGGCTTACATTAACACTGCAATGAAGTTACTGTGAAAAATCCCCTCGTCGCCACATTCTGGCGCCTGCTCGGGTACACAGAGGGAGAATTCAGAATGTCCAATTCACCTAACAAGCACATCTTTCGGGGCTCGTGGGAAGAAACCGGAGCACCCACAGTAAACGGGGAGAACGTGCAGACTCCACATAGACAGTGACCCAATCAGGGAATCGAACCTGGGACCTTGGCACTGTGAAGCAACAGTGCCAACCACTGTGCCAACGTGCTGCCCATAGAAGTTCAGGCGCTGATTTGAACTCTGCTCCACCAGTGTGCCAGTGATAAAGAAAACTGTGGGTTGTACAGAAGCCATTGTTATTATACTGAGGATAGGAACAGAGCTGCGAAGGAACGGCTTTAAGTGAATCGTCTGTACTCACAGAACAGGAGCTTTCTTTTCGAGCGTAACTATCAGGACAGCGTCTGATTGAGATCCCGAATTGTCAAACCACAGCTCAGCAGTTAGCATCTACTGCCACCTCCTGGGAGAACTGAGAATATTTCTCCAGGAATTTCACTCCCAGCTAAAGCCTGATGCAGCAAACCTGGTGCAGTAAATTGTCCCAAAGTGCTTCACAAGAGAGTCAAAGTAGAAATTGTAACTGGGCCTCATAAGGAGATTTTAGGGCTTTGGTCAAAGAGGGAGCGAGGATATTATGGCCCAGCCAGCTGAAGGTACTTTGTCAATAGCCTCCCACCCATTGACTCCATCTACACCTCCCGCTGCCGGGGGAAAGCGGGCAGCATAATCAAAGACCCCTCCCACCCGGCTTATTCACTCTTCCAACTTCTTCCATCGGGCACGAACAGACTCAAAAACAGCTTCTTCCAAGCTGTTACTAGACTCCTAAACAATCGTCTTATGGACTGACCTGATTAACACTATACCCTGTGTGCTTCACCCGATACCGGTGTTATGTAGTTACATTGTGTACCTTGTGTTGCCCTATTATGTATTTTCTTTTCCTTTTATTTTCTTCCCATGTACTTAATGATCTGTTTGAGCTGCTTGCAGAAAAATACTTTTCACTGTACCTCGGTACACGTGACAATAAACAAATGCAATCCAAATGGAGGAGCGATTAAAAACGGGGCATGCTCAAAAGGCCAGAATTGGAAGTGCGCAGTTGTTTCTAAGATTTCCGGACCCTGGTGAAGATTACAGGGGGGTGAAAGCACAGAGGAATTTCAAAAAAAGGATGAGAATTGTAAAATTAATATTAAATGACAGAGGGTAGTGGGTGCCTGGAACTCGCTGCCGGAGGAGGTGGTGGAGGCAGGGACGATAGTGACATTTAAGGGGCATCTTGACAAATATGTGAATAGGATGGGAATAGAGGGATATGGATACAGGAAGTGTAGAAGATTTTAGTTGAGACGGGCAGAATGGTCGGCACAGGCTTGGAGGGCCAAAGGGCCTGTTCCTGTGCTGTACCTTTTCTTTGTTCTTTGTTGTTCTTTGACACAGTTCAGAATTAAAGGACAGCTGAAGGTAATGACACAAGATTCACAAAGCACATAAACAGACCACTCAGCCCCACTGCTCTGTGCTAGTATGGACCCAGGATCATATTATTTCTTTCTCCCTGTGTGTTTACCACGTTACCCCATTAACACAGCAATACTACTCACTTTAATCTATTAATCTGCATACTGGGCCATTCAGCAAGCTCTGTAATCTATTCAAGCTGAAAGCCAACAGTACAGGACATCTTGATCATAGACAATCTCTACACTGGTGATGTTGTAATAGTTGCTCACATTGAAACTCAGCGACACAGACTCATTGACTGCCTCTCCCACGCCTGTGACTGCTCCCTGGATATCAGCGTCAAGGAGTCCGTGGTCATGAGACAGGGGTGTCACACCCCATGCCTGACCGCTTTCTAAATAAAGAAGCCCTGGGAGTGGTCCTGCTACCTGAGGTCCACAGTAACAGGTCATCTGTCTCTCGGTGCAGAAGCCAAAATACCCAGGAGGAACGCAGCCACCACCTTTAGCTGACTCACGGAACATGCATTGGAACAGCATCAAGCTGACTCTTCGGGCTGAGATGTTGGTTTAGGAGTTCTGTGTCCCCAGCACCTTGTTGTCAGGCTGAGAAACAAGGACAGCTCCCTGCTCTCAGAGGAAGTTCAGTAACCTTCACCCTCACCGTGTGTGTGTGTGTGTGTGTGTCTGGTCCATTCTGGGCACCTCATCGAAGGACAAAATCATGGGTGGGTCAGTCCTCTCAAAGGCGAAGCTCCAAAATATGTTGACACTCATCAGGTTCACTGGCTCAGACGCGTTTGCAGATGGAAGACAGTCACATCACTGAAAAGGACATGTGAGAATCTTTCAAGCGACAGTTGATGAGGATTCAGGAACGTCACGTTCCCGAGAGAACAGAGGATAAGTACAGGAAGTTTAGACAGCCTTGGATAACGAGGGATATTGTGAACCTTGCCAAAAAGAAAAAGGAGACTTTTGCGCGATCTAGAAGGATGGGGACAGTCAAAACCTTTGAGGAATATAAAGAAAGTAGGAAGCCACTTAACAGGAAATTAGGAGGACTAGGAGGGGTCATGGAAAATCCTTGGCAAGTAGGGATTAAGGTGAATCCCAAAGTTTTTTATTCACATGTAAAAAGCAAGAGGGTGGCCAGGGAAAAGATTGGACCACTTAAGGACAGTGGGCGGAATCTATGTGTTGAGCCAGGGGAAATGGGCGAGGTACTAAATGAGTATTTTACATCAGTGTTCACCAAAGAAAGGGGGCGCAATTCTCTGCTCTCACGAAAATTCGGAGAATAGCGGGCGGCGTAAATTTTTACGGACACGCTGGTCCGACGCCCTCCCGCTATTCTCCCCCCCCCCCCCCCCCACCACGCCCGCCTCCCAACACGAATCGCTGCTTGCCGGTTTTTTACGGCGAGCAGCGATTCTCTCCTGGCCGATGGGCCGATTTCCAAGGCCTTTACGGCCGTTTTTACAAGCGTAAAACACACCTGCTCTGACCGTTCGTAAAAACGGCCGTAAAGTCCCGTTCTCGGGAACCATGGCACCGATTGGCACGGCCAAGGGTGTCATGGGCCGTCATGTCATGTCAGCGGGACAGCGGGTACTTACCCCGCGCACTCTTTCTCCCTCCGCCGCCCCGATGGATCCATCCCCGGGGCTTCTGTGGGGCATAACGGCCCGCGCATGCGCGGGTTTCACGCACAAGCGCGATGACTTCATCCGCGCATACGCGGGTTGGAGTCGTCCAATCCGCGCATGCGCGGCTGACGTCATCTGACGCGTCAGCGTCAGCCGTCGCTAACTCTGGCTAGCGGGCTTAACGAAATTCGTTAAGCCCGCGATGCCGGAGTTCATGGCCGCGCAATGCTAGCCCCGGCCGGGGACATGAATCGGTTCCCGGTCGGGGGGGCGGAGGCTGGCGTCAAACGCGCCAGTTTTTGGCACCAGCTTCCCGAGTTTTCGTAACTCGGGAGAATTGCGCCCAGGGACTTTGTGGAAGATGATTCTTGGGTAGGGTGTGAGGATAATCGGGATCATGTTGACATCAAAAAGTAGGTTTGAGCCAGGGAGGTGGGATGGAAATTTTCAGAGATGGGAGGAGAAAGGAATTAGGAAACGAAAAGATTTATTTCTTGAGGTTCGGTTTGCAGGATTAAAGGAGCTGGGAGCAGAGTATGGGCTGGAGCAGGGGAAAATATTCTGATACATGCAGGTTCGAGACTTTGCTAGAAAGGAGATACAAAGCTTCCCAGTAGAGCCGGCTTCCACATTGTTGGAGGAGGTGCTGACGACAGGGGGACTGGAGAAGGGGGTAGTGTCGGCGGTTCACGGGGCTATTTTGGAAGAGGAGAAGGCACTGGGAGGGATCAAGTCAAAGTGGGAGGAAGAGTTGAGAGAGGGTATGGAGGAGGGGGGGGTTCTGATGTGAGGTGCTCCGGAGGGTGAACGCCTCCACCTCCTGCACGAGGTTGGGTCTGATGCACCTGAAGGTGGTATATAGCACACCTAATAAGGGCGAGGATGAGCTGATTCGTTGAGGGGGTAGAAGATGTATGTGAACGTTGCAGGGGGGGGGGGAGGCGTGCAAACCACGTTCATATGTTTTGGTCCTGTCCAAAGCTGGAGGATTACTGGAAGGAGGTGTTTAGGGTAATCTCTAAAGTGGTGCAGGTGAAACTGGACCCGGGCCCTCGGGAAGCCATATTTGGGGTGTCGGACCAGCCAGGGTAGGAAACGGGTGCGGAGGAAGATGTTGTAGCCTTCGCCTCTTTGATCGCCTGAAGGCGGATCTTGTTAGGGTGGAGAGCAACCTCTCCACTCTGTGCCCTGGCGTGGCAGGGGGACCTGCTGCAATTGTTGACTCTTGAGAAGGTTACGTTTGAACTGAGGGGAAGGATGGAGGGATTCTACAATTCATGGGCATTATTCACTCTGCACTTTCAAGAATTGGATCGCATCAAACATTAGGGGGGGGCGCATTGGGAGAGTTGGGGGGAGAGGGGCGGTGTGTGTTAATGGTGACTATGGGTGATTCCTGATTCCTTTTTATCATTTGTTTATATTAACATGCGGGCCAATGTCTGGGGTTTGGTGGGAGGATGGGATCGTTGGTATTGATGTGGGGATTGACATTACATTCGTTAATGATGATTGTTTATTGTTGGGTGCAAATGTGGGAGAAAATGGGAAAAGGAGGAGAATAAAAATATTTATAAAAAATAAAGGTAGCAGGGATAACCCTGGAAACTATAGGCCGGTGAACCTCACGTTAGTAGTGGGTTAATTATTGGAGAGAATTCTCAGGGACAGGATTTATACCCATTTGGAAACAAATGGACTCATTAGCGATAGACAGCATGGTTTTGTGAGGTGAGGTTGTGTCTCACTAACTTGATCGAGTTTTTTGAGGAGGTGACAAAGATGATTGATGAGGGGAGGGTGGTGGATGTTGTTTACATGGACTTGAATAAAGCCTTTGACAAGGTGTCTCATGGCAGACTGGTACAAAAGGTGAAGTCACACGGGACAGAGGTGAGGTGGTAAGATGGACACAGAACTGGCTCGGTCACAGAATGCAAAGGGTAGCAATGGAAGGGTGTTTTTCTGAATGGAAGGTTGTGACTAGTGATGTTCCACAGGGATCGGTGCTGGGGCCTCTGTTGTTTGTATTATACATAAACTATTTGGAGGAAAATGTAGCTGGTCTGATTAGTAAGTTCACGGATGACACCGAGGTTGGTGGAGTGGCAGATAGTGTTGAGGATTGTCAGAGGATACAGCAGGACATAGATAGGTTGGAGATTTGGGCAGAGAAATGACAAACGGAGTTTAATCCAGACAAATGTGAGGTAATGCATTTTGGTAGGTGTAACGTAGAGGGGAAATATACCGTAAACGGCAAAACTCTTCGGAATACAGAAAGTCAGAGAGATCTTGGCATACAGGTCCACAGATCTTTGAAAGTGGCAACACAAGTGGACAAGATAGTCAAGAAAGCATACAGAATGCTTGCCTTCATTGGACGGGGCATCGAGTATAAAAACTGGCAAGTCAGGCTACAGTTATATAGAACCTTGGTAAGGCCGCACTTGGAATATTGCGCACAATTCTGATCACCACACTACCAAAAGGATGTGGAGGCTTTGGAGAGGGTGCAGAGGAGGTTTTCCGATGTTGCCTGGTCTGGAGGCTCAATAGACTCGGACTATTTTAATTAGAATGACAGAGGTTGAAGGGTGACATGCTAGAAGTCTACTAGATTATGAGGAGATGTGCAATGCAGGTTTTCTACAGAGAGTGCCTGGAACACGTTGCTCGGGGAGGTTGTGGAAGCAGATATATTAACGGTGTTCAAAAGGCATCTTGACAAACACATGGATAGGATGGGTATAGAGGGATACGGCACAAGGAAACGCTGAGGGTTTTGGCCAAGGTTGGTATCATGACCGGTACAGGCTTGGAGGGCCGAAGGGCCTGTTCCTGTGCTGCATCATTCTTTGTTCTTTGTAAATGATTTTCAGTATGGTGAGCTGGACCAGGTCTGGTGAGGTATACATAGATACATAGGAGATAGGAGCAGGAGGAGGCCTTTTGGCCCTTCGAGCCTGCTCCGCCATTCATCACGATCATGGCTGATAACCCAACTCAATAGCCTAACCCTGCTTTCTCCCCATAGACTTTGATCCCATTCTCCCCAAGAGCGATATCCAGCCGCCTCTTGAATATATTCAACGTTTTAGCATCAACTACTTCCTGTGTTAATGAATTCCACAGGATCACCACTCCTTGTGTGAAGAAATGTCTCCTTATCTCTGTCCGAACTGGTTTACCCTGAATCCTCAGACTGTGACCCCTGGTTCTGGACACACCCATCATTGGTAACATCTTCCCTGCATCTACCCTGTCTAGTCCTGTTAGAATTTCAGAAGACCAGAAACTCATGCTCTGCCCCAAGGTGTGACATGAAGGCCTTGAAAAGCGGCTATCACAGCTGGGCGGTACCGGCCAACAACAGAAAGAAGTGGTGTCACCACCGGAAGGCCGGTGTGAGCAACCATGACGACAGTAGCTCGGCAATAGGCCTCAATGCCGACAATCACAACCCACGATGATACCTGGAAGCTTCCTGTGCGACACTGAATTGTGGTGGAACCTGTTTCTCAGAGACTTTTAGAAGGGTGAGGGCGGATCTTATTGAAACTTACAGGATACTGCGAGGCCTGGATAGAGTGGACGTCGAGAGGATGTTTCCACTTGTAGGAAAAACTAGAAGCAGACGACACCATCTCAGACTAAAGGGACGATCCTTTAAAACAGAGATAAGGAGGAATTTCTTCAGCCAGAGGGTGGAACTCTTTGCCGCAGAAGGTTGTGGAGGTCAAATAACGGAGTGTCTTTAAGGCAGAGATAGATTGGTTCTTGATTAATAAGGGGGTTATGGGGAGAAGGCAGGAGAATGGGGATGAGAAAATATCAGCCATGATTGAATGGCGGAGCAGACTCGATGGGCCGAGTGGTCTAATTCTGCTCCGTGTCTTATTGCTTATGGCCTGGACTCTTCTCCCATCGTAAGAAGTCTTACAACACCAGGTTAAAGTCCAACAGGTTTGTTTCAAACACGAGCTTTCGGAGCTGTGCTCCGAAAGCTCGTGTTTGAAACAAGCCTGTTGGACTTTAACCTGGTGTTGTAAGACTTCTTACTGTGCTCACCCCAGTCCAACGCTGGCATCTCCACATCATCTTCTCCCATCAGCTACCATGCACCACATGAATCTACCCCGTCCCCTACAGATTCAATTGTTTTACGTCCATCACCTTATACCGATGGAAGGGTGCTGATCATTCACCTCAGCCACTGTCTGTGGTAGTGAGTTCCACATTCTCCCTACTGTGACCATCCCAGGTGAAGTTAATCTGAGACGTCAGATCCCAGAGTGAAACCCAACTTGGTAGATCCTAAAAAATGTTTTCATGGAAATCGTGGCAGTCAGTTACTGAACACATTCACAAGAGTCTTCCAGTGCACTTTTAACACAGCATAAGATCTATAGAATACCTGCAGTGCAGAAGGAGGCCATTCAGCCCATCGAGTCCACACCGTCCCTCTGAAATAGCATTGTACCTAGGCCCCACCCTATCCACAGAACCCCACCTAATTTGCACATCTTTGGACACTAAGGGGCAATTTAGCCTGGCCAATTCACCTAACCTGCACATCTTTGGACTGTGGGAGGAAACCGGAGCACCCGGAGGAAACCCACGCAGACACGGGGAGAGCGTGCAGACTCCGCAGAGACAGCCATCCAGGGCCGGAATTGAACCTGGGGCTCTGGCAATGTGAGGTAGCATTTATCAACATTTATTAAACAAGAAAAAAATTATTGTATTACACTCGATAAAAAGGGTTGGAAATATCAGGAAAGGTTTCAAACTCACTACTCCTTACATCTCAGCAAATGTTAGACACAAAATCCTAGGGAAGGTTGACCACTGTCTCAATACCAAGGTATCGAGCTTAGGTCTTTTTTTCAATTAGTTCTTGGGATATGGGCATCGCTGGTTAGAGCATTTATGCCCATCCCTAATTGCCCTTCAGAAGGTGGTAGTGAGCTGCCTTCTTGAACCGCTGCAGTCCCGGTGGTGTAGCCACCGACTGTGCTGTTAGGGAGGAAGCTCTAGGATTTTGACTCAGTGACAGTGAAGGAGCGGCGATATATTTCCAAATCGGCATGGTGACTTGGAAGGGTATCTTCCAGGTGGTCATGTTCCCAGGTACTCTCTTCCCTTGCCATTCTGGATGTCAGCAGACGTGGGTTTGGAAGGGTGAAATATATCGTCCGTTCCTTCACTGTCGCTGGGTGAAAATCCTGGAACTCCCTCCCAGGTAAAGTCACCATGGTCCCAGGTGACCATTGGCTGCTTCCCTCTTTGAGGGGGAGAGCTGACTGATGCTGGTTTAACCTGAGGGTCACCACACCTGAGGTGGGGGGGGGGGGCAAGGCTGAGAAGGCAAAGCCTTCATGAATAACCTCAGTCAGTACGGGGAATGGAACCCACGCTGTTGGCCGCACTTTGCATCACGAACCAGCTGTTCAGCCAACTGAGCTAAACTGGCCCTCTACACCATCGGCTGCACTGGTTCAAGGAGGCAGCTCACCACCACTTTCTGAAGGGCAACTAGGAATGGGCAGCAAATGCTGGCCTAACCAGCGACGCCCACATCCCTTGAATGAATCAAAACAAGTACAGGGACACCCAGATCCCTCTGTACCACAGCTTGCTGCAGTCATTCTCCATTCAAATAATGTTTGGCTTGTCTATTCTTCCTTCCAAAGTGGGACATCTTCACATTTTCTTAATGCATGCTCCATTTGCCAAATTTTCGATCCACTCACTTAGCCTATCTAAATCCCTTTCAATCTCTTTGTCCCCTCTTCGAAACTTTCTTTCCTGACTATCTTTGTATCAACAGAATATTTGGCTGCAATACAGTTGGTCCCTTCACCCAAGTCATTGACGTGGATTGTAAAAAGTGGAGGTCCCAACATTGATCCCTGCGGCACTTCACTAGTCAGAATCTGCCAGTAAATGATCCAACTTTCTGCTCCCTGTTAGTTCGACATTCAACTCTCCGTGCTGATGCATCACCCCCCAATACCGTGATCTTGTGTCGTGACCTTTAACGTGGCACCATATCGAAAAATACACCACATCAACTAGTTCTCTTTTATCTCCATTGGGGTAGCACGGTAGCACAAGTGGCTAGCACTGTGGCTTCACAGCGCCAGGGTCCCAGGTTCGATTCGCCGCTGGGTCAATGTCTGTGCGGAGTCTGCACGTCCTCCCCGTCTCTGCGTGGGTTTCCTCCGGGTGCTCAGGTTTCCTCCCACAGTCCAAAGACGTGCAGGTTAGGTGGATTGGCCATGATAAATTGCCCTTAGTGACCAAAAAAGGTTAGGAGGTGTTATTGGGTTACGGGGATAGGGAGGAAGTGAGGGCTTAAATGGGCTGGTGCAGACTCAATGGGCCGAATGGCCTCCTTCTGCACTGTATGTTCTTTGTTCCATGTGCCTTGCTTGTTAAATCTTCAAAGAAGTTTCTCATTCTTCGGCAGTCCCTCGGGACTGAGGATGATTTGCTCCCGCTCCAGTTCGATGGGTTCTGATCAAAGCAAATTACTGTGGATGCTGGAAGCTGAAACGAAAGCAGAAAACACTGGACAATCTCAGCAGGTCTGACAGCGTCTGCGGAGAGAGAAGGGAGCTAACGTTTCGAGTCTGGATGTCTCTTTGTCAAAGCTCCAGAGTCGAAATGTTAGTTCCCTTCCCCTTTTCTCACCACAGATGCTGTCAGACCTGTTGAGATTGTCCAGTGTTTTCGTACAGTCAGATGGCATGTAAGTCTGTGACAAACGTGAGAAATGTTCATATTTTAATAGAACATAGAACATAGAACAGTACAGCACAGAACAGGCCCTTCGGCCCTCGATGTTGTGCCGAGCCATGATCACCCTACTCAAACCCACGTATCCACCCTATACCCGTAACCCAACAACCCCTGCTTTAACCTTACTTTTTAGGACACTACGGGCAATTTAGCATGGCCAATCCACCTAACCCGCACATCTTTGGACTGTGGGAGGAAACCGGAGCACCCGGAGGAAACCCACGCACACACGGGGAGGACGTGCAGACTCCGCACAGACAGTGACCCAGCCGGGAATCGAACCTGGGACCCTGGAGGTGTGAAGCATTTATGCTAACCACCATGCTACCGTGCTGCCTCATATCCACAGTAATGTTGTATTCAGTATTTTTGCTGTGATTGCAAAGGGAGAGAATTGTTGATTTTTAAAGGGACAATGTGACCTTTTGTAAAAAGACACAATAATAATAAACTTTATTATTGTCACAAGTAGGTTTACATTAAAACTGCAACAAAGTTACTGTGAAAAGCCCCTAGTCTCCACACTCCGGCGCCTGTTCGGGTTACACTGAGGGAGAATTCAGAATGTCCAAGTCACCTAACAAGCACGTACATAGAACATAGAACATAGAACAGTACAGCACAGAACAGGCCCTTCGGCCCTCGATGTTGTGCCGAGCAATGATCACCCTACTCAAACCCACCCGATACCCGTAACCCAACAAATCCCCCCCTTACTTTTTAGGACACTACGGGCAATTTAGCATGGCCAATCCACCTAACCCGCACATCTTTGGACTGTGGGAGGAAACCGGAGCACCCAGAGGAAACCGACGCAGACACGGGGAGGACTTGCAGACTCCGCACAGACAGTGACCCAAGCCGGGAATCAAACCTGGGACCCTGGAGCTGTGAAGCATTTATGCTAACCACCATGCTACCGTGCTGCCCCGGTATTCAGGATTTGTAGGAGGAAACCGGAGCACCCGGACGAAACCCACGCAGACACGGGGAGAACGTGCCGACTCCGCACAGACAGTGACCCAGCGGGGAATCGAACCTGGGACCCTGGCGCGGCAAAGCAACAGTGCTAACCAATGTGCCAACATGCCACCCACAAGTATGTGCTTAATTAGAAAATATATAGAGAGGCAGGTTTAGAAAGCAAATAAGATATTATTACTGCTAAATCTAAGCTATTTCTTTGCTGGTAAAGTGTTTAATTTTGTGTTTAAATGACCATAACCGCTGTCTGCTGGTCAGTGTTATAAAGCCTGTGACACAGTAACATTTCCTTACAGTTTCCCAAAGTAAATAGTTGAGTTCTCGTCCCGAATCCCAGGACAAATTGGGTTTCTCGTTCTTGAATCCCATAACAAGTCCGATGTCGGATCTGCAGACTCTGCCACATGTGGGGCAAGTGAAGGGCTGGGTCGATGGGCTATTTCGAAGCCACTGCACTGCCTCCCGAACTCTAATACATTTATCAAACACTATTTCCCTTTCCTAAAGTAAGAGAATTAAGAAGGCAATGTACTGAGCCCAGGCTGACTTCTGCAAGGGTGATAGGAGGTCAAACAGGAAGAATCAAGTGACTTTTACCCAGGTGAACAGAAACACAATTCGACAGTAAAGCACCAATCTTCTTGAAATGGAAGCTTTCGGGAATGAATGTGGTCGATGTCAGAGAGACAGAGACAGCGAGAGAAGGACAATGACTGCCCTCTGGTGGCTGCATTATATCTGACAAGTCAGAAAAAGTATTTCTGAAGAAGGAGAGCTGGGGCCAAAAAAGGGAAATGCGACTGGGTGGAGAATAAGTTCCGCACCAAAATCATGGTGGGCACCGATTTGACGCCATATCTGCCGATGACGGCACACCTGGCACAGCAGGGGTATGGGGGGAGGACACCCACTCCCAGTGGCCGTCAAGGTGACGGTTGCCCTGAACCTCTGCACGACAGGGTCCTTCCAGGCACCGAGTGGGGACCTGTCTGGGATCTCACAGACCTCGGTGCACAGCTGCATCCGCACCGTCATGGAGGCCTTATCTGCCCAGGCACAGCAGTCCATCCATTTCAATGTGGACCCAACCCACCAGGATGCCCGGGGAGTGGGTCTCGCCACCATCGATGGGTTGCCCCGGGTCCAGGGGGTGATAGACAGGCTGCATGTCCCCCTATGGACACAAAGCGAAGGGGGTGCCACTCAATGATCATCCAGCTGATCTGTGACTATCAGCTGTGCGTCATACACGTCTGGGCCCGATACCGGGGCAGTGTCCACGACTCCTTCATCCTGGCACACTCGATGATTCCTGGCCTCTTCGAGGTGCTGGGGGATTGGCTCCTGGGTGACAGGGGTTACCCGCTGCGGTCGTGGCTGATGACACCTATCCAGATCCACAAACCGATGCGGAGACCGCTACGACGACACCCATACAGCAACCAGGAGTGTGATCGAGCGAGCGGTGAAGGTGCAGTTCAGGTGCCTGGACCACTCTGGTGGGCCCTCCAGTCTGATGCTGAGAGGGTCGCCCACATCATGGCTGCTTGCTGATTCCTGGCTGATTCCTGGCCCAGAGAACCGGAGAATCACTCGGACCTGGAGATTCCGATGCCGGGTCTGCTAAGTGGGTCTTAATGATTCATTCCCGTCCTCCTGTGGGCGCAAACCCTGATCCTGCCGCCTGTGGGGGAGGTGGGGCATTGCGATCGGGCTCCCATCCCGATTTTTCCCAAACGCCAGATTGTCCACCGCATCGGAGATCCCGCTACCCGAGGTGGACGGTGATGAGACCATCAATTCACGCGACACGTGGTTAGAAGCGAACAGTGGTTTAAATGGTCTTACAACAGAGCCTGCCTGTGACGAGATGAACTGGCAGGCAGGCTCACAGCAGCAATCTTTATACTTCCGGTTAGGGGGAGGAGCCATGGGCGGAGCCAAGGGTGGAGCCCAGTACAAGCTCCTCATCTCCCCCTATGGGTAGCGCCGCGCAACTACACATGATCTAGCACAAGGTACAGGCTCAACACATGTTGTACAATACTGTGTGGATTATTAGTGTTTATAATTCACCACAGACGGCAGAGAATACAGCCCACAGAATCACAGAATGACTACAGCACTGGAGGAGTCCATTCAGTCCATTGAGTCTGTGCTGGTTCACTCTCTGGTCCCCGGATCCACTCCCCCACCTTCTCCCTGTATCCCCACACAACCTTCCTTTCCAAATAACAATCCGATTTCATTTTGAATGTCTCCATTGAAAATGAAAAGGAAAATGAAAATCGCTTATTGTCACGAGCAGGCTTCAAATGAAGTTACTGTGAAAAGCCCCTAGTCACCACATTCCGGCGCCTGTTCGGGGAGGCTGGTACGGGAATTGGATTGGATTGGATTGGATTGGATTGGATTTGTTTATTGTCACGTGTACCGAGGTACAGTGAAAAGTATTTTTCTGCAAGCAGCTCAACAGATCATTCAGTACGTGGGAAGAAAAGGGAATTAAACAGAATTCAAGAAAATACATGAGAATACATAATAGGGCAACACAAGATATACAATGTACTACATAAGCATTGGCATCGGATGAAGCATACAGGGTGTAGTGTTAATGAGGTCAGTCCATAAGAGGGTCATTTAGGAGTCTGGTGACAGCGGGGAAGAAGCTGTTTTTGAGTCTGTTCGTGCGTGTTCTCAGACTTCTAAATCTCCTGCCCGATGGAAGAAGTTGGAAAAGTGAGTAAGCCGGGTGGGAGGGATCCTTGATTATGCTGCCCGCTTTCCCCTGGCAGCGGGAGGTGTAGATGGAATCAATGGATGGGAGGCAGGTTCGTGTGATGGACTGGGCGGTATTCACAACTCTCTGAAGTTCCTTGCGGTCCTGGGCCGAGCAGTTGCCATACCAGGCTGTGATGCAGCCCGATAGGATGCTCTCTATAGTGCATCTGTAAAAGTTGGTAAGGGTTAATGTGGACATGCCGAATTTCCTTAGTTTCCTGAGGAAGTATAGGCGCTGTTGTGCTTTCTTGGTGATAGCGTCGACGTGAGTGGACCAGGACAGATTTTTGGTGATGTGCACCCCTAGGAATTTGAAACTGCTAACCATCTCCACCTCGGCCCCGTTGATGCTGACAGGGGTGTGTACAGTACTTTGCTTCCTGGAGTCGATGACCAGCTCTTTAGTTTTGCTGGCATTGAGGGAGAGATTGTTGTCGTTACACCACTCCACTAGGTTCTCTATCTCCCTCCTGTATTCGGACTCGTCGTTATTCGAGATCCGGCCCACTATGGTCGTATCGTCAGCAAACTTGTAGATGGAGTTGGAACCAAGTTTTGCCACGCAGTCGTGTGTGTGCAGGGAGTAGAGTAGGGGGCTAAGTACGCAGCCTTGCGGGGCACCTGTGTTGAGGACTATTGTGGATGAGGTGTTGGTGTTCATTCTTACTGACTGTGGTCTGTTGGTCAGAAAGTCAAGGATCCAGTTGCAGAGTGGAGAGCCAAGTCCTAGGTTTTGGAGCTTTGATATGAGCTTGGCTGGGATTATGGTGTTGAAGGCAGAGCTGTAGTCAATAAATTGGAGTCTGATGTAGGAGTCCTTATTTTCGAGATGCTGTAGGGATGAGTGTAGGGCCAGGGAAATGGCGTCTGATGTGGACCGGTTGCGACGGTATGCGAATTGAAGTGGGTCATGAACCGTGCTGCTGGCCTGCCTTGGTCTGCTTTAAAAGCCAGCTATTTAGCCCTGTGCTAAACTAGCGTACCAGTGTTGGCAATATTCTCAGGCACTTCATTCCACATCCTAATCACTCTGCTTACAAAAAGGTTTCACCTCATGTCGCCAATGCTTCTTTCTCCCATTCCCTTAAATCTCTGTTATCTTACCTTTCCACCAATGGAAACAATTCTCCCTCTTTACTCTGTCCAAACGCTTCGTGATTTTGAAAACGTCCATCAAATCTCCTCTTAACTTCCTCTTCTCCAAGAACAGTCCCAACTTCTCCAAACTATCTTCGACACTGATGTCCCTCATTCCAGGAATTATTCCCGTTCAATCTTTCCTGCACTCTCTCCAATGTTTTCACATCCTTCCTAAAATGTGGCACCCAGAACTGAACTCGATGCTCCAGCTAAGGTAGCGATACTTCTGCGTAACCTTGCTGCTGTAGTACAATTCACATTTTGTATCCACATGGGGTGATATCATGGTTGTGTTGCAATTCAGCGACTGACCACTAGGAGTCTCACTAGTATATAAGTAAATGTTAAAGTCAGCTGACCCCTCTGACTGGCTGGAGGAAGTTGAAGAGAGAGGTTGCTTGTGCATGACTTTACTGCTTTTCCAAAGAGAAAATGCTGGAAAATCTCAGCGGGTCTGGCAGCATCTGTAGGGAGAGAAAAGAGCTAACGTTTTGAGTCCGATGACTCTTTGTTAAAGCTAACAGACAGAGAGAGTGGGAAATATTTATACTGTGGAGTGAGAATGAAAGATGAGTCATAGCCACAGAAACCCAGGGAACCCGGGTGCTAATCGCCACAGAAACCAAGGGGAAAGGGTGCTAATGGCAGTCCCCAGAGAGGACAAAAGATGTGAAAGGTCAAACAGCAGGGAAACTAACATCAGAGGGTGAACTGTAGATGTGGGGGGAGAGGAAGGGGAAAGCAAAGAGGAGAAAGGTGAAGGAAAGGTGGATAAGATTGGGGGGGGGGGGGAATTAAATATATATTAAGAAAGAAAGAAATGGTAAAAGACAGTTAAAATGAAATGAAAACAAATGGGTCGAGGCGGGGTAGAGCTGATCATCTGAAGTTGTTGAATTCAATGTTCAGGCCGGAAGGCTGTAGCTGCCTAACCGGAAGATGAGATGTTGTTCCTCCAGTTTGCGTTGAGTTTCACTGGAACATTGCAGCAGGTCAAGGACAGACATGTGGGCATGGGGGCAGGGTCTTGTGTTAAAATGGCAAGCAACAGGAAGGTCAGGGTCCTGAATGCGCACAGACCGAAGATGCTCAGCATGGCGATCACCCAGTCTGCGTTTGGTCTCTCCGGTATAGAGGACATGATGTGGAGATGCCGGCGTTGGACTGGGGTGAGCACAGTAAGAAGTCTTACAACACCAGGTTAAAGTCCAACAGGTTTGTGAAACCTGTTGGACTTTAACCTGGTGTTGTAAGACTTCTTACTCTACATAGAGGAGACCAGAATGGGAGCAGCGAATGCAGTAGACCAAATTGGAAGAGATGCAAGTGAAACGCTGCTTAACCTGGAATGAGTGTTTTGGGCCTGGGATGTTAAGCATGGAAGAGGTAAAGGGGCAGGTGTTGCACCTTCTGTGGTCTCCTCTATATCGGAGAGACTTGCCAGACTTGCTGAGATTTTCCAGCATTTTCTCTTTTGTTTCAGATTCCAGCATCCACAGTCATTTGCTTTTATTACTGCTTTTCCATCTGTTCTCTTGAATATATTTTACCCACATTTAATGTTAATAAATCATTTATAGCTTTAACTGCAGGTGTTCTTGTAATAAAGAAGGCCACCCGACAAGAACATTATATGGTACCAGGGTTGGAATGTATTAAACACTCAGAAAGAAGTCACTCTCTTTGGGGACACCAGCTTTGCACCGGGAGCTCACTTGGTTGCACTGCACTGCTTGGTTACTCCTTCTCCAACACTGCCCTGTCTTCAGCCTATTCACTAGCTCCATCGATCTGCTCCCTGCACTCGCATGTTGGGATGCCCCCACCGGCTTTCAGGTGCTCCCAGTGATTATGGGCTGTTTTGTCCGAGGGGACACAGAAAGGACAATCTGTAGCTGGTGGCATGTGTGTGCAAGGAACCTGGCCATAGAGGTCAATACAGGTGTTGGTGGAGGGTGAGTTGTAAGGGAGATGCAGGCAGGTGGTGTGTGGTTGGCCTCGAGGGGATTGGGAGGTGATGTGAGGAGTGAGGGACAGGAGTGATGCCAGGGGGGGGGGGGGGGGGGGGGGGGGCATTGAGGTGGTGACTTATCTGAGCTGCCATGAGGAGGTCAGAATATTTTTTCAGCATTGGGCCCAGTGCTCCTGGGGAGGCTGGTAACCCGCTCCGCCTCTGCCAACTCCTCCCAGGCTCTGTGAACAATGGGGGGGACTTGAGTGTCCGCCTCACCCTGGAGAAGAGAGTGTCCCTCCTCTCCTCCTCTGGATCGAGTTCTGACTCGGTAAATCTCGGAGCAGATCTCCGTGGAGCCAGAATGAATGTGTGGTGAGTGGAGGAGGAGGGATTATCGCTCCATTTTTCTCAGGCTCTCCAGCGTCAATTGGAGCCCCAGCCAATCAGATGCCAGCGGGAATGGGAATTGCTCTGCATTCACATGGGCAGCGTACGGGTCCTGACTCGCTTACCAAATAGCGCCACCAACGGGAAGACGTATTCAGTTCTGGGGGAACACTGAAGGCGGAGTTCTCTGCTTCAGAGACTGTTAATGCCGGGAGTGAATGGTGGGTGTTCTACGGTCACGATGGGGCACCATTTCCAGAGCAGTTCAGGATTCTGTTAATGGGCCAGCACCGGTGACACGTGGAAATAGTGCGATGCCAGTGCACGATGGCCTGTGAGTCGCCAAGGTTGGGATTGGCACTCAAGAGACTGACCAGCCGCAGCCACATATCAAACATCCACTGCCCACACACTCCCATTCCAGCCATTCCAGCCTCCTCAACGAGCGGCACCGTGGTTGGCCGATGCAGAGCTGGAGACACTGTCGGATGCTGTGGAGGAGAGGCGGAACATCCTGTTCTCCGGAGTGAGAAGGAGACTGCGACCCGCTGACCTGGGTGCAGGTGGCAGAGGCCGTGAGCGACATGGGCCCCACTGCCAGGACCGGCGAGCAGAGCAGGAAGAAGCTGCATAACCTCCTCAGGGCAGCCAAGGTGAGCACTTTAAGAATCTGATCCCCTCTTAGCGTATCACACTTTCATTATCCCAATTACTTTGTGGAAGTTGAAATGAAAATCGCTTATTGTCACGAGTATCCTTCAATGAAGTTACTGTGAAAAGCCCCTAGTCGCCACAGTCCGGCGCCTGTCCGGGGAGGCTGGTACGGGAATCGAACCGTGCTGCTGGCCTGCTTGGTCTGCTTTATAAGCCAGCGATTTAGCTGAGTGAGCTAAACCAGCCCCTGTTGAAATCCTCTGCTATTATTACCCTATTATTTTTACACTTCTCTAAGATTTTCCTGCATATTTGCCCTTCTATCTTTCTCTGACTGTTTGGATGCCTATAGTACACTCCCAGCAACATGGCTGACTCCTTTTTAAGTTCTTCCCCGAAGACCACGTATGTTCAGGCGTTGTGCCTATTTTGAATTCAGCAGAAGTGTGAGGCCCTGGTTCCCTCACAGGATGTGGGTCAAGCCAGAATCTGTTTGCCCATGTGCCCAAATTGCCCTTGAACTGAGGGGCTTGCGAGGTCATTTCAGAGGGCATTTAAAAGTCAGTCACATTGTAGCGGATCTGGAGTGACGTGTCGGCCAGTCCAGTTCGGACAGCAGATTTCCTTCCCTAAAGGGCATTGGTGAACCAGATAGGTTTCATGGTCACCGTTCGACTTTTAATGCCAAGGTGGGATTTGAACCCAGGTCTCTATTAGTCCAATGACAACATCACGATGCCACCACCTCCCGAACGCCTCAACCATTCAGACAGGACTCGCAAACCAATCAGCACCCTTTTCCCATGCAGTAGAAATTATTGTTCTTTTGAAATTCAGAATCTTGTGTCTGTCCTGATACATACAAAATGAAAAGTTTTGACAACATGTCTCTTTCTTCAACAACAAAGATTAACTCCTTATGAATAATATAACAATATAACCCCCCCTTCCTTTAAAAAGTAGAAGGCCTCTATATCAATATAATTGAATATTTTTTTAAATATTCACACCAAATTAAAGAAGATTCACAATGGACTTTTATACTTGAATTAAATACCTTAAGAGACCATATAAAAGCAAATTACTGGGGATGCTGGAATCTGAAATGAAAGGGAAAATGCCGGAAAATCTCAGCAAGTCTGGCAGCATCTGTAGGGAGAGAAAAGAGCTAACGTTTCGAGTCCAGGTGGCCCTTTGTCTTTCACTTTGACAAAGAGTCATCGGACTCGAAACGTTAGCTCTTTTCTCTCCCTACAGATGCTGCCAGACTTGCTGAGATTTTCCAGCATTTTTCCTTTCATTTCACCTTTGTCATAATATACACCAGTATATCATGGTGCAGACACACACTGATGGACACACACAGGGACCAATCAACATGTACAAACACCGCAGCCAATCACCAGTTAGAATACACACACTATAAAGGCAGAGGGCACCACGGTTCCTGCTCATTCTGGGTGCTGCCTCTGAGTGTAACAAGAACTCATCCAGCCCAGCACAGACTCACACCACGTGCCGAGAGAATCAACTGGTTCGGGCAAGGCTTAGGTCTCTAGTTTAAGTTAGCATCATTTAGACCCACAGTCATCGTGTGTTAGTTAGTTAGAAGTTAGTTAATAAAATTGAGTTGAACCTTCATCAGTGTTGGAATTGTCTTTTCATCTCTCAAGTCTACACTAGCCAACACTTCATGGTACCAGAAGTTAAGGGATGCTAGGACTTCTGAGACCTACCCCTCACTGATCTGCCTTCCACCAGTCTCCAGCCATCCTACAGAATGGACTCCGTTTGCCCGCTCCCTCCTCTCCGCATTGCCGGGAATCTGGGCTCGAACTGGAAACTTTTCAAACAGCGCTTCCAGCTGTACCTCGAGGCCAGGGACCTGGAAGCTGCCTCGGACGCACGTAAAATTGCTCTCTTCCTCTTCACAGCCGGTGACCATGCTCTGCACATTTACAACTCGCTCACCTTCGCTGAGGGGGAGGACAAATCGAAGTTCAAGACCATAATTCTGAAGTTCGACAGCCACTGCGCGGTCGAGGTCAACGAGAGCTTCGAGAGATACATGTTTCAGCAGCGAATTCAGGGTAAGGACGAGCCTTTCCAGTCCTTTATTACCCACCGCCGCGTCCTTGCGCAGTCCTGCAACTACAGGTCCACCTCTGACTCCATGCTCCGTGACCAGATTGTTTTTGGTGTTCAATCTGAGCCCCTGCGCCAGCAGCTACTAAACGTAAAGCAGCTCACTCTGTCCACGGCCATTGAGACCTGTGTGCTTCATGAACATGCCTCCACTCGCTACTCCTGCATCCAGGCCGCTGAAACGGCGCGGCAAACCCCTTACGACCTTAAGAGACTATTATAGCTTGTTTTCTTTTCTCAAAGCACGATTGACGGTGTCGCTTTGATGGTACGATATTGTGCTTCCATCTTGTAGATTTACCGATCAGGGCTCCCTGGGGCAAGTTGGCACACTGCCCGGGCAACGTTGTGTGTGTTTCTCCTGGTGTTGTAGGAGTCCTGTGTGACACCGTGAATGTTCTGACACTTGTTGGTGAGCCTGTTCCATTTAATGCGGCCGTGGCTGGTCTTCGGATTTACCTCCCTGTTCCACAAATCACTTAATACCCATCTCCACCCTAAATATATTCAATGATAGAGCACCCACAACTCTCTGGGATGGAGAACTCCAGAGAATCACCACCCTTTGAGTGAAGTAATCTCTCGTCATCTCAGTCCTAAATAATCGGCCTCTTATCCCGAGACTCTGCCCGTGTGTCAAGATTCCCCGACCAGTGGAAACAATCTCTCTCTGCCCACCTTACCAAACTCCTTCAGAATCTTGTGGAGCTTCTCACTCGTCTAAACTCCAGAGATTATAAACCCAATTCACTCAGCCTCTCATCACAGGCCAACCCCCTCATCCTGGGGATCAATCTAGTGAATCGTCGCTGTAATGACTCCAATGCCAGTACATCATAGAATCATAAAATTTACAGTGCAGAAAGAGGCCATCGGCCCTAACAAAGAGCACCCTACTCAAGCCCACGTCTCTACCCAGCCCCATAACTCCCACTTAACCTTTTTGGACACTAAGAGGAATTTATCATGGCCAATCCACCGAACCCACACATCTTTGGGTTGTGGGAGGAAACCGGAGCACCCGGAGGAAACCCACGCAGACACGGGGAGAACGTGCAGACTCCGCACAGACAGTGACCCAAGGCGGGATTCGAACCTGGGACCTTGGAGCTGTGAAGCAACTGTGCTAACCACTTGTGCTACCATGCTGCCCTCAATGTGGAGACTAAAACTGTGCACAGTATTCCAGATGTGGCCTCATCAAAACCCTGTGCAAGTGCAGCAAAGTTTCTATATTCCTGTACTCCAATCCCCTTGTAATAAAGGCCAATGTATCATGTGCCTTTCTAATTGTTTGCTGTGCCTGTATGTTAACTTATTGCATTCCTGTACAAACACACCCACGTCGCTTTCAACATCCGTAGTTGCCAGTTTCCCATCTTTTAAAAAATATTCAGCTCTTCTATTCTTTCGTCCAAAGTGAATAACATCCCTTCTTTAAGCTCCATCTGCCACCTTGTTTTCTACTTGCGTAACCTGTCCATATCTGTTTGTAGCCTCTCTGTGTCCTCCCCACAGCTTACCTTTCCACCTCTCTTTGTATCATTCGCTAACTTAGACACCATGCTCTCTGTTTCTTCATCTATGTCATTAATCTCGATTATAAATAGCTGAGGCCCCACCTTTTGCGGCACTCGAGTAAGATTAGGGCCAATCAAGGATAGTAGTGGAAAGTTGTGTGTGGAATCAGAGGAGATAGGGGAAGCATTAAATGGATATTTTTCGTCAGTGTTTACACTGGAGAAAGACAATGTTGTCGAGGAGAACACTCAGGTTCAGTCGACCAGGCTAGATGGAATTGAGGTTCAAAAGGAGGAGGTGTTAGCAATTTTGGAAAATGTCAAAATAGATAAGTCCCCTGGGCCAGATGGGATTTATCCTAGGATTCTCTGGGAAGCCAGGGAGGAGATTGCAGAGCCTTTGTCCTTGATCTTTATGTCGTCTTTGTCGACAGGAATAGTGCCGGAAGACTGGAGGATAGCAAATGTTGTCCCCTTGTTCAAGAAGGGGAGTAGAGACAACCCTGGTAATTATAGACCTGTGAGCCTTACTTCGGTTGTGGGTAAAATGTTGGAAAAGGTTATAAGAGATAGGGTTTATAATCATCTTGAAAAGAACAAGTTGATTAGCGATACTCAACACGGTTTTGTGAAGGGTAGGTCATGTCTCACAAACCTTATTGAGTTTTTTGAGAAGGTGACCAAACAGGTGGATCAGGGTAAAGCTGTTGATGTGGTGTATATGGATTTCAGTAAGGCGTTTGATAAGGTTCCCCACGGTAGGCTATTGCAGAAAATAAGGAAGTATGGAATTGAAGGTGATTTAGCGGTTTGGATCAGTAATTGGCTAGCTGAAAGAAGACAGAGGGTGGTGGTTGATGGCAAATGTTCATCCTGGAGTTCAGTTACAAGTGGTGTACCGCAAGGATCTGTTTTGGGGCCACTGCTGTTTGTCATTTTTATAAATGACCTGGAAGAGGGTGTAGAAGGATGGGTTAGTAAATTTGCAGATGACACGAAGGTCGGTGGAGTTGTGGATAGTGCTGAAGGATGTTATAGGATACAGAGGGACATAGATAAGCTGCAGAGCTGGGCTGAGAGGTGGCAGATGGAGTTTAATGCGGAAAAGTGTGAGGTGGTTCACTTTGGAAGGAGTAACAGGAATGCAGAGTACTGGGCTAATGGCAAGATTCTTGGTAGTGTAGATGAACAGAGAGATCTCGGCATCCAGGTACATAAATCCCTGAAAGTTGCCACCCAGGTTAATAGGGCTGTTAAGAAGGCATATGGTGTGCTAGCCTTTATAAGCAGGGGGATTGAGTTTCGGAACCACAAGGTCATGCTGCAGCTGTACATAACTCTGGTGCGGCCACACCTGGAGTACTGCGTGCAGTTCTGGTCACCACATTATAGGAAGGATGTGGAAGCTTTGGAAAGGGTTCAGAGGAGATTTACTAGGATGTTGCCTGGTATGGAGGGAAGGTCTTACGAGGAAAGGCTCAGGGAATTGAGGTTGTTTTCGTTAGAGAGGAGAAGGCTGAGAGGTGACTTAATAGAGACATATAAGATAGTCAGAGGGTTAGATAGGGTGGACAGTGAGAGTCTTTTTCCTCGGATGGTGATGACCAACACGAGGGGACATAGCTTTAAATTGAGGGGTGAGAGATATAGGACAGATGTCAGAGGCAGTTTCTTTACTCAGAGAGTAGTCGGGGTGTGGAACGCCCTGCCTGCAATAGTAGTAGACTCGCCAACTTTAAGGGCATTTAAGTGGTCACTGGATAGACATATGGATGAAAATGGAATAGTGTAGGTCAGATAGGCTTCAATGGTTTCACAGGTCGGCGCAACATCGAGGGCCGAAGGGCCCGTACTGCGCTGTAGTGTTCTATGTTCTATGTTCTATGTTCCACTGTTCACTACCTGCCAATCAGAAAAAGTCCCATTTATTCCCACTCTCTGCTTCCTATTTGTTCACCAATCCTCTGCCCGTGCTAAATATTACCTCCAACTTCATGCCCACACCTTGCCCATTAATCTGCCATTTATTGAATGCATTTTGGAAATCCAGGTACACAGCATCTACTGGTTCTCCTTTATCGACCCTACTAGTTACATCCTCAATAAACTCCAATAAATTTTTCAAACAGGATTTCCCTTTAATAAAAACATGTTGACTTGCCCTAATCATACTGTGCTTTCTAAGTGCATTGTTAGGATTTCCTTAATAATATTTCAGCACTTTCCCAACACCTGATGTTGGGCTAACTGATCTGTAGCTCACTGTTTTTCTCTCTCCTTTCTTGAAAGGGTGTGCAACATTGTCCAGCTTCTAATCTAATGGGACCATTCTCGAATCTAAGAAATTGTAGAAAATTCCAGCATATCCACAATCTCTGCAGCCGTCATCTTCAGAACCCTGTGGTGTGGGCCATCAGGCCCTGGGGACTTGACGCATATTAGTCTCTTATGTTTCTCCAATACATTTTCTCTGTTGATATTATCCTCACTCCTTCGAGCCCCTCGGTTACCGTCTACTTATGGAAGAATATTTGTGCTGTGATAACAGACACAAAATATTTATTCAATCCCCATCCATTCTCTCATTCCCCGTGATAAGTATGTTTTTATATCACTGGCTAATTTATCCTAATTCTATTTTTTCCCGTCTTACCAACAGTTTGGTTGCCCCTTGTTGTTTTCTAAAACACCCCCAATCCTCACACTCGTTCCTGCTTTTTGTGACATAGTCAGCCTCTTCCTTGAACTGAGTCCTATCCTTAACGTCCCGAACCTTTCGTGCTGAGACTTTATTATTCAATAGAACGGGTTTTTGTTGAACATTTTGAATATTTTATAAAAGTTTCTCTCTGTTCATTTACCCCTCCAGACCCTTTAATCTAATGAACATTAACCATAAGACATAGGAGCAGAATTAGGCCTCTCGGCCCATCGAGTCTGCTCTGCCATTCAATCATGGCTGATATTTTCTCTTCCCCCATTCTCCTGCCTTCTCCCCATTACCCCTGATCCCCTTATTAATCAAGAACCTATCTATCTCTGTCTTAAAGACATTCAGTGAATTGGCCTCCACGGCCTTCTGCGGCAAAGAGTTCCACAGATTCACCACCCTCTGGCTGAAGAAATTCCTCCTCATCTCTGTTTTAAAGGATCGTCCCTTTAGTCTTAGATGATGTCCTCTGGTTCTAGTTTTTCCTACAAGTGGAAACACCCTCTCGACGTCCACTCAGTATCCTGTAAGTTTCAATAAGACCCCCCCCCTCATTCGTCTAAACTCCAAAGAGTACAGACCCAGAGTCCTCAAATGTTCCTCATACGACAAGTTCTTCATTCCAGGGATCATTCTTGTGAACCCCCTCTGGACCATTTCCAAGGCCAGCACATCCTTCCTTAGATACGGGGCCCAAAACTGTTCACAATACTCCAAATAGGGTCTGAGCAGAGCCTTATACAGCCTCAGAAGTACATCCCTGTCCTCTCCTCATACCTAATTGGCTTTATTTGTGAGTGGAGTATGTCAATTTCAAAATTAACCTGGAATTCAATGGTATTATGATCACTATTACCAGCGGATCATTTGCTATGACATTACTAATCAATCTTACCTCAGTACACAATACTAGATCCAACCATTTGTGGTGTTATGTAAGCTAGGTGATGGATCTTTAGAACTAGATCTTTTATCTCACGTTCCTCCTGTGGTAATAACTGAAATACAGTTTCTGATAGCACAATTTCTCTTCCTAGATTGTATTTTCAGTGTGAAATCGTAACTCTGAAGCCTCAGGCGTAACCTCTGTAGACAGGCTGGTAATCTACACAGATTTTTCTGCTCGAGCGTTGTCGGCCCTTCTACCAGGGCTGTAGAAGCAGCTACTTGCAGAGGGACATTGTTCCTCTGTTGTTGTCTGACCGATTTGGTTCCTTGCATCTTGGAGTTTGTTGAAGCTCCTCAGGCCATTGGAAAATGTTGATGTTACATTCCAGACCTCCCAGGATGGTCTGCTGTTAACATCTAGCCTGCCAACACCAAGGCAGCACTCCAGACTGACAACAAAGCCTGCCTCAAGGCGAAATATCCTCGAAGCAGGGTCCTCTGGAGGATTCCTGCCGTCGCCTATGGACCAGGTTTGACCAGGTCTCTGAGCACCAACCTCATCTTACTGCATCATCATTCACTTTAATAATTCTTAAACTCCTGTATTCAGCGAACTGGAAATTCCTTTACCTTAACTGCCTTGTGTATTTTCAAAAGTTATTTTTAGTTGAAAATCTATTTTCTTTCCTATTCCCCCCCCCCCCCCCCCCCCCCCCCCCCCCCCCAGTTCTGTGCGTATGTAGATGCGGTGACCACCCCCTGGGTTTGAATGTATGAATAAACAATACTTCTGCTTTGACCCTGAATTGAGCACAATAAAGGAGTTCAGTTTGCCTCTCTCCGGGGTCCGTAACACCAGCTATCCTGGTTCTCTCCATGGCTTCATGTTTTCCATCTACACCATAGACCCGGATGTCATCAGCTATGCGACTGCTCCTTTATATACTTTACATATCTCATCTACTTTCTGATGGGAGACATCCGGGCTCACTGTGATGACAAAGGTACGATGCAGGAATTTGTACCATCTGAAGGACGTGTTGAATGTTGGGAAACTGGCAGCACGGTAGCACAGTGGTTAGCACTGTTGCTTCACGCCGCCAGGGATCCAGATTTGATTCCCGGCTTGGGTCACTGTATGTGCGGAGTCTGCATGTCTCCCTGTGTCTGCGTGAGTTACCTCCGGGTGCTCCGGTTTCCTCCCACAAATCCTGAAGACGTGCTTGTCAGGTGAATTGGACATTCTGAATTCTCCCTCTGTGTACCCGAACAGGCGCCGGAATGTGGCGACTAGGGGCTTTTCACAGTAACTTCATTACAGTGTTAATGTAAGCCTACCTGTGACACTAAAGATTATTATGATAATTATTCCGCATCAAGCTTCATGTCCTAGTAACCATTTCTGGCATCATATTTGCTGAAAATGTTTGCTCCTGCTGATGCTGGTGGGACCTCGCCCTGTGCTGGAATAGGGTTGTGATTCTTTGTTATTGTGTGATGAATGTTGGAAATTTGTACATATATTGTATCATGTGTCTGTAGCAGGAATGTTATCAAATAATTTAGGTTTGGGTATGAACATAGAACATACAGTGCAGAAGGAGGCCATTCAGCCCATCGAGTCTGCACCGACCCACTTAAGCCCTCACTTCCACCCTCTCCCCGTCACCCAATAACTCCTCCTCACCTTTTTGGTCACTAAGGGCAATTTATCATGGCAAATCCACCTTACCTGCACATCTTTGGACTGTGGGAGGAAACCGGAGCTCCCGGAGGAAACCCATGCAGACACTGGGAGAACGTGCAGACTCCGCACAGACAATGCCCCAGCAAGGAATCGAACCTGGGATCCTGGCGCTGTGAAGCCACAGTGCTATCCACTTGTGCTACCGTGCTGCCCCAATCCAGAATATATGTCTACTAAAGCTATGATGAAGCGGTAAACAGCCAGGGGCGGCAGTGATGTCACTCATGGGAGGGGCTGGGTCTGTTTTTAGTTTCGTTTTCAGCCCTGCCCTGTGTGTTATTTTTAGTTTCATTTTGAGATTTCTGCTCTGGATTCCGAGGAAAGGAGATGCGTTTCTCAGACTGACTTCTGAAAGCTTCTCTCCCAAGGACTTTGTGGATAAATCTGTAAGACGTTGAGTGTTAACTTTATTAATAAGTGGCATTTGACCTGTGTATGTAGATTTTGCTTAATTGAAAGTTTCCAAGTAGATGAGAAAGTCAGCTCAATGACCTTTCTTCGTTTTGTTTTAGGAACTGTTTAATTGTTAATTGAAAATCTGCTTTTTCCCTGGATGTGAATGGAGTTAATCCTGTGTTAATAATAAAGTTCGTTTTAACATACAAGATCCCTGGTTTTCAGTAGGATCACTCCTGGAACGAAGTATCCATTCCTCACAGTTTACAAAATTGAAACATTTTTGGTCCCACCAGCACGTTTTCCAAATATAAATTGAGTCTGTTCCGGGGACCGTGACAATTGCTTGATTAAGATCTTTTGGATCCAGGCACAATCTTAGCTTTCCATTTGGCTTCTCTCACTATGACTCTGCAGATTACCTTATCTTCCGTCTATTGGAGTTCTCTTCCAAGCTTTGCTTTTAGCTCTTGTACTTTACATGGGGGATGAATCATTGTGTCCATCACTTCACTGGGTTAACAATGACGAGATACTCAAAATCTTCAAAGGATCCGACTGCCTCATTGTAGCACACTGGAAACTTTAGCGCCAAATCTTCCCGGCTCGTGATCCGAGGGTGCTTTTCAAAGGGTGTGCAACCTTCAACACTCACTGGCTCCTCCTTCATCACGCTTCGCTGATGTAAGTTGCAGCTCTTCACAGCTGCAGTGCCCCAAGATGGCAGGACCATCTGAGTCAGTGATGATGACCATCTCTGCCTTCGTGTCTCCCTCTGGTTTGGGTTATTCCCGGCTGTCAAATCCCACTTCCCTGTTCGCAGTTAAGCCAACATTGTTTCGATTTGGGGAACCATTTCTTTCAAGTTTTCGGGAAAGTTCTTGCCAGCGTGATGAAGTTATTTCGTGCCCTGGCATCAAGCTTCAGCCTTATGCTTGTGGGTTTATTCCCAAGGATATTCCTTAATTGCTCAAGTAGCTGGTGGACTGATACGATATTGCTCGGCACCTGACTGCAGTAACTGTGCCCCACTGGATATCGAGCCACAAAACAATTAGTTAGAACTTGAAGCCTACTTGTGACAATAAGCGATTATTATTATATGAAAAATTAGAATTGCCAAGAGTAGTACATTCCTCATTACTGGGCAAACTCTTATTTGTAGGAGCCTCGGGGCAACCTTACGTGTCTGCAGACCCCTCTTTGGGTCAGCTCTGATGCCCCCCCTGAACTGCCACAGAGATGCCACGTCCAGTATGCAGCAGCCCCCCCCCCCCCCCCCGCAATGTGGCTGGCTGACCAGTTTATTCCCGGCAAATTGCCGGCAGCTCCGTAAACCTTTCTATTTTGTATGTATCTTCACACATACTCTTTCCCTTTGGGAAACAGGGCAGGAAGTGGCGAAGGGATTCCAGAGGTGATTAACAGCCCATTGAACCGCGTTCTGAACGCTCCATCTGTGACCAACAAGTCCTGGCGCTGGTCTGGAACCCGGAGCTTCGGATGCAGAGGTAGCGATGCTGCCCAAAGTGACAAATGCCGCCCCCCCCCCCCCCCCCCCCCCCCCCCCACCCCGCCCCGGTCAGATAGCCTGGAGTTATGTAAATCAGCTGCTCGCCTACAATCCAGCTCATATCCTGTCTCCTGTGCGCTGCTGGGAAACGTCCCCACTGGTGTTACAGTTATGGGATGCCATCCCAACCTGTCTCCCCACTATTCACTGGTCTCGGCCTTCATTGTCACCATCTGTGGCCTGTAAACCTCAGTCCGTTAACTCTGTTTTTCTCTCTCCATAGCTGCTGCCAGACCTGCTGAGATTTTCCAACATTCTCTCTTTGTTTTTATTGCTGATTAGGATCAGTGCCAGGTTATAAATGGGCTTCATTAACCATGGATTCTCTGTCAATGTTCACTTTCGCTTTGTCCCTGATTGAAGGGCTGGTTTAGCTCAGTGGGCTAGACAGCTGGTTTGTAATGCAGAACAAGGCCAGCAGCGCAGGTTCAATTCCTGTACCAGTCTCCCCGAACAGGCGCCGGAATGTGGCGACTAGGGGCTTTTCACAGTAACTTCATCCTTGTGACAATAAAAGATTATTATTATTATTATGCTGGCACCCACTAATGAGAGTGGTGAACTGCAGGAATTACTGAACTTCAATACACTGGCTGGGAAAATAATAAAAATCACAGGATGTCGATAAAATCCATCCTCCATATAACACTTACAGATTAAACACTCTGTTCTGCTATTTTCACAACCTGTGGAAATCTTTTATTTTATTTTTAAAAATAAATTTAGTGTACCCAATTCATTTTTTCCAATTAAGGGGCAATTTAGTGTGGCCAATCCACTTACCCTGCGCATCTTTGGGTTGTGGGGGCGAAACCCACGCAAACACGGGGAGAATGTGCAAACTCCACACGGACAGTGACCCAGAGCCGGGATCGAACCTGGGACCTCGGCGCCATAAGGCAGCAATGCTAACCCACTGCGCCACCGTGCTGGCCTTACTGTGAAAATCTAACAATAAGTAGGGTTTTCTTTTGTAATTTATTAATTCAGGGGATGTGGGTGTCACTGGATCAGCCAGTATTTATTGCCCATCCCTAAAACACCCCTGAGAAGGTGGTGGTGAGCTGCCGTCTTGAACCACCGCAGTCCCTGTGGTGTTAGGGAGGGAGTTTAGTTATATTGACCGAGCAACAGTGAAGGAACTATTAAGATCCCGGATCAGACCCCAACAGTTACTCGGGTACCGGACAGAAACTCCTGTATTTTATTAATTTGTAAGACTGTGAGTATAGGATACTTCGCTCCAGGAGTTATTTCACACACAAATAGGGACATGGTAGATTAAAACAAATTTAATTACTCCCAGAGTATTACTAACTTTAATATTATAAAGACAATAGATTACAATTACCAGTTAAACAATGTTTAACAACACAATGAAACAATAACACTTAACTGCTATCTTTATCTCCACTCAAACAAAAACCATCTCATGTCAAAATCCACTTTTAAATACAGTTAGCAGACCCAGGAATACTTGCTTCATGGGAATGTCTTGGATAAACCACGTTGACAGATCCTCCAGGAACCCAGGTGCATATTCTTGCCTGTGTCAGCTAATGTTTAATCTGCTAATGTTTAATCTGCCAGCCTTTTCAGAAATTGCTGTACTGTTCACAGGCAGAATCTTTTAAACTAAACTGCTTTGAGTGAAGAAGGTAGTCTGTTCACAGACAGATCCAAATTGAACTTCTTCACCCCGGCTCCTCCCATTAACGACTTCATCTAACTAAGCTGAACACAATGGGCGGGATTCTCTGTTTCCCGAAGCCGATTTTGTAATTGCCAATCGGGCGGAGAATACCTTTTTCGATGGAATCGGGGGCGGTGCCTGTTTTACGCATGTTGCGCATGCTCCGCCCCCTCCAAAATGGTGTCATCACCGCACGCCATTGGGACAGCTTCAGAACGTCACCTGAAGATCCTCCCCCGATGCTCTGCGCCTGATGGGCCGAGTTCACGATTGTGCAGTGACGTGTGGTACCAGCCATGTGGGAACCTGGCGTTGACTTTTCCCATGTAAAACATCATGGAAAGGTGGACTGGCCGTGCTAAATTGCCCTTAGTGACCAAAAGGGTTAGGAGGGGTTATTAAGTTACCGGGATAGGATGGAAGTGAGGTCTTAAGTGGGTCGGTACAGATGCGATGGGACGAATGGCCTCCTTCTGCACTGTATCTTCTATGTTCTATGATACTCCGGAAATAGCCTCAAAATCGGAGAATTTGGCCCCATGTCCCTAACTTGCCAGGGAACCCTCTGAATATAAACAGAATTCCATTAGCCCAAATCCAGCAATCAATGTCCCTGGCTGGAATTAATTATGATCTTACTTTTACAATCCTTTAATTGCACCTCAGTCTCTAAAACGCCTGGCTGCGAAGGGGCAGCAGTGGTTAGCACTGCTGCCTCACGGCGCCGAGGTCCCAGGTTCGATCCTGGCTCTGGGTCACTGTCCATGTGGAGTTTGCACATTCTCCCCGTGTTTGCGTGGATTTCATCCCCACAACTCAAAAGATGTGCAGGTTAGGTGGATTGGCCACACTAAATTTCCCCTTAATTGGAAAAAATGAATCGGGTACTCTAGGTTTATTTAAAAAAAACGCCTGGCTGCCTTTCAAACCAGGATTTTTAAAAACATGACTGCAGCAATCACACACACTAACCCAGGATTTTAACCCTTACCACACCAAATACATAGAATGCACTATATCTGAAATTCCAACAGTCATCACAGAACAGGACTTATTTCCAAGTTAGGATGGTGTGCGGCGGTGTTCCCAGGGATTTTCCGCCCTTGTCCTGTCAGATGGTGCATTTGGAATGTGCTATTGGAATGTGCTATCTGATAAGTATTGGTGAATTCCTGCAGAGCATCTTGTAGGCGGTGCACGTTGCTGCCACTGCTGATCAGTTGTGAAGGGACTGAATGTTTAAGGTGTTGAAGAGCCGACAGAGCGGCTGCTTTGACCTGGATGGTGTTGAGTTCCTTGAGTGTTGTTGGAGCTGCGCTCATCCAGGCAAGTGGAGAGTATTCTATCACATTCCTGACTTGTGCTTTGTAGATGGTGGACAGGCTTTGGGGAGTCAGGAGCTGAGTTACTCACTGCAGGATCATTAGCCTTTGACCTGCCCTGGTACCCTCAATATTTATATGGTTGGTCCAGTTCAGTTTCTGGTCAATGGAAACCCCCAGGTTGCTGATGGTTAGGGATTCAGCGATGGTAATGCCACTTCAAGAGGGCGCAGTTAGATTCTCTCTTGTCAGAGATGGACATTGCCTGCTACTTGTGTGGCAACAATGTACTTGCCACTTGTCAGCCAAGCCTGGATCCTGTCCGGCTCTTGCTGCATTTGGTCACGGTAAGCTCGACCCAGAGTAAGGCAAGAAATTTGATTAAATGTGTTTAGTGTTCACAGAATAACATCACACAGGCTATGTTTACTGATGAGATAGGATGATACAACAATGTTTAAACCGTGAACTGATTCTAAATATTGGCTGTCACCCTGCTGGGCGCAAATTAAAATGTTTCCTCCATTACAGCGGTGACTGCACTTCCGAACTAATTCATTGGCTGTGAAGTGCTTTCGGCTGCCCCCAGGTATAAGAACATAAGAACTAGGAGCAGGAGTCGGCCATCTGGCCCCTCGAGCCTGCTCCGCCATTCAATTAGATCATGGCTGATCTTTTGTGGACTCAGCTCCACTTTCCGGCCCGAACACCACAACCCTTAATCCCTTTATTCTTCAAAAAACTATCTATCTTTATCTTAAAAACATTTAATGAAGGAGCCTCAACTGCTTCACTGGGCAAGGAATTCCATAGATTCACAACCCTTTGGGTGAAGAAGTTCCTCCTAAACTCAGTCCTAAATCTACTTCCCCTTATTTTGAGGCTATGTCCCCTAGTTCTGCTTTCACCCACCAGTGGAAACAACCTGCCCGCATCTATTCTATCTATTCCCTTCATAATTTTATGTTTCTATAAGATTCCCCTCATCCTCCTAAATTACGAGTACAGTCCCAGTCTACTCAACCTCTCCTCGTAATCCAACCCCTCAGCTCAGGGATTAACCTAGTGAATCTCCTCTGCACACCCTCCAGCGCCAGTACACCCTTTCTCAGATAAGGAGATGAAATCTGAACACAATACTCCAGGTGTAGCCTCACTAACACCTTATACAATTGCAGCATAACCTCCCTCGTCTTAAACTCCATCCCTCCAGCAATGAAGGACAAAATTCCATTTGCCTTCTTAATCACCTGTTGCATGGGTAAACCAACTTTTTGCGACTCATGTACTAGCACACCCAGGTGTCTCTGAACAGCGGCATGCTTTAATATTTTATAATTTAAATAATAATCTCTTTTGCTGTTATTCCTACCAAAATAGATAACCTCACATTTGTCAACATTGTATTCCATCTGCCAGACCCTAGCCCATTCACTTAACCTATCCAAATCCCTCTGCAGACTTCCAGTATCCTCTGCACTTTTTACTTTACCACTCAAAAAACAAAGAACTAAGAAAATTACAGCACAGGAACAGGCCCTTCGGCCCTCCCAGCCTGTGCCAATCCAGATCCTTTATCTAAACCTGTCGCCTATTTTCCAAGGATCTACTTCCCTCTGTTCCCCGCCCGTTCATATATCTGTCGAGATGAATCTTAAATGATGCTATCGTGCCCGCCTCTACCACCTCCACTGGCAAAGCGTTCCAGGCACCCACCAGCCTCTGCATAAAAAAACTTTCCATGCACATCTCCCTTAAACTTTCCCCCTCTAACCTTGAAATCGTCACCCCTTGTAATTGACACCGCCAATCTTGGAAAAAGCTTGTTGCTACCCACCCTGTGCATACCTCTCATAATTTTGTAAACCTCAATCAGGTCCCCCCTCAACCTTCATCTTTCCAACGAAAACAATCCTAATCTACTCAACCTTTCTTCATAGCTAGCACCCTCCATACCAGGCAACATCCTGGTGAACCTCCTCTGCACCCTCTCTAAAGCATCCACATCCTTCTGGTAATGTGGCGACCAGAACTGCACGCAGTATTCCAAATGTGGCCTAACCAAAGTCCTATACAACTGTAACATGACCTGCCAACTCTTGTACTCAATACCCCGTCCAATGAAGGCAAGCATGCTGTATGCCTCCTTGACCACTCTATCGATCTGCGTTGCCACCTTCAGGGTACTATGGACCTGAACTCCCAGATCTCTCTGAACATCAATTTTCCCCAGGTCTCTTCCATTGACCGTATAGTCCGCTGTTGAATTAGATCTTACAAAATGCATCACCTCGCATTTGCCTGGATTGAACTCCATCTGCCATTTCTCTGCCCAACTCTCCAATCTATCTGTATTTTGCTGTGTTCTCTGACAGTCCTCCTCGCTATCTGCAACTCCCCCAATCTTAGTATCATCTGCAAACTTGCTAATCAGACCACCTATACCTTCGTCCAGATCATTTATGTATATCACAAATAACAGTGGTCCAAGCTTCGATCCCTGTGGAACACCACTAGTCACCTTTCTCCATTTTGAGACACTCCCTCCCATCACTACTTTCTGTCTCCTGTTGCCCAGCCAGTTCTTTATCCATCCAGCTAGTACACCCTGAACCCCATACAACTTCACTTTTTCCATCAACCTGCCATGGGAAACTTTATCAAATGCCTTACTAAAGTCCATGCATTTTAGCGTCGTCTGCAAACTTGGACACATTGCACTTGGTCCCGAACTCCAAATTATCTATGCAAATTGTGAACAATTGTGGGTCCAACACTGATCCCTGAGGGACACCACTAGCTACTGATTGCCAACCAGAGAAACACCCATTAATCCCCACTCTTTGCTTTCTATTAATTAACCAATCCTCTATCCATGCTTTAGGTGCGAGGGGCAATGTTTAGAGGAGATGTACGAGGCAAGTTTTTACACAGAGGGTAGTGGGTACCTGGAACTCGCTGCAAGAGGAGGTGGTGGAAGCAGGGACGATAGTGATGTTTAAGAGGCACCTTGATAAATACATAAATAGGATGGGAACTGAGGGATACGGACCCCGGAAGTGTAGAAGATTGTAGTTTAGACAGGCAGCATGGTCGGCAGGGGCTTGGAGGGCTGCAGGGCCTGTTCCTGTGCTGTACTTTTCTTTGTTCTTTGTTCTTTTACCCTTAATGCCATGCATCTTTATAATGCAGCAACCTTTTGTGTGGCACCTTGTCAAAGGCTTTCTATAAATCCAGATATACCACATCCATTGGCTCCCATTATCTATCGCACTCGTAATGTCCTCAAAAAATTCCACTAAATTAGTTAGGTACCCTTGATGATCCTATGCTGTGTCTGCCCAGTGGGACAATTTCCATCCAGATGCCTCGCTATTCCTTCCTTGATGATAGATTCCAGCATTTTCCCTACTATTGAAGTTAAGCTCACTGGCCTATAATTACCTGCTTTCTGCCTACCTCCTTTTTTAAACAGTGATGTCACATTTGCCAATTTCCAATGCGCCGGGACCACCCCAGAGTCTAGTGAATTTTGGTAAATTATCACTAGTGCATTTGCAATTTCCATAGCCATCTTTTTTACCACTCTGGGATGCATTCCATCAGGGCCAGGAGACTTGTCTACCTTTAGCCCCATTAACTTGCCCATCACTACCTCCTTAGTGATAACAATCATCTCAAGGTCCTCACCTGTCATAGCCTCATTTCTATCAGTCGCTGGTATGTTATTTGTGTCTTCCACTGTGAAGACCGACCCAAAAAACATGTTCAGTTCCTGAGCCATTTCCTCATCTCCCATTATTAAAACTTCCTTCTCATCCTCTAAAGGACCAATATTTATCTTAGTCACTCTTTTTTGTTTTATATATTTGTCGAAACTTTTACTATGTTTTTATATTCTGAGCAAGTTTACTCTCATAATCTATCTTACTCTTTGTTATAGCTTTTTAAGTAGCTTTCTGTTGCCCCCTAAAGATTTCCCAGTCCTCTAGTCTTCCAGTAATCTTTGCCACCTTGTATGCTTTTTCCTTCGATTTGATACTCTCCCTTATTTCCTTAGATATCCACGGTCGATTTTCCCTCTTTCTACCGTCCTTCCTTTTTGTTGGTATAAACCTTTGCTGAGCACTGTGAAAAATCGCTTGGAAGGTACTCCACTGTTCCTCAACTGTTCCACCATAAAGTGTTTTCTCCCAGTCTACCTTAGCTAGCTCTTCATCTGATTGTCTCGAATAAAAGACATTTACATAGAACATACAGTGCAGGAGGCCATTCGGCCCATCAAGTCTGCACCGACCCACTTAAGCCCTCATTTCCCCCCTATCCCCGTATGAAAGGCGCTACAGAAATGCAAGTCATTCCTGTTTCTTCAGGGGGCTGGGGGTGTCTGAAAATGAGTTCAACAGACCACAGTATTGTCCAGCTTTAACATTTCAGATATTTCTTCAAAATTATGGAATGATGTAGAGAGTCAGTCACCAAAGGATACAGGAGCTTTCCCCGAACTCTTCCCCTCATATTTAGAACATAGAACATTACAGCACAGTATAGGCCCTTCGGCCCTCGATGTTGCGCCGACCCATGAAACCACTCTAAAGCCCATCTACACTATTCCCTTATCATCCATATGTTTATCCAATGACCATTTAAATGCCCTTAATGTTGCAGGCAGGGCACTTTACGCCCTTACTACTCTCTGAGTAAAGAACCTATCTCTGACATCTGTCCTATATCTATCTTCAGGATGAGAGAAATTGATAGAGTTGGGGGGAGTCCTCCCAGCTCCCGAGACTCATTAAAAGCCTTAACCAGGAACAGCCCCAGTAACCCAGAGAACTTTTTATAAAATTCCACTGGGAATCCGTCAAGTCCTGGGGCCTTACCCACTTGCATCGCTCCCAACCCATCTATCACCTCCCTGAGCCAAGTTGGGACCCCCCCCCCCCCCCCGCCCCCAGGTCTTCCACCAGCTCCTCATCTACCTTTGGGAACTCTAGCCTCTCTAGGAATTGATTCATACCCTCCTCCCTGGCTGGGGGTTCCCACTCATAATCGACTATAAAATTCACGGAATACGTCATTAACGTCATTAATCATTTATTGGTAATATTACCATTCCTCAACTCACCTTCCTGCCCCTCTCTTCCCAGTCTCGTATTCACCTGCAAACCTCATTTGTGAGCTCCAGGTGTATTGTGGAGTGCAGTTACAGACCAAGCCTCTTGGTGGAGCTGCGTGACTGATGGAGAGTCTCCTGAATCCTTGATCATGGAATCAGACATCAAAGGATGTTCATCATGCCGTATTGGATGTTTGGTTCCACTGTCCTGTTCTTTCCCTTAACCCAGAAAACCTCTCTCATCATCTGATCGTCTCGAATAAAAGACATTTACATGGAACATACATGCAGAAGGAGGCCATTCAGCCCATCGCGATGGGCTGAATGGCCTCCTTCTGCATGTATGTTCCATGTAAATGTCTTTTATTCGAGACGATCAGATGATGAGAGAGGTTTTCTGGGTTAAGGGAAAGAACAGGACAGTGGAACCAAACAACCAATACTGCACCGACCCATTTAAGCCCTCTCTTCCACCCTATCCCCGTAACCCAATAACCCCTTCTAACCTTTTTTGGACACTAAGGGCAATTTAGCATGGCCAATCCACTTAACCTGCACGTCTTTGAACTGTCGGAGGAAACCGGAGCACCCGGAGGAAACCCATGCAGACACAGGGAGCACATGCAAACTCCAACAGATAGTGACCCTGCGGGGAATAGACCCTGGGACACTGACATTGTGAAGCCACAGTGCTATCCACTGGTGCTACCGTGCTGCCCACGAGGAAATAATTCATATCATACCATATTTGATTGGATACATTCCTGAAAATTTGTCATATGACCTTCCGTCTTCAATTGCCCCAGATGATTAACCAGCCTCCCTGCCCTCACCTAATATGTTATAATCAATAAACAAAAGTGTTCAGAGTACACATAAACAAGACTCACATTTTCTTCAATGCCTCTGTGATATTTCTCTGCTGCTGAAATTGTGACTGTTCAGTGTCTCCAGAACAATGGCAACTCCCGACGTGCTCCTGGTTAAGGAGCCTTCATTCCCACAGTGAGCTTGTCTTTGCGCTCTCCCAGATTTATACCATCGTATAACTCCAATATTTCAAATGTCTACACAGAGCTAAACAATACTTACAGCACAGGAGCAGTTCATTTGGTCCAACCAATGGCCTTGTGTGTTTATGATCTTTCCCCCCACTTGATCTAATCTACCCTATATTCCATATAGAACATAGAACATAGAACAGTACAGCACAGAACAGGCCCTTCGGCCCTCGATGTTGTGCCGAACAATGATCACCCTACTTAAACCCACATAACCCGTATACCCGTAACCCAACAATCCCCCCATTAACCTTACACTACGGGCAATTTAGCATGGCCAATCCACCTAACCCGCACATCTTTGGACTGTGGGAGGAAACCGGAGCACCCGGAGGAAACCCACGCACACACGGGGAGGACGTGCAGACTCCACACAGACATATCTCCTCAATATCGGAGAGACCAAACGCAGACTGGGTGATCGCTTTGCTGAGCATCTTCAGTCTCTGGGGACTGCCACTAGCACTCTTTCCCCTGGGGTTCTGTGGCTATGACTCATCTTTCATTCCCTCACCCCACAGTATAAATATCTCCCACTTTCTATGTTGTTTAGCTTTGACAGAGTCATCGGACTCGAAACGTTAGCTCCTTTCTCTCCCTGCAGATGCTGCCAGACTTGCTGAGATTTTCCAGCATTTTCTCTTTGGGTAGCCTATCTTCTATTCCCTTCTCTGAATTTTTTTTCTTTGCTCTTTCTTCGGATGTCACTGGCAAGTCCTGGCTCATCCCTAATCCCCTGTGAACTGAGTGGATTTATAGGCCTGTTCAGAGGCAGTTAAGAGTCAACCACATTGCTGTGGACCTGGAGTCACGTGTATGCCAGGTAACGATGCCTTTGCTGAAGGCATTCATAATAATGAATGACAGTTCCATGGTCATCATTACCGATACTTGCTCTTAATTCAAAGCTTATTCATTGAATTTAAATTTCACCGGCTGTCATGGCTAGGGTTTGAACCCGTTTCCCGAGCATTAGCTGGGACTCCTGGATACTAGTCCATTACCACAATGCTGTGATGAATGTAGAAATTGATACATGTTATATTTCATATTTGTGGCAAAAATGTTGTTAAAACCCTGGTTTGAAATATATAAAGGCAGCATGTCTTCTAAAGCTGTAATTACAGTCATAAAAGGTGAGGCCATGATTGATTCCAACTACTTACCCGGTTCTAGATAAAGGGCTAATGGAGTCATGTTTTCATTGCTGGAGATTCCCTGGAGTGTAGATGATTTATGAGGGATTGTATTTAGTCCTGGCCAAGCAGGTCATGGAACTTAGTGGGATACTGATTATGTAGTTGATGGGAGATGCCAGGTCTGTCTGTAGTTTTGCAGTCTGTTATAGGATTTTAAGTTGAACAGCAGTTTTTCCAAAAGCTGTTAGGTTGAGAAGAAGTATTTTGGATCTCCTCTTGAAAGGATCGCTCTCCAAAAGTCTCAACACAGCTAAGCAAGTACCCTGTTTTGTTAACTTTATTTATAAGTGGCATTTCAATTGCATTGGGTTGCTTAATTGGAATTAGTGACCAGTGTAGATAAGTTGTAAAATGTATTCCTTTTATTCACAAACTGTTTAACTAATAATTGTAAAATGATTTATTTGATGCTAACGCAGTTAATTCGGCATTTAAAGTGAGGTTTTAAATAATAGATACCTATTGGTCAGTGTCATCACTCCCAGTGGTGAAGTATCCTTTCCTCTCAGTTTTTTACAAACTTAAAAAAATCGTTTGGGATTGTCGTCTGGTCTAACCAATGTTCGGGGTTGGTCCGGTATCCTAACAATGCCACCATCTCCCTTGTGTTTATCATTCCCGTGTAATTATCCAGCTTCTTCTTAAATACATCTACTTTATGCAATCAAACATGATCCCTTTCGGTGGAAATATCTCTGGAAGCAGTGTCAGAGGGCGGAGGTCCAGTTGGTCTACGGGGCAGCTAATTCTGTAAAGTAAGAGGGGATGGAGGCTAGGGCAGTTGCATGCTCTTCCTGTAGGATGCGGGTGGTGAGGGATACCACTGGTGTCCCCGCTGACTATACCTGCGGGAAGTGCACCCAACTCCAGCTCCTCAGAGACCGTGTTAGGGAACTGGAGCTGGAGCTGGATGAACTTTGGATCATCCGGAAGGCAGAGGGGGTTATCGAGAAGAGTTACAGGGAGGTAGCCACACACAAGGTACTGAACAAGAGTAGCTGGGTTACAGTCAGGGAAAGGAAAACTAACAGGCAGACAGTGCAGGGATCCCTCGTGGCCATTCCCCTTCAAAACAAGTATACCGTTTTGGATGCTGTTGGGGGGATGACCTACCGGGGGAAGGCCCTAGCGGCCAGGTCTCTGGCACTGAGTCTGGCTCTGGGGCTCAGAAGGGAAGGGGGGAGAATAGAAAAGCAATACTAATAGGAGACACAATGGTTAGGGCAATAGATAGGAGATTCTGTGGTTGCGAGCGAGGCTCCCGGAAGGTATATTGCCTACCGGGTGCCAGGGCCAGGGATGTCTCGGATCGTGTCTTCAGGATCCTGAAGGGGGAGGGTGAGCAGCCAGAAGTCGTGATGCACATTGGTACCAACGACATAGGTAGGAAAAGGGGTGTGGAGGTAATAAACAAGTTTAGGGAGTTAGGCTGGAAGTTAAAGGCCAGGACAGACAGAGTTGTCATCTCTGGTTTGTTGCCGGTGCCACGTGATAGCGAGGCTAGGAATAGGGAGAGAGTGCAGTTGAACACATGGCTGCAGGAATGGTGTAGGAGGGAGGGCTTCAGGTATTTGGATAATTGGAGCGCATTCTGGGGAAGGTGGGACCTGTACAAGCAGGACGGGTTTCATCTGAACCAGAGGGGCACCAATATCCTGGGGGGTGGTTTTCTAGTAGTCTTCAGGAGGGTTTAAACTAATTTGGCAGGGGAATGGGAACCGGATTTGTAGTCCAGCAACTAAGGAAGCCGATATTCAGGATGCCAAAGCACGTAGTGATACAGTGGGGAAGGTGACACTGACTAAGGAGAGTACTTGCAGGCAAGGAGATGGGTTGAAGTGTGTATACTTCAATGCAAGAAACATCAGGAATAAGGTGGGTGAACTTAAGGCATCGATCGGTACTTGGGACTACGATGTAGTGGCCATCACGGAAACTTGGATAGAAGAGTGGCAGAAATGGTTGTTGGAGGTCCCTGGTTATAGATGTTTCAACAAGATTAGGGAGGATGGTAAAAGAGGTGGGGGTCGGGGGGCATTGTTAATCAGAGATAGTATAACAGCTGCAGAAAGGCAGTTCGAGGGGTATCTGCCTACTGAGGTAATGTAGATTGAAGTCAGAAATAGGAAAGGAGCAGTCACCTTGTTGGGAGTTTTCTATAGGCCCCCCCAATAGCAGCAGAGATGTGGAGGAACAGGTTGGGAAACAGATTTTGGAAAGGTGCAGAAGTCACAGGGTAGTAGTCATGGGTGACTTCAACTTCCCAAACATTGAGTGGAAACTCTTTAGATCAAATAGTTTGGATGGGGTAGTGTTTGTGCAGTGTGTCCAGGAAGCTTTTCTAACACAGTATGCAGATTGTCCGACCAGAGGGGAGGCCATATTGGATTTGGTACTTGGTAATGAACCAGGGCAGGTGATAGATTTGTTAGTGGGGGAGCATTTTGGAGGTAGTGACCACAATTCTGTGACTTTCACTTTAGTAATGGAGAGGGATAGGTGCGTGCAACAGGGCAAGGTTTACAATTGGGGAAGGGTAAATACAATGCTGTTAGACAAGAATTGAAGTGCATAAGTTGGAAACATAGGCTGTCAGGGAAGGACACAAGTGAAATGTGGAACTTATTCAAGGAACAGGTACTGCGTGTTTTTGATATGTATGCCCCTGTCAGGCAGGGAAGAGATAGTCGAGTGAGGGAACCATGGTTGACAAGTGAGGTTGAATGTCTTGTTAAGAGGAAGAAGGAGACTTATGTAAGGCTGAGGAAACAAGGTTCAGACAGGGCGCTGGAGGGATACAAGACAGCCAGGAGGGAACTGAAGAAAGGGATTAGGAGAGCTAAGAGAGGGCATGAAAAATCTTTGGCGGGTAGGATCAAGGAAAACCCCAAGGCCTTTTACACATATGTGAGAAATATGAGAATGAATAGAGTGAGGGTAGGTCCGATCAAGGACAGTAGCGGGAGATTGTGTATTGAGTCTGAAGAGATAGGAGAGGTCTTCTATTTTTCTTCAGTATTTACAAACGAGAGGGGCCATATTGTTGGAGAGGACAGTGTGAAACAGACTGGTAAGCTCGAGGAGATACTTGTTAGGAAGGAAGATGTGTTGGGCATTTTGAAAAACTTGAGGATAGACAAGTCCCCCGGGCCTGACGGGATATATCCAAGGATTCTATGGGAAGCAAGAAATGAAATTGCAGAGCCATTGGCAATGATCTTTTCGTCCTCGCTGTCAACAGGGGTGGTATCAGAGGATTGGAGAGTGGTGAATGTCGTGCCCCTGTTCAAAAAAGGGAATAGGGATAACCCTGGGAATTACAGGCCAGTTAGTCTTACTTCAGTGGTAGGCAAAGTACTGGAAAGGGTACTGAGGGATAGGATTTATGAGCATCTGGAAAGACACTGCTTGATTAGGGATAGTCAGCACGGATTTGTGAGGGGTAGGTCTTGCCTTACAAGTCTTATTGACTTCTTTGAGGAGGTGACCAAGCATGTGGATGAAGGTAAAGCAGTGGATGTAGTGTACATGGATTTTAGTAAGGCAATTGATAAGGTCCCCCATGGTAATCTTATACAGAAAGTAAGGAGGCATGGGATAGTGGGAAATTTGGCCAGTTGGATAACAAACTGGCTAACCGATAGAAGACAGAGAGTGGTGGTGGATGGCAAATATACAGCCTGGAGCCCAGTTACCAGTGGCGTACCGCAGGGATCAGTTCTGGGTCCTCTGCTGTTTGTGATTTTCATTAACGACTTGGATGAGGGAGTTGAAGGGTGGGTCAGTAAATTTGCAGATGATACGAAGATTGGTGGAGTTGTGGATAGTGAGGAGGGCTGTTGTCGGCTTCAAAGAGACATAGATAGGATGCAGAGCTGGGCTGAGAAGTGGCAGATGGAGTTTAACCCTGACAAGTGTTAGGTTGTCCATTTTGGAAGGACAAATATGAATGCGGAATACAGGGTTAACGGTAGGGTTCTTGGCAATGTAGAGGAGCAGAGAAATCTTGGGGTCTATGTTCATAGATCTTTGAAAGTTGCCACTCAAGTGGATAGAGCTGTGAAGAAGGCCTATGGTGTGCTAGCGTTCATTAGCAGAGGGATTGAATTTAAGAGCCGTGAGGTGATGATGCAGCTGTACAAAACCTTGGTCAGGCCACATTTGGAGTTCTGTGTGCAGTTCTGGTCACCTCATTTTAGGAAGGATGTGGAAGCTTTGGAAAAGGTGCAAAGGAGATTTACCAGAATGTTGCCTGGAATGGAGAGTAGGTCTTACGAGGAAAGGTTGAGGGTGCTACGCCTTTTCTCATTAGAACAGAGAAGGATGAGGGGCGACTTGATAGAGGTTTATAAGATGATCAGGGGAATAGATCGAGTAGACAGTCAGAGACTTTTTCTCCGGGTGGAACAAACCATTACAAGGGTACATAAATTTAAGGTAAATGGTGGAAGTTATAGGGGGGATGTCAGAGGTAGGTTCTTTACCCAGAGAGTAGTGGGGGCATGGAATGCACTGCCTGTGGAAGTAGTTGAGTCGGAAACGTTAGGGACCTTCAAGCGGCTATTGGATAGGTACATGGATTAGGGTAGAATAATGAAGTGTAGATTAATTTCTTCTTAAGGGCAGCACGGTAGCATTGTGGATAGCTCCAATTGCTTCACAGCTCCAGGGTCCCAAGTTCGATTTCGACTTGGGTCACTGTCTGTGTGGAGCCTGCACATCCTCCCCGTGAGTGCATGGGTTTCCTCCGGGTGCTCCGGTTTCCTCCCACAGTCCAAAGATGTGGAGGTTGGGTGGATTGGCCATGATAAATTGCCCTTAGTGTCCAAAATTCTATGATTAACCTAGGACAAACGTTCGGCACAACATCATGGGCCGAAGGGCCTGTTCTGTGCTGTATTTCTCTATCTATCTCCTAGACGTCTACCCAGCAAATGTCTTCATAATCTTAAGAACACCATTGGGTCACACCTCAGTCTCTTTGCCAGATAAAAGGGCCCCGAGTCTGTTCACTCTTTCTTGATAGTTATAATCATGATATTCTAATCAATATATTCTAGACATGATTCTTGTCAATTGTTTTGCACCTGGTCCAGTGCCACAAGATAACATGGAGACCAGGGCTGCAGAGCGGCACGATGGCACAGTGGTTAGCACCGTTGTTTCACAGCGCCAGGGACCCAGGTTCGATTCCCTGCTTGGGTCACTGGCTGTGCGGAGTCTGCACGTTCTCTCTGTGTCTGTGTGGGTTTCCTCTGGGTGCTCCGGTTTCCTTCCACAAGTCCCGAAAGATGTGCTTGTTAGGTGAATTCTCCCTCAGTGTACCCGAACAGGCGCCGGAATGTGGCGACTCGGGGATTTTCACAGAAACTTCATTGCAGTGTTAATGTAAGCCTACTTGTGACAATAAACATTATTGTTATTATTGTCTTCTAAATGGGGTCAAAGCAGGATTCACTTTCAGTTAACAAGTATCTGCTTTTCATCTTTGCTGCTGTACAAATGATCGCCAGGGCTTGATTTCCTTTTTGGATGATCTTATTGATCTGACCTGTAATGGAACTCTTTCGGATGCTGTGGCAACACATAATTTGTAAAATGGCAGCAATTAATACGAGACAGAGTAAGTGAATCGGTTATTCTTTATTCCCAGTGGGTGGGACCTCCAAACAAATGATAAACGTTTTCAAATTGTTCTTTCGACACAAGACAGGGAATAGCAGCAAATTAATTAGGATCACAAATAACATTATCTTGCATTCACAATAAACCATTTGATATATTAACTCAATTCTGCTTCCTGTACAGATTTATATGTCGACTCCGCCTCCTGTTAATTGTCAACTGTGATTGGGGGCAGCACTGTCACATCAGTCAGACGATTGTGTGTTTAATTTTATTCCAGTGAATGGAGCACAGAATCTGACATTTTATAAATTCTTTCACGGGATGCGGGTGTCACTGGACAGACCAGCATTTGTTGCCCATCCCTAATTGTCCTTGAGAAGGTGATGGTGAGCTGCCTTCTTGAACCACTGCAGTCCATGTGGTGTAGGTGCACCCACAGAGCTGTTAGAGATGGAGATTCGGGATCATGACCCAACGACAGTGAAGGATCGGCCGATATATTCCCACGTCAAGATGATGAAAGCTGGAGGGAAACCTGCAGGTGGTGTGTTCCCATGTACCTGCTGTCCTTCTCCTTCTAGGTGGTGCAGGCCGAGTGTTTGGAAGGTGCTATTGAATGAGGCTCGTCAAGTTACTGCCGTGCATCATTTTGATGTCACACACTGTCATTGAACATCAATGGTGCAAGGAGTGAATGCTTAAATTTATGGTTGGGGTGCCAATGAATCATAGAATCCCTACAGTGCAGAAGCAGGACATTCAGCCCATTGAGCTTGCACCACTCCTCTGAAAGAGCACCCCACCAATGCCCAATCCCCTCTCTATCCCCATAACCCCAGCTGGGGGTAGTTTATCATGGCCAATCCACCTAACCTGCACATCTTTGGATGTGGGAGGAAACCAGAGCACCTGGAGGAACCCACGCAGATGCGGGGACAACGTGCAAACTCCTCACAGTCACCCGAGAACTGAACCCAGGTCCCTGGCACTGTGCTGCCCAAAACCGGCTGCTTTTTCCTGGATGGTGTCAAACTACTGGAATGTTGTTGGAGCTGCACTCATCCAGGCAAGTGGAGTGACGAGGCAGTGCTGCACTGTCAGAAGTAGTGATTTCTGAATGAGATCTTAAACTGAGGTCGTATCTGGCCAATTAGGTGGATGTAAAAGATCTCAGGGCAGCATGTTGAAGACCAGGGATATTCTCCCAAGTGACCTGGACCAAAATTGATCCCTCACCCAACATCAGCAGGAATATTATTTTGCCATTATCACCGTGTTCCTTGTGGGATCTTGCTGTGCAAAAACTAGATGATTCATTTCTTAAATTACAACAGTGACTGCACTAAAACATTATTGAGCTGGTTTTAAAGTATTTTGGTGCATCTCGAAGTTGTGAAAGGCACTATAGATGAACACAAGCTTAGATTTTCCTCCCAATTTACCTCCAGCCATCTGAACCGTGTTTTCCCATTGTACTGGTATGTTGTAATATCACACAACTTCACGGAGGTGAGCTCAATCCTAGAGTTTGCCATTGCTCCCGGACAGTAAGAAGTCTTACAACACCAGGTTAAAGTCCAACAGGTTTGTTTCAAATCACTAGCTTTCGGAGCACAGCTCCTCCCTCAGGTGAATGAAGAGGTATGTTCCAGAAACATAAATAGAGACAAAATCAAAGATGCCAGACAATGCTTTGAATGCAAGCATTTGCAGGTAATTAAGTCTTTACAGATCCCGACGGAGAGAGGTAACTTTAGGTTAAAGAGGTGTGAATTGTCTCAAGCCAGGACAGTTGGTAGGATTTTGCAAGTCCAGGCCAGATGGTTGGATCCCAGGTCCCGGTTGAGGCCGTACTCATGTGTGAGGAACTTGGCTATTAGTTTCTGTTCGGCGATTCTGCATTGTCGCGCGTCCTGAAGGCTGCCTTGGAGAACGCTTAGCCGGAGATCGGAGGCTGAATGCCCTTGACTGCTGAAGTGTTCCCTGGCTGAATGAAATTAAATGAAAATCGCTTATTGTCACAAGTAGGGTTCAAATGAAGTTACTATGAAAAGCCCCTAGTTGCCACATTCCGGTGCCTGTTCGGGGAGGTTGGTACTGGAATTGAACCCGCGCTGCTGGCCTGCTTTAAAAGTCAGTTATTTAGCCCTGTGCTAAACAAACCCCTTGGACTGGAAGGGAGCATTCCTGCCTGACGATTGTCGCGCGATATCCGTTCATCCGTTATCGCAGCGTCTGCATGGTCTCGCCAATGTACCGTGTTGGCGAGACCATGCAGACGCTGCAACAACACATGAATGGACATTGCGTGACAATCGCCAGGCAGGAATGTTCCCTTCCATTCGGGGAACACGTCAGCAGTCAAGGGCATTCAGCCTCTGATCTCCGGGTAAGCGTTCTCCAAGGCGGCCTTCAGGACACGCGACAACGCAGAATCACCGAGCAGAAACTTATCACCAAATTCCGCACATGAGTACGGCCTCAACCGGGACCTGGGATTCATGTCCAATTACATTCACCCCCCACCATCTGGCCTGGGCTTGCGAAAGCCTACCAACTGTCCTGGTTTGAGACAATTCACACCTCTTTAACCTGGTGTTTCCCCTCTCTCTGGATCAGTAAAGACTTAATTACCTGCTAATGCTCGCATTCTAAGCATTGTCTGGCAACTTTGACTTTGTCTGTATATATGTTTCTGGAACCTACCTCTTCATTCACCTGAGGAAGGAGCGGTGCTTCGAAAGCTAGTGATTTGAAACAAACCTGTTGGACTTTAACCTGGTGTTGTAAGACTTCTTACTGTGCTCACCCCAGTCCAACGCCGGCATCTCCACATCATTGCTCCCGGAGTTAATGGGCCCAACCCAGCCTGATCGACAGCACAAAGGTCCCTCCCACTTGCACGGTGACTGATTGGGATCAGGTACAAAGCTAGAGTCAAACTCTTGGTAAGAAAGGAGGATTTAAGAACCAAGTAAAATTAGACAGTGATAAAAATAAAGTGAAGAATGAGATTGATGAGTGCATTCGTGTGAAGTGGATTCTGATTTGAAAATTAGCTTAGCAGCAGTAAAACAGGTGCTTATGTGAGTGACAGAGAGGAGGTGAACAATGAACTTTAGAAATAGGTGTTGGAAGAGTAGAAGAGGTGAGTTCAAAGTGGAGAGATATATAATTTACATCAAATGCTCAAAGACTGGTCCAAGGTGTTGAGATACAATAATATTAAAGGGAAAAACCATATATCCATAGCAGGGTTAATTGGAGACAGTACGAGAAGAAAGAGAGAGAAACAGTTCCCCAGATGGACTCTTCCCAGTCTAAACCCTGCTGGTTTTCAGATACCTCCGGGCACTTTGAAGAACAGAACAACTCTCCGAAACCTAAGGATAACTCATTGATGGTAACTATTTGGCTGGTTTTAATTCTCAGTTGTACTGCGTGGGATGTTGTTTTGGGACAAGGGACATTTTTCTCAGAGTTTATGAATGCAGATAGACACGGTCAGGGTTAACTTCACGAGATAGTGTGTGCTCATTATTGTTAGTGTGTGCACTGTCTCTTGTACTCTTTTGTGTTGTGTTTCTTTTAAGCTCAGAAATACTCTTTTAAGGCTGATTACAAGACTGAATCTTTCCTCACATTATACACCACTAAGAACTGGTGTTGCAAGTTACCCTCACATTGAATATTGGCAAGGGTCTTAACACTAGGCCCCTTCAAGTTGAGCTGTGTTCGATCCTCTCACCCTGGCCGAATTAAATACAGATTGAGCTTGGGTTAGGGTATTCTTTGCCCATAGCCGACTTGGGGTAGTCCCAACTGTTGGGTTCACCCTCATAACTCCAGCAGAACCCTGGGACAGAAGAGCCTTTTCAACTTGCCCAGATTCGCTGATCTTCACTCCCCCCGCCCCCTCTGCTATTCTTCTGTCGCCATTTTAATCAGCCGAGCTCTCATTTCCTTTACCTCCTCCACTCCCGCACCCTTTGCCTGGCACCATCAGCCCCTTTACCAGTTCACTGTTCCAAACCTTCCGCACATACAGCACAAAACTTCTCTTTGTTGCATCCATTTTATCTGCTTAAATACTGTTAAACCTGACAGGTCATCAACCTGAAACAATGGAGAGAATTTAATGCCCGTCCCTGTGCTGGGGTTGACATGATAGGGGTGGTGTGTGTGCGCACATTTAATAAGACAGGATAGTGGCAAGTAGGCCTCCTGTCTCCCACGGCATTAAGAATTTCTGTCTGGCCACCAATTGAGGCCCTTAAGTTGACAAGCAATGCCTACTGGAGGGTCTCATCTCGCTGCGGCTGGTTACATAGGAACCAGGACAAACGAACCTGTGCGATATGGCTGCAGGTACCCATAGTGAGTCGTCCCCTGTTCAAATGCGCTCAGGGCCTGTTCGAGGGACTCACCACCAGGATGGGGGGGGGGGGGGGGGGGGCAGTAGGAAGCGAACCCAGTTCCCCCTGCCCAAAAGGCTCCCTGTCGTTATTCACCTAGTGGCATTGCCTTTTAAGGAAGCTGTCACCCTTTGATTGGCTGGCAGGAGGCCAGCTGCTGCCCCTGTCCCAAAGGAGCCACCAGTCCTCCAGATGGAGGCTGAGACACCAGTCGTTTCCATTGAATCCAGCCTGTGACCTCTTTCTCTCTCCTCTCCTCCGGAGTGTTTCCAGCATTCTCTCTCTGTTTCTATTGCAGATTAGGATCTGTGCCAGGTTATAAATGAGGTTCATTAACCATGGATTCTGTGTCAATGTTCACTTTAGCTTTGTGGCCGATGCTCTGAACGACCAATGAGAGTGTTGCACTGCAAGAATGCACTGAAGCTCGATACACTGTGGCTGGGAAAGTTTTTTAAAAATCAAAGGATTTCGATGAGGAGCCCGAGTTAGACAGTGCGATAAAATCTATTCTCCATGTAACATCTCCAGATTATACACTCTCATCTGCTTCATTCACCTGAGGAAGGAGCTGCGCTCCGAAAGCTTGTGTTTGAAACAAACCTGTTGGACTTTAACCTGGTGTTGTAAGACTTCTTACTGTGCTATTTTCTGAGACTGTGAAAATCTAACAATAAGCAGGATATACTCTATCAAAGGTAGTGCAAGGAGTTTGATGAAACGTGCTAAGTGTTCACTGAATAAGATCACACAGGCGATGTTCATTCGGGAGATAGAATTATGGAACAATGCTTAACCTCTGGCGAGAGTTACTCTTTATACTGAGTTCACACCTTAATATTAGCCGTCAATTTGCTGGTGCACAAATTGGCTACTGTGCATCCTGCATTAAAACAGAGACAACACCATTAATAGCCTCTGAAAGGCTCTTCTGGCCTTTGATAGTATTTGGGGGTGCCCACGTCATGTGGATGAACACAAGTGGCCTTCTTGCAGGGCCTAGTTCTGAAGAGTGCCTTCTGCAACATCACCCTGTGCCCAATGGTACTCCCCATCACCACTTGTTCACCTGCTCTACCTGTCAGCCCCACCTCTCCTCAGCCATCTTTGGAGCATAAGGTGCAACTAAGCCTGGCCAATCCACCTAACCTGCACATCTTTGGGCTGTGGGAGGAAACCGGAGCACCCGGAGGAAACCCACGCAAACACGGGGAGAACGTGCAGACTCCGCACAGACAGTGACCCCAGGCAGGAATTGAACCCGGGTCCCTGGCGCTGTGAGGCAGCAATGCTAACCTCCGTGCCGACCCTTAGAAGAGGAACTATCTGCTTCCACTGGTAAGTTACTAAAGTTTTCACTGGATCTCCATCAGCTACAGATCAAACACTGGCAACTCGAGATATGATCCTCCTTGTTTCAAACTTTAATGTCCAGAATTAACAGAGGAACTTGGCTTAAACCAGGGGCTGGATTAGCCCAGGGGGGCTAGACAGCTGGCTTGCAATGCAGAACAATGCCAGCAGCGCAGGTTCAATTCCAGTACTGGCCTCCCTGATATGGCGACTAGGGGCTTTTCACAGTAACTTCATTGAAGCCTACTTGTGACAATAAGCGATAATTATTACACTTGAGGTTTTATAAATGAAATGAAAAAAATGAAAATTGCTTATTGTCACGAGTAGACTTCAATTAAGTTACTGTGAAAAACCCCTAGTCGCCACATTCCGGCACCTGTTCGGGGAGGCTGGTACGGGAATCGAACCGTGCTGCTGGCCTGCTTGGTCTGCTTTAAAAGCCAGCGATTTAACCCAGTGTGCTAAACAGCCCCTTTCTCATGTGCCAGTTTATCTCAACATGCACTCACCAATCTTAACTAGACGCAGGAAAGATGTTTACTGTTGGGGGAATAAACATCTCCAATAAATCCAATCAGAAGTTCAGTAGAAACCTCTTTACCTAAGGAGAGGTGAGAAAGTGGTTTTCACAGCCACAGCGAATGGTTGAGGTGAATAGCAGAGATGTATTTAAGGAGAAGTTGGATGAACACGAGGGAAAAGGAATGCCAGGCTATGTTGATAGGAGTAGATGAAAAAGGAGAGGAGTTGTGTGTGAAGCATAAATACCATCACAGACCATTAGGCTGAGAGGTTGGTTTCAACGTTGTAAATTACGTGTAATGTCGCACTTTATAATGATCACTTGCTCATGGCTGGTGGTCAAGCTGCAGATAACAGAAGACACAGCAAGCACTATCACTTTTCAGATGCAGACCACGCTGTGTTTCTGCCAGTACTTGAGGTTTCTTTGAACCCACATTGCAAATCACCAAAGGAGCCACTTTCATCACAGGAATTTTAAAACAGGCGATTAGGTTTAATTTGATGTAATCCATTATTTTTCGGTGTGTTATTGCAATGCAGTTGTTCACATGTTCATTTTAATTGGGTGATGCAGAGCTATATCCTCAGGCCACCTCATGGCGTTTCAGAACTAATTAAAACTTCTTACAGCGCACTCACTGCTGTTATTTAGTCTGAAATTTGCAACAAGGCCTCAAATGCTAATGGAATATGGATAGTCAGTATAGTCTGGGGCATGGTGGTTGAAGAATTAATTTTATCCCAGAATGCTGGGAAAACAAGAAGGCACTTCTGACAGTGCGGCACTCCCTCAATACTGACCCTCTGACAGTGCGGCACTCCCTCAATACTGACCCTCTGACAGTGCGGCACTCCCTCAATACTGACCCTCTGACAGTGCGGCACTCCCTCAGTGCTGCCCCTCTGACAGTGCTGCACTCCCTACTACTGACCCTCTGACAGTGCAGCACTCGCTCAGTACTGACCCTCTGAGAGTGCATCACTCCCTCAGTACTGACCCTCTGACAGTGCAGCACTCCCTCAGTACTGACCCTCCGACAGTGCAGCACTCCCTCAGTACTGACCCTCTGACAGTGCAGCACTCCCTCAGTACTGACCCTCTGACAGTGCAGCACTCCCTCAGTACTGACCCTCTGACAGTGCAGCACTCCCTCAGTACTGACCCTCCGACAGTGCATCATTCCCTCAGTACTGACCCTCTGACAGTGCAGCACTCCCTCAGTACTGACCCTTTGACAGTGCAGCGCTCCCTCAGTACTGACCCTCTGACAGTGCGGCACTCCCTCAGTGCTGACCCTCTGACAGTGCAGCGTTCCCTCAGTACTGACCCTCTGACAGTGCAGCACTCCCTCAGTACTGACCCTCTGACAGTGCAGCACTCCCTCAGTACTGACCCTCTGACAGTGCAGCACTCCCTCAGTACTGACCCTCCGACAGTGCATCATTCCCTCAGTACTGACCCTCTGACAGTGCAGCACTCCCTCAGTACTGACCCTTTGACAGTGCAGCGCTCCCTCAGTACTGACCCTCTGACAGTGCGGCACTCCCTCAGTGCTGACCCTCTGACAGTGCAGCGTTCCCTCAGTACTGACCCTCTGACAGTGCAGGACTCCCTCAGTATCGACCCTCTGACAGTGCAGCACTCCCTCAGTACTGACCCTCTGACAGTGCGGCACTCCCTCAGTACTGACCCTGTGACAGTGCAGCACTCCCTCAGTACTGACCCTCTGACAGTGCAGCATTCCCCCAGTACTGACCCTCTGACAGTGCAGCACTCCCTCAGTACTGACCCTCTGACAGTGCAGCACTCCCTCAGTACTGAATCACCTTTGACACCAGCATTGAGTGACTAAACTAGATTAGGAGCTCTGATCACTGGAGTGTGGTTTGAACCCATGACCTTCAGGCTCACATCACAACCTTCTGAGCCAAAGCCGTTGCACCTGAACTTTCGGCAAAGACCTTAACGAAATAAATGTTTGAAAACAACTGCTAGGAAATGAATTGCTTACCTCTTTACTTCAAGATAAAGTATCTGTTTAATCTCAGAGCGACACAGGTACAGTTGATCATTGCTTGCTTCAGTTAATGAGGGATGAAATGTGTTCAAACCAAGGAACATGAGCAATATCTCACTGCAACACGCTCATATTCTATTAATTCCCTACTTTTCAAACTTGTACAATTATGAAGATTAGAAGGTTATGGTTAATTTGAATTTTGTGTTCCACTTTCTTAAGGTACAACACTCCCTAATTCAACCAATTTCTATTCGTACATACAAATGGAGGAACACATCTATCAAGGGGTAATCTCTACCTCATCATCTACAATTCCTAGCCCAATGATGTGGCTCTACCAGCAAAGACTGATCCATGCATTAGGTGTGGGAGCAGATGGCGGGTTGATATCTGGTAAGGTACGGTCTCTGTCCACAGTGACAGAAGAGAGGAGATCAGCGGGTGTGCAGGGGGGAAAAGAGGGGGTTGCGGAGAACCCGGACAGGAGAGGGGGAACGAAACAGTCAGCCCTGACCACCAGCTCCATTGTTCCAGTGTTGGGTTTGTCGGATATTTGTCCATGTTCAGCAGCTGGGTTGGAACTACCCGTTGATTCGACTCGATGAAAAATGTGGACTATAAACTAACACAAAGATTGCACAAATTAATCACTGACAACCCTCCACAACACAGGTGTATTTCTACTCACAGGTGTATGTCTCTCTCCAGCAAGTACATGGGAGCTTATTATTTGTGTAGATGTTTCGTTCCCATTTGAGCTGTGATGCAGCAGCTGGTCTAAACAGCACTGTCTCCACATTGAGACATAGGTTTGCATGCAACATTTATAAACCGACAGCTTTAAGAATGTACAGTCGATAGAGACAGAGCCATAAAGATCTATGTACAACTGCATTTCCTACAGGGGTAAAGTGGCTTGTACTCACACTTTTCAATTTTAAAAATTTAACAAAAGTTACAGTTGTTTATGGGTTATTGATGCCTGAGGGGGGGGGGGGGGGGGGGGGGGGGGGGGGGAGAGAGAGAGAGAGAGAGAGAGAGAGGTGCAGGGTTAGGGTGTGCAGTAGGTTTTCCAAGTCTTCCTCTTTGGCACCAGACTCCTGTCACAGCCAAGCTTCATTTCTCATTGTCCACACAAGCAAGAACGATGGCTGACCTGCTGGGAATATAGACCTGAAACAACACAGAGACTACAATTAGAGTCATATCAAGGAACACACGTGGAATGGGAGCTGAACCCAGCTGCTGGTGGAATGGGACATAACCCTTGATCTGTTGCTGATATGGCAATCGATTCTTGTCCTGCTCGCTAGCTTCAAACGAAAGTTTAGAGGTGGGTGGCGTATCTAAATTTTGGAATTGAAGTGGTTGAATGGGGATTTCGGCGAGTAGTTGAAATACTTGTGGTGCAGATGCAGAGAAAGCTTTTCCCTGGTGGAGTCAGGAAACACAACAGGTCAAGGAAATCTGAAACTCTCTTCCTCCAAAAGGCTGCAGAGGCTGGGAGGAAATGGGAGTTTCAACAAGGCAGAGGTGAACAGGCTTTCAACAGGAATCATGGATTATGAAGGAATGGCGGGAAGTAGGGGCGACGTTCAGATCAGCTGTAATCTCCTCAAAGGTTGAACAGCTGAGAGTGGCTGACCGGACCCCTTCCTGTTCCTATGTCATCGCCAACATTTTCAAACAAAAATCTCAAATGTGCAGGCAAAACAAAAATAAACAGGTGACCTTTTAATCAACTTCAGCATCAAATCTGAAATATAATCCATCAAATGCAATCAAAATCCAACAGTCCTAAAAATAGCGACGCTTCAGTTATTACAGAAAATATGACCCTCAAGGGCAGCCAAGGTCTTCAGTTTCTCCCCCGCACCAGTCCTGGAGCTCTCTGTTCCAACATAAAATGCTGCATAAAATACTGGGCAGCTCATCAATATTTCAGGAGGTCCTGTGTCTATCTTGGGAGGTCGCGCACTCTGCACAATAGATTTTAAAAATAAATCAAACTGTGACTCCATTTGTTGAAGTAATTCATTGCTGTTCAGGAAGGACGAAATGAACGGGAACCATGCAGAAATACTTTTATACCGGTGCCAATGGGAGGCTGCTGATATTGTCTGTGGCACCCTGTCCTGTCTGACTGGAGTCAGAGGTCAGTCAGAAGGCCGGTGAATGTTTTGCGTGAGCTCAGGCTAGTTTCCTGCAACAGGGGACCATGCTGTTAGATTTAACAATGAGGCAGATTTAATTCACAGCCTAACGGTGTGTGAATATTTATCTAATAGCATTCCTGATACGGTCGTGTACATTGTTGTGTTTGAAAGGGGGAGTCGGGAAACGGGTATTAAGATGCCCGATAAAGTCAACTCAAACTGGTTGAAACAGGGACTTTCCACAGTCAATTCTGTTATAAAAGCAAACTAATGCGGACGCTGGTGTGTGGGGCTGATCAAGCTGGAAGGTTTGTTTAATCCGCAGCCCACGAGAGCTGGGGACAGAGGGTGCCCACTAAGGATGACGTGGACTGCAAATTGCAGTCTTCACATGCATGAGGTCTGCCTCGCCTGTCACAAGGTGAAGCCATTGTTTAATCAACTCCCTGACCCTTGGCTGGTGAATCGATTGTGCAAATTTAGTCAGCATGACAACGCATGAGTGTGCCACTGATTAGCACCCGATTGTTAACCTGTTGGAAGCCTAGCCCTCAAGCATTGAAGTGCAAGGCTAATACTCATGTCTACATAACAGAGAAGTGACACAAATGTGGCCCCCAATGCAAGGTGTTATGGTGAAATTGTTCATCAGTCAGATAGGGGGCAGTGTCTCGATCCCCTGGGAGATTACAATGCAGGTCCATTGAATGCACTCAACTGCTCTCATTCCTCACCCTAGCGGGAGTCATGCGGCCCATTGAAGCCCCCAAAGGTCGAGGCCCTTCAGTCAGGTGGAGTTGAGCGGGGTAACTATGGTGAAGAGCTGTGTGACAGGGGAGGGAGTGAGGCTCATTGGGAAGGAGCTCACCAAGGGGGATGTGCATGGGTGGATGTCCCAGATCGTGGCGGGGCTGTGGGTCAGAGCTTGTCAGAACTCCTCTTCGCTCACTCTGATGTTCTCTTCCTTTCAGTTTTTGAGGCAGGGCCCATTGATCCTTCGGGAACACAGCCACAGATGGTGGAGTCTGGGAGGAGACATTTCCAGTCACCGGTATTCTGGCACAGAACTTCCGACCTCCAAATATCGGAGATTCAGTGTCAGAGAAGATTACGTCAGTCCCGGTGGTATTGTGCACTTATGTCATAGAATTTACAGTGCAGAAGGAGGCCATTCGGCCCATCAAGTCTGCACCGGCTCTTGGAAAGAGCACCCTACCCAAGGTCAACACCTCCACCTTATCCCCATAACCCAGTAACCCCACCCAACACTTGACTTGGAACAAGGACTGGGGAGGTGTTTAAAAGGAGTGCCCGCCCTGCTGATTGCAAAGATTAGCTTTCCTGGAGCGAGCGAATCAGAGGCAAGTTGCCATGGACATGGCATGAATCCCGTGGAAAAAATACAGGTTTATTAAAGAGGCTAAATACACAGTCAGTTTTCCCATTGGCACCGGCAGGATTCCATCCAGTTGTCCCAGGGTCCTGATCAATATTTATCCCTCAATCAACATCACAAAGGCGAACTACCCTGTCAATAGCACATTGCTGATTGTGGGAGCTTGCTGTGAGGAAATTGGCTGCCATGTTTCCCACATGACAACAGCGATCACACTTCCAAAGTATTTCATTGGCTGCAAAGTGCTGTGCTGCTGAAAGTCGCTGAAGAAATGCGAGAGAAAATATGGAGCGGGGACTGAATGACGAACCTGCTTCATTTGCCAAATAGCCTACGCAAAAAAAAGTAGAACAAACTTTACTTAAAGTAAGCCAAGCAAGAAGGGCAGAGAGAATTGATACAGTCTGCATGGAGACTGTGATCTCTCACAAAGTTCTGATCAATGGCTGTTTTCATCCCAAGGCTATTTGGAAACCGGGGACGCACTCCAGCCGGGGTAGCAATCTGTGTTTAATGGTTTTCAACCATGCCGAGTTACTTTAACATTTTAGTAAACGACTGAAAATAATTGCTGCAGGAATTTTCCCAATAGGAGAGCTTTGGGTGAGCAAAGAAAATAACTTAGCAAAGCAACAATCATTTCTAAAAGGCATTTTAATTGGACTGGCATGCTGGCAGAGGACAATAATCCTGCATGGAGAGCAGAGTGTTCTAACTGATAGACTGTGCAAGGGATTAATGGTCATTAGTTTTTACAGTCAGACACTGGTCCAGATGTAAGCTGAACCCAATCCTGCTGTGCATCATCAGCATCCCCAAGTTCAATTACAGCCACCATTGGTTATTTAATGTGCAGCTGAGGAAGGATATATTGATCTCGGAGGCTGTGCCACGCAGGGTCAGCAGAATGGTTCTGGGGGAGAGAAGGGTTCAATTGCGAGGATGGGTTGTACAGATAGGTGTGTATTTCTTCACGTACAGATTGAGGGATGATTGAATTGAAGTGTTTAAGGTGGCTAAAGGGATTGATAGGATTGATGGAGAGGAATTATTTCCTCTGGTTGAGATTGGGAGGGGGGCTGCGGGGTCCAGAACGAGAGGCATAAGTTTAAAATCAGACCACGCTGCTTGGGGGCAATGTCTGGACACACAAAGGTTAGTGGAATTCCTCCGTTGCCAAACCTGTTGAAGCTGCGGGGTCAATCAAAAATGTTGAAACGGAGGTTTTTGTTCGCTGAGGTTATTAAAAGCTGCGCACCAATGTGGGGGGATGGAGTTAAGATGGCGATCAGTTATTAGCCACAAGTTCCTTTACGAATTACCGAAAATCTGTGTTCTCTGGTTACTGAGCCTCCGGCCAACGGAAACAATTTCTCCTCATCTACTCCAACCCGTCACCTCTGTCGAGTTACACTTGGGCGGTTTCTGCTTGAAGGAGGGCAATCCCAGTGTCTCTGCACATTCCTAGTACCTCGCCAGTAAATCGCTCTCCAAGTCCCACACATCTTACCTGAAACCTGGTGTCCAGAACTGAACACAATATACCAGATGGGGCCTAACCAGTGATTTTAAGAAGGTTTTTGCCAAGTTCCCTGCTTGGGTTTATAAAGCAGACAATTCCATAATGCTTTCTTTAAAAAGCAGATTCACCGACTTGCCACCTTTAAAGATTTACCGTGCCCCGTTCCCGCACCGCTTTAAAATTGTAGCCCAGATTCTTTGGAAAGCCGAATTAAGGCTGCGACTAGACACAATGATTAATAAATACAATCAACACCGTGTAGTTGGCACAGATAGTAGACTCCAAGATTAAAAATAAATGGTTCAGTTGGGAGTACGAAAAGGGAATTGTGCAGAATGACAGAAAGCCCATACCTCCCCCCAAGGGACCAGGTACGATTTTCTCTGTCACTGCGTCTTTGTAACTTGTTGACATTTTCTGAAGGAGATGATTTAATGAAGGTAGAACTTACTAGGATTCTAACTATGGTCATATCTCAAACCCCGAATAACACACACCATAGATCTAGGTATAGAAACAGGTTCAGGCAAATGAACACACCATCGGCACACTTAAACAATCATCTCCCAAAATCTGAAATCTTAGTTTTGATTTTTTAAAAATAGTTTTCCAATTAAGGGGCGATTTAACGTGGCCAATCCACCTAACCTGCACATCTTTGGCTTGTGGGGGTGAGACCCACGCAGACACGGGGAGAATGTGCAAACTCCACACGGACAGTGACCAGGGGCCGGGATCGAACCCGGGTCCTCGGCGCTGTGAGGCAGCAGTGCTAACCACTGCGCCAGCGTGCCGCCATCAATTGACATCTTAAAGACCGAGATCAACATTTTTTGGGGGCAAGTACGGTGTATCGAGGGATACAGAACTATGACAGGTAAACGTGGCTGGGATACAGCCTGTTGTTCCTATGTTCAGACCAATCTGAGCATGTGCAGGACCCGGGCTCAGACCGAGGCTTTCCAGGTGCTGAGCAGCCTGCTCGGCTGTCATTCCCCTTTTCCCAACTCCCACACCAACCCTCATTCACCTTACCTTCAAGGAATTTTCACAACTGTGCAAAGTTCCATAATTCAGGAGCTGGGAAAGGAATAAAAAGCAAGAAATAAAGAAATAGGGGAGGAGTGAAGAAAGCATGCGCAGGAAACCCGGGGTGAGGAAAACAATTATGGATTAAAATAAAGTTAGCAGCAAGGCATAGCAGGAAATAAAGTCGACATAATACTTCGAACTGAACACATGCAAGGGAGACAGATGTTGAGAAGTGTAGGGAATCAGGGACAGGATGTAGAATTCCAAATTTTAAATTATACATAAATAAATAAACTGGGAGAGTTTGAATGTTAATTTCAAAAATTATTTATACTAAAATTAAGTGTATTATTCCCGGATGTGACTGAATGAATGCTTAAATACAGCCTCTGGGTCTGCTACAAGGTCCAGGCACCACTAGGTGGCAGAGGAACATCATGTGTGAGATGAGTGAAGCACAGTCCCTCCACATCTGCGAGTCTGGGTGCGATTGAACGGCCACGCTGAACCCGTAAAGCTGCTGACCGCAGAGCAGCGGGGCCAATAGACCCGGGAGACCCTGCTGCCCAGATCTATCCCGGCTTGCAATGCCTCGAGAAATCGTGGGATTTTTGGCAAATCTGTATATTAGAGCGAGACAGTTAGCCTCATGTTAATGTGCAGTTTCCCGAGGTACCTGAGGCGTTGGGATTTATCGCCTTTGCCTCGGAGACCTCGGGCGAGTGACTCTCAGTGCTGGTCTCCACAAACAGGCACCAGACAGGATGGTATTCCTGGGGGTCTACCAAGGGATTGGATGCCCCAGGTGCTTCTGCTTTGGGCAAGGGGCACAAGTGGCACTGCCAGCTGGCAGGTTAGCTGCCAAGGTGCCAAGCTGGCATTTGTGCGCAGTGGCGATTGGGTCGGGTTGCCTGCGAGGGCCCTGAGGATCCTCCAGTTGTGTGTTAGGACGTGGGGGGTATTGGGGTGGGATCCCGAGATCAGGACACCATTTAAAAATGGCGTGCCGTCCTCTCTCTACAATAAGGAGTTCCAGTGAGCGGAGCTCCACAGTGCGGGGCTGTGTGCCATCTCGGCAGCGCGTTCCCCACTGAGAGTCCCTATCTAACCCGAGTGCTGTTTATTGCCGTTATGTTTCTCGGCACTGTGAAATACCCGGCTACGTGCGCTCGCTTAAATCCCGTCCTCTGTGTCTAATCTCAGCTTTCACAAACTCCTCTGCTAACTCTGCTTGGGGATATTCATGGACCATTTATTCATGGGCCTTACAGCTCAAACTGCCCCCACCCTCACATTCCTTTCATTGTGAAGGGAGTATGGACCAAAGTCAATTGAAAATAAAACACTCGCTTCATTCATCTTGACTGTCAGTCAAAGCAGCTCCCACCTGCCCCATCTCTTGAAGTTACAATTCTGTTTGATTCCAAAGAACAAAGGAAAGTACAGCACAGGAACAGGCCCTTCGGCCCTCCAAGCCCGTGCCGACCATGCTGCCCGTCTAAACTAAAATCTTCTACACTTCCGGGGTCCGTATCCCTCTATTCCCATCCTATTCATGTATTTGTCAAGTTGCCCCTTAAATGTCACCATCGTCCCTGCTTCCACCACCTCCTCCGGCAGCGAGTTCCAGGCACCCACTACCCTCTGTGTAAAAAACCTGCTTCATACAACTCCTCTAAACCCTGCTCCTCGCACCTTAAACCAACGCTCCTAGTAATTGAGGTGTCAGGAGGGAGTGTGGAGATTGGGTGTCGAAAGGGAGTGTGCAGATTGGGTGTATCAGAGGGAGTGTGGAGATTGGGTGTATCAGAGAGAGTGTGGAGATTGGGTATCAGAGGGAGTGTGGAGATTGGGTGTCAGAGGGGGTGTGGAGATTGGGTGTCAGAGGGAGTGTGGAGATTGGGTGTATCAGAAGAGAGCGTGGAGATTGGGTGTATCAGAGGGAGTGTGCAGATTGGGTGTATCAGAAGGGAGTGTGGAGATTGGGTGTATCAGAGGGAGTGTGGTGATTGGGTGTATCAGAGGGAGTGTGAAGATTGGGTGTATCCGAAGGGAGTGTGGAGATTGGGTGTATCCGAAGGGAGTGTGCAGATTGGATGTATCAGAGGGAGTGTGGAGATTGGGTGTATCAGAGGGAGTGTGGAGATTGGGTGTATCAGAGAGATGTGTGCAGATTGGGTGTATCAGAAGGGAGTGTGCAGATTGGGTGTATCAGAGGGAGTGTGCAGATTGGGTGTATCAGAGGGAATGTGCAGATTGGGTGTCAGAGGGAGTGTGCAGATTGGATGTATCAGAGGGAGTGTGGAGATTGGGTGTCAGAGGGAGTGTGCAGATTGGGTGTCAGAGGGAGTGTGAAGATTGGATGTATCAGAGGGAGTGTGGAGATTGGGTGTATCAGAGGGAGTGTGGAGATTGGGTGTATCAGAGGGAGTGTGCAGATTGGGTGTATCAGAGGGATGTGTGCAGATTGGGTGTATCAGAAGGGAGTGTGGAGATTGGGTGTATCAGAGGGAGTGTGCAGATTGGGTGTATCAGAGGGAGTGTGGAGATTGGGTGTATCAGAGGGAGTGTGCAGATTGGGTGTATCAGAGGGATGTGTGCAGATTGGGTGTATCAGAAGGGAGTGTGGAGATTGGGTGTATCAGAGGGAGTGTGCAGATTGGGTGTATCAGAGGGAGTGTGGAGATTGGGTGTATCAGAGGGAGTGTGCAGATTGGGTGTATCAGAGGGAGTGTGCAGATTGGGTGTATCAGAGGGAGTGTGCAGATTGGATGTCAGAGGGAGTGTGCAGATTGGATGTATCAGAGGGAGTGTGGAGATTGGGTGTATCAGAGGGAGTGTGGAGATTGGGTGTATCAGAGGGAGTGTGCAGATTGGGTGTATCAGAGGGAGTGTGGAGATTGGGTGTATCAGAGGGAGTGTGCAGATTGGGTGTATCAGAGGGAGTGTGCAGATTGGTTGTATCAGAGGGAGTGTGCAGATTGGGTGTCAGAGGGAGTGTGCAGATTGGATGTATCAGAGGGAGTGTGGAGATTGGGTGTATCAGAGGGAGTGTGGAGATTGGGTGTATCAGAGGGAGTGTGCAGATTGGGTGTATCAGAAGGGAGTGTGGAGATTGGGTGTATCAGAGGGAGTGTGCAGATTGGGTGTATCAGAGGGATGTGTGCAGATTGGGTGTATCAGAAGGGAGTGTGGAGATTGGGTGTATCAGAGGGAGTGTGCAGATTGGGTGTCAGAGGGAGAGTGCAGATTGGGTGTATCAGAAGGGGGTGTGGAGATTGGGTGTATCAGAGGGAGTGTGCAGATTGGGTGTCAGAGGGAGTGTGGAAATTGGGTGTATCAGAGGGAGTGTGGAGATTGGGTGTATCAGAAAAGAGTGTGGAGATTGGGTGTATCAGAGGGATGGTGCAGATTGGGTGTATCAGAAGGGAGTGTGGAGATTGGGTGTATCAGAGGGAGTGTGGTGATTGGGTGTATCAGAGGGAGTGTGAAGATTGGGTGTATCCGAAGGGAGTGTGGAGATTGGGTGTATCCGAAGGGAGTGTGGAGATTGGGTGTCAGAGGGAGTGTGCAGATTGGGTGTATCAGAGGGAGTGTGCAGATTGGATGTATCAGAGGGAGTGTGGAGATTGGGTGTATCAGAGGGAGTGTGAAGATTGGATGTATCAGAGGGATGTGTGCAGATTGGGTGTATCAGAAGGGAGTGTGCAGATTGGGTGTATCAGAGGGAGTGTGCAGATTGGGTGTATCAGAGGGAGTGTGGAGATTGGGTGTCAGAGGGAGTGTGCAGATTGGGTGTCAGAGGGAGTGTGCAGATTGGGTGTATCAGAGGGAGTGTGCAGATTGGGTGTATCAGAGGGAGTGTGCAGATTGGGTGTATCAGAGGGATGTGTGCAGATTGGGTGTATCAGAAGGGAGTGTGGAGATTGGGTGTATCAGAGGGAGTGTGCAGATTGGGTGTCAGAGGGAGTGTGGAGATTGGGTGTATCAGAGGGAGTGTGCAGATTGGGTGTATCAGAGGGAGTGTGCAGATTGGGTGTCAAAGGGGGTGTGGAGATTGGGTGTCAGAGGGAGTGTGGAGATTGGGTGTCAGAGGGAGTGTGGAGATTGGGTGTATCAGAGGGAGTGTGCAGATTGGGTGTATCAGAGGGAGAGTTCAGATTGGGTGTCAGAGGGAGTGTGAAGATTGGGTGTATCAGAGGGAGTGTGGAGATTGGGTGTATCAGAGGGAGTGTGCAGATTGGATGTATCAGAAGGGAGTGTGGAGATTGAGTGTATCAGAGGGAGTGTGCAGATTGGGTGTCAGAGGGAGTGTGGAGATTGGATGTATCAGAAGGGAGTGTGGAGATTGAGTGTATCAGAGGGAGTGTGCAGATTGGGTGTCAGAGGGAGTGTGGAGATTGGATGTATCAGAAGGGAGTGTGGAGATTGAGTTTATCAAAGGGAGTGTGCAGATTGGATGTATCAGAAGGGAGTGTGGAGATTGAGTGTATCAGAGGGAGTGTGCAGATTGGGTGTCAGAGGGAGTGTGGAAATTGGGTGTATCAGAGGGAGCGTGGAGATTGGGTGTATCAGAAGGGAGTGTGGAGATTGGGTGTATCAAAGGGAGTGTGCAGATTGGGTGTATCAGAGAGATGTGTGCAGATTGAGTGTATCAGAAGGGAGTGTGGAGATTGGGTGTATCAGAGGGAGTGTGCAGATTGGGTGTCAGAGGGAGAGTGCAGATTGGGTGTCAGAGGGAGTGTGGAAATTGGGTGTATCAGAGGGAGTGTGCAGATTGGGTGTATCAGAGGGAGTGTGCAGATTGGGTGTCAGAGGGAGTGTGGAAATTGGGTGTATCAGAGGGAGTGTGGAGATTGGGTGTATCAGAAGAGAGTGTGGAGATTGGGTGTATCAGAGGGAGTGTGCAGATTGGGTGTATCAGAGGGGGTGTGAAGATTGGGTGTATCCGAAGGGAGTGTGGAGATTGGGTGTATCCGAAGGGAGTGTGGAGATTGGGTGTATCAGAGGGAGTGTGAAGATTGGGTGTATCCGAAGGGAGTGTGGAGATTGGGTGTATCCGAAGGGAGTGTGGAGATTGGGTGTCAGAGGGAGTGTGCAGATTGGGTGTATCAGAGGGAGTGTGCAGATTGGATGTATCAGAGGTAGTGTGGAGATTGGGTGTATCAGAGGGAGTGTGAAGATTGGATGTATCAGAGGGATGTGTGCAGATTGGGTGTATCAGAAGGGAGTGTGCAGATTGGGTGTATCAGAGGGAGTGTGCAGATTGGGTGTATCAGAGGGAGTGTGCAGATTGGGTGTCAGAGGGAGTGTGCAGATTGGATGTATCAGAGGGAGTGTGGAGATTGGGTGTCAGAGGGAGTGTGCAGATTGGGTGTCAGAGGGAGTGTGCAGATTGGGTATCAGAGGGAGTGTGCAGATTGGATGTATCAGAGGGAGTGTGGAGATTGGGTGTCAGAGGGAGTGTGGAGATTGGATGTATCAGAGGGAGTGTGGAGATTGGGTGTATCAGAGGGAGTGTGGAGATTGGGTGTATCAGAGGGAGTGTGCAGATTGGGTGTATCAGAGGGATGTGTGCAGATTGGGTGTATCAGAGGGAGTGTGCAGATTGGGTGTCAGAGGGAGTGTGGAGATTGGGTGTATCAGAGGGAGTGTGCAGATTGGGTGTATCAGAGGGAGCGTGCAGATTGGGTGTATCAGAGGGAGTGTGCAGATTGGGTGTCAGAGGGAGTGTGCAGATTGGATGTATCAGAGGGAGTGTGGAGATTGGGTGTCAGAGGGAGTGTGCAGATTGGGTGTCAGAGGGAGTGTGCAGATTGGATGTATCAGAGGGAGTGTGGAGATTGGGTGTCAGAGGGAGTGTGCAGATTGGGTGTATCAGAGGGAGTGTGCAGATTGGGTGTATCAGAGGGAGTGTGGAGATTGGGTGTATCAGAGGGAGTGTGGAGATTGGGTGTATCAGAGGGAGTGTGCAGATTGGGTGTCAGAGGGAGTGTGGAGATTGGGTGTATCAGAGGGAGTGTGCAGATTGGGTGTATCAGAGGGAGTGTGCAGATTGGGTGTCAGAGGGAGTGTGCAGATTGGATGTATCAGAGGGAGTGTGCAGATTGGGTGTATCAGAGGGAGTGTGCAGATTGGTTGTATCAGAGGGAGTGTGCAGATTGGGTGTATCAGAGGGAGTGTGGAGATTGGATGTATCAGAGGGAGTGTGGAGATTGGGTGTATCAGAGGGAGTGTGCAGATTGGGTGTATCAGAGGGATGTGTGCAGATTGGGTGTATCAGAAGGGAGTGTGGAGATTGGGTGTATCAGAGGGAGTGTGCAGATGGGTGTATCAGAGGGATGTGTGCAGATTGGGTGTATCAGAAGGGAGTGTGGAGATTGGGTGTATCAGAGGGAGTGTGGAGATTGGGTGTATCAGAGGGAGAGTGCAGATTGGGTGTATCAGAAGGGAGCGTGGAAATTGGGTGTATCAGAGGGAGTGTGCAGATTGGGTGTATCAGAGGGAGTGTGCAGATTGGGTGTCAGAGGGAGTGTGCAGATTGGGTGTCAGAGGGAGTGTGCAGATTGGGTGTCAAAGGGGGTGTGGAGATTGGGTGTCAGAAGGGAGTGTGGAGATTGGGTGTCAGAGGGAGTGTGGAGATTGGGTGTATCAGAGGGAGTGTGCAGATTGGGTGTATCAGAGGGAGAGTTCAGATTGGGTGTCAGAGGGAGTGTGAAGATTGGGTGTATCAGAGGGAGTGTGGAGATTGGGTGTATCAGAGGGAGTGTGCAGATTGGATGTATCAGAAGGGAGTGTGGAGATTGAGTGTATCAGAGGGAGTGTGCAGTTTGGGTGTATCAGAGGGAGTGTGCAGATTGGGTGTCAGAGGGAGTGTGGAGATTGGATGTATCAGAAGGGAGTGTGGAGATTGAGTGTATCAGAGGGAGTGTGCAGATTGGGTGTCAGAGGGAGTGTGGAGATTGGATGTATCAGAAGGGAGTGTGGAGATTGAGTTTATCAAAGGGAGTGTGCAGATTGGATGTATCAGAAGGGAGTGTGGAGATTGAGTGTATCAGAGGGAGTGTGCAGATTGGGTGTCAGAGGGAGTGTGGAAATTGGGTGTATCAGAGGGAGCGTGGAGATTGGGTGTATCAGAAGGGAGTGTGCAGATTGGGTGTATCAGAGAGATGTGTGCAGATTGGGTGTATCAGAAGGGAGTGTGGAGAATGGGTGTATCAGAGGGAGTGTGCAGATTGGGTGTCAGAGGGAGAGTGCAGATTGGGTGTCAGAGGGAGTGTGGAAATTGGGTGTATCAGAGGGAGTGTGCAGATTGGGTGTATCAGAGGGAGTGTGCAGATTGGGTGTCAGAGGGAGTGTGGAAATTGGGTGTATCAGAGGGAGTGTGCAGATTGGGTGTATCAGAAGGGAGTGTGGAGATTGGGTGTATCAGAGGGAGTGTGGTGATTGGGTGTATCAGAGGGGGTGTGAAGATTGGGTGTATCCGAAGGGAGTGTGGAGATTGGGTGTATCCGAAGGGATGTGTGCAGATTGGGTGTATCAGAAGGGAGTGTGCAGATTGGGTGTATCAGAGGGAGTGTGCAGATTGGGTGTATCCGAAGGGAGTGTGGAGATTGGGTGTATCAGAGGGAGTGTGCAGATTGGGTGTATCAGAGGGAGTGTGGAGATTGGGTGTCAGAGGGAGTGTGCAGATTGGATGTATCAGAGGGAGTGTGCAGATTGGGTGTCAGAGGGAGTGTGCAGATTGGGTGTCAGAGGGAGTGTGCAGATTGGGTGTATCAGAGGGAGTGTGGAGATTGGGTGTATCAGAGGGAGTGTGCAGATTGGGTGTATCAGAGGGATGTGTGCAGATTGGGTGTATCAGAAGGGAGTGTGGAGATTGGGTGTATCAGAGGGAGTGTGCAGATTGGGTGTCAGAGGGAGTGTGGAGATTGGGTGTATCAGAGGGAGTGTGCAGATTGGGTGTATCAGAGGGAGTGTGCAGATTGGGTGTATCAGAGGGAGTGTGCAGATTGGGTGTCAGAGGGAGTGTGCAGATTGGATGTATCAGAGGGAGTGTGGAGATTGGGTGTATCAGAGGGAGTGTGGAGATTGGGTGTATCAGAGGGAGTGTGCAGATTGGGTGTATCAAAGGGATGTGTGCAGATTGGGTGTATCAGAAGGGAGTGTGGAGATTGGGTGTATCAGAGGGAGTGTGCAGATTGGGTGTATCAGAGGGATGTGTGCAGATTGGGTGTATCAGAAGGGAGTGTGGAGATTGGGTGTATCAGAGGGATTGTGCAGATTGGGTGTCAGAGGGAGAGTGCAGATTGGGTGTATCAGAAGGGAGCGTGGAAATTGGGTGTATCAGAGGGAGTGTGCAGATTGGGTGTATCAGAGGGAGTGTGCAGATTGGGTGTCAGAGGGAGTGTGCAGATTGGGTGTCAAAGGGGGTGTGGAGATTGGGTGTCAGAGGGAGTGTGGAGATTGGGTGTCAGAGGGAGTGTGGAGATTGGATGTATCAGAGGGAGTGTGCAGATTGGGTGTATCAGAGGGAGAGTTCAGATTGGGTGTCAGAGGGAGTGTGAAGATTGGGTGTATCAGAGGGAGTGTGGAGATTGGGTGTATCAGAGGGAGTGTGCAGATTGGATGTATCAGAAGGGAGTGTGGAGATTGAGTGTATCAGAGGGAGTGTGCAGTTTGGGTGTATCAGAGGGAGTGTGCAGATTGGGTGTCAGAGGGAGTGTGGAGATTGGATGTATCAGAAGGGAGTGTGGAGATTGAGTGTATCAGAGGGAGTGTGCAGATTGGGTGTCAGAGGGAGTGTGGAGATTGGATGTATCAGAAGGGAGTGTGGAGATTGAGTTTATCAAAGGGAGTGTGCAGATTGGATGTATCAGAAGGGAGTGTGGAGATTGAGTGTATCAGAGGGAGTGTGCAGATTGGGTGTCAGAGGGAGTGTGGAAATTGGGTGTATCAGAGGGAGTGTGGAGATTGGGTGTATCAGAAGGGAGTGTGGAGATTGGGTGTATCAAAGGGAGTGTGCAGATTGGGTGTATCAGAGGGAGTGTGCAGATTGGGTGTCAAAGGGGGTGTGGAGATTGGGTGTCAGAGGGAGTGTGGAGATTGGGTGTCAGAGGGAGTGTGGAGATTGGGTGTATCAGAGGGAGTGTGCAGATTGGGTGTATCAGAGGGAGAGTTCAGATTGGGTGTATCAGAGGGAGTGTGGAGATTGGGTGTCAGAGGGAGTGTGCAGATTGGGTGTCAGAGGGAGTGTGAAGATTGGGTGTCAGATGGAGTGTGAAGATTGGGTGTATCAGAAGGGAGTGTGGAGATTGGGTGTCAGAGGGAGTGTGGAGATTGGGTGTATCAGAGGGAGTGTGAAGATTGGGTGTATCAAAGGGAGTGTGCAGATTGGGTGTATCAGAGGGAGTGTGAAGATTGGGTGTATCAGAGGGAGTGTGAAGATTGGGTGTATCAAAGGGAGTGTGCAGATTGGGTGTATCAGAGGGAGTGTGGAGATTGGGTGTCAGAGGGAGTGTGAAGATTGGGTGTATCAGAGGGAGTGTGGAGGATGGGTGTATCAGAGGGATGTGTGGAGATTGGATGTATCAGAAGGGAGTGTGGAGATTGAGTGTATCAGAGGGAGTGTGCAGATTGGGTGTCAGAGGGAGTGTGGAGATTGGATGTATCAGAAGGGAGTGTGGAGATTGAGTTTATCAAAGGGAGTGTGCAGATTGGATGTATCAGAAGGGAGTGTGGAGATTGTGTGTATCAGAGGGAGTGTGCAGATTGGGTGTCAGAGGGAGTGTGGAGATTGGATGTATCAGAAGGGAGTGTGGAGATTGAGTGTATCAAAGGGAGTGTGCAGATTGGATGTATCAGAGGGAGTGTGGAGATTGGGTTTCAGAGGGAGTGTGGAGATTGGGTGTCAGAGAGAGTGTGGAGATTGGGTGTATCAGAGGGAGTGTGCAGATTGGGTGTCAGAGAGAGTGTGGAGATTGGGTGTATCAGAGGGAGTGTGCAGATTGGGTGTATCAGAGGGAGTGTGCAGATTGGGTGTCAGAGGGAGTGTGCAGATTGGGTGTATCAGAGGGAGTGTGGAGATTGGGTGTATCAGATGGAGTGTGCAGATTGGGTGTATCAGAGGGAGTGTGGAGATTGGGTGTCAGAGGGAGTGTGCAGATTGGGTGTATCAGAGGGAGTGTGGAGATTGGGTGTATCAGAGGGAGTGTGGAGATTGGGTGTCAGAGGGAGTGTGGAGATTGGGTGTATCAGAAGGGAGTGTGTAGATTGGATGTATCAGAAGGGAGTGTGCAGATTGGGTGTATCAGAGGGAGTGTGGAGATTGGGTGTATCAGAGGGAGTGTGGAGATTGGGTGTATCAGAGGGAGTGTGCAGATTGGATGTATCAGAAGGACAATGGCACAGGGCAATTAGAAGCAGGCGTCATGTGAATGAACCTCCTGGAATGTATGATTTAAGCATACTCTGCCTCGGCTACTTGCTGTAGAGGAAACATTGACTCGACACATTACTCCCGCGCTCACTGACAGGACGCAGCGGTCAACACAGCGGGATTTCACTGAGAAGATGCAGCTATTCTGGCTAATTCTCTCCTCTGGCTGGCAAATGGATTCTGACCATCCTTTTCCTTTGCTTCTGCCTCCGTCCCCACCATCTCATCCAGCTGATATTCCAAACATCTCCATTTCAACTGCCTCAAAGGCTCTGTGATATAGCTGCAGACTAACACCTCATGGTGAATAAGATTCCTTCACAAAAAAAGAGTAAGGGATAAGTGTGCGAAATGTCCTTGAAGAAAAGAAACAATAAGGATCAGAGAGAAAACTCTCCAGTGGCTGGTGGGATGTGGGGAGAAAGTGGGATTGAGGGGTATTGGGAGAAGGTGGGATTGAGGGGTATGGGAAGAAGGGTAAGTAGAACTGAGGGATATAGTGAGGAGGTGGGTAGGTGAGATTGAGGGATATGGGGAGAAGGTGGGATTGAGGGAAAAGAACAGAAGGTGGGATTGAGGGATATGGACAGAAGGTGCGTAGATGGGATTGAGGGATGTGGGAAGGTAGGATTGGGCCGTTTGGGGAGAATTGGGATTAAGGGGTATGGGGAGGAGCTGGATGGGTGGAATTGAGGGATATGGGGAGATGGTAGGATTGAGGGGTATTAGGAGGAGAGTAGGCAATACTGAGGAATATAAGGAGGAGATGGGATTGAGGGGTATTGAGAAAGTGTGATTAATTAATCAAAAGACAGTTTTATATGGTTCTATGACCTTTTCCTGCTGTTAAAGATTCTGGTGTTCAAAGATCTGTCCAGCTCCCTGCTGTTTCCTGGTCTCAACCACTCACCACTCCTCCAACAAATCACACCAATAACCCAGACAACAATCTCCCAGTGTAACTGACTCTTACCTCAAAAACATGGGCTTTCCTCTGGAAATAGTCATCACTTTGGAACTGAGGAATGAAAAGAGAAAGGGGGAAGAAATAAAGGAATGGGAAAGAAACATAAACAGCAGGAAGCAAGCGAAGAATGATGTGGTAACAGTTAATGAATGAAGAATAAAGTGAGAGCATGCAATAAATCTGTGTTGTCACTAGGGCCTATTTAACTTGAGTTAAGAAATATCACTTCATGTGTAACATTCCTTCCATGATACTCAATACAGCGTATGGTAGTGCAGGTATGTCGCATAATAAATATAGGATTGCACAATGACAGACCTGTACCCCAGTGTTATACAGTGACCGACCTGACCCCACCAGTACTGTATCCCAGTGTTATACAGTGACAGACCCATCCCCACCAGTCATGTACCCCAGTGTTATACAGTGACAGTCCTGTCCCCACCAGTACTGTACCCCAGTGTTATACAGTGACAGTCCTGTCCCCACCAGTACTGTACCCCAGTGTTATACAGAGACAGACCTGTCCCCACCAGTACTGTACCCCAGTGTGATACAGTGACAGACCCGTCCCCACCAGTACTGTATCCCAGTGTTATACAGAGACAGAACCGCCCCCACCAGTACTGTACCCCAGTGTTATAAAGTGACAGACCCATCCCCACCAGTACTGTACCCCAGTGTTAGACAGTGACAGACCCATCCCCACCAGTACTGTATCCCAGTGATATAGTGACAGACCCATCCCCACCAGTACTGTTCCCCAGTGTTATACAGTGACAGACCCGTCCCCACCAGTACTGTACCCCAGTGTTATACAGTGACAGACCTGACCCCACCAGTACTGTACCCCAGTGTCATAGTGACAGACCCATCCCCACCAGTACTGTTCCCCATGTGTTATACAGTGACAGACCTGACCCCACCAGTACTGTACCCCAGTGTTATACAGTGACAGACCTGACCCCACCAGTACTGTACCCCAGTGTCATAGTGACAGACCCATCCCCACCAGTACTGTTCCCCATGTGTTATACAGTGACAGACCTGACCCCACCAGTACTGTACCCCAGTGTTATACAGTGACAGACCCGTCCCCACCAGTACTGTACCCCAGTGTTATACAGTGACAGACCCATCCCCACCAGTACTGTTCCCCATATGTTATACAGTGACAGACCTGACCCCACCAGCACTGTGCCCCAGTGTTATACAGTGACAGACCTGTCCCCACCAGTACTGTACCCCAGTGTTATACAGTGACAGACCTGTCCCCACCAGTACTGTATCCCAGTGTTATACAGTGACAGACCCATTCCTACCAGCACTGTGCCCCAGTGTTATACAGTGACAGACCCATCCCCACCAGTACTGTACCCCAGTGTTATACAGAGACAGACCCGTCCCCACCAGTACTGTACCCCAGTGTTATACAGTGACAGACCCATCCCCACCAGTACTGTACCCCAGTGTTATACAGTGACAGACCCGTCCCCACCAGTACTGTACCCCAGTGTTATACAGTGACAGACCCGTCCCCACCAGTACTGTACCCCAGTGTTATACAGTGACAGACCCATCCCCACCAGTACTGTACCCCAGTGTTATACAGTGACAGACCCGTCCCCACCAGTACTGTACCCCAGTGTTATACAGTGACAGACCCATCCCCACCAGTACTGTACCCCAGTGTTATACAGTGACAGACCCGTCCCCACCAGTACTGTACCCCAGTGTTGTACAGTGACAGACCCATCCCCACCAGTACTGTACCCGTGTTATACAGTGACAGACCCGTCCCCACCAGTACTGTACCCCAGTGTTATACAGTGACAGACCCAGCCCCACCAGTACTGTATCCCAGTGTTAGTGACAGACCCGTCCCCACCAGTACTGTACCCCAGTGTTATAGTGACAGACCCGTCCCCACCAGCACTGTACCCCAGTGATAGTGACAGACCTGGCCCAGTGTTATGAAACTCAAAATCTTCTTTCCAAACACAAACTAACTAAGACGGATGCTGAACATTTCAGGTGCTCATTATATCCCTTACTGGAATCCTAGTGACAACACATAACCTAAATCAGCAGGACTGGGAAAAGAGGAATAAAAAGATCTAGGATGAAAAGGGCTCGAAAAAGTGTTTAAACATCAAATCAAATAATGCTTACTGAAATTGTTAATCGTGAGACAGCGAATAAGGAATTAATTCAATGAAACAGTCAGGTGAGGCAGTTATTGAGGGAATAAAATGATAGCTGCAGGAAAGCAAGGAGAAAATCAAGATGTGTATGTGAGGCCTGTGTATGTGAGGCCTGTGTATGTGAGGCCTGTGTATGTGAGGCCTGTGTATGTGAGGCCTGTGTATGCGAGGCCTGTGTATGCGAGGCCTGTGTATGTGAGGCCTGTGTATGCGAGGCCTGTGTATGTGAGGCCTGTGTATGCGAGGCCTGTGTATGTGAGGCCTGTGTATGTGAGGGGGGGTTAATGAGGGGAATGTATGTGGGGAGTGTGAGTGTGATAGAATTACATATATGTGAGGTGTGAGAAGAAAGGTGCGTGGGGGTGAGGTGGGTGTGGGTGAGGTGCGTGTGGGTGAGGGTGGGTGAGGTGCGTGTGGGTGAGGTGCGTGTGGGTGAGGTGCGTGTGGTGCGTGTGGGTGAGGTGCGTGTGGGTGAGGTGCGTGTGGGTGAGGTGCGTGTGGGTGAGGTGCGTGTGGGTGAGGTGCGTGTGGGTGAGGTGCGTGTGGGTGAGGTGCGTGTGGGTGAGGTGCGTGTGGGTGAGGTGCGTGTGGGTGAGGTGCGTGTGGGTGAGGTGCGTGTGGGTGAGGTGGGTGTGGGTGAGGTGGGTGAGGTGCGTGTGGGTGAGGTGCGTGTGGGTGAGGTGGGTGTGGGTGAGGTGCGTGTGGGTGAGGTGGGTGTGGGTGAGGTGCGTGTGGGTGAGGTGCGTGTGGGTGAGGTGCGTGTGGGTGAGATGCCTGCATGCATATATGTAACATGTGTATATGTACATGTGTATACAGTGTAGAATTCTGCAGGGAATCTCCTGCCAGTCATCAAGGAAAATACGTTCACATGAATTCTCTTGGATTTTGTTAAGACCGTCAATAGACCTTTTAAACAGGTTAGGAGCATTCCCACAGAATGCGCAGAATGTGACTGTGCCAATGTTGGGCATGTGCAAGCGGGGCTTGTGTGTGTGTGTGTGTTGTGTGTGTGTCATACCCCATGAATATACATTGTTTCTCATCTCTGACTAAATGCTCATTAGTAATTCAATGATGATCTTGAATTGCCATCATACGCCGCATAGGTGTCAGCTGTTAATCCTTCCTCTCTCGATAGAACAATACAATTCTGACGATCGATCCAGGCACAGTTACTGTCTTTCTGATCGGAGGGACTATTGATCACAGAATTTGCAGAGATTGTGAACTTTAGTCTGGCACTGTGAAGAACAACACAGATTATTTCTGAAAGATTCTGCGCCATGGCTGATGCCATGACGATCACTCTTGGCCATCCGCAGCCCAGCAGCAAAGCCTGCTTCCCCGGAACAATGCCATGCCGATCACTCTTGGCCATCCGCAGCCCAGCAGCAAAGCCTGCTTCCCCGGAACAATGCCATGCCGATCACTCTTGGCCATCCGCAGCCCAGCAGCAAAGCCTGCTTCCCCGGAACAATGCCATGCCGATCACTCTTGGCCATCCGCAGCCCAGCAGCAAAGCCTGCTTCCCCGGAACAATGCCATGCCGATCACTCTTGGCCATCCGCAGCCCAGCAGCAAAGCCTGCTTCCCCGGAACAATGCCATGCCGATCACTCTTGGCCATCCGCAGCCCAGCAGCAAAGCCTGCTTCCCCGGAACAATGCCATGCCGATCACTCTTGGCCATCCGCAGCCCAGCAGCAAAGCCTGCTTCCCCGGAACAATGCCATGCCGATCACTCTTGGCCATCCGCAGCCCAGCAGCAAAGCCTGCTTCCCCGGAACAATGCCATGCCGATCACTCTTGGCCATCCGCAGCCCAGCAGCAAAGCCTGCTTCCCCGGAACAATGCCATGCCGATCACTCTTGGCCATCCGCAGCCCAGCAGCAAAGCCTGCTTCCCCGGAACAATGCCATGCCGATCACTCTTGGCCATCCGCAGCCCAGCAGCAAAGCCTGCTTCCCCGGAACAATGCCATGCCGATCACTCTTGGCCATCCGCAGCCCAGGAGCAAAGCCTGCTTCCCCGGAACAGGCCAGGTCAATGGCAGTGATAATTCTGCCATCACGGTGGGAAACTAACAGGGTCACATTACACGACGGTACAATGATGCAACACCTCATTACATGCTCTGGGGAAATCAGACCTGCATTCAAAAGGAGGCAACTCCTAGTCGTAGCAATGGAAATATTCCACATAAAATAACGTAAATCGATTATGAAGTAAAGTTGATAATTGTCATACCACAAACGTAGTTAACAATGGTCTGCACAACGAGAAATAGCACCTTCAGCATAATGAATTACCCCAGAGTGCTTCACAGTAGCTTGAGACAAAGTATACCATGGAGATATTAGGTCAGATATTTGGTCAAAAATATCGATTTTAAGGAATGTTTTAAAAGAGGTTGGAGTGGGAAGGCATTCCTGAGCTTCAGATCTAGACACATCCACCAATGGTGGAGAGATTAAAATCCAGGACGTTCAAACGCCAGGATTAAAAGCACAAATATCTCACAGGGTTGTGGGGTCGGAGGGGGGAAATTGCAGATACTGGGCAGGGCAAGGCCACGGAGGGATTAAAAAATAAGGATGCGGGGCAGCACGGTTGCTCAGTGGTTAGCACTGCTGCCTCACGGCGCCGAGGTCCCAGGTTCGATCCCAGTTCTGGGTCACTGTCTGTGCGGAGTTTGCGTGGGTTTCGCCCCCACAATCCAAAGATGTGCAAGGTAGGTGGATTGGCCACGCTAAATTGTCCCTTAATTGGAAAACAAAATGAATTCGGTACTCTAAATTTATATTAAAAAAAAGAAAATAAGGATGAGAATTTGAAGACACGGGTTCAGGTGATTCTGCCTACTCAATGTGCCTGCACTTCTCTGAAGGACTGACAACCCAACCTGTCAGAGTTTAGCGGCTGGAGTTTAGTGGGTAGCACGAGGAGACATAGCCTTAAATTGAGGGGTAACAGATATAGGACAGAGGTCAGAGGTAGGTTTTTTTACACAAAGAGTGGTGAGGCCGTGGAATGCCCTACCTGCAACAGTAGTGAACTCGCCAACATTGAGGGCATTTATAAGATTATTGGATAAGCATATGGATGATAATGGCATAGTGTAGGTTAGATGGCCTTTAGTTTTTGACGTCCCATGTCGGTGCAAGATCGTGGGCCGAAGGGCCTGTACTGCGCTGTATCGTTCTATGTACTTCCAACGGAAGCTAAAGAAATTTGGCATGTCTGCAGCGACTCTCACCAACTTCTACAGATGTGCCATAGAGAGCATCCTATCCGGCTGCATCACAGCCTGGCATGGCAACTGCTCGATCCAAGATCGCAAGAAACTGCAGAGTGTGGTGAACTCAGCCCAGCGCATCACACAAGCTTGCCACCCCCACATTGATTCTGTATACACCTCCCGCTGCCTCAGGAAGGCAGACAACATTGTCAGAGACCCCTTCCCACCCAGACCGTTCCATCAGCAGAAGGTACAGAAGTCTGAAGACTCGCACATCCAGACATAGGAACAGCTTCTTCCCCACAGCTACAAGACTCCTCAACGACTCCCCCTCAGACTGATCTGTTACCTGTAAGAACACTATTCACGAGACCCTATGCTGCTCTTGCACATGTATTTGCTTTGTTTGGCCCTTGTTCCGCGCTGTAACCAATCACAGTTTGTCGATGTACCATTTGTCAATGTTCCCTATTGATTATTCTTTTGTCTACTAGGGACGTACTGTGTACTTTCCCTCGGCCGCAGAAAAATACTTTTCACTGGACTTTGGTACGTGACAATAAATCAAATCAATCAATCAATTAATCAATGCCTTGGTGAATGTGTTGCCGATGGTTTGTAGCTCGGCCTCTGAGTGTGAACACACACAGGTATCATCTGCGTCCTGCAGCTCGCTGACAGAGGTTTGGGTGGTCTTGGTTCTGACCTGGAAGTCTCGGAGGTTGATCAGTTTACCGCTTGTCCGGTTAATTCCAATCCAGTGAGGAGCTTCAGGGCGATGGCGTGAAGTGTTACTGCAAGGAATATGCCGAAGATTGTCGGTGCGATGATGCTCCCCTGTTTGACCCCATTTTGCACATGTACTGGGTTTGTGGTGGTTCCGTTGATGAGGATCGACGGCTTGCACGTTATCGAGGAGCAGTCGGAAAATGGTGAAGAATTTTGATTTCCGGTTGCGGCTATGCGGAGCTAAGCCTCACGTTTGGCGGCTCCCGCTATCATCGGACTTTTGGGCTCTTTTTAGGGCCCATAACGGCACTTGTCTGACTTTTCCCAGTGTGGGAAGGTAACAGCAACATTTCCCTGCTGGTGGATGGATTGGACCAGGAGCGGGATGGTTAAAAAAGCGGCATTGGAGCAGAGAAAGGTGCGAGGGAGGAAGACCGAGATGGCGGCGGGCGGGGAACCGGCAGCGTGGACGCAGTGAGCGCAGGAGCAGCAGGAGCTGCTCCACCGCTGCTTCAGAGAGCTTAAGGCTGAGCTGATGGAACTGCTAAAGGCCTCATTTGACAAGCTCCTGGCAACCCAGACGGCCCAGGGGGCGGAGATTCGTGAGATCCGGCAAAAGGCCTCGGAGAACGAGGATGAGATCTTAGGCCTGGCGGTAAAGTTGAAGGCGGCACGAGGCGCTCCACAAGAAATGGCAGGCGAGGCTCGAGGAAATGGAGAACCGCTTGCGGCGGAAGAATCTGCGGATCCTGGGCCTCCCGGAGGGGCTGGAGGGATCGGACCTGGGGGACCTATGTGGTCACTATACTGAACTCGCTGATGGGAGCGGGGTCCTTCCAAGGGCCCTTGGAGTTGGAGGGGGCCCACCGGGTGATGGCGAGGAAGCCCAATCCCAGCGAGCCGCCTGGGCGGGGTGCTGGTGCGGTTCCACCGGTTCACTGATCGAGAATGTGTGCTCAGGTGGGCCAAGAAGGAGCGGAGCAGCAGGTGGGAGAATGCGGAGGTCCGAATCTACCAGGACTGGAGTGCGGAAGTGGCGAGGAAAAGGGCCGGTTATAACCGGTCGAAAGCAGTGCTGCACAGGAGAGGGGTGAAGTTTGGCATGTTACAGCCAGCGAGCCTTTGGGTCACCTATAAAGACCGTCATCATTGCTTTGACTCCCCGGATAAGGCCTGGGCCTTTGCTCAGGCCGAAAAGCTGGACTCAGACAGAGGGTTGGGGGTTGGTCGGGGATTGTTGTATAGTATTTGGGTTTTTCTTTCTTTGTTCCTTTGTTTTTTGGGGCGTTTGTGAGACGTTTCGTAGGCCCGTCGGACGGGCTCAGGGAGGGAGGGGGGGTGTTTGGCTGGGAGGGGTTGAGGGTTGGTGAAGGTGGACGGGGCCTCGGGGGAGGGTAGGGTGGCCTGGGTTGGGGCTGGGGCGTTTGGGCTTGGAAAGGGAGCTGCGCCGGAGGGGGCGGGGCTGGCCGAGCAGGTGGCGCGGGCTTTTTTCCCACGCTATGGGCTGAGGGGTGGGGCTAAAGTTGGAAGCGCGGGCTCTTTCCCGCGCTGGGGCCGGAACGGGAGGGGACTGTGCCTGTTGGTTGGCAGGGAGGGGAGAGGCAGTGTTACACGGGGGGGGGGGGGGGGGGGGGGGGGGGGGGGGGGTGTTGGGGTGGCGGGAGTGGCCGGAGTCAGCAGGAGTCAGCTGACTTACGGGAGTACAATGAGGGGAGCAAGGCAGCTAGGGGGGCCCTAGCCAGGGGGAGGGGGGGTACCGGGTTGCTGCTGGAAGGGCCAAAGGGAAACTGAGGCTTTTAGAGGGGGTCGGGACGAGGATTTGCCACTGTGGGGAACGGGCCATGCGGGGACTGCGGGCACGTGGCTGGCCTAGGAGGAGATATGGCTGATGGGCGAGGGGGGGGGGAACGGGGACGGATAGTCCCCCGATTCGGCTGGTCACCTGGAATGTAAGGGGTCTGAATGGACCGGTCAAATGGGCCCGGGTGTTTGCGCATCTGAAGGGGCTGAGGGCGGATGTGGCCATGCTCCAGGAGACGCACCTTAGGGTGATGGATCAGGTGAGGTTGAGAAAGGGGTGGGTTGGGCAAGTGTTCCATTCGGGTTTAGATGCGAAAAATCGGGGGGTGGCGATTTTGGTGGGGAAGAGAGTGTCGTTTGTGGCGTCGAGTGTGGTGGCGGATAGCGGTGGCAGATATGTGATGGTAAGCGGTAAGCTCCAGGGGTAGTGGGTGGTGCTGGTCAATGTGTACGCCCCAGATTGGGACGATGCGGGCTTCATGCGGCGTATGCTGGGCCGGATTCCAGACCTTGAGACAGGGGGTTTAATAATGGGAGGGGATTTTAACACAGTGCTAGACCCGGCATTCGACCGCTGTAGGTCCAGGACGGGTAGGAGGCCAGTGGCGGCCAAAGTGCTGAGGTGGTTCATGGACCAGGTGGGAGTGGTGGATCCCTGGAGATTTATGAGGCCGGGGGTTAGGGAATTCTCGTTCTTCTCCCATGTCCACAAGGCTTACTCCCGGATTGACTTTTTTGTTTTGAGCAGGGCGTTGATTCCGAGGGTGGAAGGGGCGGAATACTCGGCGATAGCCATTTCAGACCACGCTCCGCTTTGGGTAGACCTTGAGTTGGGGGAGGGGAGGGACCAACATCCGATATGGCGGTTAGAGGTGGGGTTGCTGGCGGACGAGGAGGTGTGCGGGCGGGTCCGGACGTGTATAGAGGGGTACCTAGATATTAATGATAATGGGGAGGTGCAGGTGGGGGTGGTCTGGGAGGTGCTGAAGGTGGTGGTTAGGGGGGAGCTGATCTCCATCAGGGAACATAGGGAGAGGGGGAGAGGAGGAGGCTGGTGGAAGAGATGGTGAGGGTAGATGGAGGAGGAGGCTGGTGGAAGAGATGGTGAGGGTAGACAGGAAGTGACGTAGCCTCCAAGCGGAGTTCGATCTATTGACGACCAGGAAGGCGGAGTCGGATGTTGGGGTACCAGCTCCGGAAGCGGGAGGTGGATAGGGAGATAGGGATGGAGGAGGGAGTCTGGTATGAAGTGCGAGGGGCATCAACGGGGTTTTTAGGACTTTTTACGAGGAACGATACCGGTCAGTTCCCCCACTGGAGGAGGGAGGGATGGATTGCTTTCTGGGCGGGGGGGGGGGGGCTTTGCCCCCGACGATGTCTAGGGCGGTAATCTCACTGATCCTGAAGCGGGATAAGGATTCCCTTCAGTGCGGGTCATATAGACCGATTTCGCTGCTGAATGTGGACGCGAAGCTGCTGGCAAAGATATTGGCCAGGAGGGTGGAGGATGTGGTGCCGCAGGTCATACACGAGGATCAGACGGGTTTTGTGAAAGGGAGGCAGTTGAACGCTAATGTACGGAAGCTTCTGAATGTCATAATGATGCCGGCAGTGGAAGGGGAGGCGGAGATAGTGGCGGCGATGGATGCGGAGAAGGCCTTTGATAGGGTGGAGTGGGGATACCTTTGGGAGGTGTTGAAAAGGTTCGGGTTTGGAGAGGGATTTATTAGGTGGGTGAGGCTGCTGTATGAGGCCCCGGTGGTGAGCGTGGCTACGAATGGGAGGAGGTCGGATATTTTTTGACTGTACCGGGGGACGAGGCAGGGGTGCCCCGTCTCACCTGCTCTTTGCGCTGGCGATCGAACCCCTGGCCATGGCGCTGAGGGAGTCGAGGAACTGGAGGGGGATAGTGCGGGGGGAGGGGGGGGGGGGAGGAGCATCGGCTGTCGTTATACGCGGATGACCTACTGTTGTACGTGGCGGACCCGGTGGGGGGGATGCCGGAGGTGATGAGGATTCTTAGGGAGTTCGGGGACTTCTCCGGGTATAAGCTCAACGTGGGGAAGAGTGAGCTGTTCGTGGTGCATCCTGGGGACCAGGAGAGGGGGATTGGGGAGCTCCCACTGAAAAGGGCGGAGAGGAGTTTCAGGTACCTGGGGGTCCAGGTAGCCAGCAGCTGGGGGGGCCCTACACAGGCTCAACTTTACGAAGCTGGTGGAGCAGATGGAGGAGGAGTTTAAGAGGTGGGATGTGTTGCCACTCTCCCTAGCGGGCAGGGTCCAGTCTGTCAAAATGACGGTGCTCCCGAGGTTGAGAAAAGGATCAAGAAGGCATACAGAATCTGGGATTTGTTTTGAGGCATGGAGTACAAAAGCAACAAAGTTATGAGGAATCTTTCCGAAACACACATTCAGTCTTAGCTGGAGTACTGCAGCTAATTCTGGGCACTGCACTTTCGGGAAGATGTGAAGCTGCTAGAAAGGGTGCCGAAAGTATTTAGAGAATGGTTCCAGGAATAGCTTCAATGATGTAGATAGATTGAAGAAGCTGGGGCTGTTCTCCTTAGAGTCGCTTCAAAGAGATTTGAGAGAGTATTCAAAATCCTGCGGGGTCTGGACAGAGTAGATGGCGAGAGGAGCCATTTGCCAAGGGCAGCAAATTGCTGGATGTCCCAGGAGCACACAAGCGCCTGAACAAATAAAAAAAAAGAGAGAAATTGTTCCCATTGTTGGTAGGGTGGAGAACAAAGACACCGATTTAAGGTGATTGGCAAAGGAACAAGAGCCTACATGACGAAAATGTTTTGCACAGCGAGTGGTTAGGATCTAGAAGGCAGTGCCTGAGATTGTGAAGGAGGCAGATTCAATCCTGGGTTTCAAAAGGGATTTGGATAATTATCTGAAGAGATACAATGTGCAGGGCGATGGAGAAAGGACAGGAGAGTGGGATTAGTCTAGTTGCTCTTCACAAATGACAACCGGCTGCATAGCCTCCTCTATGCCACACCCATTCTTTGATTCGAGGACTCTGTGAAAACAGCAACAAACTGAAAAGGGCGGTGATTGCGTCGGGTGACACGACAGCACAGTGGTTAGCACTGTTGCTCCACAGCGGCAGGGCCACAAGTTCGATTCCCGGCTTGGGTCATTGTCTGTGCGGAGTCTGCACGTTCTCCCCGTGTCTGCGTGGGTTTCTTCCGGGTGCTCCAGTTTCATAGAATTTACAGCACAGAAGGAGGCCATTCGGCCCATTGAGTATGCACCGGCTCTTTTTGAAACAGCACCCTACCCACACCTCCACCCTATCCCCACAACCCAGCAACCCCACCCAACACTAAGGGCAATTTGGACACTGAGGGCAATTTAGCCTGGCCAATCCACCTAACCTGCACATCTTTGGACTGTGGGAGGAAACCGGACAAGTGCTGAAAGACGTGGGGCACGACCCTCCGCAACGGCCGACGTCGGCGTGAAACCCAGAGTGTTTCACGACGCCGTCAGAGGCCGCTCCTCGCCCCCTATTCTCCGCCTCTGGGGGGCTAGGAGCGTCGTTGCGGGGAACTCGGCTGCCGGGCCTTGAAGCCAGCGCGCCGATAATGACACGGCCGGCGGCAGCTAAGTGACGTCAGCCGCGCATGCGCAGGTTGGCCGGCGCCAACCCGCGCATGCCCGGTTGCCGTCTTCCCCTCCGCTGCCCCGCAAGATGTGGCGGCTTGATCTTGCGGGGCGGCGGTGGGGAAAGAGTGCGTCTCTTAGAGACGCTGGCCCAACGATCGGTGGGCACCGATCGCGGGCCAGTCCACTCCCGAGCACGGCTATGGTGCTCGATCCCCTCTCTGCCCCCCACAGGCCCCAAATTTACCTTTTGCGCGATGTTCATGCCGGCAGTGACCAGGTGTGGTTGCCGCCGGCGTGAACAGGTCAGGAACGTCAGGCCGCTTGGCCCATCCGGGCCGGAGAATCACGGGTCACCGTGAAAAACGGTGACCCGCGATTCTCCGATCGGCGTGTCGTGTGGGGGGGTGGGAGAATCGTGGGGGGTGCCAGAGCGGCCCTCCCGCGGTTCTCCCACCCAGCCTGGGGAGCGGAGAATCGCGCCCGTGCTGTTAGGTGAATTGGACATTCTGAATTCTACCTCTGTGTACCTGAACAGGCGCCAGAATGTGGCGACTCGGGGCTTTTCACAGTAACTTCATTGCAGTGTTAATGTAAGCCTACTTGTGACAGTAAAGTTTATTATTATAAAAAAAGGTTGGGCTGTCAAGGAGTCACAGCAGCTGAAATAAGTCCAGGCTAGATGTCAGCATTACACATCATACTTATAGGGTGGGAAACCTGAAAAACAAAATATGCAGCAAAGAAACAGATACACACACAGCACAGATGAAGAGCCTGAAAGCAAACTCTCTCCAAAAGACGCTGACCAGCTTGCTGTCCCGAGCACGACAATAACTTAAAGATACCAAGAGTTCTGAATATACAAACAAAACCGATTTCAGTCTGTAATGCCACTTTCTAAATGATTCCTCTTATCAAACTGGCTTCAGATTTACTGCCTGAGTTGTAAATGCACAATTCTCCTTCTACACGTTGGCAAGAGACAAAATAGAAAAAAAATAAAATAAAATGGGAGAGAAAATTTCAGTCGGCAGCTGCTGCTCTCACCTCGAGTGGGAGCTTGGTGCAGGTGATGGGATTCTCGCCTTTGGGTCCAAATGCTGTACCAAGCCAACATGAGACGTCTGGCCTCACATTTGTTCCAGTGCAACAACAAATTGCATTTAAATAGCAGCTTTAATGTCATAACAGGTCACACGGAATATCATCAAATAAAAATCTGACAGAGCTACATACAGCTAGTTTTGAGAGCCACTTAGAGCAGGACCTGTAGGGTGGCGAGAGGTTTTGGAAAATAATTCCAGAGCTTCTGGCCTTCGTAGCTGAACGTACAGCTGGCAATGGGGGACTGGTGGGAATTCGAGGACTTTTAGGAGACCAGAATTGAAGGAGAACAGAGATCATAGAATTTATAGTGCAGAAGGAGGCCATTCAGCCCATTGAGTCTGCACCGGCCCCTGGAACGTGCATCCTACTCAAGCCCACACCTCCACCCTTCCCCGTAACCCAGTAACCCCCACCCAACTTTTTGGATACCAAGGGGCAATTTATCATGGCCAACCCACCTAACCTGCATACCTTTAGACTGTGGGGGGTAACCAGAGCACCCGGAGGAAAGGGACCCGCAGACACGGACAGTCACCCGAAGCCGGAATTGAACCCGGGTCACTGGAGCTGTGAGGCAGCAGCGCTAACCACTGTGCCACCATGGTCTTGGAGCGCTACAGAATTGGAAAAGTTTACACAGGTAAAAGGCCATTTAAATCCAAATCTTTCTCAATCTTGGGATTTGGGTAGAGACTGGGGGAGGGAGGAAATCCTCCATTCTATAGCTGGTACATCTGTAGCTGGCATGTCCGTAGCTAGTTAATAAGTACAGAACAATACCTACGAATTATGCAGGCTCTGGGACCACAGTTGAACACTGTTGGGTGGCAATTGTCTCACCGTAATACAAAAGCGTTGGGCAGTTTGACAATGAGATCTATAAAGAATCTGCCAAAACCGTTAGCAATTTCAGCTTCATCCATATCACAGAAACACAGGCTTTCTCATTGAGAACAGACACAAACCTGTAGGGAAGCAAAAGTCAAATCGGACGACAGAACAAAGAGTCTGAACTGGAAAGCTGAGCCAAGGTGAGAATGCAATATCCACACCGCATTATCCGATTCCAACATGGATAATTTTAAACACACATTCAGGGTCAGGCAGACTCCGTAAACCCCTGTATCCGATCCCTGGCCACACCTCCGGCAGAGATAAATCCTGGGAGCAGGGCTCAAACCCAGAACTTCCTGACGCTGCCCTGAGTGCTATCAGCCTGGGCCAGGCCGATATGGGTTCTTCCCCCAGTTATCTTTGACTGATTTCCGTTCGGCCATTGAATTTGTACAAGACCGTGTGGCTGTTGATGCAAAGCACTTCTAAGTGTTGTGGTCAGGTGGCATGAAAATAAATCACTATCATTAATAATGAAAAGAAGCTAGAATTTGTATTTACACACTGCTTCGACAGGCCCAGCGCTTAACAGCTGGTCAAGCTCACTGGGGATTCAAGTGCTGTTGTTTTAGGGTAAATTCAGCAGCCAATTTACGCCCAGTGGTAAATAAGATAAATTACCTTGAATTGTACTAGCAGGCCATTCGGCCCACTGTGTCTGTACCGGCCCATTCATGACAATAAGACTCAATGCCTTCAGGACAGGAGAGAATGTTTAAAATAAATATCACAATGGGGCAGCAGTGAATGTGGACATTTGGCCAACTGATTCTTTGCTAAAACTCTCCACTTGGTCCTGTACTTTCCCCATAGACTTACAGATTGTTTTCTAATATATTTCAAAATGTTTTAATAATCTTTATTGTCACAAGTAGGCTTACTTTTAAAAAAATAAATTTAGAGTATCCATTTCATTTTTTCCAATTAAGGGGCAATTTAGCGTGGCCAATCCACCTACCCTTGCACATCTTTGGGTTCTGGGGGCGAAACCCACGCAAACGCAGGGAGAATGTTAGCAGGGGCTGGTTTAGCTCACTCGGCTAAATCGCTGGCTTTTAAAGCCGACCAAGCAGGCCAGCAGCACGGTTCGATTCCCGTACCAGCCTCCCCGGACAGGCGCCGCAATGTGGCGACTAGGGGCTTTTCACAGTAACTTCATTGAAGCCTACTCGTGACAATAAGCAATTTTCATTTTTCAATTCAACACGGACAGTGACCCAGAGCTGGGATCGAACCTGGTTCTCGGCGCGTGAGGCAGCAGTGCTAACCACTGCGCCACCGTGCTGCCCACAAATAGGCTCACATTAACACTGTAATGAAGTTACTGTGAAAAGCCCGCAGTCACCACATTCTGGCGCCTGTTCAGGTACACGGAGGGAAAATTCAGAATGTCCAAATTAATATATTATATATGTGGATATATAGATATATAAAAGCATTGACATTAGAACAGGATAAAGGGAGATATTTTGTCTTCCCATGACTTCAATTGCTTCCTTCTGGTTAGTGTTATAACGTATGTATCTTGCAGCAAATTATGAATGCCGAAACACACAAAGGTTGCATATAATTACAGGGGATCTGTGACCGCATGCACTCAGTAGCTGATCCATACTTATAATTACCATTTGTCCTCTAAAAACTTAGAGCTTAAAGTTCAAGGTACTCTACATTCATAAAACGTAACTGAGAATTAGGATTGGAGTAATAAAGGTGTAGGGCTATATTTAATCCTATCCCGGAAAGATTTATTTAGGTGAGGGTGCTAGTTAGACTTCCTATTACATGTCCTTATTAAGCAAATCCTTTATTTTCCCTGATGTAAAACAAAACAAAAATCTATTAAAAAGCTTGTTAAAACAGGGGCCGTGTGGCAAACCTCATCAAGAAACGAGCAAGGCTGCAAATCACTGTGCATCCACATTGTTTCCAGGTGTTTAAAGAAAAAGACCTTGCAATTATATTTCACATCAACCTCCTTTGCTCCAAGGACAACACCAGCTTATACAATTTGCAGTGCAGAAGGAGGCCATTCAGCCCATCGAGTCTGCACCAGCTCTTTGAAAGAGCACCCTACCCAATCCCACACCTCCACCCTATCCTCATAGCCCAGTAACCTAACCCAACACTAAGGGCAATTTTTTTTTCAGCATGACCAATCCACCTAACCTGCACATCTTTGGACTGTGGGAGGAAACCGGAGTACCCGGAGGAAACCCACACACACAGGGGGAGGATGTGCAGACTCCGCACAGACAGTGAACCAAGCCGGGAATCGAACCTGGGACCCTGGAGCTGTGAAGCAATTGTGCTAACCACCATGCTTGATCAAACTAACCTCACAGCTAAAATCCCTCATTGCTGGAAACATTCTGGCAAATCTCCTCTGCACCCTTGCATCCTTCCTAAAATGTGGTGACCAGAATTGGACACAATCCTCTAGCAGGGACCGGACAAGGGCTTTATAAAGATTCAGCAAGGCTTCCCTGTTCTTATGCTCAAAGCATTTATGAAGCTGAAATCCCAAATGCATTTAAAAATTTTTTTTTTAGAGTAGCCAATTCATTTTTTCCAATTAAGGAGCAATTTAGCGTGGCCAATCCACCTAACCTGCACATCTTTGGGTTGTGGGGATGCGACCCACACACAGGCCGGGAGAATGTGCAAACTCCATACATACAGTGACCCAGAGCCGGGATTGAACCCCGGGTCCTCGGTGCCATGAGGCAGCAGTGCTAACCACTGCGCCACCATGCTGCCTGTCATTTCTAACTACTCTCTCGATATTATTCAATATTTATTCGTGCATGGGATGTGGGCGTCACTGACAAGGCCTGCATTCTTCATTGTCTATCCCTAGTTGCCCTTGAGAAGGTGGTGGTGGTGAGCTGTCTTCTTGAACCGCTGCAGTTCCTGTGGTGTGGGTACACCCACAGTGCTGTTAGGGGGGGAGGTCCAGGGTTTTGATCCAGCGACAGTGAATGAATGCCGATATATTTCCAAGTCAGGATGGTGTGTGACTTGGGAGGGGAACTTGCAGGTGGCGGTGGTCAGAGGTTTGGAAGGTGCTATCGAAGGAACCTTGGGAAGTTGTTGCAGTCTATCTTTTAGACAATACACATGGCTCTGCTTCACATGTATGAGGTCCTGGGTTCAATCCCCGGCATATCCACAGATTATGCTTAACATTTGGGGAGTGTGTGTAATTGTTGAAGGTGGTGGACGGGGTGCTAGTCAAGCGGGGCCTGCTTTGACTTGAAGATGTTGAGCTTCGCGAGTGTTCTTGGAGCTGCACCTATCCAGGAAAGTGGAGAATATTCCATCGCACTCCTGACTTGTGCCTTGTAGATGATGGACAAGCTTTGGGGAATCAGGAGTTACTCTCCACAGAATTCCTCGACTCTGACCTGCTCTTGTAGGCACAGTATTTATATGGCTTGTCAAGTTCATTTTCTGGTCAATGGTAGCCCCCAGGATGTTGATAATGCTATTAGCAAAGCCATTGAATTTCAATGGGTGATCTTTGCCTGGCACTTGTGTGGCATGAATGTAACTTGTCACTCATCAGCCCAAGCCTGAAGATTGTTCAGATCTTGCTGCATATGGACACGGACTGCTGAATGGTGTTGAACATTGCATGATCGTCAGCGAGGGGTGGTGATGGTATAGTGGTCTTGTCACTGGGACAGTGATCCAGAGACCCAGAGTAATGCTCTGGAGACCTGGGTTCAAATCCCACCAGGGCAGATGGTGAAATTTGAATTCTGCCCTAAATGTGATTCCCGACTCACAGCAAAAATGTGCTTGACTCAAATTCCCTCTGAAGAAGCTGCTCAGTTGAAGTTAAGTATGGGCAACAAATGCTGGCCCAGCCAGCGATGCCCACATTCAAAGAAATCAAAAAAAAGGTTGCCACTTCTGACCAGAAATTTGTCCAGGTATCTGCTGTCCACAAAACGCAGGACAAATCCAACCCAGTCAATTATTGCCCCACCTGTCTCCTTTTCATCCTAAAGTGATGAAAGGGGTCTTTGACAGTGCTAGAAGTAGCACTGACTCAACAAAATTGTTGATAAAGCAGTTAAAGATGGTTGGAACTAGGACATTACCCTGAGGAACTCATGCAGTCGTGCCCTGGGGCTGAGAGGATTGACCTCCAACAACCACCTTCCTTTGTGCCAGGTATGATTCCAACCACTTCCCCCCCGAATTTTCGTTGCTTCCAGTTTTGCTAAGGCTCCTTGATGCCACCCTCAGTCGAATGACAACAAGGGCAGTCACTCTCACCTTGCCTCTTAAATTCTGCTCTTGTGCCCATTTTTCAATTAATGCTGCAGTGAGGTCAGGGGTTCAGTGACCCTGGCCGTCAGTGGGCAGATTAAGGTCTACTAAGGCTGAAGAATTGGGATTGGGGACTTTACCCAAATCTGCAAACATAAATTGTCCCCTACTCTCCCTTTCTTTCTGAAAATGTTGACTTCCGCTAGGGTATGGACCCATGAGCAGGTAATTATTGTATTTGATGATATTTGCCTAAGGATTGAAGGTGAGTAAAAGAACCAGTGAGCATTTCTGCTGTACTGTGGATTGCACATGTATGGTTTACCCAACATCTGTGACAATGCTAGTATCAGGTAAACAATTTTTTTATCCATTCATGGGATGGATGCGTCACTGGCTTGGGCATTTACTGCCCAACCCTAATTGTCCTTGTTCAGAGAGCACTTAATACAATAGTCTGGAGTAAAATGCCAGCCCGGCCAGGTATCAACATCAATGAACCAGATGGGTTGTTACGACAATCGACAATGGTCCCATGATCATCATCAGAAGTTTTAAACCCAAATATTTAATTGAATTCGAAAGGTGGGATTCGACCCAGGTCACAGAGCATTACCCTGGGTCTCTACAATATTAGTCCAGTGACAGTACCACGATGCCACCACCTTCCCTGGTAAACTATTCCCAGGTCTATGACACTGTTGGAGGCGGCAGAGGATGCCCAGGATACTTGGTCAGTGAGCTTACCCTCCCGTGTGACACAGGATAAACCTGGCCATCCAGGTGATCTACAATACAGCTGGTTCACTCACTGCTACCTGCCCATTTCACGAGGCCCCTTGGACATTGCCCACCAATCGAGGCACAGCAGTATCAAATGATTTAAACTGGTGAAAAGATTCGATAGGGTAGGTCGATTCTATTTTCTCTGGTGTCGGTGGGGAGAGATGCAGAAACTGGGGGTGATCCTGAAACCAGGGCTTTCAGGGGAGGTGCCAGGGAGCAAGTCTTCACACAAAGGAGAATGGAAACGTGCAACTCTCCATTCCTCCACAGGATACAGGTCAGGGGAGGTGCCAGGGAGCAAGTCTTCGCACAAAGGAGAATGGAAATGTGGAACTCTCCATTCCTCCACAGGATACACGTCAGGGGAGGTGCCAGGGAGCAAGTCTTCGCACAAAGGAGAATGGAAACGTGCAACTCTCCATTCCTCCACAGGATACAGGTCAGGCTTGATCAAACTGAATAGTTGGTACACAGGCTCGATGGGCTGAATGGTCACCTCCTATGTATCTGGATCATACATTTTGTGGTGTGCTATCAATGGGCAGGATATCACGCTACATTAAGCTGCAAATTCCAGTCAACACAGATTGCAACATCACAGGGCGACTACACCAAGCTACATGATCATCTCAGCCCTCAGTGCAAGCAGCAAGAACAGAACCTTGGCCAGCATTTGAGAAGGGCTGAGAGACAACGCCAGCACCAAGTGTCAGTGAGAAGGCAGGGTGACCCTCTCTGGCATTAATATTCACAAGATTAATGTCTGTGAAGGGAAACTCATTAAAGACCCACCCTCTCACCTTGAACTCACCATTTGCATCTTAGAAGATCATAAAGCCCAGGACTGCATGATCGGTAAGTAAGGCAGAGCTCCATCAATCAGCGTAATAGGACAACAAACCCTCAGCAGTCAGTGTGTGAATCCTCTTGGTGCGATTTATGCAGCTATCTGCGTTGCTCATGGTCAGCAAGGACAGCCAAAAGCCATAGTTCATTCTCAATTAGTAAAAAAACACTGTCGCAGCTGGATTAAAACAGTCCTCTAGAAACAGAACACAACTTATCCACAATAATCCCTATAAAGATAGGACAGAGGCTGGACAAACAAGACAGGCAGAGAGGCAAATAGGCATGGAGAGTGATATAGAGAGGGACAGAGAGCGAGAGAGAGTAGTTAGAGCAAGGACAGAGAGATAATGCAGAGGGAGAGGGGCAGAGAGAGAGAGGAGCAGAGAGAGAGAGGAGCAGAGAGAGAGAGGCAGAGAGAGAGGGACAGAGAGAGAGGGAGGCAGAGCAAGAGGGGCAGAGAGAGAGAGGGGCACAGAGACAGAGAGGCAGAGCGAGAGGGGCAGAGAGAGAGAGAGAGGCAGAGCGAGAGGGGCAGAGAGAGAGAGAGGGGCAGAGCGAGAGAGGGGCAGAGAGAGAGAGGGGCAGAGAGAGAGAGGGGCAGAGAGAGAGAGAGGGGCAGAGATAATGCAGAATGAAAGGGCAGAGAGTGAGAACTGACAGAGAGAGAGAGAGAGAGTAGTGAGAGAGAAGGGGCAGAGAGAGAGAGAGGGGGGGAGCAGAGAGAGAGAGGGATCATAGAGAGAGGGGGCAGAGAGGCAGAGAGGAGGGAAGAGAGAGAGAGAGAGAGAGGCCGAGAGAGAAGTGAGAGAGAGAGTGAGAGAGAGAGAGAGGGTGAGAAAGAGAGAGAGAATGAGTGAGAGAGAGAGAGAGAGTGTGAGTGAGAGAAAGTGAGGAGAGGCGCGACAGCGAGAGAGTGAGTGAGAGGAGAGATAGAGGGGTAGTGTGTGTGCTGAGCAGTGAGAGAGTGAGAGAGAGAGATGTAGTTGAGAGAGAGAGTATGATTTTGAGAGGAGCGAGGAGTTAGAGAGAGAGAGAGAGAGAGACAGGGTGAGAGTGAGAGAGAGAACAATAGTTTTATTGGGGACGAGGGTATCGAAGGTAGAGGCGAGTGTGCAGCTGGATATATTGGCAGCTGCAGAAATGTTTTGGTGAAGAGAGGGCAGACAGAAGGTTGGGAATTTGAAAGTGTTGTTGTGGATGAATTGCAGGATAGTTTCTTCCAGGCAGTGAGGCAGGGTTGAGGCATGGAAGGGGCATAGGGATGGTGAATGATGGATGTGATCACAGATGCCCTTTTCTGTCATTGATACAATGGTGCTGGCATGGACATCAGATGGTCAAAGGGGGTGATTGTGAATATGGATTGGAGAGATAATATGGAGGGAGAGATTCAGGGAGGAACAGAGGGCAGTGAACTCAGAAGAAAGATCCATGGTGAGTTAAGAGTGAGGTTGATATCACAGAGGATGAGAAGTGGCTTAGGGCAGAGACTGAAGGAAGAAAGCAAAGAAGATGTACAGTGAGAATTGTTAATTGTATTTTGGAGAGACATACAGAACAATAATTTTCAATGAGAAATGGAAGGGATGGAACAAGGTAAGACACTCAAAGAAGAAGAAAATGCCAGAAGAGTAATGGGTTAAGCCAAGGTGTGATTTGGTGCTATGCACCAAAGGACCACTGTGCTGGTCATGATGGGCAAGTGGTGAGGGAGAAGGCTTCATTCCAGATCCTAACCACTCGCTGTGTGAATCTGTCTCCACCACACTCACAGACAGTACATTCTAGACCCTAACCACTCGCTGTGTGAATCTGCCTCCACCACACACACAGACAGTACATTCCAGATCCTAACCACTCGCTGTCTGAATCTGCCTCCACCACACTCACAGACAGTACATTCCAGATCCTAACCACTCACTGTGTGAATCTGTCTCCACCACACTCACAGACAGTGTATTCCAGATCCTAACCACTCGCTGTGTGAATCTGTCTCCATCACACCCACAGACAGTATATTCCAGATCCTAACCACTCACTGTGTGAATCTGTCTCCATCACACCCACAGACAGTATATTCCAGATCCTAACCACTCGCTGTCTGAATCTGTCTCCATCACACCCACAGACAATATATTCCAGGGTATGATTAAAGTGTACAGAAGTTCATCCAGTGCCGTGGACAACATCAGGCCCTCAATCAACAGTCCCCAAAACACATTTACTGGTTATTCCTTTGTCAGGATCCGGCTGCGTTGACTGCAAAACACTTTGAGTATCTTAAAGATGTAGACGACATGGTACAAATACAGTTTCCTTCTTCAAAGTAGAAACGCTCGCAGCCAAATTGCTACAGTGGCTTCTCATTATATTTAACACATTTGAAGCAGATACACGTTTTGTGATGACACATTGAGCACACTGTCGCCAGCTCTCGTTTCAGGCTGGTAACCCGCAGTATTCACCGCTGTGTATGATTACAGTTCAAAACTCTTACTCTGGCCACCACCAGGTTTGGAAGTACACAGTCGATAAAGGTTGACCTGCAAGGTTACAGAGCAGGTGTTGGAAGGTGGGATTAGAATGACCAGCAATTGTTTCAGCTGTCTCAGGCCTGATGGGCTGAATGGTTTCTTTCTGTATGGTAACATTTTGTTGGTTCCATTTTTATTGCCTTAGAGAGCAGGGTGATTTTCCAGAATACTGAGCCTGGTTTTCCTATACCAGGTTATTACATGGCTGTGGAAGGGAAGAGAAATCTACATGTGCCCCAGCTATCTTTGGGAAGTGAAATTCCCTGTAGGAGACTGGTCGTGGTACTTACCAACAAGGAGTTGGGCCGATTGTTTTGATATTGGGAATCTGTGAAGAAGTCTGTGTTGTGGTTTAACCGACCGTGACCACCATACTCTTTTGCATCAGTGTCCAGCACTATTTTATATCTAGACATAATGATTAAGGGAAAAACAACGTTTGAAATTATAAGTGCTCTCTAAATTATTCCAAGCGTGCAGACTTACAATGAAAAATCTTTGTGTGTATAAACACACATCGCAGAAACAGGCCAGCCCATCCAACTGGTCTAGGGCAATGTTTACCAACTAATGAGCTTCCTCCTAACCAAAATACATTGATGCTAATCGCCTTAACTATTGTGTTGTCGCAAGTTTCACATTCTTCCACCTCTCTGGATAAACATGTTTCTCCTGAACTCCCTGTTTGATTACTTTGTTACTGTCGAAGATCTCTGGTGTTTAGCGGTGTGAAAACAAATGGAAACAACCTCTCCACATCCCACCCCATCAAACCCCTTAATTAAAGATCAAGTATTCACCCTTCAATCGTCTCTTCCCAGTCACTCGCACAAACAAATCCTATTGTGTATGGAAATCAAGAACAATAATTCAGTTATTTACTGCGTTAAAAACCCCTTAGGAGCTCGGATTAGATGAGGAAGGGGAACCTATCGGAACTTTGGAGTGAGAAGAGTAGAAAGGTTAGTTTGAGTTGTGGTGTTTCAGTGTCTTGGGGAAAACAGCACTAATGCAGCTGAATAGCTGATTGACACTCAGTGTCCAGACCTTCATATGGAGCAGAGCCAGGACTTCAGCGATAGCCAAATAGCTGCACTGATCTCTGTATTAAGCAATTTAGCATAGACTTGCCTCTGTGAATATTTCAACTACTTTGCATTGCCTTCACCAATCTACCTGCCACAGGTGTATCTATCCATGTATTGGTCGCAGTAACCACCGCCACAGTCATTTCTGGAGACAAAGTCCCATCTTCACACTGAGGATACCGCCCTTCATGTTGTGCGACACGACCACTGTGCTAAATGTCATCGATTCGAAACAGATCTGGCAGTCCAACACTCTGGGTGATCACTAGCAGCAGCATTTGTCCTGAACCATGATCTGCAATTGCATTACTGAAACAAACGCAAAATACTGTGGGAGCTGGAAATCTGAAACACAAGTCTAGGGTTTCTGAGGAAGAGTCATATTCAACTGGAAAAGTTAACTCTGTTTCTCTCTCCACAGATGCTGCCAGACCTGCTGAGTCTTCCCAGCACTTTCCGATTATATGTCTATAATCTCATCCTACCATTATTGTTAAACCAGGACATCAACCTTGGTTCAATGAGGAGTTCAGGAGAGCATGCACGTAGCAGTACTAGGCGTAAAGTATCAATCTGCTGAAACTACAACACAGGACTACTTGTATGCCAAATTGTGGAAGCAGTGAGCAATAGACAGAACTCAGTGATTTAGAATGTCATAGGATTGCTACAATGCAGAAGAAAGCCATTCGGCCCATCGAGTCTGCACCAACCCTCTGAAACTGAGGATAATTCCCTTGCCCTATCCCCGTTAACACATCTAACCTGCACACCTTTGGACTGTGGGAGGAAACCAGAGCACCCGGAGGAAACCCATGCAGACGCGGGGAGAACGCGCAGACTCCGCACAGACAGTGACCCAAAGCTGGAATTGAACCCAGGACTCTGGCACCATGAGGGAGGAGTGCTAACCATTGTGCCACCGTGCCGCACTTTCACAATCATCAGATCAGATCAAAGCTTTGAAAGTCAGCCACATCTGGTTCTGCATGGTGGTGGACAATTGAACAACTAACAGGAGGAGAACATAGAACATACAGTGCAGAATTGGATTGGATTGGATTGGATTTGTTTATTGTCACGTGTACCGAGGTACAGTGAAAAGTATTTTTCTGCAAGCAGCTCAACAGATCATTCAGTACATGGGAAGAAAAGGGAATTAAACAGAATTCAAGAAAATACATAAGAATACAAGGAGGCCATTCGGCCCATCGAGTCTGCACCGACCCACTTAAGACCTCACTTCCACCCTATCCCCGTAACCCAATAATTTTTTTGGTCACTAAGGGCAATTTAGCATGGCCAATCCACCTAACCTGCATGTCTTTGGACTGTGGGAGGAAACCAGAGCACCCGGAGGAAACCCACGCAGACTCGGGGAGAACGTGCAGACTCCGCACAGACAGTGACCCAGCGGGGAATCGAACCTGGGACCCTGGCGCTGTGAAGTGTGCTATCCACTTGTGCTCCTGTACTGCCCAAATTGACAATATCTTTTTTATAAAATATATTCAGAGTACCCAATTTATTGTTTCCAATTAAGGGGCAATTTAGCGTGGCCAATCCCCCTAGCCTGCACAGCTTTGGGTTGTGGGGGTGAAACCCACACAAACACGGGGAGAATGTGCAAACTCCACACGGACAGTGACCCAGAGTTGGGATCGAACCTGGGACTCGGCGCTGTGAGACAACAGCACAAACCACTGCGCCACCGTGCTGCCCAACAATTTAACAATATCAAGAAACAGTTGAAGGCACGGGATACTGACAACTTCCTGGCAATGATAGTGAAGACTTGTGCTCTACAATTAGCCCCTGCCAAGCTGTTCCAGTACGGCTACAACATTGGTATCGACACCTGGATCTCCCTGTACCGCAGTGCTCTCTATTTCAATAATTTGCTGCTTTTTAAAAATCTTTCCTGCCAAATTGGATAAGTTCACATTTTCCCACATTACACACTCCATCTGTCAAATTTTTTGCCCATTCACTTAACCTATCTAAATCCCTTTGCGAACTCCCTATGCTCTCTTCACAACTTAATTTTCTTCCTATTTTTCTGATATCATCAAATTCAGCAATCATACATTGGACCCCATCATCCAAGTCTTAATATAAATTGTAAAAGGTTGAGGCCCCAGCACTGATCACTGTGGCACATCACTGGTTACATCTTGGAAACCCCAAAATTACCAATTTGTGCCTACTTTCTTCTACTCGCTAACCAATCTATCCATGCTGATACCTTAGCCCCCACACAATCATCTCTTCTTTTTTGTAGTGACCTTTAATATGGCATCTCCTTAAATGCCTTCTGGAAATCCAAGTACAGCACACCCACAGGTTCACCTTTATCCACGTTGCTCGTTACTTCCTCAAAGAACTGTAACAAATCAGTGAAACATGGGCCGGGATTCTCCCCTACCCGGCGGGGCGGGGAGTCCCGGCGTACCGGAGTGGCGAGAACCACTCCGGCGTCGGGCCTCCCCAAATGTGCGGAGTTTTCCGCACCTTTAGGGGCTAGGCCCATGCCGGAGTGCCTCCCACTCCGCCGACCGACACGAACGGCCTCTGATGGTCGGCGTGGGTCTGTGCATGCGCCGGAGCGTCAGCAGCCGCTGACGTCACCCCGGCGCATGCACGGTGGAGGGGGTCTCTTCCGCCTCCGCCATGGTGGAGGCCGTGGCGGCGGCGTAAGAAAAAGAGTGCCCCCACGGCACAGGCCCGCCCGACAATCGGTGGGCCCTGATCGCGGGCCAGGACACCGTGGGGGCAACCCCCCAGGGTCAGATCGCCCCCCCCTCACCCCCCCCCAGGACCCGCTCGCTCCGCCTGCTCCCGCCAGCACCAGAGGTGGTTTAAACCACGCCGGCGGGATTGGCCTGACAGCGGTGGGACTTCGGCCCATCGCGGGCCAGAGAATTGCCGGGGGGGGGGGGGGGGGGGGGGGGGGGGGTCCGCCGACCGGCGTGATTCCCGCCCCCGCCGATTCCCGGGTGGCGGAGAATTCCGGCCACGGCGGGATTTACGCCGGCCCCGGGCGATTCCCCGACCCTGCAGGGGGGTCAGAGAATTCCGCCCATGATTCCTCCTTCACAAAGTGATGTTGAGACTGGCTGTTTGAATTGAGATTTTCTAAGTGCCCCACTATAACCTCCTTAATGATGGATTCCGGCATTTCCATTATGACAGCTAACTGCTTCCTGCTTTCTGTCTCATTTGTTTCTTGAATAGAGGAGTCACATTCATTATTTTCCATTATCATAGGACCTGTTTTAGGGGCTGTAGGGCTCCGCCATGGCCGGCGTGGAGAAGAGAACACCCTTCGGCGCATGCGCAAACTCGTGCCGTCCCATCGGCGCCGGCTGGAGCGGTGCCAACCACTCCGCCGCCCACCTAGCCCCGAAAATGCAGAGAATTCCTCACTTTCGGGGGCTGTTGACGCCGGAGTGGTTGGCGCCGGTTCTCCTGCCGGTGCGGGGACTTGGTCCCCAGAAGGGAGAATCCCGGCCGTTATCTTTCAGTTCTAATAATTTGCTCGATATTCTTTCTTCGGTGACTGTAATTTTTTCAAGCTCTTCCCTCCCTTTCACCTCCTGATTCACAATTATTTCCGGGATGTTATTTGTATCGTCTACAGTGAAAACAGACGTAACATATCTGCTCAATTTATCCACCACCTCCTTATTTTCCATTATCAATCCCTCAGTGGGGAGGAGGTGGATTATGGCATGGTCACTGGACTAGAGATTCAGAGCCCCAGGGTATGATCTGGGGATGTGGGTAGTGTGGAAATTGAATCCAAAAAAAAATCTGGAATTAAAAGTCTAATGATGATCGCAAAACCATTGTCGCACAGAACTGATTGGGTTCACTACTGCCCTTTTGGGAAGGAATCATAGACTTTACAACGCAGAAGGAGGCCATTCGGCCCATCGAGTGTGCACCGGACCTTGGAAACTGTAGCCCACGCTTTTACCCTAGCCCTGTAACCCAGTAAACCCCACCTAACCTTTTTTGGATACTAAGGGTAATTCAGCATGGCCAATCCACCTAACCTGCACATCTTTGGACTGTGGGAGGAAACCGGAGCACCCGAAGGAAACCCACGCAGACACGAGGAGAAATCTGCAGTCCTCACCTGTTCTGGCCTACATGTGACTCCAGATCCACAGCAATATGGTTGATCTCTGAAATACCCGAGCAAGCCAATCAGTTGTACCAAACCGCTAGTAATTCAATGAAAAGGAAAGAAACCGGACAGACCACCCGGCAGCGACACAATCACTGGAAATGACAACGGCAAACCCAGCCCTGCCGACCCTGCAAAGTCCCCCTTGTTAACATCTCTGGGCTTGTTCCAAAATTGGGAGAACTGTCGAACAGACTAGTCAAGCAAGAGCCTGACATAGTCATACTCACATTATCATACCTTACAGACAATGTCCCAGCCACCACTATCACCATCCCGAGGCATGCTCAGCAAAGGTGGCAGCACATTAGTAGCGGGAGGGAGTTGCTCTGGGAATTCTCAACATCGACTCCAGACCCCGTGAAGTCTCGTGGCTTCAGGTCAAGAATTTTGTTTTTTTAATTTAGAGTACCCAATTAATTTTTTCCAATTAAGGAGCAATTTAGCGTGGCCAATCCACCTACCCTGCACATCTTTGGGTTGTGGGGGCGAAACCCACGCAGACACGGGGAGAATGTGCAAACTCCACATGGACAGTGACCCAGAGCCGGGAACAAACCTGGTACCTCAGCGCCGTGAGGCAGCAGTGCTAACCACTAGGCCACCGTGCTGCCCGCTTCAGGTCAAACTTGGACAAGCAAACCTTCTGCTGATTACCACGTACCATCCACCCTCAGCTAGTGAAACAGTTCTCCTCCATGTTGAACACGACTTGGAGGAAGCACTGAGGGTGGCAATGGCACAGAATAGACTCTGGGTGGGGACTTCAATGTCCACCACTGTGCCACCCATCCTTGCTATTTTTGATATTCTGTCCAATCTTCTAACCTGCCTCTAATCTTCATGGTAAAGTACACTTTCTCTTTCAATTTTATACTATTGCACAACTTGTTTAATTCGCCATACATGCTGGGAGGGATTCTCCCAACGGGAGACTAAGTGCCGACGCCGGAGTAAAAACCGGAATGTTTCACTCCGGCGTCGGAGGCCGCTCATCTCCCACCCCCGGGGGCTACGAGCGGCGCCGCGTCATTTACGCGCGCCGGGCCTTGGTGCCGCGTAGATTACGCAGCCGGCGCCGCGTAAATGACATCACCGCGCATGCGCGGTTGCCGTCCTCTCCGTGGGCGCCCCGCAAGAAATGGAGGAGTGATCTTGCGGGGCGGCGGAGGAAAGGAGTGCGTCCTTCAGAGACGCCAGCCCGTCGATCGGTGGGCACCGAACGCAGGCCAGACCTCTTTTGAGGGCCCCCCCGGTGCTCGATCCTCTCTCCCCCATCCCACAGGCCGCCCCTGCAGCGTTCGCGCGATGTTCATGCCGGCAGCGACCAGGTGTGGTTGGCGCCGGCGTGAACACATCGTAATGAGCAGGCCGCTCGGCCCAGCGGGGCCGTTACAAACGGCGAGCGGCGATTCTCGGAGCAGCCTGCGGTAAATCTCGACGCGCCGTTTTGGGGGTGGGGTGGAGTGGGAGAATCGCGTGTGGGTGCCGGGGCGTGTGGCGGGACTCGCCCGGCGCCCCCGCGATTCTCCCACCCGGCGTGGGGGGGGGGGGGGGGGGGGAGAATTGCGCCCGCTATGTCCTTCCCAATAGCATTTCTTTCTCACTGCAATCTAACCTTGCCGAGTATTCCGAAATATCTTCTTCAATGTCTGCCACTGCACCTTGACTGATCATTTAACCTAATTTCCCAGTTCACTTTAGTCAGCTCCGTCTTCAACTTGCCCTTATTTAAGTTCCAAACACTAATCCTAGAAAGATAGATTGGTGGATTCCTGTTCGAGGTAAGGGCTGCAGAATGAAGACAGATAGATGGAGTTAAATTACAGATAGTCACAATCTAATTTCACATTGGAACAGGCTTTGGAGGATGAATCGATTCATCCTGTTTCTATAAGTCTGCTGTGGACTTCAATATTATTTTAATATCAATAATAATAACTTGATAACTTATTTATTGAGTGAGCTAGTATGATTGTTAAATCGTGATGTACAGCAATTCTATTGGGGACTTACGGGACCTTTAAATTGAGCTTAATCCGCTCATTACCAGCAGGTTTCTGATGGGCAATCGCCACTTTATTGGGACAAATTGATTGAAAGCGTCAGTCCCAAGTTTGTGAACACTGTTGCAATTATCTGCCACTGCAAGGACAATAGCTGGTCTGACAAAAGAAAACATTGGGGGAGTAGGAAAACATTACCTATTTTAATGAGAGTTCAGAAGGAGCTGGAGCTGACTGATACAGAGACAAAGAGAGTCTTGTAATGAGGAGCTTTATATGACGGCACAGCAAACGTATGCAATTCTTGATAAGACAATGAAGAAATCAGCTATCAAACTGGGATATACATTATTAGTTTCTTGTATGTGGGTGTTTTTAACTTTTGATAAGAATATGCAATGTACAAATATTCAGATTGCCACAGGTAGACCAAAGGAAAGGTGAATTGCACTGCGAACATGGATTCCACACAAATATTGAGTTGTAACACGTTGAATGCGATAGCCATAAGGTGCGCGCGTAGGATGACTATATGCTATATTATTGCCTGTACTATATATTCAATACATATATAATTTCTTTACCTCAATGTTCTGAGGAATAGAGCACAGTGGTTAGCACTGTTGCTTCACAGCGCCAGGATCCTGGGTTCAATTCATGCTTGGGTCACTGTCTGTGCGGAGTCTGCGCGTTCTCCCAGTGTCTGCGTGGGTTTCCTCCGGACGCTCCGGTTTGCTCCCACAAGTCCGGGAAGACATGCTTGTTAGGTGAATTGGACATTCTGAATTCTCCCTCAATGTATCTGAACAGGAGCCTGAATGTGGTGACTAGGGGCTTTTCGGGGCATTGAGTATAAAAATTGGCAAGTCATGTTACAGCTGTCTAGAACCTTAGTTAGGCCACACTTGGGAGTATTGTATTCAATTCTGGTCGCCACACTACCAGAAGGATGTGGAGGCTTTAAAGAGGGTGCAGAAGAGATTTACCAGGATGTGGCCTGGTATGGAGGGCATTAGCTATGAGGAGAAGTTGAATAAACTTGGCTTGTTCTCACTGGAACGACGGAGGTTGAGGAGCGACCTTAAAGAGGTCTACAAAATTATGAGGGGCATAGACAGGGTGGATAGTCAGAGGATTTTTGCCAGGGTAGAGGGATCAACTACTAGGAGGCATAGGTTTAAGGTGCAAGGGGCAAAGTTTAGAGGAGTTGTATGAGGCAAGTTCTTTACACAGAGGGTAGTGGGTGCCTGGAGCTCGCTGCCGGAAGAGGTGGTGGAAGCAGGGACGATAGTGACATTTCTGGGGCATCTTGACAAATACATGAATAGGATGGGAATAGAGGGATACGGACCCTCGAAGTGTAGACTATTTTAGTTTAGACGGGCAGCATGGTCGGCGCAGGCTTGGAGGGCTGAAGGGCCTGTTCCTGTGTTGTACTTTTCTTTGTTGTTTCACAGTAACCTCATTGCAGTGTTAATGTAAGCCTGCTTGTGGTACTAATAAAGATTATTACTATTATAAATCTAGCCATATGGAAATGTATCCATTAAGCGTGGTATTGGAAAGACTGAAGCTAATATCTCAGCACCCGCCCACAAACTTTATACCCGGGCCACCAACTCCAAAGTTTGTCTGTCGTCGGGCTCCAATGGTCTGGCAGCATTAGGTGAGGAGCTGAAATAACTGCAGAGGGGCAGCGAATCTGCTAGTCTGTGTCCTCTGCTCTGATTTTGCTGTGTTAATCAACTAATTTCACTGCCTTCTGTTCCTTCAAGTCTCACAGGGATGACTGCCACTTCTTTTCCAGCTGTTGATTGAGCAAACAACCCATCGTCTTATTTCTTACCCTCTGTCAATCTCCATTCGAGGAATCACCGATTTCCCAGTCCAGGCAAAGGATTCACACCCTTTCAGCTGGTCTAGATTTCCAACATTTTCAAGTGGACAGAAATAGAGGGAAGTATTCTAATCTGAAAATGGAGATAACTAGTTCACTAATATCCTTCAGGGTTGGAAAGCTGCTTCCCTTACCTGATCTGAGCCTGTATTTGACTCCAGCTCCCAAGAACCGGTTTACTCCTCACTGCCCTCTGAAGAGGCCCAGCTAGCTGGTCAGTTGGATGCAGGCCGGTAAGTGGATGCTGGCTGAGCCAGTGACACCCACATCCCGAGAATGAAGAGGGAAAGAATGAGCAGGGAGTCTTTCAAATAAAAATAAAGAGCAGCTTGCAAAAGTGTTGACTGTAGCAGTTTAAATCCAGGTACAACAACACATTACTGAAGCGATGTTTATCCTCGGCTTTCTGGAAGCAGCAATCAGTGCTGATCAAGATGCTTTAGACTAGAAAATGCATCTCCCAGTGTTAAATTGCTCAGCAACTTCCTCATCGAGCCATCTGCTGCAAATTACCATGAATACAGCAATGTGCAGAGCAGCAACGCAAGGAGAAAGAGATAAAACAAAGTGGCCAAGACCATTTTCAGACTAATGCAGCTGTCAGCAGAAGGTTGTATCTCCTATTATTTCAGTTAGGACTTATCACAAATTAGATAATAAAAGGGATTTTTTTTTTAAAGGTTGTGGTACCAGAGTGGTTGTATGACCCATAGTGATTAATGAACCAGAGGCCAGAGACTTGAACTTGAGACACTGGGCAGAATTTAGTGCCTCCCGAGGTGAGTTTGGCAGTTTGTGGAGGGGGGATGGAGGAGGATATATTCATTCATAACATCATAACGTATAGGAACAGAATTAGGCCATTCGGTCCATCGTGTCTGCTCCGCCATTCTACCATGGCTGATATGTTCCGCATCTGCTGCCTACAATGTTACAGACCAAGAGCTGAATTGCAAAATCAGCCAGAGCATTTCCTCCCTGGAACACATGACCGAGGAGCGGAAGTCGGCAATATAGAGATCCCTCAACATTGCCTCCGGACCCCATGAAGTATCATGGCATCAAGTCAAACATGGACAACAAAACTTTCTGCTGCTTACCACCTGCAGCTCTCCCTCTGTTGATGAATCAGTACTTCTCCATGTTGAAGCACAGAGGGTAGAATGTTCTCTGCGTGGGGCACTTCAAAATGTCCATCTCAAGTACTGACCAAGTAGGGGGACGAGTCCTGGAGAATGTAGCTGACAGATAAATATATGACGGCAATATAGACGCCCGAGCCTAACACCCTCAATGTGACCGTGGCTGATCCCATCCTGGTCTTAATTCCACCATCCTGCCCGCTCTCCATAACCCTTCAGCCCATTACCAATTAAAAATCTGTCCAACTCCTCCTTAACTTTACTCACTGTCACTGCATCCACCCAGAATGGAACTCCCACCTTCCCTCCTCTGCACTGATTAAATCCAGGGTGGGCAGACAGAGGATGGCATTCCCGCACTGCCACCACAATCAGTGCCCACTCTGTGGCCTCATCCCACCTCTGCTGGAATTTGACCAGCAATGGGTGGGGCAGTCACCACGAGGGGAGCAAACTCCGGGGGTGGTGCAGGCATTCCTTATGGTCAAGGCACTCTGTCGCTTGGCCACTGTTTGAGGGAGCTGACCGAAGGAAGGCGGGAACCGCTGAGCGCTAACTCCCTGTTCCTTTCTCCCGACACCCCTAGCTAGCAAGCTCTTCTCAATGACCCTTATCCCATCCTCACTTAGGAATTGCCTCGAGTCTCTCGCTGACCCTCGACCTATGATGGATGCATTTCTGGTAGTTACCATGGCAATAGGGAGCTGCCGACCCCTGATTGGCCAGCAACTCTTGAAGGGTGGAAATTCCAGCCATGTGGGTCCTTGAACCTGGGAAAAGTCCAGCATTGGTCACCTAAGTGCCTGGCTGGCACTTAATACCACGGGCCTTCCCCGAAGGAGGCAACAAAGGCTCTCCAACCAGCAGGTGAGGTCTCTGTTGCATGGATTCAATTCTGCCAATTGAGTTCAAATCCCACCAAGACAGCTAATTACATGTTCTGGAATAAAAACTTAGTCTCAGTAAAGGTGACCATCAACCTACTATTGTTGTAAAAACCCCTCTGGCTCATTAATGTCCTTTGGGGGAGTAACACTGTTGCCCTTGCCCGATCTGGCCGACACAGACCCAAGACCCACAGCAATGTGACTGACTCTTGCCTGCCTGTGAAATGGCCGAGCAAATTGCTGCAGAAAATGGCAAGATAAACAAAGCTGGACGGGGCCACCCGGCATTGACCAAGGTATGGAATACAACATGGCCATCTGACCTTTCAAGCTCCTTCTTGCTAACATATGCAAATCTGTGCCAAAATTGGAAAGCAGCCCCACCGATCATCAAGCAACAGCCTGACGAAGAATCATGTTTCCCAGGATATTTTCCAGATTCTTGCTTCATATGTCCAGCCCCAATAGTATAAGGCCTGTGAGGGAGTGGCCCTGAGATCCCTCAACATTGCCTCCGGACCCCATGAAGTATCATGGCATCAAGTCAAACATGGACAACAAAACTTTCTGCTGCTTACCACCTGCAGCTCTCCCTCTGTTGATGAATCAGTACTTCTCCATGTTGAACACCACTTGAAGCACAGAGGGTAGAATGTTCTCTGCGTGGGGCACTTCAAAATGTCCATCTCAAGTACTGACCAAGTAGGGGGACGAGTCCTGGAGAACGTAGCTGACAGATGAACCTGTGGCAGGGGGGTGAGGGAGCCAATTCGCAATGTGACAAAAGAACCCACTTGACTGTGTCCTCACCAATCTATCTGATGAAGCGTTAGGGTGACGACCACACAGTCCTTGTAGACACAAAGTCCTATCTTCACATTGAGGATGTCCCCCATCGTGTTCAGGAGTCACAGCCACTGTGCGAAATGAGGCAGATTCACAACAGATCCAAGCTGAGCATCCATGAGGCGCTGTGGGTCATCAGCATCAACCATAATCTGTAACCTCAATGGCCAGCATATCCCTCACCCAACCGTTACACAGAAACTTAGGAAACAGGAGCAGGTAATTCAGCCATCGCTCCTGCTCCGCCATTTAATATGACCATGGCTAATTCTCTAGCCCAATGCCATACTGGGGCTGGTTTAGCACACTGGGCTAAATCGCTGGCTTTTAAAGCAGACCAAGGCAGGCCAGCAGCACGGTTCGATTCCCGTACCAGCCTCCCCGAACAGGCGCCGGAATGTGGCGACTAGGGGCTTTTCACAGTAACTTCATTGAAGCCTACTCATGACATTAAGCGATTTTCATTTTCATTTCATTACTCCTGCATTCTCTCCATACCCCTTGATGCCTTTGCAATCTAGAAATCTATCTATCTTCTTAAATATATTCTGTGACTTGACCTCCACAGCTTTCTGTGGTTGAGAATTCCACAGGTTCATCACCCTCTGAGTGTTAAATGTCAGTCTTAAATGACCTAATCCGATCCTGGAGCTGTTGTGTATTTATATTGAATCTTATTATCTGCAGACAGCATTGTGTACTAATACATATATGTCGGAAGTGACATCACAGGTCGCTAGAGCGGGAAAGTGCCAGAGTGAGGAAGCAGCCTGTAGTGAACACACCTTGTAAATAAAGCTCGGTTAGCCTTTAACCCTCTGTGCTTCCTAGTGTCAGTTACACACATTACACAACACAAAAAATGGTGACAAGGACTTCAAACGGCACTTGGTAGCCACCTGGGAGGGAAAACAAATAAACAAAAGTTGTGAAAAAAGACTTAGAAGAAAAGCTCTCGCATTTACTCCGGACATAATGGGCCAAGGTGAACGTGACTAGCGATCCTCCGCAGAGCAATTTATAGAGCAGTTGGTGTTCAAAAAAAAGATGCTCAAGCTCAGGTTGTTGCCTTGTTTAAATGTTAAAAGCAAGGTAGCTGCTGAAAGCACATTTCAAAGTGTGCATTTGGGGGAACATCCATTAGAAGGAAAATAACAGGAGCTTTTGGCACCGTCGAACACTTTGGTGGAGCAATGGGGCTCCAATACTGAGTGTCTTGACAATTTTGCGCAGGCAAACAAAATAACAGAAGATATTAGAGTTCCCACATTCCTGAACATGATGGGGGGAAAACCGTTGAATGTCCTCAAAAGTTTAGTGCAACTGGAGAAGCCAGGCACAAAAACATACAAACAAATTGTAGATATCCTTCGCCGAAGCCTTTGGTGATCACAGCGTGCTTCAGATTCCAAAAGACATTAAGAAGACGGGGGAATCAATTGCATAATCCGTGGCTGTGTAAAAAAGACTTGGGGAGGGAGCACTGAGAGTTTGGTGATATGCTGAATGATACAATTCAGGGCAGATTGGTCTGAGGTCTGAGGAGTGAGGCAATACAGAAATGGTTGCCAATTGTGAGTAAGGCCATGGAAACTGCTGCATCAGTGGAGCTGGCTGCAAAGGAAGCTCAGCAACTAAGTTTGAATATTCAGATTTACTAAACATCAGCTGAATCGACACCTAAGAGTTTTGAAACTCGTGGATGTCATCGACACGCGAAGCCAGGGCATTCAGCTGCAGAGTGCTGGTGCAGGAATACAATATGCAGATCTGTGGGGAAAAAATGCTTGAGGGCAAGGCCAGTACTCTATCAGGACGGAAGTGGAGACTGACTTGGAACGACTATTGAAGACGGGAACCTGTCAGTATTAGTAAATGGGCTACACCAATAGTCACAGTCATGAAAAAGGATGGATCCATACGGATTTGCAGAGACTTCAAAGTCACCCTTAATCCATGATGTGGAGATGCCGGCGTTGGACTGGGGTGAGCACAGTAAGAAGTCTTACAACACCAGGTTAAAGTCCAACAGGTTTGTTTCAAACACGAGCTTTCGGAGCACGGCTCCTTCTTCAGGTGAATGGAAAGGCTTGTTCCAGAAATGTTTATATAGACACAGTCAGAGATGCCCCGGAATGCGAGCACCTGCAGGCAATCAAATCATCAAAGATGCAGAGAGAGAGGTAACTCCAGGTTAAAGAGGTGTGAATTGTCCCAAGCCAGTTCAGTCGGTAGGCCTCTGCAAGTCCAGGCTTGTTGGTGGGGGCCGAATGTAATGCGACATGAATCCCAGATCCCGGTTGAGTCCGCATTCATGCGTGCGGAACTTAGCTATAAGTTTTTGCTCAGCAATTTTGCGTTGTCGCGTCTCCTGAAGGCCTCCTTGTAGAATGCTGACCCGGAGATCAGAGGCTGAATGTCCTTGACTGCTGAAGTGTTCCCCAACTGGAAGGGAACAGTCCTGCCTGTTGATAGTCGCACGATGCCCGTTTATTCGTTGTCGCAGTGTCTGCATGGTCTCGCCAATGTACCACGCTTCGGGACATCCTTTCCTGCGGACTCAACCGGGATCTGGGATCTGGGATTCATGTCGCATTACATTCGGCCCCCACCAACAAGCCTGGACTTGCAGAGGCCTACCGACTGAACTGGCTTGGGACAATTCACACCTCTTTAACCTGGAGTTACCTCTCTCTCTGCATCTTTGATGATTTGATTGCCTGCAGGTGCTCGCATTCCGGGGCATCTCTGACTGTGTCTATATAAACATTTCTGGAACAAGCCTTTCCATTCACCTGAAGAAGGAGCCGTGCTCCGAAAGCTCGTGTTTGAAACAAACCTGTTGGACTTTAACCTGGTGTTGTAAGACTTCTTACTGTGCTCACCCTTAATCCAGTGTTTTGTGCAGTACAATAATAATAATATTACTGTCACAAGTAGGCTTACATTAACGCTGAAGAGAAGTTACTGTGAAAATCCCCTAGCCGCCACACTCCGGCGCCTGTTCAGGTACACTGAGGGAGAATTCAGAATGTCCAATTCACCTAACAAGCACGTCATTCGCGGCTTGTGGGAGGAAACCGGAGCACCCGGAGGAAACCCACGCAGACACGGGGAGAACGTGCGGACTCCGCACAGACAGTGACCCAAGCCGGGAGTTGAACTCGGGTCCCTGGCGCTGTGAAGCAACCGTGCTAGCCACTGTGCAACTGTGCTGCCCTAACAATACCCACTACCCCATGTTGATGACTTGTTTGTGGGATTGGCAGGATGCCAACATTTTTAGCAAAATCGACCTGAGACAGCCAGGCCAGGTATAGGCCAAAGGTAACAATCTCTGACAATCGTGACACATAAAGGTTTGTTTAGGTAATTTGAAGATGACCGTTGGTGTCACATCAGCTCCGACATTGTTTCAAACAGCAATGCATCAGATCCTGAGTGGACTAAGCAGAATCCAGTAGTAGGTGGATGACATCCTAATCACCGGAAACGACAAAGAGAAACATTCATAATTTGGATGCCACTCTTCAAAGATTGGCAGACTATAGGCCGAGAGTCCGCAAGAACAAGTGTGAGTTCGTCCAGCCTTCCATTGAGTATTTGGGACATGTGAAAGATCCCACAAGCCTTCACAAATCTCCTTCGAAGGTCAAGGCCGTCACCGAGGCGCCCACACCATAAAACATTAACCATTTGTGATCCTTCTTGGATTGTTGAACTACTACGGAAGATTCCAAATTTGGCACCCATTTTAAAACCATTGCATAACTTGTTGAACCAAAACAAGAGCTGGAAGTGGTTGATGGATCAGTGCAACTCTTCTTTTGTGCAAAACAAAAGAAATTGCTCAAATCTGAAGTCCGAACACATTTTGATCCTTTCCTACCCTACAGTTGGCGTGTGACGCATCTCCCAATGGTGTTGGAGTGGTGGTATCCCACACCATGCATTCGGGTGAAGAGAAACCCTTGCCTTCGTGTTTCGAACATTAAGCAAAGCTGAATGTAACTACGCACAAATCGAAAGGGGAGCCTTGCGGATTACCTTTGGAGGAAAGAGATTGCTCCAATTCCTGTACAGAAGAAAGTTTACACTGTTAACGGACCATCGTCCATTAATGACAATTTTTGGAGGACAAACACAGATTCTGTCACTTGCAGTAAGTAGATTGCAGAGATCAGCGTTGCTTTTGTCTGCACATGCTTATACCATCATATATAGACAATCAATTCTCCATTGTAATGCCGAGGGGCTTTCACGATTACCACTCCCAAGTAGTTTGTCAGCAAGTAGTTCATCATACTCAAGCAGAAATATTTTCTACTTTGAATAGTTAGACAGTACACCTGTTACTTCAGGACAACTGGAGTAGTTCATTTGGAGCGATCCAAAACTCTCTGAAGTAATGGATATGGTACCATGAGGCGAGACCTCAGAACTAAAACCTGACCTGAAACTGCACTCCACCTGAAGACTGGAGTTGTCTGTACAGCCAGAATGTCTTCTTTGGGACTCAGAGCGATCATTCTGCTACCACTGAAAAGACGAGTGTTAAATAAATTGCATGAGGGCCATTGTGGAATTGTGCGTATGAATTGTTCACGAGAATGTTGCCGGGCTAGAAAGATATAGCAGCGATGAGGAGAGATTGGATAGGTTGGGGTTATTTTCCAAAGGCTAAGGGGTGACTTGATTGAAGTGTACAAAATTATATGGGGAAGAGATAGAGTGGACTGGATAAAATTGTTTCCCTTGGTGGAGAATTCTAGAACCAGGGGACATGACGGGAGTCTGGAATTCCCTGCCCGAGTTGGTGATGGAGGCAGAGACCTTGAATGCTTTTAAAAAGTACCTGGATTTACACTTTAATTGCTCTAAGCTACAATGCTATGGACTGGGTGCAAGAAGGTGGGATTAGAAAGGTGTCTTCAGGCTGGCATGGACAGGATGGGCCAAATGGCCTCCTTCTGTGCTGCAACCTTTCTATGGTTCTAACGTTATTTCTGGTAGCCTGGACTGGGTGTGGAGTTTGAAGAGAAAGCTGAAATGTGTTCTTTATGTGTGAACATATGAAACGTGCCACCGTTAGCACCGCAATATCCTTGGGAATGACCGGAAGAGACTGAGCAATGGGGGCACGTCGACTTTGTAGGACCTTTTGAAGAACATATATTCTTACTAACGGTAGATTCTCATTCAAAGCGGCCAGAAGTGGCTACAATGAAGCCAACTTCATCAGGAGGTCTTTGTAGGTTTGGAATCCCTAAGCAATTGGTAAGGGACCTCAATTTGTCTCCCAAGAATTCTTGAAAGAGAATGGTATTCAACATAACAGGTCTGCACCATACCAGCCCGCAATGAACGGACTAACAACGTTTCATTCAAACCATTAAACACGCATTGAGAGCAACAATGGAACAAGGTACGCTGATCAAACACCTTAATCAATTCCTACTGATGAATAAGAGTAACGCTCATTCAGCGACTAAAATCTCCCTTGCATTATTAATGCTGAAGAGACCACGAGGTTCAGCATTCGACTTGTTGAAACCTCTAAAAATGACAGAAACCACTCAAAAGAAACAACAAGGACAGGTAGATCGACGGGGGAGTAAAGCAAACATCGCATTTTCCACCAAGGACAAGAATTGTTGGCCAGGAATTACTCCACAGGAGAAAATGGGTTCCTGCTGGGATCCTCGCAGACTGGGCCTGCCTCGTGTACCGTCCAGACTAGAGGTGATGTCACCTGGAGGAGGCACGCGGACCAGTTGTTGGCGGGAGAACCGATTGGCCGGAAATGTAACCTGCTGAAAATTCGGATCGAACTGTTCAGAGTCCTGACCTGAACCTTCCTCCAACCCTGACACCAGCAGACACTATTGAGGAAGGTGACACCTCACCTTCAGACCAAGCACAGAGCGAACCTCCAGTTACAACGTCGGCCCCGGTCAAAACAACCACTGATGACATTCGTACAATGACCAAAGAGCAGAGGTTACAACCGGTACAAAGAAGCAGACGTCAGAGTTTCGGCGGCAATCAGTCTGAAAGCGCGACCTCCAAACGCTCTGACTTACTGCTTATTGGCATTTGATTATTGTTCATGTTACACTTTTTTTAAATTGTTGGGGACGTTCGATTTAAAGGGGGAGGAAATGTTGTGGATTTATATTGAGTCTTACCAGCTGTCTTCAGCAGCAGTAATATATGCATGTCGCCACTGGAAGTGATGTCACGGGTCTCTAACGCGGGGAATGTGCCAGAGTGAGGAAGCAGCGTGTAGTGAACACACCTTGTAAATAAATCTCCGTTAGTTTTTAATCCTCCGTGCTCCCTAACCTCAGTTTACCACAATACACAAATGAGTGACCTGGTGTTTCAGATCACTCAGCTGGAAGAAACATCATTCCCCTGCATCCATTGTGTCCAGCTCTTCCAGAATTTTACAAGTTTCAATCAGATCCCCTCCACTTTTTGAAACTTCCAGTGAATACAGGCCGAGTCGACCCTATCCCTCCTCACACAAAAATCCGGCCATTCCAGGAATCAGTCTGGTGAACATTCGCTGCACTCACTCGATAGCAAATATATAATTTCTTAGATAAACAGACCAAAAATGCACACAATACTCCCAGTGTGGTCTCACCAAGGCCCTGTGCAGCTGCAATAAGATATCCTGGCTCCTGTACTCAATTCCTCTTTTAATGTAGGCCAACATACCATTTGCCTTCATAACTGCTTGCTGTACCTGAATGCTTGCTTTCAGTGATTGGTGTACTAAGTCTCTTTCTGTTTCAACATTCCCCAATCTATCACCATTTAACTAATACTCTGCCGTTCTATTTTTCCTTCCAAAGTGGATTCTTCACATTTATCCACATTATACTGCATTTGCCATGTATTTGCCCACTCATTCAACTTGTCCAAATCACCTTGAAGTCTCTTAACATTCTCCTCGTCATTCACATTCCCACCAAGTCCAGTGTTGTCAGCAAACTTGGTCAGATTACATTTGGTTCTCTCATCCAAATCATTGATGAATAGCTGGGGCCTAAGCACTGATCCCTGCAGGACCACACTAGTCACTGCCTGCCACTTTGAACAAGACCCTTTTATTCCTCGATCCGTTGCCTGTCTGCTAACCAATTCTCAATCCATGCCAATATATTACACCCAATTCCACGTGCTTTAATTTTGCACACAAACCTCTTATGTGGGACTTCATCAAAAGTTTTCTGAAAAATCATCTACTGGTGCTCCCTAATCTATTCTGCCATTTATGTCCTGAAAACTCTCCAAAACGTTTGTCAAACATGAATTTGCTTTGTAAATCCATGTTGACTTTGTCTAATCTCATTGACATTTCCTAAATGCCCTGTTATCCCATCCTTTACGTAGATACATTGAATTCCTGCAGTGCAGGAGGCCATTCGCCCATTGAGTCTGCACAGACCCTCCAAAAGAGCACCCTCCCAAGATCCAATCCTCCATCCTATCCCCGTAACCCCATAATCCCACCTAATATTTGGACATTACAGGGCAATTTAGCATGGCCAATCCACCTAACCAGCACGACTTTGGACTGTTGGCCAAAACTAGGGCACCAGGAGGAAACCCATGCAGACGCAGGGAGAATGTGCAAACTCCACACAGACATTCACCCGAGGTCAGAATTGAATCTGGGTCCCTGGTGCTGCGAGGCAGCAGTGCTAACCACTGTGTCAGGTTGGCACTGCCAAGGGGTAGGGCCCGAATGGGGGCATAGCCATGAAAGAAAGGGGTCTTGAAGGGAGGGGCCAGGACGGCTCACCGGAACACCTCAGTGTGGCGAGGGATGGCGTCCTGATCTCTGAGACCCCTGACACTCAGTCCGAACTCACTATGCACTATAGAGAACATCCTATTGGGCTGCATCACAGCCTGGTATGGCAACTGCTCGGCCCAAGACCGCAAGAAACTTCAGAGAGTTGTGAACACAGCTCAGTCCATCACACGAACCTGCCTCCCATCCATTAACTCCATCTACACCTCCCGCTGCCGGGGGAAAGCGGGCAGCATAATCAAGGATCCCTCCCACCCGGCTTACTCACTTTTCCAACTTCTTCCATCGGGTAGGAGATACAGAAGTCTGGGAGCATGCACGAACAGATTCAAAAACAGCTTCTTCCCCACTGTCACCAGACTCTTAAATGACCCTCTTATTGACTGACCTCATTAACACTACATCCTGTATGCTTCACCCGATGCCAATGCTTATGTAGAACATAGAGAACATAGAACATTACCGCGCAGTACGGGCCCTTCGGCCCTCGATGTTGCGCCAACCTGTGAAACCATCTGAAGCCTATCTGACCTACACTATTCCATTTTCATCCATATGTCTATCCAGTGACCACTTAAATGCCCTTAAAGTTGGCGAGTCTACTACTGTTGCAGGCAGGGCGTTCCACACCCCTACTACTCTCTGAGTAAAGAAACTGCCTCTGACGTCTGTCCTATATCTACCACCCCTCAATTTAAAGCTATGTCCCCTCGTGTTGGTCATCACCATCCGAGGAAAGAGACTCTCACTGTCCACCCTATCTAACCCTCTGACTATCTTATATGTCTCTATTAAGTCACCTCTCAGCCTTCTCCTCTCTAACGAAAACAACCTCAAGTCCCTGAGCCTTTCCTCGTAAGACCTTCCCTCCATACCAGGCAACATCCTAGTAAATCTCCTCTGAACCCTTTCCAAAGCTTCCACATTCTTCCTATAATGTGGTGACCAGACAATGTAGTATACACATTGTATATCTTGTGTTGCCCTATTATGTATTTTCTTGAATTTTGTTTAATTCCCTTTCCTTCCCATGTACTGAATGATCTGTTGAGCTGCTGCAGAAAAATACTTTTCACTGTACCTCGGTACACGTGACAATAAACAAATCCAATCCAATCAAATCCAAATTCCCCGGCACAGCCAACCAGGCAGTGCACATGCCAGCTGACAGTGCCACCTGTTCACCTTGGCAGTGCCAAGCTGGCACCCATGTGGCACTGCCAGAATGCCCAGGTGGCACCAGCAGTGCCAGGGCACCACCCTGCCCAAAGGGCATGGAGCTGGGGGCCTCCGATCCCATGGGAGAACCCCATGAGTGCCAGTAGGTGGAGAGGAGTGCAGAATGGCGTTTGCCCGAGATCTCCGAGGCTAAGGTGATGAATCGCAAAGCCTCGGCTAACTCATCAATCTACACATTGAAGTGGGATTAGCTGTCATGCTCTAATATGCAGATTTCCAGATCACGTTGGACCTTGCAGGCGGATGTTGCAGGCGGATAGATCCTGGGTGCAGGGTGACTCGGCTTTTATTGGCCATGCTGAGCTGCGCTGAGCTGCTTTCCAGGTGCTGCGTGGCCACTGGATCGCACTCGTAGTCTCTATAGACTCTGCAACACTTCCTACAGATTGGAGGGTCGGAATGTAAACCCGCTATTTAAAAAGGAAGGTGGAGAGTAAATAGGGAATTATAGACCAGTCAGCACGACGTCGGGAGCGGGGAAAATTCTAGACTCCATCATCAACATTTTATAGCAGAGCACTGAGAAAACAGGGGCAGGATCAGGCAGTGGATAAAACAAAATTACTGCGGATGCCGGAATCTGAAACCAAAGAGAAAATGCTGGAAAATCTCAGCAGGTCTGGCAGCATCTGTAGGGAGAGAAAATATTTCGGGTCCGATGACTCTTTGTCAAAGCTCCCACTTTCTCTGTCTTTTAACTTTGACAAAGAGTCATCAGACTCAAAACGTTAGCTCTTTTCTCCCCCTACAGATGCTGCCAGACCGGCTGAGATTTTCCAGCATTTTCTCTTTCGTTGCAAGGTCAGACAGAGTCGGCATGGATTTATGAAGGGGAAATCATGCTTGACAAATCTACTGGAATTCTTCCAGGCTGTAACTAGCAGAGTTGATGAGGGGGAGCCAGTGGATGTGGTATATTTGGACTATCAGAAGGCTTTCGAAAAAGTCCCGCATAAGAGATTAGCGTATCAAACTAAATTTAGGGGTAGTATATTGAGATGGATAGAAACCGGTGGGCAGACAGGAAAATAAGAGTAGGAATAAATGGGTCTTTTTCCAAATTGACAGGCAGTGACTAGGGGGTACCACAGGGATCGGTGCTGGGATCCCAGCTATATGCAATATATATTAATGATTTATATGAGAGAATAAAATGTAATATGTCAAAATTTGCAGATGACACCAAGTTGGGTGGGAGGGTGAGCCGTAAGGAGGATGCAGAGATCCTTCAGTGTGACATTCTCCCTGCGTCTGCATGGGTTTCCTCCTGGTGCCCTAGTTTTGGCCCACAGTCCAAAGTCGTGCTGGTTAGGTGGATTGGCCATGCTAAATTGCCCTGTAATGTCCAAGTTGAGCGAGTGGGCAAATACATGGCAATAATTTGGATAAATGCGAGGTGATCCACTTTTGTACCAAAAATGGGAAGGCAGACTATTAACTGAATGGCCATAAATTAGGAGATGGAATGTGCAACGAGACCTGGGTGTCCTCGTATACCAGTCGCTGAAGGTACGCATGCCAGTACAGCAGGTGGTAAAGAAGGCAAATGGTACGCTGGTCTTCATAGCGAGAGGATTCGAGTACCGGAACAGGGATGTCTAGCAGCAATTATACAGGGCCTTGGTGAAGCCACACCTGGAATATTGTGAGCAGTTTTGGTGTCCTCATCTGAGGAAAGATGTTCTTGCTATGGAGGGAGGGCAGCGACGGTTTACCAGACTGATTCCTGGGATGGCGGGATGGACGTATGAGGAGAGATTGAATCGGTTAGGATTATATTCGCTGGAGTTCAGAAGAATGAGGGGGGATCTCATAGAAACCTATAAAATTCTAACAGGAATAGACAGGGGAGATGCAAGAATGAGTTCCCGATGGTGGGGCTGTGTAACAGTCTGAAGATATGAGATAGACCATTTAGGGCAGAGATGAGGAGAAATTCCTTCACCCAGAGAGTGGAACTTGTTAGCACAGAAGGTAGTTGAGACTAAAACATTGTATGTTTTCAAGAAGCAGTTAGGGCAAAGGAATCAAAATATATTGGGGGGGGAGGGGAAGAGGTGGGATTGGGCTAATGGGTTGAATGGTTAGCCATGATCATACTGATTGGTGCAGCTGGTTCAAAGGGCTGAATGGCCTCATTCTGCTCCTATTATCTACGTTAGTCATTTTGGGATAATTCCTCCCAGTATCTCCTTATATGCTCCTTCAAACTGATTCTGGATTTTGAACATCCCTATCAAATCTTCCATTCAGCTTCTTTGCTCTGAGAGGAACAGGTCCAAATGAACTTTTGGGCATATGTGCATAGGCATCCTTGTACAAACTTGCGTAAATGTGCACATGGAAAATGGTCCACTGGATGAGATGTTATCACTCAGCAAATGTTCCCAGGGGAGGTGGGGTAGGAATCAGAAAGAATTTAAATAAATGCCAAACTAAATTTTGAATGTGGTCAAAAACTACCGTAAAATTCAAACCAGCACGGTAGCATTGTGGATAGCACAATCGCTTCACAGCTCCAGGGTCCCAGGTTCGATTCCCGGCTGGGTCACTGTCTGTGCGGAGTCTGCACATCCTCCCCGTGTGTGCGTGGGTTTCCTCCGGGTGCTCCGGTTTCATCCCACAGTCCAAAGATGTGCAGGTTAGGTGGATTGGCCATGATAAATTGCCCTTAGTGTTCAAAATTGTGCTTAGTGTTGGGTGGGGTTACTGGGTTATGGGGATAGGGTGGAGGTGTGGGTTTGGGTAGGGTGCTCTTTCCAAGAGCCGGTGCAGACTCGATGGGCCGAATGGCCTCCTTCTGCACTGTAAATTCTATGATAAAAAAAATCAGCACAAATAACGGGCTGGATTCTCCGCACCCCGACGGTTAAATCGCAGCCGGCGCCGAGGCGGAGAATCCATTTCCCCGCATGGAATCGGGACCAGCTCCAGTTCCCCGGCTCCCTAAGAGTGGCGCACTCGGAGAGTACACCGCGCCACACGTCCCCTATGCGGGCATTGCTGGAGGCCCGCCCCGCCATTCTCCACCCCCCGACCGGCTAAAGTCCCGTTGGCGTGGATCTAGCATGGTCCTGCCGGTCAGAATGCTAGCGTGGTGGCTGCGGACTTAGTGAGCGGCCGCCCTGGTCGGGGGAGGGCCGATCGGAGGGCAGGGGGCGTCTTGTCCGGGACCTGGCAATTTTAAGGCAGGCGGTCTGGGTCGGATGCATGGCCGATCGGGGGCACTATGTTTAAGGTCCAGCTCCGTGGTCTGAGTCCGCCATGGAGCATGACCCGGCCGCTTAAGGCTGCCGCCGTGCGTATGCGCAGCCTCTGACTCGGAAGTGTGCGGGCCCGTTTCCACAGCAACAGCTGCTGGCTTTACGATGGTTCACTGCTAGCCCCCTGCAGGCGAGGAATATGAGGCCCTTTGATACCAGTTTTTCTGGTGTGAAAGGTTACAGTTTTTACGACGGCGTGGGGACATAGTCCCAAAAATAGAGAATCCAGCACAAAACTCCAGCAATGGAACTGCAGTGAAAGCTGATTTCCAGCTGTGGCTCCAAAGGGTATTCAGCAGTAGAGTGGGTTAGTGATGACAGTGCCATTAGCATTCTCTGAAGGAGCTATGTTTACAATCACTGTGGGAGCCAAGCACAACACTTCAAACTGAATGCGGTTTGATTTCCTTTCTCCTGAGATTAGCATCTTTCCCAGCTGCACATGGCATGTAACTGTGTTTGTCAGGCCACACAACCTGGGAGATTCATCAAAATCCGGTTAAATAGTTCAATCTCATCTCTGGAATCAGAAGGATATGGGTTCCAGCTCAACTCCACAAACCGTGGACCTGAGTGTATTCTCCAGGCTGTCCCTCCCTCTGCCAGCTCCCTCTGCCAGCTCCCTCTGCCAGCTCCCTCTGCCAGCTCCCTCTGCCAGCGCTGAGGGAATGCTGCACGGTCAGAAATGGGGTCTTTCAATCGAGGCCCTGGCTGTTCTCTCCCGTGAGTGTAAACGTTCCACTGGCGTTATTGCAGAGTTGGAGTGGGGATGTTCTCCTTGGCACCCTGGCTAATATTTATTTACATAGAATTTAGTGCAGGAGGAGGCCATTCGGCCCATCGGGTCTGCACCGGCTCTTGGAAAGAGCACCCTACCCAAGATCACCACCTCCATCCTATCCCCATAACCCCACCCAACACTAATGGCAATTTTGGACACTAAGGGCAATTTATCATGGCCAATCCACCTAACCCGCACATTTTTGGACTGTGGGAGGAAACCGGAGCACCCGGAGGAAACCCACGCACACACGGGGAGGATGTGCAGACTCTGAACAGACAGTGAGCCAAGTCGGAATCGAACCTGGGACCCTGGAGCCGTGAAGCATTTGTGCTATCCACAATGCTACCATGCTGCCATTTAATATTTGGTTGTCTGTGGAACCTGGCTGCGTGCAAATTGGTCGCTGCATTTCCCCACATTGTGAGTAATTATATCATTGGCTGCAGAGTGCCTTCGGCCATCCTGAATGGTGCTATATTAATACAAGTGAGCAGCGCAGTAGCACAGTGGTCAGCACTGTTGCTTCACAGCTCCAGGGTCCCAGGTTCGATTCCCGGCTGGGTCACTGTCTCTACGGAGTCTGCACGCTCTTCCTGTGTCCTCGTGGGTTTCCTCCGGGTGCTCCGGTTTCCTCCCACAATCCAAAGAAGTACAGGTTAGGTGGATTGGACGTGATAAATTGCCCTTAAGTGTCCAAAAATGTTGGGTCAGGCTGCTGGGTTACGGGGATAGGGTGGAGGTGTGAGCTTAAATAGGCTGCTCTTTCCAAGGGCCGGTGCAGACTCGATGGGCCAAATGGCCTCCTTCTGCACTGTGATTTCTATGATTCTTTGTTTAATTCTGGTAGTGTTTGCAGGCTGCATGCTTGGGACGGGGAATGAAAAGCTCGCCAAGCTTCGCCCACCCAGCTACAATCCAGTTAGATTCCACGGGAGGCAGGAGAGATTGAGCTCCCAATCAGGTTGCTATGAGGTTCCCCCGCCATTGTGAACAACTCACTGTGGATAAGATTCACAAGGAGAGGGGGAGAACAACAGCCAACATTCCTCGAAACATATCTTCCTGAGAATATTCATGCTTCTGAGGAAGGAAGCGAGGGTGGAACTTGCAGAGGACTGGCTTTAATCTTCCAATTGTTCATCGCAGGGGTGCTGACAGAAGACTGAAAATCTTACCCTTGTTCAAAAGAAAAAGCGTAGGGATAAACCCAGTAACTAGACCGGGCAGTTTAACCTCAGGAAAACAATCATCCTTGGTAAAATTAACATTTGCTTGGACAAATAGTGATCAACGAAGGGAAGACAGCACAGATTCATTAAAGGGGAGTCTTGTTTAACCAGCTTGATTGAATTTTTTGGATGCGGTAAAAGAGATGGTTGATGAAGTTTAACTTGATTGTTGTGGTGCACATGGATTCCAAAAGGTGTTGGGTTAATTCATAGAATTTACAGCGCAGAAGGAGGCCATTCGGCCCATAGAGTCTGCACCGGCTCTTGGAAATTTCTACTTCCCAATCTTCACCATCTAAGTTGTAGGGCTGTGGGTAATGAGAGGGGAGGGGGTTGTGGGACTGGCTGAGTCACTCTTGCAGAGACACGATGGGCTGTATGGCTTCCTTCGGTGCTGCATCCATTCGAAGTGGAGGAGATGATGCTGCACCTGCCGTAGATGTATCAGTGTGAGTGAATATCCTCGGAAAGTGCATGGGAAATCAGCCCCAAGAAATAGGCCACACCAAGAATTCTGTGATAAATTTGGGTTCAGGGAACATTGAAAGACTAGTCAGCTGGTGAGTGTGTATAGGTGGAAACAGTTAAATTAGCAATAGCTTCCCTCTGCTCGGAGAGACTGAGCTGTTGCTGCTGAGATTTCAAATTAATTATAATTCATGTTAACTGGCACTTAAACAATCTCAGCAAAAACTGAAGTCTTTGAGAGCTGTACTATTTTGGGAGAACGGGAGCATGAGCTCGTTTGCACTGCATTATTCTGCTATCTTATTCTCCCATTCCACACAAACAAGGCACAGCCCGAAACACTGAATTGTCAGTGTGAGAGAAAACAAAGCATTTACGTTTCTTCAAGATTGCTGAAACCGAGTAATCAGCTTTGGAAAGACTCCTCAATGCAAAAGTAGAGTCAGCTGTAAACAGTGTGTTCAGAATGAGTGAGGAGAAACTAAAGGCGGCAGAGCTGGTGCGCAAAAGGCAGACGGAGAGTCAGGGAGAGACACAGACAAAGCGAAAGAAGAGGAAAGCATGCAGAGAGAGAAACAGTCACTGGGGACAGAGGTGGAGAGAACAAGAGGCAGGGAGAGCGAGAGGCACGAAGAAGCACAGAAAGTGACAGAGAGAGTGGCAGAGATAGAGCGAGGCAGAGGAAGTGGCAGAGGGGGAGAGGCAGGCAGCGTGAGGCAGAGGCAGGCAGGCAGGCAGCACGAGTCCCAGAGGCAGACAGAGCGAGCCCCAGAGTGAGCGAGCCCCAGAGTGAGCGAGCCCCAGAGGCAGACAGAGCGAGCCCCAGAGTGAGCGAACCCCAGAGGCAGACAGAGCGAGCCCCAGAGTGAGCGAGCCCCAGAGGCAGGCAGAGGGGGCCCCAGAGTGAGCGAGCCCCAGAGGCAGACAGAGCGAGCCCCAGAGGCAGACAGAGGGGGCCCCAGAGTGAGCGAGCCCCAGAGGCAGACAGAGCGGGCCCCAGAGGCAGACAGAGGGGGCCCCAGAGTGAGCGAGCCCCAGAGGCAGACAGAGCGGGCCCCAGAGGCAGACAGAGCGAGCCCCAGAGGCAGACAGAGCGGGCTCCAGAGGCAGACAGAGCGAGCCCCAGAGGCAGACAGAGCGGGCCCCAGAGTGAGCGAGCCCCAGAGGCAGACAGAGCGGGCCCCAGAGGCAGACAGAGCGAGCCCCAGAGGCAGACAGAGCGGGCCCCAGAGGCAGACAGAGCGAGCCCCAGAGGCAGACAGAGCGAGCCCCAGAGTGAGCGAGCCCCAGAGTGAGCGAGCCCCAGAGTGAGCGAGCCCCAGAGGCAGACAGAGCGTGCCCCAGAGGCAGACAGTGCGAGCCCCAGAGGCAGACAGAGCGAGCCCCAGAGGCAGACAGAGCGAGCCCCAGAGGCAGCCAGAGCGAGCCCCAGAGTGAGCGAGCCCCAGAGGCAGACAGTGCGAGCCCCAGAGTGAGCGAGCCCCAGAGGCAGACAGTGCGAGCCCCAGAGGCAGACAGAGCGAGCCCCAGAGGCAGCCAGAGCGAGCCCCAGAGTGAGCGAGCCCCAGAGGCAGACAGAGCGAGCCCCAGAGGCAGACAGTGCGAGCCCCAGAGTGAGCGAGCCCCAGAGGCAGACAGAGCGAGCCCCAGAGGCAGACAGAGCGATTCCCAGAGGCAGACAGAGCGAGCCCCAGAGTGAGCGAGCCCCAGAGGCAGGCAGAGCGAGCCCCAGAGGCAGACAGAGCGAGCCCCAGAGGCAGGCAGAGCGAGCCCCAGAGTGAGCGAGCCCCAGAGGCAGACAGAGCGATTCCCAGAGGCAGACAGAGCGAGCCCCAGAGTGAGCGAGCCCCAGAGGCAGACAGAGCGAGCCCCAGAGGCAGACAGAGCGAGCCCCAGAGTGTGCGATTCCCAGAGGCAGACAGTGCGAGCCCCAGAGGCAGGCAGAGCGAGCCCCAGAGGCAGACAGAGCGAGCCCCAGAGGCAGACAGAGCGGGCCCCAGAGGCAGGCAGAGCGAGCCCCAGAGGCAGACAGAGCGAGCCCCAGAGGCAGGCAGAGCGAGCCCCAGAGGCAGGCAGAGCGAGCCCCAGAGGCAGACAGAGCGAGCCCCAGAGGCAGACAGAGCGAGCCCCAGAGGCAGACAGAGCGAGCCCCAGAGGCAGACAGAGCGAGCCCCAGAGGCAGGCAGAGCGAGCCCCAGAGGCAGCCAGAGCGAGCCCCAGAGGCAGACAGAGCGAGCCCCAGAGGCAGACAGTGCGAGCCCCAGAGGCAGGCAGAGCGAGCCCCAGAGGCAGACAGAGCGAGCCCCAGAGGCAGACAGAGCGAGCCCCAGAGGCAGGCAGAGCGAGCCCCAGAGGCAGACAGAGCGAGCCCCAGAGGCAGACAGAGCGATTCCCAGAGGCAGACAGAGCGGGCCCCAGAGTGAGCGAGCCCCAGAGGCAGACAGAGCGAGCCCCAGAGTGAGCGAGCCCCAGAGTGAGCGAGCCCCAGAGGCAGACAGAGCGAGCCCCAGAGTGAGCGAGCCCCAGAGTGAGCGAGCCCCAGAGTGAGCGGGCCCCAGAGTGAGCGGGCCCCAGAGTGAGCGAGCCCCAGAGGCAGGCAGAGCGAGCCCCAGAGTGAGCGAGCCCCAGAGGCAGGCAGAGCGAGCCCCAGAGTGAGCGAGCCCCAGAGGCAGGCAGAGCGAGCCCCAGAGTGAGCGAGCCCCAGAGGCAGACAGAGCGGGCCCCAGAGTGAGCGAGCCCCAGAGGCAGACAGAGCGAGCCCCAGAGTGAGCGAGCCCCAGAGGCAGACAGAGCGGGCCCCAGAGTGAGCGAGCCCCAGAGGCAGACAGAGCGAGCCCCAGAGGCAGACAGAGCGAGCCCCAGAGGCAGACAGAGTGGGCCCCAGAGTGAGCGAGCCCCAGAGGCAGACAGAGCGAGCCCCAGAGTGAGCGAGCCCCAGAGGCAGACAGAGCGGGCCCCAGAGTGAGCGAGCCCCAGAGGCAGACAGAGCGAGCCCCAGAGGCAGACAGAGCGGGCCCCAGAGTGAGCGAGCCCCAGAGGCAGACAGAGCGAGCCCCAGAGGCAGACAGAGCGGGCCCCAGAGTGAGCGAGCCCCAGAGGCAGACAGAGTGGGCCCCAGAGTGAGCGAGCCCCAGAGGCAGACAGAGCGGGCCCCAGAGGCAGACAGAGCGGGCCCCAGAGTGAGCGAGCCCCAGAGGCAGACAGAGCGAGCCCCAGAGTGAGCGAGCCCCAGAGGCAGACAGAGTGGGCCCCAGAGTGAGCGAGCCCCAGAGGCAGACAGAGCGAGCCCCAGAGTGAGCGAGGGCAGGCAGAGCCAGATTGAGAGATACACAAACAGGCAGGGAAAGAGACAGAGAGCACAGGGATTAATTGGTATTATGATCAGTGCAGGGCAAGGGAACATTATTAGAGCACGCACACAACGGGCAGACAGAAACTGAGACCCAGAGAGAGGGATAGAGAAAAATTGAGATTGAAAGCGAGAGAATCTGAGTCCCAAAGAGTGAGAAAGGCTGACTGTTGTGAATTAAATTTTGATAAACAAACCATAATCATTGTTGCACTCACCCAATTACAAGCTGAACTATAAAGGTTGTCAGTTCTGGTTGGACAGATTCGGCGAGGTTTCATTACGTGGCACTCAATTACATGACATTTGCTGACAGCTCACAGCACTGACTGCATTTGTTTTCTAATGATTGAGTCCCGTGGAATTAAGTACCGTTGCTCCCTATGTATTTGTAAAACTATTTATAACCCACTTGCTGGGGTGGATTCAGAATCAGAAAATCTCCCCATTGTCCCACGAATCTCTGGTTCATCGTCACTTCAGAGAACGTGAGACGGTCAATTCTTAATAATCACAAACATGGGAGTTGCTCGTATTAAAAGACGCAAGTCCATCCAATTCATCTTCAAGTAGTCTGGCATTCACATGATATCATAGAATTTGCAGTGCAGGAGGCCATTCGGCCCATCGAGTCTGCACCGGCTCTTGGAAAGAGCACCCTACCCAAGCTCAATACCTCCACCCTATCCCCCATAACCCAGTAACCCCACCCAACACTAAGGGCAATTTTGGACACTAAGGGCAATTTATCATGGCCAATCCACCTAACCTGCACATCTTTGGATTGTGGGAGGAAACCGGAGTACCCGGAGGAAACCCACGCACACACGGGGAGGATGTGCAGACTCCACACAGACAGTGACCCAAGCCGGAATCGAACCTGGGACCCTGGAGCTGTGAAGCAATTGTGCTATCCACAATGCTACCGTGCTGCCCAGGTTTGTAAATTTAAACACAATTAACTCTTTACGGTCAACAGTAACTTTAATTAAATAGGCAACAAATACAAATGGTTAACTATCTAAAAAATAACCCCTCCCTTTTAATTCACCCCATCCTCAACACACACACAGACCAACAAACACAGGGGAAAGATGGGTATAAAATAATGATGACAGTAAAAGGATAAGAGAGTCTTCCATTTGGTTTCTTCCTCAGCCTGGACTTTCAGGTGCACGGTATCTTTTCTTTCAGCTTGTATTCGTTTTCACCGTCGTCTCACCAAAATATTAGGCAGTCAGCATTTGAGAGAGAGAGAGCACACTTCTTCTTTTAGGGTTTGGAAGCTTCTGGCTTCAGACAGTAGGCAGCAGAGCAGAGAGAGCTGCTTCCACCTTGAGGGTCCAGGAACTCCTCCTGGGTTCTCTCGATAAACCCCACCTGACAGGAACCAATCGCTGTTGGTTGCCAGGCAGAATACTGTCCTTGGCCTATCCATTGGCCATCAGACCACGAATCGAAGTGAACCCCTCCAATCTCTTGGGTGTCCTGAAGTCTGGGTTTTTCTGACCAAAATGCAGAACTTTACAGCACAGCGCACTATTTTGACACTTTGAGTTCCTTACTTTCTCTGATCGACTTAAAGGTGTGTCCATTAACGATCCATGGACAAAAACAATGAAAGCAAAATAAAATAGGAAGGGAATAAACAGCAAGGGCCTTTACAAACAGGACTATTTGTGTATCAAACAGCATAAGCAGAAGTAATTGACAGAGCTAAGCAGTTCCACAACCAACAGATCAGATCTAAGCTCTGCAGCCCTGCCACATCCAGCCGTAAATGGTGATGGACAATTGATCAACTCGCTGGAGGAGGAGGCTCCACAAATAACCCCACCCTCAGTGATGGAGGAGCCCAGCACAACAGTGCAAAAGACAAGGCTGAAACATTTGCAACAATCTTCAGCCTAACCCTAACTTCCCGTTGCTTGCCATTTTAACAAAAGACCCTGCTCCCATGCCTACATGTCTGTTCTTGGCCTACTGCAATGTTCCAGTGAAGCTCAACGCAAACTGGAGGAACAACATCTCATTTTCCAGTTAGGCACGCTACAGCCTTCCGGCCTGAACATCGAATTCAACAACTTCAAATGATTAGCTCTACCCCACCTCGACCCATTTGTTTTCATCCCATTTCATTTTAACTGTCTTTTACCATTTCTTTCTCTCTTAATATATACCGTATATACTCGCGTATCATGCGATCTCGCGTATCATGCGACCCCTAAATTTTAGACCCCAAATCATGATTTTATGCTATACCTCATGTATCATGCGAGTCACTTTTTTGAGACACCAAATGAGATACCAAATTACGCCGTTAACACCTGCCGTAAACAACCAGCTGTTTTGCGGTTTCTAATCACGGTAATAAGCAGTTAACTAACGCGTAACACATAACGGTCGAATACATTCTACCATTAGCCACTATGGAGAAAAGATCTGCCAAGAAATATACAGCCAAATTGAAGCTGCAAGTCGTTGCCGAAGCGGAACACAGCAACAATGTTAAAGCTGCAAAACTGTTTGGTGTCGGAGAAAGCTGTGTCCGCAACTGGAGAAAACAGAAAGAGAAATTGATGGAAAGTCCTTCCTATAAATGCGCTAATCGATAAATTTTGTATCTCGCGTATCATGCGACCCCCCAAATTCAGGTCAAAATTTAGGTCTTCAAAGGTCGCATGTTACGCGAGTATATTTTGTCCTTTCCGGGGACTGCCATTAGCACTCTTTCCCCATGGATTCTGTGGCCATTAGCACCCAGTTTCCCTGGGTTTCTGTGGCTATGACTCATCTTTCATTCTCACTCCACAGCATAAATATTTCCCATTTTCTCTGTCTGTTAGCTTTGACAAAGAGTCATCGGACTCAAAATGTTAGCTCTTTTCTCTCCCTACACATGCTGCCAGACATGCTGAGATTTTCCAGCATTTTCTCTTTAGTACCAAGTGGATGATCCATCTCGGTCTCCTCTGGAGGCCTCCAGCATCACAGGTGTCAGCCTTCATCCATTTCGATTCACTCCACAGGGTATCAAGAAACGGCTGAAGGCACTGGATACTGCAAAGGCTATGGGCCTGACAATATGCCGGCAATAGTACTGAAGACTTGTGCTCCAGAACTTGCCACGCCCCTAACCAAGCTGCTCCAATACAGCAATAACACTGGCATCTACCAGGAAATGTGGAAAATTATCCAGGTATGTTATGGTACACAAGAAATAGGACAAATTCACCCTGACCAATTACTGCCCCTTCAATCTATTCTGGATCATCAACAGCGCTATCAAACTGCACTTCAGAACAAAGAACAAAGAAAAGTACAGCACAGGAACAGGCCCTTCGGCCCTCCAAGCCTGTGCCGACCATGCTGCCCGTCTAAACTACAATCTTCTACACTTCCTGGGTCCGTATCCCTCTATTCCCATCCTATTCATGTATTTGTCAAAATGCCCCTCAAATGTCACTATCGTCCCTGCTTCCACCACCTCCTCCGGCAGCGAGTTCCAGGCACCCAGTGCCCTCTGTGTAAAAAAACTTGCCTCGTACATCTCCTCTCAACCTTGTCCCACGCAACTTAAACCTATGCCCCCCCCGAGTAATTGACCCCTCTACCCTGGGAAAAAGCCTCTGACTATCCACTCCGTATATGCCCCTCATAATTTTGTAGACCTCTATCAGGTCGCCCCTCAGCCTCCATCGTTCCAGTGAGAACAAACCGAGTTTATTCAACCTCTCCTCATAGCTAATGCCCTTAATTTCTTAGCTCACTGATGCACGGTTTATGTTCCGTCGGTCACTCAGCTCCTGACCCCATTACAGCCTTGGTTCTAACATGGCCAAAAGAGCTGAATGCCAGCGGTGAGGTGAGAGTGACTGCCCTTGACATCAGGCCAGCATTTTACTGAATATGGCATCAAGGAGCCTGAGCTAAACTGAAGTCAATGGGAATCAGGGGGTAAACTCTCCACTGGTTGGAGTCATATCTGGCACAAAGGAAGATAGTTGTGGTGGTCAGAGGTCAATCATCTCAGCTCCAGGACACCACTGTAGGAGTTCCTCAGGGTAATGACCTCGGCCAAACTATCTGCAACTGCTTCACTGAAGATGACATAATGTTCAGCACCGTTCGTGACTCTTCAGATACTGAGGCAGTCCATGTCCAAAATGCAGCAAGGCCTGGATACTATCCAGGCTTTGGCTGACAAGTGGCAAGTTACATTCATGCCACACAAGTGCCAGGCAATAATCATCTCCAACAAGAGCAGATCTAACCATTGTCCCTTCTCATTCAATGCCATTTTCATCGCTGAATCCCCCACAATCATCCTGGGGGTTGCCACTGTCCAGAAATTGAATTGAACCAGCCACATTAATACTGTGTCTACAAAAACAGGTCAGAGGCTGGAATACTGCAGCGTAACTCACCTTCTGACACCGAAGCCTGTCCACCATCTACAAGGCACAAGTCAGGAGTGTGATGGAATAGTCTCCACTTGCCTGTATGAGTGCAGCTCCAACAACACTCAAGAACCTCGACACCATCCAGGACAAAGCAGCCCACCTCATTGCTACCCTTCCACAAACTTTCAATCCCCTCACCACTGACGCACAGTAGCAGCCGTGTGTACCATCTACAAGATGCACTGCAGTAACTCACCAAGGCTCCTTAGGCTGCACCTTCCAAATACATGAGCACTACCATCTCGGAGGGCAAGGGCAGCAGACACCTGGGAACCCCACCACCTGGAGGTTCCCCTCCAAGCCCCTCACCATCCTGCCTTGGAAATCTATTGAGTTCCTTCACTGTGTCTAGACTTGGATGGGTCTAAATCCTGGAACTCACTCCCTAATAGCACTGTGGGTGTACCTACACCACAGGGACTGCAGCGGGTTCAAGGAGGCAGCTCACCACCACCTCCCCAAGGGCAAATCGAGACGGGTAAAAAATGCGGGACCAGCCAGCGAAGTCCACATCCCGAAAATGAATTTTAAGAAACCGTACACCAACGAAAATACTCTAACCCACTGTCAACATATTTCAACACAGGATTCAAGGTTTTCAGGGATCTAATGGTAAATTATTAAATTTTATGTCGGCTACACATTGCACAAGAAATTCATAATGCCCCAGGGAGACATTTGGCCTGTATTTCTGAAAGACAGGCGAGCCCAGTAGACAGCTGCATTGTACCAAGGTTCAGAGAGGCACCGGTGGGACCAACAAACAACGTACTTAAAATTCAGCGTATGTTTAGTGATAATGCTTTCATGGAGAGTGGTCAAAGCAGTCAAATTTTTATTGAACCGGAGAACTGTGATTCTAGTATATTATTTATGACATCTACAATGACACCACCACACTCCAACCTGAGTCTGTTGTTCCAGCGAGGGTTTTCTCTCTCTCGCTCTGTCTGACTGCTGGTGCGACCAGCAACAAATCTGCCTTCGTTCATTCAAGTCTGATTTTAGCCTGGGTTTGGCACAGCTGACTTCCTGAAGCTATTCATCCATCCAATTTGATCAAATCTGCACCTTGTCACCAGCTGTCAAAGTTCACACAACTTCCTGTCAAGATATTGTACATTTTATTGTGTCGAACACATGAAACAGGAGTAGCGAGGTAGGCCACTCAACTTTTACAACATCTCATCATACTTTCAAATATGTTTCATGGAGATTGGATGGTCGGGAGGCACGGTTGCTCAGTGGTTAGCACTGCTGCCTCACGGCGCCGAGGTCCCAGGTTCGATCCCGGCTCTGGGTCACTGTCCGTGTGGAGTTTGCACATTCTCCCCGTGTCTGCGTGGGCTGCACCCCCACAACCCAAAGATGGATTGACCACACTAAATTGTCCCTTCATTGGAAAAAATTAATTGGGTACTCTAAATTTTTAAAAAAATGGAGATTGAATGTTTCTTACTTTTTGGGAAAATGCAGTGTTCCTTTCTGCTCACAGCAAGATCTCACAAGCAATAGCATCGGTGATCAATGGACCAGATTTTGGTCTTGGAGGAGATGCATTGTCCGAGGATGAGGAGAACTCCACACCCCTCTTCAAATAGTCACTTCCTTTTTTGAGCACAATATTACCAAATCACAATTAGATAATGCAATATTTTTAGTTCAAAACTTATTTTAAATGATCAGTAAACAGCTGCAAGGCCATGACATCGTGACCAAAAACCGGAAGGAGCCACCATTCAACACCTCACTGACAATGGTGTCAACCACATTTCAATGAGTAACATTCGCCCCTCTCAGACAGAAAGTCAGGATTCAGAGTCAGAGATTAGAGTACAAAACCCAGGGCTGGCACTCCAGCTGCTAGACAGGAAACTGCGCCTGTCTTCACTCTCAGATGGGCACAAAAGATCGATTGGCGTTCTTTGAAAAAGTGCAGGACAGTTCTCCCCATCGTGCTCCCACACAATTGTACCCGACATGCTTCTTGTTTCAAACACCTCCATACATCGCTGGAGTGGAATGGCAGTGAATAACGCACAAACTGCCAGATGTCAAAGACGACGACATCCTTGCACGTGTGTCTCATCCGACCCCATGACTTGGAAACATGTTCATCCCCCCCGAGCCCTCCCCAACTGCCTTTGTGCTGTTAGTATCCGGCTCTCACGTCCACACTTGTTTCCATGACCAACAATGGGACGAGCAACAAAAATTGCAACAAGATCCATCCAGTTCACCTTCCAGCAGCCCAGTAGCTGCATCACGCAACAATAATGGATTCTGATGAATGGTCATCTGCCTGAAACGTTAACTCTGCTTCTCTCCACAAATGCTGCCTGACCTCAAAAGAACTGTTACAGCGCAGGCCATTTGGTCCATCATGTCAACACCAGCTCTCTGAATGAACAATCCACCTGGTATCATTCCCGCACCTCATCCCTTCCTTTGCAGATAGTTCTATTTCCCTTTTAAATGCCATGATTGGATCTACCTCCATCACGCTCTCAGGCAGTGCATTCCAGACATGACCACTTGCTGAGTGAAAATGTTTCTCCCCCGCCCCCCCATGTCATTTCTGCTTCTTTCGCCAATTACTTCATAAGGTGCCTTCTCGTTTCTGATCCTTTTGCGAGTGAGAACATTTTCCATGTGTCCAGGCCGCCCATGGTTTTGAATACCTCGATCAAATCTCCTCTGAGACATACAGACCCTCGTTAATGCCTTTCCTAAAGCGGCATCCAGAACTGAAGGCAAAAGTGCCACTGAGGCTGAGCCAGTGTCTTACACAAATTCAACAAAACCTCTTTGTTCATGCAATCTATGCCCGTATTAATAAGTCTCACACCCTAAATACTTTGGGAACTGCTCTCTCAACCTATCTGCCACATTCAATGATCTATGCACATATACACACAGTCTCTCTGTCCCTGTCCCCGTTCTGTAGAGTCATAGATGTTTACAGCATGGAAACAGGCCCTTCGGCCCAGCTTGTCCATGCTGCCCAGTTTCTATCACTAAGCTAGTCCCACTTGCCCGCATTTGGCCCATATCCCTCTTTACCCACACTGCCAGATCCACGGGGTTACATACATATAAAGAATACAGCACGGGAACAGACCCTTCGGCCCTCCAAGCCTGCGCCGATCACGTTTCCTATCAAGACCAACCGTCTGTATCCTTCTATACCCCGCCTGTTCATGTACCTATCCAGATAAGTATATGCATAACGCAACTAAACCCCAAAAGCAAGCCTAGGGCAGAACCACAATTATAAAGAGAGGAGGGGAAGTGAGCACTAGCAACAGTAACATGTTCAAACTATGGTCAAACCCGTACGTCCTCCCAAGGTAGAATGGAAGGGCAGGAGCGGCAGAAATAAAACAGACCGACCTGGGCTATCCCACAACACCCATCAGTGAAGAGGAAAACAGGCGACTCAACAGTCCTCCCCATGTGTGCATGGGTTTCCTCCGGGTGCTCCGGTTTCCTCCCACAGTCCAAAGATGTGCGGGTTAGGTGGATTGGCCATGCTAAAAATTGCCCTTAGTGTCCTAAAAAAAAAGGTTAATGGGGGGGGGTTACTGGTATAGGGTGGATACGTGGGTTTGAGTAGGGTGATCATTGTTCGGAACAACATCGAGGGCCGAAGGGCCTGTTCTGTGCTGTACTGTTCTATGTTCTATGTAACAGGAGAGTGACCCACCCTGGGAAAGCCACTGGATTTCCACCAAGACACAGAACGTGACCCATTCCCAGGCCTCTATGCACCAGAGAGACCAGGAAACAAAACAAAAGCCAGTCTCCCAGCAAACCCCTCCCCATACCCTTGGAGCGGGACGTTCAGAGCCCCCAGAAACATCAGGATAACAACTACAGTGCCAGGCCTGGCCTAGCCCAGGGCGCCAACTGACACACCATGAACTATCCACCCACCTCCCCCGGAGGGGTACCAGAACACCCAGAAACTCCCCCCGCTACTGCTTCAAATAACTCCAGCAAGTTAGTTAAACACAATTTTACCTCAATGAATCAGTGCTGGCCTCCCTTCATTAACTTCCATTTGTCCATGTGACTATTAATTTTGCAAACCTTTGATTCCGATAAATTCAGCCCAGTGCCATTCTGAAGTTGGCTTTCCTCAGTTAGTTATTCTTACTCTGGAGTGTCTTGTTCTTTTCCATAATCAACCAAAACTTTATGATGCAGCTATCTCCTCAATGTTCTCCTGCAAATCCTTGATCCAACTGGCCCACCTCATTCCCAAGAACCAGGTGGAGCATTGCCTCTTTCCTCATTAACTGCACACATGGGGCTGTAGAGAATTATCCCCAAAACACTCTCGGAAGGCTTGTCCACCCTTTGCCCTTCACACTGCTGCTATCCCAGTCTACATTCAGATAATGAAAGTCCTCCATTAAAACTAGTCCAGAATTCTTGGGCGGGATTCTCAGAGCCCCTGCCGGGTCGGAGAATCGGCAGCGTGAATCCCGCCCCGACGCCGACTGCTGAATTCTCCGGCATCGGGTTTTGGCGGGGGCGGGAATCGCGCCACGCTGGTCGGTGGCCGTTGGCAGCGCCCCCCCCCGGCGATTCTCTGCCCCGCGATGGGCCGCCCCTTTCCGGCCGATCCTGCCAGCGTAAATCAAACCAGGTCTGTATCGGTGGAACCTGGCAGTATGGGCGGCCTGCAGAGTGCAGAGTCCTCATGGGGGGGCGCGGGGGGATCTGGCCCCGGGGGGGGGGGGGGGGGGATGACGCCAGCACACGCTGGCGCTCCCGTACATGCACCAACTCGTGGCGGCCGGCGGAGGCCCTTCCGCGCCGGTGCCGGCCTACCCCTGAAGTAGTGGAGGGTTCCCCACCTTCTGAGCGGCCCCAACGCCGGAGTGGTTCACACCACTCCTCGGCGCTGGTGTGGCCCGTCCCGCTAGGCAGGGGAGAATCCTACCCCTTGTGTCTGTGTTCAATTTCCTTGCAAATCTGTTCCTCTACACCTTTCCCACTATTCAGTGTCCTATAGATGTCACCGAGCAACGTGATTGCTCCCTTTTTGTGCCTTAGCGCCAGTCAAATACATTTTGTCCTTGACCACTCCGGAACATTCACTCTCTCCAGCACTGCAATGCTCTCCTTAATCAATAATGCCGCCCCGCCTGTTTCTCTTCCGTTCCTCTTCTCCCTGAACACCTTATATCACAGAATCATTCTGGCCCAGGAGGAGGCCAATTGCCTGCGCCAGCTTTTCAAACAAGCATCATGGCTTAGTATTCAGGAATATTTAATATCCAGCCCCGCCCTTCCTTGAGCCAATTCTCAGTTATAGCCACAACGTCGTATTTCCACCTGACAATCAACTCACCAGTCTTAATAAACACACTCTGCGCATTCACATAAATGTAACCCTGTTTTCGACTTTGCTACTTGCTCCCCCACTCTGACCTCTGCTTGATGATGATCAATCTCACCCAGTGCTCTGGTATTTTTCTCTGACATGACCTCCTGGTTGCCACATTCCTGCCAAGTTAGTTTAAACTCCCCCAAAGAGCACTAGCAAATTACCACACGAGGGACTCGGTCCCACCTCTGCTTCGGTTCAGTCAGCCCGGCCTGTACAGAGCCAATCACCCCAGAGCTGCCCCCAACATCTCAGGAATCCAAATCCCTTCCTCCTGCACCAGCTTTCCAGCCACACATTCACCTGCTTTATCCTCCTAATTTGTATATCCACTTGCGCAAGATACGGGAGAAATCCGGGGATTATTACTTTTGTGGTCCTGCACACTCATTTTATATACAGCTGCCGAAATTCTGACTGCAGGACAACACCCCTCTTTCTGCCCATGTTGTTTGTACCAATGTGGGCCAGAACTGCTGGCTGTTCATTCTCCCCTCTCAAGGTGCTCTGCAGCTAGTCAGTGACATCCTCCACCCTGGCACCAGGGAGGCAACGCACCACCCTGGCTTCACGTCTGCAGCCACAGAAGTGCCTGTCTATTCCCATAATTATAGAGTTACCTATCTCTATTGCTCTTCCAGTCTTCCTAGCACCCCCTCTCCCCCCCCCCCCCCCGTATAGCTGAACCCAACCGTGCCGTCATGAACATGGCTCTGGTTGCACTCCACGATGAACCAGCATTCTCATCCGTATTTAGAACTGAATACAGGTTGGAGAGTGTGATGCATTCAGAGAACTCCTCCCGTTCTTATTAGACTGTCTGCTGGCCACTCACCCCCTCTCTCCCTGCATACTTTTAAACTGCGGGGTGACCATGTCCAGGAACATGCTACCCACAAATCTCTCAACCTCACAGATGCACCACAGTGATGCCAACCGCCAACTCAGGTTCCAAACGCGAGAGCTCAATCTGCTGTCGCTGAGGACACTTGCTGCACAAATGGCCATCCAGTACATGGGAAGCAAGCTGGAGTTCCCACATAGCGCAGGACATGCAGTCTAGAGGTTGCAGCAGCCCTGCTATTAACAGGTAACCTTGCTTCTGCTAATAAGCTTTAATACTGCTAATAAACCTCTGATTTAGCTCACTGGGCTAAATCGCTGGCTTTTAAAGCAGACCAAGCAGCACGGTTCGATTCCCGTATCAGCCTCCCCGGACAGGTGCCGGAATGTGGCGACTAGGGGCTTTTCACAGTAACTTCATTGAAGCCTACTCGTGACAATAAGCGATTTTCATTTCATTTTTCAATACTAACAAACCTTGCTTATATTGATAATCCCTATTAATACTTAACACGCTTTGCGATTACTGTAGCATGCTGAAAATTCCCAGCATTTTCTATTTTGTTTTCAGATTTCCAGCATGAGTCATGGTTTGCTTTTGTACAACAATAATGGAATTTGTTTTGTTCATTTTCCACATTAAAGGTTTTATATAAATGCATGTTAGTGTTTTGGAGCAAGCTCTTTACCCAGAGAGTGGTGAGAACAAGGAATGGTTGAAGAAAATGTAACAGATGGTTTTAAGTCGATGGTTTTAAGTACACCAGGGAGAAAGGAATAAAATAATAAAAGGATACTGTGACAGGGTTGATAAAGTGGGATGAGGTCCATGTGGAACATAAATTTCAGCAGAGACCAGTTGGGCCGAATGGCCTGTTTCTCGGCTATGCATTCACATAATTGTTGCAAAAGACTCATTAGAGATTTGAACGTTCAGCGCCGTCCAGGGTCCCTCTCTCGGGCTGGAATGACATGAACAGCAGGGGGAGACAGAGCACTATTATATTGTCCAACCTGGAGGTGATCAATATGTGCTCTCTGGCTGTAACCAATCCCAGGGAGGGTAACATTATATTCTCTGTGCTGCAAAGCCTTCAAATTCAATTTTTACAAAATAAATTTTAAATCATTTTTATTGTGCCACATTTGTGCATTTCCATTAAGAAACAAGTTCTCCTTCCGCAAGAGGGACTGAGTGGTGTTCAGTCTGCCAATACAAGGAGCAGCAATGAGACCGACCTTGTGACCAGCTGGAGCGAGTCAACCCACACTCTGACATTACTAAGTGTACGATGAGACAAAATCCATTACAGACTTGGCAGAAACTCCACTACAACCAGTCATGGGGTTCAAAACCACAACAAGGACCTGCTCCATTAAAGTCAGACTGTTATTCAGCAAATCCTTGGTTTGTATTTCGATTTCATTTCAGGGAGAAGAGGTATTGTTAACAGTACTGAAATTCTATAACCAAAGCGGGAGCTATCCTCTGGCTGATCCATACAGAGCATCATTCCACCGGGGTTACTCACTTTGGGTGGAGGAGGGGGAGGAATGGAGGGGGGGTGGGAGGAATGGAGGGGGGTGGGAGGAAGTGAAACATGAAGGAGAGGGGAGGGTATGGGATGGAGGGGCAGGGTGTAGGGGAGGAGAGGGAGGGTGTAGGGGAGGAGAGGGAGGGTGTAGGGGAGGAGAGGGAGGGTGTAGGGGAGGAGAGGGAGGGTGTAGGGGAGGGAGGGAGGGGGTAGGGGAGGAGAGGGAGGGGGTAGGGGAGGAGAGGGAGGGGGTAGGGGAGGAGAGGGAGGGGGTAGGGGAGGAGAGGGAGGGGGTAGGGGAGGAGAGGGAGGGGGTAGGGAGGAGAGGGAGGGGGTAGGGAGGAGAGGGAGGGGGTAGGGGAGAGAGGGAGGGGGTAGGGGAGAGAGGGAGTGGGTAGGGGAGAGAGGGAGGGGGTAGGGGAGAGAGGGAGGGGGTAGGGGAGGGAGGGAGGGGGTAGGGGGAGGGAGGAGGGAGGGGGTAGGGGAGGGAGGAGGGAGGGGGTAGGGGAGGGAGGGAGGGGGTAGGGGAGGGAGGAGGGAGGGGGGAGGGGAGGGAGGAGGGAGGGGGGAGGGGAGGGAGGGGGGAGGGAGGGGGGAGGGGATGGGATGGTGGAGGGGAGGGGATGGGGAGGGGGGGAGGGGATGGGGATGGGGAGGGGGGGAGGGGGGGGGATGGGGAGGGGTGGGGGAGGGGGGAGGGGGGAGGGGGTGGGGGTGGGGAGGGGGGGAGGGGAGGAGGGGGTAGGGGAGAGAGGGAGTGGGGAGGGGAGGGAGGGAGGGGGTAGGGGAGAGAGGGAGGGGGTAGGGGAGAGAGGGAGGGGGTAGGGGAGAGAGGGAGGGGGTAGGGGAGAGAGGGAGTGGGTAGGGGAGGGAGGGAGGGGGTAGGGGGGAGGGAGGGAGGGGGTAGGGGGGGAGGAGGGAGGGGGGTAGGGGAGGGAGGGAGGGGGTAGGGGAGGGAGGAGGGAGGGGGAGGGGAGGGAGGAGGGAGGGGGGAGGGGAGGGGGGAGGGAGGGGAGGGGATGGGATGGGGGGAGGGGAGGGGATGGGGAGGGGGGGAGGGGGATGGGGAGGGGGGAGGGGGTGGGGAGGGGGAGGGGGGATGGGGAGGGGGGAGGGGGGGTAGGGGGGGTAGGGGAGGGGGGTAGGGGAGGAGGGGGGTAGGGGAGGAGGGGGTAGGGAGTGAGGAGGGGGTAGGGAGTGAGGAGGGGGTAGGGAGTGAGGAGGGGGTAGGGGAGGAGGGGGTAGGGGAGGAGGGGGGATGGGGGGAGGAGGGGGTAGGGAGGAGGGGGGAGGGGGTAGGGGAGGAGGGGGGAGGGGGGGGAGGAGGGGGGAGGGGGGAGGGGGGGTAGCGGAGGAGGGGGGTAGCGGAGGAGGGGGGTAGCGGAGGAGGGGTAGCGGAGGAGGGGGTAGCGGAGGAGGGGGTAGGGGAGGAGGGGGGTAGGGGAAGAGGGGGGTGGGGGAGGAGGGGGTGGGGGAGAAGGGGGAGTGGATGAGGGGAGGAGTGGGGGGAGGGGAGGAGGGGGGGGAGGGGAGGAGTGGGGGGAGGGGAGGGGGAGGGGATGGGGGAGTGGAGGGGGGAGTGGAGGAGAGGAGGGGGTGAGGGGAGGGGGGAGGGGGGGTGAGGGGACGGGGAGGGGGTGAGGGGGGGGAGGGGGTGAGGGGACGGGGAGGGAGGGGGACGGGGAGGGAGGGGGACGGGGAGGGAGGGGGACGGGGAGGGGGACGGGGAGGGAGAGGGGGGGGGACGGAGGAGGGGGAGGGGGAGGGGACTGGGGATGGGAGGGTGAGGGGAGGGGAGGAGGGGGGGAGGGAGGGGCGGGGATGGCGAGGGAGGGAAGGAGGGGGAGGGGGTGTAAGCGGACACGGGGAGGGGGAGTTGGGGAGGGGAAGGAGGGGGAGGGGGTGAATGGGAGGGGGGGTGGGAGGGGGGAGTGGGAGGAGGGGAGTGGGAGGAGGGGAGGGGGGAGGGGAGGAGGGGGAGGGGGGGGGTGAGGGAGGGGGTGAGGGGAGGGGGTGAGTGGGAGGGGGGAGTGGGAGGGGGGGGGGGAGGGGGGAGGAGGGGGAGGGGAGGAGGGGGAGGGGGGAGAGTGGGAGGAGGAGTGGGAGGCGGAGGAGTGGGAGGCGGGGGAGGGGGTGCGTGGGCGGAGGGGAGGGGTTGTGAGTGGGAAGGGGAGTGGGAGGAGGGGAGGGGGTGAGTGGGAGGAGGGGAGGGGGAGTGGGAGGAGGGGAGTGGGAGGGGAGGAGGGGGTGGGAGGTGGGGAGGGGGGGTGGGAGGAGGGGGGAGGGGGAGGGGAGAGGGGGGAGGGGGAGGGAGAGGGGGGGAGGGGGGGGGGAGGAGGGGGGGAGGGGGGGGAGGGAGGCGGAGGGGGGAGGGAGGAGGAGGGGGAGGGGGAGGGAGAGGAGGGGAGGGGAGGAGAGGACGGGGAGGGGGAGGGGGGGGGGAGGAGGAGGAGGGGGAGGGGGAGGGGAGGAGGGGGAGGGGAGGAGGGGAGGGGGGAGGGGGAGGGGTATAGATTGTCTTTACAATAGTTTGTACAATTTCACTGAACCCACATGACGTGAACCCATAACTAATTTGCTCGTTGCTGTTCTGCACAATACAAACCCTGAAATATCTGGTTGGAAACACAGATTGAAGAGGGCAGCTGGAAAGTCAGTACTAACCGAATCAGTGTAACGTTTAAACAAGGCGAGCAGGAGAATGTGAACCCCTGAACAGTCAATGAGCTTTGATAGTGAATAGAAGTCAATCGGGGCTTTGCAGTTCCTGACTAAAGGTCTAGCTGTGTTAAATTGTTTGAGTTCGCGAGAACCATTCACTTGTCGTCTAATAATTGCAATGTTTATAGGGCAAGGTTATGATCTCGCTGAATGAGAGGATTTCAATGAAAGATGAATGCAACGTTCACTCTCTGAACACAGGTCCAATCCGGACAACATATTTCAGTAGCTAAAGAAATGGAACAAAAATCTGCACTGCTACATTTACACCCAGCTCTGCACTGTTAAGCTATCGTGTGAGACTCGCACACTCTTCACGGGCAAATATCTATCCCATCAACCCCATGTACTTGAATCCGGAGTATTTGGAAAAAGCACAGGGGTATTCCCCTTGATGTTCATCCCTCCACCAACATCACCAAAAACCCACTGTGTCGTTATCATCACATTTTTTTGGTGGGATCCTGCTCTGCACATTTGGCTTCCATGTTTCTGACATGACTTCAAAAGTATTTCACCGGAATGCCATCAGCTCGTGATAGGAGGATGTGAATTCAACAGCATTTTGGCAGGTGTGAAGATGCTAAAGCATGACCCTTCCCCGAAGCCCCTCATTCTTCCCACCTCATGGTTCAGTTTTCAAAATATTTAACGAAAAGAGGAACACTTAAGGACTTGTGGACCAAATAGCTTTGAAAGATCAACTGCAACTACCCACCTTTCCCTATATTGCTCAATCCCACCGAGCCACCTTCTCCCCGTATCCCTCATCGCATAACCCACCATCTCACCAAAGTTATATCAATTTCAATTTTAAACAGTCTCAACAGCTTATTCTTTCAGAGGTTGTGGGCGTCACATTTGTTGTCTTTCACTGAGTGGCTTGCTAGGCCATTGCAGAGAGCACTTAAGAGTCAACCACATTGCTCTGGGGCTGGAGTCACATGTAGGCCAGACCAGGAAAGGATGGAAGATTTCCTCTCCTAAAGGACTTTCGTGAACCAAATGGGTTTTACATCCATTGATGGTGGTTTCCATAGAATCATAGAATTTACAATGCAGGAGGAGGCCGATCGAGTCTGCACCAGCCGTGGGAAAGAGCACCCTACTTAAGCCCACCCCTCCACCCTGTCTCCGTAACGCACTATTCTCACCTAGCCTTTTTTGGGGGTAAGTTAGCACGGCCAATCCAACTAACCTGCACATCTTTGGACTATGGGAGGAAACCGGAGCAGCCGGAGGAAACCCATGGGGACACGGAGAAGGTACAAACTCCACAAAGACAGTCACCCAAGGCCGGAATCGAACCCAGGTCCCTGGAGATGTGAGGCAGCAATGCTCACCACTGTGCCACCCTGTGGTGACCATTACTGAAACTAATAGTTCCAATTCTATTTCAAATTTTTAAATTGAATTCAAGCCAACTGCCATGGTGGGATTTGAAGCCAAGTCCCCAGAGGATTGGCCTGGGTGTTTGGATTACCAGTCCACTGGCATTACAACTACGCCGCCATCTCCCCAAGGAATCTGTTCCAGAATTCCCCTTCTTTGTGTGTGAGGCAGTAATTTTTACCATCACCCCGGAATGGTCTAAGCCTGCCATCCAAGAGAAGGTGGTAAATTGGATCCCAAATTGGCTCAGTGACAGGAAACAAAATCTGCCAGGGGGTTTTGCCACTGGATGACTGTTACCACTGGTGTACCACAGAGCTCAGTATCTGACTCTTAGGTTTTCGTAGTTTATATTACTAACTTAGTCTCAAATCTAAGGCGGAGGGTGAAGAACTTTGCAGAGCAAACAAATTCTGCCTCTTTTTCACAGCAGAAACCACAGTTACTTTTGATGGGGTGAAGAGCTGAGTGTTTAGAAACATTGTGGTTAGCTTCATGGCAGAGCAATAGAGATGCATTCAAGCATGAAGGGAAAGATAAATAAACAATCCACAAGGAACCCATGTCTGGAGCAATATCATAGAATTTACAGTGCAGAAGGAGACCATTCGGCCCATTAAGTCTGCACTGGCGCCTGGAAAGAGCACCCTACCCAAGGTCACCACCTCATCCCCATAACCCAGTAACCCCACCCAACACTAAGGGAAATTTTGGACACTAAGGGCAATTTATCATGGCCAATCCACCTAACCTGCACATCTTTGGACTGTGGGAGGAAACCAGAGCACCCGGAGGAAACCCACGCACACACGGGGATAATGTGCAGACTCCGCACAGACAGTGACCCAAGCCAGAATCGAACCTGGGACCCTGGAGCTGTGAAACAATTGTGCTATCCACAATGCTACCGTGCTGCCCCATAATGACTGGCTAGTGAAATATCTTGTTGAGTGATAATGTGGAGATGCCAGCGTTGGACTGGGGAGAGCACAGTAAAAGTCCAACAGGTTTGGGACAGCACGGTAGCATGTGATAGCATTGTGGCTTCACAGCGCCAGGGTCCCAGGTTCGATTCCCGGCTTGGGTCACTGTGCGGAGTCTGCACATTCTCCCCGTATCTGCGTGGGTTTCCTCCGGGTGCTCCGGTTTCCTCCCACAGTCCAAAGACGTGCAGGTTAGGTGGACTTGCCATGATAAATTGCCCGTGGTGACCAAAAACATTAGGAGGGGTTATTGGGTAACAGGGATAGAGTGGAAGTGAGGGCTTAAGTGGGTCGGTGCAGACTCGATGGGCCGAATGGCCTCCTTCTGCACTGTATGTTCTATGTTTCAAATCACTAGCTTGAAACAAATCTGTTGGACTTTAATCTGGTGTTGTAAGACTTCTTGCTGAGCGACACTGAATGGGAGTTTTGCATTTCAAAGGCTGTCCGGGAATTTGAAGCCCTTTCAAGTGTGCTTGGCTTTCCAAGAAGCTTCTGACGCTTCTAACAGCTGCTGCCTCAGAGACTTGTCTGAGGCAGGAGGTGTTAGGAAAGGGTAGGTGAGAATGGAGTGAATTTTCACTGTACTGCCTATACTGCTCTTCCGCGTTCAGGCAGGGGTGACTGATGGGCGTCTCTGGCGGGGAGGTGTCGGGTCACCTTGATGTGTGTGCGCTGTGGGGGGTGACCTGTTATTTCCATGGTGGTGGTGGGAAGCCCCTCCTTATCAGTAAGGGTGGGGGGGGGGGGGGGGAGAGATGGAATTGGGAGCACCCACCACAATGCATATATTTGCATGGTGAAGGAGAGAGATTCGCGTCTGGGTCCCGCTCCCAGCACCAGCAGAGACCAGTCCCAGTTCTCTGCTGCCGGGAGCACTAAGGCTGTAGAAAGGAAATCCCGACCAGAGTGTTCCAAAGTCACACAACCCTCAGTAAAAGGTTCTCCTCACCCCTGTCCTTTAAGGGCGATACTAATTTTAAAACAGTGTCCCCTAGGTCTGTAATCACAGGAGGAAACATCCTTTGCACATCCCCCTTGTTAATGCCATTCAGGATCGTATATACTTCACTCAAGTCACCCCTCACACTTACAATCTCCAGTGAAAACAAGCCCAGTATTTCCAACGTATCCTCATGAGATAAAGCACTCAGTCCCGGTATCAATTGAGTAAATCTCCTCTGAACGAAGCCCAATGTACTTCCATTCTTCCTTAAATAAGGAGGCCAAAACTATACACTGTATTCAGACCGTGGTCTCGCCAATGCCATAAGGTTAGGGTTAAGGTTAATTCATTTGGCCGGACGGCTGGTTCGGGATTTGTACCGGCTGAGGTTATCCATGAAGGTCCCACCTTCTCAACCTTGCCCCTCGCCTGAAGTGTGAGACCCACAGGTTAAATCACCACCAGTCAGCTCTCCCCCTCAAAGGGGGAGCAGCCTACGGTGCACGGGGACTACGGCGACTTTCAGTTTCTCTTCAATATAACTGAAGCATATCCATCCTTACTTTTATGCAATAAAGGATAGCATTTCATTCGCCTTCTTGATCACGTGCTGAACCTGCATATTAGCTTTTTGTGACTCCAGCACAAAAATACCGAGATCTCTCTGCAGCTCAGAATTCTCCAGTCGTTCTCCACTCCAGTAATACTCTGCTTTTTTATTCTTTCTGCCAAAGGGGAACAACTTCACATTTTACACCTTCTGCCGGATTTGTGCTTATTCAATCAACCCATTTATATCCACCTGCAAACCCCTTATGTCTTCCTCACAACATGCTCTCCAACACCTATCTATCTTTGTTTCATCTGCAAATTTAGCCAGCATGCCTTTGTTTAAAAGGTTGAGGCCCTCACATAGATTCCTGTGATACTCCACTTGTCACATCCTGCCAATCAGACAAAGGCATACGCTTTGGTATCTGACAGTCAGCCAATCTTCTATCCATGCCAATATGATACCCTATACACCACGAGCTTTCATTACCTGCAAAAATCTTTGATGTGGCGCCTCAACAAATGCTTTCTGGAAAACCAAGTGCAGTATGTCTACAGACATTCCTTTTTCCACAGAATGTTACTGCTTCAAAGAACTCCATCAATTGGTTAAATAGGATTTCCCTTTCACAAAACCATGCTGATTCTTCCCAATTACCTTGAACTCATCTAAGTGCCCAGCAGTAACTTATTTAACAATCAATTCTTACACCTTCCCCATGTCAGACAACAAGCTAACTGGCCTATAGTTTCTGGCTTCCCATCCCCTTCTCTTTTTTGAATAGAAAGGTTATATTTGCTACTTTCCAGTCTGATCGAACAAAGAACAAAGAAAAGTACAGCACAGGACCCTCCAAGGCTGCGCCCACCATGCTGCCCGTCTAAACTAAAATCTTCTACACTTCCGGGGTCCGTATCCCTCTATTCCCATCCTATTCATGTATTTGTCAAGATGCCCCTTAAACATCACTATTGTCCCTGCTTCCACCACCTCCTCCGGCAGCGGGTTCCAGGCACCCACTACCCTCTGTGTAAAACACTTACCTCGTACATCTCCTCTAAACCTTGCCCCCTTCCACCTTAAACCTATGCCCCCGAGTAATTGACCCCTCTACCCTGGGAAAAAGCTCCTTACTGTCCACTCTGTCTATTCACCTCATAATTCTGTAGACCTCTATCAGGTCGCCCCTCAACCTCCTTTGTTCCATTGAGAACAAACTGAGTTTATTTAACCTCTCATCATAGTTAATGTCCTCCATACCAGGCAACATCCTGGTAAATCTCTTCTGCACTGGTAATGGCATTGTTCAGCTACAGCCCATCCCAAGAGTACGGCCCCCAGTTCCCCAGTACCCCACAAACCAAACTCACTACTCCCACCCCAGTCTTGGAGCCGTGCATTCAACTTGCTACCTTTCTGCACCCCTTCTCTCTGGGTCCTCTTACCTGCCTCACTCACAGTCACACCCTCTTGTTGCCGGCACCTGACCAAATCAGGAGACCCTATCCTAAGTGATGCACCTGCTTCCTGGTACAAAGCATCCCTCGTAATTCCTCCCTCCATGATGTAACTCAGAGTCTGAAGCTCAGCCTCCAGCTCGTCGAACTTCCTCCGGCCGCAGACACTTACTACTGCAGACGTGTTTACCCTGGATCACACTGAAGCTCCCACATGCTGCAGCCGTTACACATCACCTGCCCTGCCATCCTTAATGTGCTTTAATTAATTACTTAATTATATTATTCACTTAACATATTGCTTTCTTATATTCTTTTGTTAATTTTCCCACCAGTTCCTGTAATATTTCATAGCATCTCTACAATGCAGAAGAGGCTACTCGGCCCATCGATTCTGCACAGACCCTCGCAAAGAGCACACCACCCAAGCCCACTCCCCGCCCTATCCCTTAACTCCACCTGACCTTTGGACTCCAAGGGGCAATTTATCATGACCAATCCACCTAACCTGGGACGGGATTCTCCGACCCTCCGCCGGGTCGGAGAATCGCCGGGGGGGGGGGGTGTGTGTGTGTGTGTGAATCCCTCCCCCGCCATCCACCTAATTCTTCGGCATTGGAGAATCATTGGCATTCGAACTAGCACTAGAATGACATCCACCTGAGGAAAGAGCAGTGCTCCGAAAGCTAGTGATTCGAAACAAACCTGTTGGACTTTAACCTGGTGTTGTAAGACTTCTTACTGTGCCCAGCCCAGTCCAACGCCGGCATCTCCACATCTAGAAATAAAGCACAGTTCTTACTTTTTAATGTCCAATTCACCTAACAAGCACATCTTTTAGGACTTGTGGGAGGAAACCGGAGCGCCCGGCGGAAACCCACGCAGACACAGGGAGGGCGTGCAGACTCCACACAGACAGTGGCCCAAGCCGGGAATTGAACCCAGGTCCCTGGCGCTGTGAAGCAACAGTGCTAACCACTGTGCTACCGTGACGCCATAAAATGTACTTGGGCCTCACCCCCACAACCCAAGGATTTTGCAGGGTAGGTGGAATGACCACACTACATTGCCACTTAATTGGAAAACAATTATTGGGTACTCTAAATTTATAAAAGTGCAGACAAATTGTGAACAGCAGCGATCCCAGCAGCTGTGGGATACCACTTCTCATTTTCTGCCACTCTGAATACTTACTCTTTATCCCCACTCTCTGCTTTCTGTCCTGCAGCCAACTAGCAATCCATTCTCTCACTTGTCCCAGGATTACACATTCTCTGACTTTATTCATCTAATATGTGGCACCTTATTGAAGGCCTTTTGAAAATCTAGATAAATTACATGTACTGCATTATCACTGGTACCTCCTCAAAAAATTCAATAAATTTGGTGATGCAAGATTATCCCTTTGAAATTCATGCTGAGTGCCTCCGCGCTGCATCCTCAGTCAATATTTCTTTCCTGGTGTGCAATGCTCCAGGTGGGGTTTAACCAGCTCCGTGCATAACCTAACTCCCATCTCCTTACAAAAGGGCGAATATTCCATTAACCTTTTGATGGAACCATCAATTCACCAGACACGTGTTTCCGATGTGAATCTAGGCTTTAATCGACTTACTTCAGAGCCAGCCTGTTACCTGTCGATGAACTCGTAGTGACCCAGGCTGACTCTGGACACGGGTACTTATACAGCTGCACTAGGGGGAGGAGTCATGGGTGGAACCAAGGGTGGAGCCCAGTACTAGTTCCTAGGTGCTCCCAGCGCTACTCCCCCTAGTGGTAGGACAGCGCTACTGCGCTTACAACAAGAGTTGTATATATTAACATATATTACGTTCACCACACCTTTTAAATTATTTTTGGTCCTTGTCTACTTGCGTTTTGTGATTTCTGTAGTCAGGTTGTTGAACCTCAGCGATCACCAGGAGATTCTAGCTTCTTGCCATTTTGGTGTAAAGTGGATGCCATGGCACTTTCTCACAATGATCTCCATCTGACACAAATTCGCTCACTCACTTGTCGATGTCGCTTTGCAATTTCCTGCTGCCATTTACATTTCTCACTGCGCCACCTAACTTCATTTCAGTACATGGCTCATCTACTCCTTCACCCAAGTCATAAATGAATATACTGAAAAGTTGCAGTGTCCCAGTACACATCCTGGAGAAACATCTTCTCACCATGTCCACGAATCCTCTATTCTCAAGAAACAAATCCAAATATCTCATGACCTTATTACTGGCATTTTCTGGTTACATTTACCTGCTTACGGTGATCTGTATTCTTTTGGTGAAGAAAGTTCAAATTGCTTCTTTCTTACTTTTCCACTTTTACATTTTGTCCCATAGGATGTGGACCTCCTCACTGCCCTGAGTAATTTTCCTGGAGCAATTTTGCCAATTTTAGTACCAGTTGGCTTGTATCAATTTTTGAAATTAAAATGCCTCTTCAGTATGCTATACTGCGAAAATGAAATTACATTCATCTTTTCAAACCAATTTCAACCACGCAGCATTCGCTATAATTACTGTTGTTACAGGATTTAGCTAAAATATAGAGCGGTTCTGTCACAATTAAAGTAATTGCTATTGATGGGCTAAAATGGAAACAGAAAAAAAAAATCCTCAAGAGAACTGAACACACAACCACCAAGACTTTTTGACCTTAATTATAGCACTGACTGCACTTAAAACACACTTCATTGACTGTGAAGCGCTTTAGAACATCCTAAAGTCATGAAAGGCTACTGTATCGATGCAAGCACTTTCTGTAATATGCTGTTCAGAAAGCTAGGCTGACGGGCCAGTGTAGTACTGAGGAGTGCTGCATTGATGCTGTCTGTAACTAAACCCCAGAATCCCATTTCACTGGGGAAGCGAACACTGAAAGATCCAATGGAACCATTTGAAGAGGAATGGGGACTTCTCCCAGTGACCTGGGCAACATTCTTCCTCCCACGAACATCCCCAAAAGCAGATTAAGCCTTCACTTCTCTCACAGAAGTCTGCAGGATGTTACAGAATAATACGGCAGAGAAGGAGCCTATTTGGACCATTCTTTGAAAGAGGTATCCAATTAGTCCTAATCCCGTCTTTTGTGCCTTTCGCACTTGCCTCTTTAAAAAGTACACTTCATTGTGTATAGTGCAAAGTGCTTTGATACATGGTAAGGTGCATTATAAACTCAAGGCTAAGAGCTGCATTTAAAATGAACAACTCAAAGAAAATGCTCTGCAGCTTTTTTATGCACTGATATTCCATATTATACACAATGCAATCTCAACAGAGAAGGACGCATAAATAAATAAACTTCAAAGCAGCATACAAAAGTATGAGAGTCTAAAGACATTCATATGCTTCAAGGTACCACATAGTGATTCATTCCACCGACCTTGTCTCTTCATTAGTGGTTGCAGGCACACGCTGGACACGGCAGGACCGGGATTAATCCAAACCATGTGAAGCACTACCTCCTGTACGACGCCTTTGGGGATCTACTTTCATGCTTAATAGTTCTGCTCCATCTTGCATGAATGGCAATTGATTCAACCAGCCCATTTCTTCCGCTCGCGCACACTTCCCCACACCTCCATTATGAAACAGCAGGTAGATAGAGATAACAGAATGTTACAGAAGAGGGGAAGATTATTTAGCCTATCCTGCCTGTACCATTTGGCAGACAGAGGGTTTCAATGGAAAAGGATTCATTCCTTAATACGGATAGTCTTTCCCTAAAAAGTTATTACCTGGTAGAATCCCTATTATCAGCTACGATGGAGTGGTTCGTCCTCCAGAGCATGAGAGACAAAATGTCAGTCTTTACAGTTTGCTGAAACTCAGCACAGAATAAATATCAACACAACTTTCAACTTTTTGAACAAAGTCAATTTACATCAGATATGAATCACAGAACTGTTACAGTACAGAGGCCATCCAGCCCTACGTATCTGCACCAGCCCTCTGAATGAGCAACTCACTTACTGCCACTGCCCTGCCTTCTCCCCGGAAGCCCTTCCTTTTCAAATAACAGTTCATTACCCTTGCGAATGTCTCGATTGAACCTACCTCCATCACACTCCCAGGCAGTACATTCCAGACCTTAACCGTTTTCTGCACAAAAATATTTTTCCTCATATCCCTAATGTTTCGTTCGCAGATTACCTGAAATCCGTGCCCTTTAATTTTCGACCCTTTCACGAGGAGGAACAGCTTTACGCTATCTACTCTGTCCTTGATCTTTATGATTTTGAAAACATCTATCAAATCCCCGCTCAGTCTTCTTTTCTCCAAGGGAAAGAGTCCCAGCTTCTCCAACGATCTCCATATCTGAAGTTGCCCGGCTAACAACAGTTTAAACAAGCGTTTGATGTAATAATTGGTCATGTTGGTAGTTTTCTACATAGATTTTTTTCTACATAGAACAGTACAGCACAGAACAGGCCCATCGGCCCTCGATGTTGTGCCGAGCATTGTCCGAAACCAAGATCAAACTATCCCACTCCGTCATTCTGGTGTGCTCCATGTGCCTATCCAATAACTGCTTGAAAGTTCCTAAAGTGTCCGTCTCCACTATCACAGCAGGCAGTGCATTCCACACCCTAACCACTCTCTGAGTAAAGAATCTACCTCGGACATCCCTCCTATATCTCACACCCTGAACTTTATAGTTATGCCCCCTTGTGACAACTACATCCACCCGAGGAAATTGTCTCTGAACGTCCACTCTTTCTATCCCCCGATCATCTTATAAACCTCTATTAAGTCGCCTCTCATCCTCCTCCAAAGAGAAAAGCCCTAGCTCCCTCAACTTTCCTCACAAGACCTATCCTGCAAACCTGGCAGCATCCTGGTAAATCTCCTTTGCACCCTTTCCAATGCTTCCACATCCTTCCTATGAGGTGACCAGAACTGCACACAATATTCCACTTGTTAATTTTGACTGCTGGATGGCGTGTACTTTGATCTGATCGGGTTCCCTGATTTCTTTTCGAGGCGATCTATTCCTGGAAGATTTCTCAGGGATCTTACTTTCCTCGTTATTTTAAGAATCATTTAGAGAGCATTGAGGTGAGCTACAATCAAAAATGGGGATTCTCCTGTGCGAACCTGTACTATGAGCAAGAAAATTATTTTGTTTGATATTTGAGTTTTTAATGGCTGGCTACATATCCCAAAAATGCAAACTATCAGATGGTGATAGTGAAACATTTGCCAATTATAGTTACTGTACGAGCTGTCATCCCTCGCCAATATTACTATTTTGTTTCCTATTCCTAAAACATGATATTTTAATCTTGAATATATGTGTCAGATCTTTTTGTGGCATTGTAGCAGAGTGGTTAGTTAGCACTGTTGCTTCACAGCGCCAGGGACTCGGGTTTGATTCCCGCTTGTGTCACTGTCCATACCAGGGTCCATAAACACATTTACCATAACCGATACATTAGAGACTGGCGTTAGTGGACTTTGCAATGAGGAAAAAAAATCACACAGAGGTTTGCTTCTCACAAATTCCGACGGATAACCTTCAAAGAACATCAGTTATAGAGCAGCCATTGAGCATTAATATAGGAGGAAATCTGCAGCTATGGTGTGAGGCTCAGAATCAATAGTAAATTAGCTGGCTGGATAGAAAATTGGCATGGCAATGGAAAGTGAATAGAGATAATAATGAGTGGATAATCATCAGTCACTTCATGGCTGAGAGAAATCTGCAGGGCTGTCGCTGACCAATGTGGAGCAGAGGGATTCCGGCAGTTTGAAATTTAGCATTGACACAGAACCTTGCATTGGGGAGACTGCATATTTCTGAACTTGCACCAAGTCGTATTCACCCATCATCCTGGCCTGGAATGCTGGACCGGAAGGCAACACCACACTTTTAAATTGTGGCCACTTGAGCATTATCAATTTTCACTGCTCCACCCACTCATAGCTGTTTGTGCCCAAAGCTCTGGAAATACCCCCTCACACCTTCCATTAGGCCATAAAACACAGGAGCAGAATTAGGCCACTCGGCCCATCGAGCCTGCTCCGCAATTCAATCATGGCTGATATTTTTCTCATCCCCATTCATAAGAACATAAGAACTAGGAGCAGGAGTAGGCCATCTGGCCCCTTGAGCCTGCTCCACCATTCAATGAGATCATGGCTGATCTTTTGTGGACTCAACTCCACTTTCCGGCCCGAACACCATAACCCTTAATCCTTTTATTCTCCAAAAAACTATCTATCTTTACCTTAAAAACATGTAATGAAGGAGCCTCAACTGCTTCACTGGGCAAGGAATTCCATAGATTCACAACCCTTTGGGTGAAGAAATTCCTCCTAAACTCAGTCCTAAATCTACTTCCCCTTATTTTGAGGCTATGCCCCCTAGTTCTGCTTTCACCCGCCAGTGGAAACAACCTGCCCGCATCTATCCTATCTATTCCCTTCATGATTTTATATGTTTCTATAAGATCCCCCCTCATCCTTCTAAATTCCAACGAGTACAGTCCCAGTCTACTCAACCTCTCCTCATAATCCAACCCCTTCAGATCTGGGATTAACCTAGTGAATCTCCTCTGCACACCCTCCAGCGCCAGTACGTCCTTTCTCACGTAAGGAGACCAAAACTGAACACAATACTCCAGGTGTGGCCTCACTAACAACTTATACAATTGCAGCATAACCTCCCTAGTCTTAAACTCCATCCCTCTAGCAATGAAGGACAAAATTCCATTTGCCTTCTTAATCACCTGCTGCACCTGTAAACCAACTTTCTGTGACTCATGCACTAGCACACCCAGGTCTCTCTGCACAGCAGCATGTTTTAATATTTTATCGTTTAAATAATAATCCCGATTGCTGTTATTCCTACCAAAATGGATAACCTCACATTTGTCAACAATGTATTCCATCTGCCAGACCCTAGCCCATTCACTTAATCTATCCAAATCCCTCTGCAGACTTCCAGTATCCTCGCACGTTTTCTTTGTTCTTTTACCCTTAATGCCATGCATCTTTATAATGCAGCAACCTTTTGTGTGGCACCTTGTCAAAGGCTTTCTGGAAATCCAGATATACCACATCCATTGGCTCCCCGTTATCTACCCTACTGATAATGTCCTCAAAAAATTCCACTAAATTAGTTAGGCATGACCTGCCCTTTATGAACCCATGCTGCGTCTGCCCAATGGGACAATTTCTATCCAGATGCCTCGCTATTTCTTCCTTGATGATAGATTCCAGCATCTTCCCTACTACCAAAGTTAAGCTCACTGGCCTATAATTACCCGCTTTCTGCCTACCTCCTTTTTTAAACAGTGGTGTCACGTTTGTTAATTTCCAATCAGCCGGGACCACCCCAGAGTCTGGTGAATTTTTCTGCCTTCTCTCCATAACCTCTGATCCCCTTATTAATCAAGAACCTATCTATCTCTGTCTTAAAGACATTCAGTGATTTGGCCTCCACAGCCTTCTGCGGCAAAGAGTTCCACAGATTTACCACTCTCTGGCTGAAGAAATTCCTCCTCATTTCTGTTTTAAAGGATCGTCCCTTTAGTCTGAGATGGTGTCCTCTGCTTCTAGTTTTTCCTACAAGTGGAAACTTTCTCTCTACATCCACTGTATCCAGGCCTCGCAGTATCCTGTAAGTTTCAATAAGATCCCCCCTCATCCTTCTAAACTCCAACGAGTACAGACCCAGAGTCCTCAACTGTTCACGGCTTCTCTACCTCTCTTTCCTCATTTAAGATGTTCCTTAAAACCTTTCCCATTGTGCCCTGATGTGGCTAGGTGTCAATGTTTGTCTGATAATGCCCCTGTGAGGCATCGTCGAGAAGTTTTGCTGAAGTTTTGAAGGTGCTCGATGAACGGGTTTGGGCAAAAGTACGCAAGCGTGTTAAAAAAGATGGACTGGGTTTGACTGTTGTTTTTCACCACAGGCTTTTCCCACGACAACTGCTGGAATCACACATTGGCCCAGATTGGGTAAGGACAGTAGGTGCCATACCTTACAGGGTATCAGTGAATCAGTTTGGTTTTTATAACAATCTAACAGATTCATGGCCATGTACAGTAAAATCATATGTTTAGAAAACAACTCAAACTCAATACCGTGCTGTAACATTAACTCACATTCTCGGGGTTACTAGTTCAAAACCAAAGTAACATAACCATAGTACTGCCATCTGAGATTCTTCGAGAGTGAGAGCAACAGCCCAATCATTGCCCGTCATGTTTAAGCACAATTCTGCCGAGCTTTAGCAAGAATGCTGTGCATACAGAGGAGTTAAAACTATGAGGTGTGACAAAACTCACCTATCTTGGAGGACATAGACTCCAATTCGCAGAGCGCCTCCTCGAGCCTTTTGTGTATACAAAGGCTGGGAAGTGGTCGTACAAGTGAAATTGGGGCTTTTTCCCGTCTTTAGGGAAGAGAACATGGGCTCCTGCACTGGCTGGGAAGTGGACACAGGAGCAGTTCATTGATTTCACATTCTGTAGGCTGGAAACCAGCTCCGCGCAGAAGAAAACGAAGCGCCAAAGCAGATCAGGTGACCTGAGCAGAAGAGCCATTTCAGAGACGGTGTCCCAGGAAACAGGACACGGGGAGGGAGACAGAGAGAAGGTTCCAAAACGAGAAGGTGGTCCCAAATATGAGGGCGGGGCAGAGAGGGGCCGCAGAAGAAAGTTACAGGCAGGGACAAAGACAGCAATAAGAGAAAGATCCCATTGAGTCAAAATATATGACAGGAACAGATTAACAGGACCAAGTTAAAGAGTTGTGGGGAGCAGGTTTGAAGTTAAGCGGGCTTGAGAGAAATCCTGAAAATCTGAGGCGGCAGACGAAGGTTGGTGACTCCTTACTGTGGGCCTTTTGGAACAACGTTGTTCTGCTTGACATGGCTGAAAATTTGAAATTATGTTTGGAAGCTAAAGCTCGTGTGTACTCAGAGATCCAGAGGAAAGACATTTCAGAAGGTGAGACTGAAAACCTGGGGTGAATCCTTGTTGAAGCTGTCAGAGTGAGAGCAATGTTTGGAAAGAATTCGAAGACTAGATCTTCAAATTTGAAGATTGGAAAATCTTGTGTGAAAGACAAAGTTTCCGTGAGACTGGTTGGCTCACAATGTGGCAAACATCTGAAGGGATTGTTTAGAAATCCATGGAATCTGCTTTGGTGTGGTGTGTCTGACCACAGGTCATCAGTTAATTAGCATGTATCCCATACCTACGCTAAATATATACTTCTATGAGATAGATATTGCAAATTATTTAATCTTTCTGAATTAGTGTATGCCTGTAAAAATATTGCTGCAGTATAAGAAGTGTGATTTGAATCATTTTCTTGTGTTGGTATTGAGATCTTTCCAACTTTTTTATCTGATGTAATTTTGTTCATTTTTCTTGTTTGATCTTTGTGTTAAAGGTTCACTGACAGACTCCTGTGAATTTATTCAGTAGCTTTCCTCCCCGGTTTCTTAAACAAAAATAGAATCCATCAAGCCAGGCTTCACTCTTGAATCTGATTTGTCCAGTATTAACATCAGCTGGGATTGTAACACAGGAAAAGTTTGAACAGTGCGAGTTTCTCTACTCTGGAAAAGGAATCGCTGAGGGTAACTTCATAGCATTCTTTAAATTATGAAGGAGGCCAACAGAGTAGATGTAGAGTAAATGTTTCCATCTGTGGGGGTGAGGCTGAAACTTTAGGCCATAAATATATGACAGCCACTATTGACTCCAATCGAGAAATTAGAGGAAAGATCTTTAGAACCTGGAACTTGCTACAAAAGGAGTGGTCCTGGAAAACAACATAGATACACTGAAGGGAAGCAAGATGGATTAAGCAATAGGTCAAGCTGATAGGGTGAGATGAGATGAAGTAGTGAGAGGAGACTCATGTGGAGCACACAGACTGACATGTACCAGTTGGGTGGAATGGCCTGTTTCTGTACAGTAGAATTCATGTAACTCAAAAGCAATCAAATCACACATGGTCCACTCACAAACTGATGAAGTCAACTTTCCCAAAAGGTTGAACACCATGGAGGTACATCGCAGGAAATGGTGTCCCCACAACATGGCTTAGCCTTCATTGTGTCCAACACAGGGGCTCAGTACATAAACAGCTACATATGGCCAAAGGTTCTGTAAAGGATACTTCCCAGGCTTATCTATTCCCACTCTGTAGTCGGGGAAACTCTTTTCATGGTTGAAGTTGAAGATGAAAAGAAGATTTGCACGCTCAAAGGCGATGACCTTGTTTCCTTCATGCTTCTCATTCACATAGGCCTAAAGGGGGAGGAAGAGCAAAAGATACATTATTAATTAAATACGCACACTTGCTCTCTACATATCTTCTCCTCCTCAAGTTCTCTGCCCAAAGGCAGGTTCAGCATAAACACCACAGTTTCCACCAGAAAGGACAAGAAAGCAGTCCCGAATTTACTCCAGTCTGACCATGTATCAAACCCCTGCTGTTGGCACTAATCTGATCCACAACTGACTGCCTAGACAGTCCAGTTTTTACATGCATGTGGCAGCTTGAAGCTATGGATAGTAGAGGCTCGAACTCCTTCCCATCATGTGGCTGAACAGGAATCTCTCCCACTCTTACTGCCTGCTATGGACCATGTTGAAAGGATTTACAAACCGATACTCAGCCTGCTTAATCACCGTTATGAACACGGCTTCCTTGGCCAGCAAGTCCTGGAGTGAGCGGTGAACTCCGGGGTTCTGGCTCAGAAGTAGGGATGTTTATCCGCGGCGATACAGGACCTCTCTCCCCACTTGTAAGAGATTAAATTACACTGAAAGTGCATCATGCCCTTGACCGGTGATTTTGCAGTTGCACACGCACTTTCACATATGTCAGGTGGACCCAGACAGCTCCACCTTGACACTGGTTACGCTGAAATTTCAACAATTCCACATCTTCCTGTGCCATTCTGAGGGAGTGTTGCGCTGATGGAAGCTCAGACCATTGTAAGAGATAGCAATCTCTATAGTTCCATCTGCCTATTATACTGGAGATTAAACATTTGCTGGCACAGCAGACAGACTGGAGATTGGTTTCCTGAGAGCAAAGAAGATTAAATGAAGATTTAATAGAGGTGTTCAAAATTATGAAGGGCATTGACAGAGTAGTTAGGGAGAAGTTGATTTCACCGACAGAAGGGTTGACAACCAGAAGAAACAGATTTAAGGTAATTGGCAACAGAAAAAATGTGATTGCTTCAGCAAGCTGTAATGATTTGAAATGCCTGAAAGTATGGAGGAAGCAGATTCAAATGGGAATGAATAAATACTTGACAGGAAATATTTTACTGGACGGTACTGGGACTAACTGGAGAGCTCTTCCAAAGGGACGGTAAAGGCTTGTTGGGTTGAATGCCATCTTCCTGTCCTACGTGATAATGTGCGAAGAGGAGCAGGGAGCCATCAAGATGCTGGGGCCAACATTCTTTGCTGTAGTGGCCTCAACCCAACTCAAAAACTGGTCAGAATCATTGCTTCACTTTTTCTGGGATCTTGTCAGGCTGTCACTGCACAACGTGTGATTCGCTGCACATTCAGCATCTTGGGATGTTTTGATGTGATAGGCTATGGACATAATATATGTTTGCCTTTGTATTGCTTTGCCTCACAATCTGATGACACTCTTTAATGCAAAAGAGATTTCGCTGACTTGAAGATGAGAATGGGTGTTACTCACGGAGCCACAGCTGATGCCTGTCCCTTTCTCGGCCTTTAAATATTCATTGGTTTTCCTTCAAAGGTGCCTTGTGCTCATCTTTAATTAGTTTCAGTTATCACATTTCACATAAAAGGTAGTGCAGGGGGCCATTTAACCCATCGTTGCCCATGCTAACTAAGAGCTATCTGATTAGTCCCATTCCCCATGCCCTGTAATATTTTTTCCCTTTGAAGTAGTTATCCGATTTCCTTTTGAAAGTCACTTGTAAATCCTTTCAGCCGCACTCTGGTAACATAGCAGGTGAAGAAATGTCCCCTAGCCTCTCCTCACTCTCTTCTTGAGACCCCTAAATCGATGATTCCCAGTAAATTCCTAAACAGAAAACAATCAAGCCAACATTAAGGGCATTTAAATGGTCATTGGATAGACATATGGATAATAAGGGAATAGTGTAGATGGGCTTTAGAGTGGTTTCACAGGTCGGCGCAACATCGAGGGCTGAAGGGCCTGTACTGTGCTGTTATGTTCTATGAATGTCCTTCATAAATTTAAAAGCCTCTCTTTAAATCACATTTCTTCTGCCTCAGCTTAGCTGGAAATAGTCCCAAATCTCAACTCTTTTCTGGTAACCAGCATCCTTTTACTGATTCTTGAAGTGCACCATCTGCTCTCGACGTCTTCCATCCAAAATTCTAACCCACCAGCTTCCCAGTCTCAGTCCCCTGCTTAAATATATCACAGTAAGAAGGCTTACAACACCAGGTTAAAGTCCAACAGGTTTGTTTCGAATCACTAGCTTTCGGAGCACTGCTCCTTCCTCGGGTGAATTTACATCAACTGAGGAAGGAGCTGTGCTCCGAAAGCTAGTAGTTTGAAACAAAACTGTTGGACTTTAACCTAGTGTGTAAGGCTTCTTACTGTGCTCACCCCAGTCCAACGCCAGCATCTCCACATCATAAATATATTGGACAGGATTCTCCGACCCCCACACCGGGTCGGAGAATCGGCGGGGGGCGGCGTGAATCCTGTCCCCGCCGTCCGCCGAATTCTCCGTCACTGGAGATGTGGCGGGGGTGGGAATTGCGCCGCGCTGGTTGGCGGCCGCTCGCAGTGACCCCCCCCGGCGATTCTCCGGCCCGCGATGGGCCGAAGTCCCACTGGTTCTTTGTCAGTCCCGTCGGCATAGATCAGACTAGGTCACTTAGCGACAGGACCTAGCGGTGTGGGCGGGGCGATCTGGCCCTGGGGGTGCCCCCACGGTGGCCTGGCCCGCGATCGGGACCCACCAATCTGCGGGTGGGCCTGTGCCATGGGGGCACTCCTTTCCTACACGTCGGCCGTGTCAGCCTCCGCGATGGCTGACACGTAGGTGACCCCCCCCCCCCGCACATGATGAAGTCAGCCGCCGCTGTCGCTCCCATGCATGTGTGGACTCGCGCCGGCTGGCGGAGTCCCTTTGACCCTGGCCCCCTTCTGCACTGTAAATTCTAGGAATCTATGATTCATCTTGACAACATGATCAGTCGGCAGGTCGTCAGCCTCTATTTCCCAGGACTCCGGCCAATCCCAACACATTCGCTTCACCACGTTTTTCTTTTGGGTTTCGGAGCACAAAAATAGAGTCGAACAATGGGACTGATTTTGATTCCTTTCTCTGAAGATCTAGCATGGACACACCAGGCTGAACATCATCCTTCTGTGCCTCCCCGGACAGGCGCTGGAATGTGGCGACTAGGGGCTTTTCACAGTAACTTCATTGAAGCCTACTCGTGACAATAAGCAATTTTCATTTCATTTTCATTCATTTCATATGTACCACCTTCTGCGTAAAAAGAATTGCCTCGCACATCGGTTCTAAACTCTCCCCCACACACTGTGGTAATTGTGGCAGTATACAAAACACAACAGCCAATTTTCACACAGCATGCTTGCATAAACTGGATATTGCCCGGGTCATCAGTTTAGAAATTTTGATGGGATGATAGATATTGACCTGGGAGAACTTCCCTGCTTTTTGTTGGAGTCATGCCGTGGGATCGATTCCCTCATCCGAGAGAGCAGATCTTGGGCATCTCACCCAAAAGCTGGAAGCTCTGACAGTGCAGCAATTTGTCAGTACTGTGCTGGAGGGTCAGTCTGTACTCCAGTTGCTGGAATGGAACTTGAATGCAAAACAATCTGAATCAGAGCTAAAATTGGTTCCTACTGAGACATGGCCGATAAGAGAGAGAAACAGGAGAACAGCAAATGGTCAATTCACATTTATCCATGCAGACGTTCCCTACAGTCCAGCTCGAGCCCGATTGTACTGGGTTTAGGCGGTTCTGGAGAAGCAAGTGTACTGAAAGATTATACAAACGAAAGCCTGAATACATCATCTGGCAGCGCATTGCAAGTCACCGATTATTATATTCTAATTATTTTACAAAATCAATACATTCAAACCCAAGAGGCTTTATTGACTATGCAGAGGCAAGAGCAAGGTGACTGCTCACAATCCTACTTGTTGGCACCATTCATCATTATTTGTGCGAGTTAGAATGCTTACTAATAGTCTCATCATTCCAAATCAGAGTCCAGTCCAAAGCACAGAGAGAGTGCATTTTATTAGACACAATTCAGCAGTCATTAAAAAGCCCAATTCTGTTAATATCAGAACAGATGCTGGACATTTACTTATGTAAATTACTGACATATAATTAATAATGTTATAATTTAAATCCTCGGCTTTATTTTTCAGCCACAACTAAACAACGTGTGTTCAGAGGGATCCCTGTTTAGTACTTGGAGCAAACAAATATCAGAATGAAATTGTGAATTTCACAGCAATCTTCAATGTCAAAATTGCTCTCAGTGAAATGCATTAAGCAGGGAAAAACCTGAGCTGCTACAACTGAGCATTAGGGCTGGCCTCAAGGTTTATTCTGGGCTAAATATCTTCTCTGCCTCTCTGTCTAACTACAGGTTTGATCACAACATCTAGAGTGAAGCAGCGGGGATGCTGGATGGATGAAGGGTCCCTACTTCAGGGGTGGCATTGACTCCCAGTTTTTAGTGATTCAGGCCGGCACGAATGGTTTACAGCACAACTCAAAGAAGAATAAAGAGCAATCCCAGTGCCTGGGCCAAAGATTTAATCACCACAGTCTGGGCGATCTGATTGGTCTCCACATTGCCGTTAATGGCATTCTGGTGCAAACAAAACAGTTCCCACAATCCTCAATCTCATGAGACTCATTGCACTTCAAAGCTGGACAAAAGAAAATGCCGGAAACGTTGGTTTGTCCCAAGAATTCATTACTTCAGCGTGCGAGGGAGCGGGAGGCGGAGGCTACGTGAGATCGAGACAACCTGAGTGGGGGAGCGCAAGACTGAGAGCGCAAGAGAGCGAAAGTGTGGGACTGTGAAATGGCGACAGTGTGGGACTGTGAAATGGCGACAGTGTGGGACTGTGAAATGGCGACAGTGTGGGACTGTGAAATGGCGACAGTGTGGGACTGTGAAATGGCGACAGTGTGGGACTGTGAAATGGCGACAGTGTGGGAGTGTGAGAGAGCGACAGTGTGGGACTGTGAAATGGCGACAGTGTGAGGGAGCGACAGTGTGAGGGAGCGACAGTGTGAGGGAGCGACAGTGTGAGGGAGCGACAGTGTGAGAGAGCAACAGTGTGAAAGAACGACAGTGTGAAAGAACGACAGTGTGGGACTGTGAAATGGCGACAGTGTGAAGGAGCGACAGTGTGAGAGAGCGACAGTGTGAAAGAATGACAGTGTGAAAGAACGACAGTGTGGGACTGTGAAATGGCGACAGTGTGAGAGAGCGACAGTGTGGGATGGGGAGAGAGCGACAGTGTGAGAGAGCGACAGTGTGGGAGTGTGAGAGAGCGACAGTATGAGAGAGCGACAGTGTGAGAGAGCGACAGTGTGGGAGTGTGAGAGAGCGACAGTGTGAGAGAGCGACAGTGAGAGAGAGCGACAGTGTGGGAGTGTGAGACAGTGACAGTGTGAGACAGCGACAGTGTGAGAGAGCGACAGTGTGAGAGAGCGACAGTGTGGGACTGTGAAATGGTGACAGTGTGAGAGAGCGACAGTGTGAGGGAGCGACAGTGTGGGAGTGTGAGACAGCGACAGTGTGAGAGTGCGAGACAGCGACAGTGTGAGAGGGCGACAGTGTGGGATGGGGAGAGAGCGACAGTGTGAGGGAGCGACAGTGTGAGGGAGCGACAGTGTGAGGGAGCGACAGTGTGAGAGTGTGAGAGAGCGACAGTGTGGGAGTGTGAGACAGCGACAGTGTGAGAGAGCGACAGTGTGGGAGTGTGAGAGAGCGACAGTGTGGGAGTGTGAGACAGCGACAGTGTGAGAGAGCGACAGTGTGGGAGTGTGAGAGAACGACAGTGTGGGAGTGTGAGACAGCGACAGTGTGAGAGAGCGACAGTGTGAGAGAGCGACAGTGTGAGAGAGCGACAGTGTGGGAGAGCGACAGTGTGGGAGTGAGAGAGAGCGACAGTGTGGGAGTGAGAGAGAGCGAAGTGTGAGAGAGCGAAGTGTGAGAGAGCGACAGTGTGAGAGAGCGACAGTGTGGGAGTGAGAGAGAGCGACAGTGTGGGAGTGAGAGAGAGCGAAGTGTGAGAGAGCGACAGTGTGAGAGAGCAACAGTGTGAGAGAGCGACAGTGTGAGAGTGCGACAGTGTGGGAGTGTGAGAGAGCGACAGTGTGAGAGAGCGACAGTGTGAGAGAGCGACAGTGTGAGAGAGCGACAGTGTGAGAGAGCGACAGTGTGAGAGAGCGACAGTGTGGGAGTGTGGGAGAGCGACAGTGTGAGAGAGCGACAGTGTGAGAGAGCAACAGTGTGAGAGAGCGACAGTGTGAGAGAGCAACAGTGTGAGAGAGCGACAGTGTGAGAGAGCGACAGTGTGGGAGTGTGGGAGAGCGACAGTGTGGGAGAGCGACAGTGTGGGAGAGCGACAGTGTGAGAGAGCGACAGTGTGAGAGAGCGACAGTGTGAGAGAGCGACAGTGTGAGAGTGTGAGAGAGCGACAGTGTGGGAGTGTGAGGGAGTGACAGTGTGACAGAGCGACAATGTGGGAGTGTGAGAGAGCGACAGTGTGAGAGAGCGACAGTGTGAGAGAGCGACAGTGTGAGAGTGTGAGAGAGCGACAGTGTGAGAGAGCGACAGTGTGAGAGAGCGACAGTGTGAGAGTGCGAGAGAGCGACAGCGTGGGAGTGTGAGAGAGCGACAGTGTGAGAGAGCGACAGTGTGGGAGTGTGAGAGAGCGACAGTGTGAGAGCGCGACAGTGTGAGAGTGTGAAAGAGCGACAGTGTGAGAGAGCGACAGTGTGGGAGTGTGAGGGAGCGACAGTGTGAGAGAGCAACAGTGTGGGAGTGTGAGAGAGCGACAGTGTGAGAGAGCGACAGTGTGAGAGAGCGACAGTGTGAGAGAGCGACAGTGTGAGAGAGCGACAGTGTGAGAGAGCGACAGTGTGAGAGAGCGACAATGTGGGAGTGTGAGAGAGCGACAGTGTGAGAGAGCGACAGTGTGAGAGAGCGACAGTGTGAGAGTGTGAGAGAGCGACAGTGTGAGAGTGTGAGACAGCGACAGTGTGAGAGAGCGACAGTGTGGGAGTGAGAAAGAGCGACAGTGTGGGAGTGAGAGAGAGCGAAGTGTGAGAGAGCGACAGTGTGAGAGAGCAACAGTGTGAGAGAGCGACAGTGTGAGAGTGCGACAGTGTGGGAGTGTGAGAGAGCGACAGTGTGAGAGAGCGACAGTGTGAGAGAGCGACAGTGTGAGAGAGCGACAGTGTGAGAGAGCGACAGTGTGAGAGAGCGACAGTGTGAGAGAGCGACAGTGTGGGAGTGTGGGAGAGCGACAGTGTGGGAGAGCGACAGTGTGGGAGAGCGACAGTGTGAGAGAGCGACAGTGTGAGAGAGCGACAGTGTGAGAGAGCGACAGTGTGAGAGAGCGACAGTGTGAGAGAGCGACAGTGTGAGAGTGTGAGAGAGCGACAGTGTGGGAGTGTGAGGGAGTGACAGTGTGACAGAGCGACAATGTGGGAGTGTGAGAGAGCGACAGTGTGAGAGAGCGACAGTGTGAGAGAGCGACAGTGTGAGAGTGTGAGAGAGCGACAGTGTGAGAGAGCGACAGTGTGAGAGAGCGACAGTGTGAGAGTGCGAGAGAGCGACAGCGTGGGAGTGTGAGAGAGCGACAGTGTGAGAGAGCGACAGTGTGGGAGTGTGAGAGAGCGACAGTGTGAGAGAGCGACAGTGTGAGAGAGCGACAGTGTGAGAGAGCGACAATGTGGGAGTGTGAGAGAGCGACAGTGTGAGAGAGCGACAGTGTGAGAGAGCGACAGTGTGAGAGTGTGAGAGAGCGACAGTGTGAGAGTGTGAGACAGCGACAGTGTGAGAGAGCGACAGTGTGGGAGTGAGAGAGAGCGACAGTGTGGGAATGAGAGAGATCGAAGTGTGAGAGAGTGACAGTGTGGGAGTGAGAGAGGGCGAAGTGAGAGAGAGCGACAGTGTGAGAGTGTGAGAGAGCGACAGTGTGAGAGTGTGAGACAGCGACAGTGTGAGAGAGCGACAGTGTGGGAGTGAGAGAGAGCGACAGTGTGAGAGAGCGACAGTGTGGGAGTGAGAGAGAGCGACAGTGTGAGGGAGCGACAGTGTGAGAGAGCGACAGTGTGAGAGAGCAACAGTTTGAGAGAGCGACAGTGTGGGAGAGCGACAGTGTGAGAGAGCGACAGTGTGAGAGTGTGAGTGAGCGACAGTGTGGGAGTGTGAGGGAACGACAGTGTGACAGAGCGACAATGTGGGAGTGTGAGAGAGCGACAGTGTGAGAGAGCGACAGTGTGAGAGAGCGACAGTGTGAGAGAGCGACAGTGTGGGAGTGTGAGAGAGCGACAGTGTGGGGGTGTGAGAGAGCGACTGTGTGAGAGAGCGACAGTGTGGGAGTGTGAGAGAGCGACAGTGTGGGAGTGTGAGAGAGCGACAGTGTGAGAGAGCGACAGTGTGAGAGTGCGAGAGAGCGACAGTGTGAGAGAGCGACAGTGTGAGAGAGCGACAGCGTGGGAGTGAGAGAGAGCGACAGTGTGAGAGTGTGAGAGAGCGACAGTGTGGGAGTGTGAGAGAGCGACAGTGTGAGAGAGCGACAGTGTGGGAGTGCGACAGTGTGAGAGTGTGGGAGAGAGCGACAGTGTGAGAGTGTGGGAGAGAGCGACAGTGTGAGAGAGCGACAGTGTGAGAGTGTGGGAGAGAGCGACAGTGTGAGAGTGCGACAGTGTGGCAGTGTGAGAGAGCGACAGTGTGAGAGTGTGGGAGAGAGCGACAGTGTGGGGGTGTGAGAGAGCGACAGTGTGAGAGAGCGACAGTGTGAGAGAGCGACAGTGTGAGAGAGCGACAGTGTGAGAGAGCGACAGTGTGAGAGTGTGAGAGAGCAACAGTGTGAGAGTGCGAGAGAGCGACAGTGTGAGAGTGCGAGAGAGCGACAGTGTGAGAGAGCGACAGTGTGGGAGTGTGAGAGAGCGACAGTGTGGCAGTGTGAGAGAGCGACAGTGTGAGAGTGCAAGGGAGTGTTTCGAGGGTGAGAGCATGAGAGCGTATTAGCATGCGAGCATGCACTTGTGAGTATGTGCGCATGAGAGAATGGGAGTGTTTCCGTGGGAGAATGCACAAGCAGGAGTCGGTGTGCGTGGGTGAGCTTGTCAGTGTGCATGTGTAAGACAGTGTGGTGTGCGTGAGAGAATGTGTCGGTGAGAGAGAGAGTATATGTGAGAGTGTGTGTGTGTGAGCGACTGTGTGCCAATGCAAGTACCTGATACCACCTACGTGTGAGTGTGAGTGTGCTTGTAAGTGTGCATGGCTCCTGTGCTTCCTATGATCACAATTCTTACAGGTTACACTTTGTCGAGGAGTTTCCAAATCAATGTCGATTACAGAAATTTAGTGTTTCCACATCGTACACAGGTCTCTCAGCATTGGAACTCTGTATGTAAGATTTACTCAAAACATACTGAAATCTGCACCCCTCCCTCCCCATTACAACATTTAGAGAGTTTTAACAGCAAGGAAGTGATTGCGTGGTAACAAGCAGAAACCAAGAGGAAAGGAAGGAATAATATAGCTTTCTGAGATAAATGACAATAAACTTGCAGTGACCAACTAGAGCGTCAGTGACCAGGATTCTGATTCTTCGTCAAGTAAAATTGCGAAAATTTATAACAACTTGCAGGGGCTGGTTTAGCTCACTCAGCTAAATCGCTGGCTTTTAAAGCAGACCAAGCAGGCCAGCAGCACGGTTCGATTCGGTTCGATTCCCGTACCAGCCTCCCCGAACAGGCGCCGGCTTTTCACAGTAACTTCATAGAAGCCTACTCGTGACAATAAGCGATTTTCATTTCATTTTCATCTCATTATATAGCAACTTTTACCCAGTAAAAATCCCAACATAAATTTCTGAACAAAATTTGACCAAACGAAAGCAAAATGGGTAATAGGGCCAATCCATGGCTTACAAAGGAAATTAGAAATCGTAATCAACACAAGGAGGAAGCATACAAATTAGTCAAGAAAAATAATAGGGCTGAGGATTGGGAGCAGTTTAGAATTCAGCAAAGAAGCTCGAGTGGATTGATTAAGAAGGGGAAAGCGCTATACCAACATAAGCTTGCAGGGAACATAAAGACTGACACTAAGAGTTTCCATAGATATGTGAAGAGAAAGAGATTGGTAAAGAGAAATGGGGGCCCCCTACAGACAGAAACAGGGGAATTAATAATGAGGGACAAAGAAATGGCTCAGCAATTTAATACATACTTTGGTTCTGTCTTCACAAAAGAGGACATAAATCAGGGCCGGGATTCTCCCCTACCCGGCAGGCGGGGGGATCCCGGCGTACCGGAGTGGCGAGTGCCACTCTGGCGTCGGGCCTCCCCTAAGGTGCAGAATTCTCCGCACCTTTAGGTGCTGGGCCCACGCCGGAGTGGCTCCCGCTCAGCCAACCGGCACAACGGCCTTTGGCGCCCCGCCGACCGGTGTCGGGGCTGGCCGACAGGCCTTCGCCGGTCGGCGTGAGTCTCGCATGCGCCGGAGTGACAGCGGCCACTGACGAAACCCTGGCGCATGCGCGGTGGAGGGGGTCTCTTCTGCCTCCGCCATGGTGGAGGCCGTGGCGGCGGTGGAAGAAAAAGAGCGAGAGAGCGACAGTGTGAGAGAGCGACAGTGTGAGAGAGCGACAGTGTGAGAGTGTGAGAGAGGTGGGCCCCGATCGCGGGCCAGGCCACCGTGGGGGCACCCCCCAGGGTTAGATCGCACGTGCCCCCCAACAGGACCCCAGGGCCAGCTTGCGCCGCCTGCTCCTGCCGGCACCAGAGGTGGTTCAAACCACGTCGGCGGGAGAGGCCTGACAGCGGCGGGTCTTCGGCCCATTGCGGGCCGGAGAATCGCCGCCGAGGGCCCGCCGACCTGTGCGGGGAGCCCGCTGACCTTCGCGGCGATTCCCGCCGCCGCCGATTCCCGGGTGGCAGAGAATTCCGGCCACAGTGGGGGCTGGATTTACGAAGGCCCCGGACGATTTCCCGACCCTGTGGGGGGTCGGAGAACTCCACCCCAGATCCCAGAAATGTTGGAGAATGAAAGGTTTAATGAGAGTGAAGAACTGATGGAGGTCAACATTTGTAAGAGAAATGGTGCTGGGAAAACTGATGGGATTGAAGGTGGATAAATCCCCAGGGACTGAGAATCTGTATCCCAGAGTGCTTAAGGAGGTGGCTCTGGAAATAGTGGATGTATTGTGGTCACCTTCCGGGATTCTATAGACTCTGGATCTGCAGATGAAAATGCAATGAATGAAAATGAAAATCGCTTATTGTCACGAGTAGGCTTCAATGAAGTTACTGTAAAAAGCCCCTAGTCGCCACATTCCGGCACCTGGCCGGGGAGGCTGGTACGGGAAAGATTGGAGGGTAGCTCACGTCACTCCAATATTCAAGAAGGGAGGAAGAGAAAAAGCAGGGATTTATAGACCAGTAAGCCCAACATCGATAATGGGGAAAATTCTTGAATCCATTATCAAGGACTTTATAGCGGGACATTTGGAAAGTAGTGGCAGGATCAGTCAGAGTCAGCATGGATTTAGGAAGTGGACATCATGCTTGACAAATCTGTTGGAATTCTTTGAAGATGTAACCAGTACAGTTGACAAGGGGGAGCCAGTCGATATGGTATATTTGGACTTTCAGAAGGCGTTGGACAAAGTCCCGCAGAAGAGATTATTGTGCAAGATTAAAGCGCATGGGATTGGGGGATGTGTATTGAGGTGGATAGAAAACTGATTGGCAGAGAGGAAACAAAGAGTAAGGATTAATGGGTCCTTTTCAAATTGGCAGGCAGGAACTAGTGGGGTGCCACAGGGATCAGTGCTGGGACCCCAGCTATTCACAATATATATTAATGATTTGGATGGGGGAACAAAATGTAACATCGCAAAGTTTGCAGATAATACCAAGTTGGATGGGAGGGTGAACTCTGACGAGGAAAAAATGAAATGAAATGAAAATCGCTTATTGTACGAGTAGGCTTCAATGAAGTTACTGTGAAAAGCCCCTAGTCGTCACATTCCGGCGCCTGTCCGGGGAGGCTGGTACGGGAATCGAACCGCGCTGCTGGCCTGCTTTAAAAGCCAGCGATTTAGCCGAGTGAGCTAAACCAGCCCCTATGCAGGGATCCTACAGCATGATCTGCACAGGTTGGGCGAGTGGGCAAATCAATAGCAGATGCAGTATAATTTGGATACGTGTGAGGTTATTCACATTAGAAGCAAAACAGGAAGGCCGATTACTACCTGAATGGTTGTAAATTGGGAGAGGGGAGTGTGCAGCAGGACCTGGGTGTCCTCGTGCACTATTCGCTGACGGTAAGCATGCAGGTGTAGCAGGCGGTAAAGAAGGCTCATGGTATGTTTCTTTTTTACATTTGGTGTACCCAATTCATTTCTTTTCCAATTAAGGCGCAATTTAGCGTGTCCAATCCATCCAGCTTGCACATCTTTTGGGTTGCAGGGGTGAAACCCACGCAAACCCCGGGAGAATGTGCAAACTCCACACGGCCAGTGACCCAGAGCCGGGATTGAACCTGGGACCTCGGCGCCGTGAGGCAGCAGTGCTAACCCACTGGGCCACCGTGCTGCCCTTGGCTAATGGTATGTTGGCCTTCATTTCAAGTTGGTTTAGAGTACAGAAGCAGGGATATATTGCTGCAATTATACAGGACCTTGGTGAGGCCACACCGAGAATATTGTGTGCAGTTTTGGTCTCCTTCTCTGAGGAAGGATGTTCTTGCTCTCGAGGGAGTGCAGCGAATGTTTACCAGACTGATCTCAGGGATGGCGGGACTGTCACATGGGAGAGTTTGACTATGTTAGGATTATTCTTGCTGGAGTTCAGAAGAATGAGGGGGGATCTCATAGAGACTTATTAAATTCTAATAGGACTAGACAGGGTAGATGCAGGGAAGATGTTCCCAATGATGGGTGTGTCCAGAGCCAGGGGTCACAGTCTGAGGATTCAGGGTAAACCAGTTTGGACAGAGATAAGGAGACATAGCTTCACACACAGAGTGGGGAGCCTGTGGAATTCATTACCACAGGAAGTAGTTGACGCTAAAACATTAAATATATTCAAGAGGTGGCTGGATATAGCACTTGGGGAGAATGGGATCAGGATATGGGGAGAAAGCAGGATTAGGCTATTGAGTTGGATTATCAGCCATGATCGTGATAAATGACGAAGCAGGCTCGAAGGGCCAAAAGGCCTCCTGTTCTATGTAAGCCATTGAAAGGGATATCAGGGCATCCTGCCAAAAGCTTGATCCAATAGGTTTGAAGGAAGTGTCTTCAAGGAGTTGGGAAGCCTGTCTTGGGATCATTCAACTCCTCCACAGTCTGTAATCATCTTCGGCAGTTGCCCATGTCAAGATTGGTTCCTCCTTGTGGATGGCTGGATCAAAGTCAGTTCTGACTGTGCGTTTGCAGATGCCTTCCCAGCCCTCTCTTAGCTCAGGATCTTTTGCAGTGAGGACACTGACTGTCGGTCAATCGGGCTGGTGGGGGATTATTCGATCGGGTATCTGCCCGCTCCATCTCTCTCACATTCTCTCTCACAGGCTGCTCTTGTTGATTGGAGCAGACCTTTGAGATCGTCTTTGAAACATTACCTTTGGCCACTTTGTGAACAATCTCCCTGGCGTGGCTCTGAATAGAGGATATATCTGGTCAGTCCTCAGTCAGGTATTCTAACGACATGTCTCATTCATCACAGCTTCTTTTAAAATTTTTTTTAGAGTATCCAATTCATTTTTCCAATTAAGGGGCAATTTAGCGTGGCCAATCCACCTAGCGTGCACATTTTTGGGTTGTGGGGGTGAAACCCACGCAAACATGGGGGGAATGTGCAAACTCCACACGGACAGTGACCCAGAGTCGGGATCGAACCTGGGACCTCAGCGCCGTGAGACTGCAGGGCTAACCACTGCGCCACCGTGCTGCCCTCATTCATCACAGCTGATGTGAGGTTGTCATGGCCTGAGACACGGCACATCAGCATCTTTGTTTCTTTTTGTCCTCCCATCATGAATCTCAATTGAAGGCATTAGATCGAATACACATGATTTAAGTGGCTTTGGTCTGCCTCATGTTCGGGACAAGTCCCAGGTTCTCATTGGCTTTGGTGAATATGGCAATATTGATGTTCTTCTTCAGAATGAGAACCAGCTTGTGCATCATCAACATACTGTAGCTCTATTGTAGAAGTGGTTGTTGTCTTTGTTTCAACCATCAGTAGTTGGAGAATTTACCCCCAGTGCGATAAGTTATGACCATACCTGGGCGGAGCCTGACAGGGGAAGCTACAAGGTTACTGCAAGAACGATTGAGAACGGTGTTGGTCCAATGACATACCTCAGTTTGATGCCAGTTTTGACAGGGAAGGGGTCTGTAATGGAGCCTCTGCATAATACTGCTGCTTGCATCTCATCATGTGCGAGCTAGAGGGTGTTGTGATGTTAGCTGGACATTGTGTCATTGTCGCACCTTCCTTGTGAGAACAAGGAGTCATAGAACATAGAACAGTACCTTCAGCCCACCATGTTGTGCCGACCATTTATCCTAATCCAAGATCAGCCTAACCTACACCCCTTCGATTTATTGCTGTCCATGTGCCTGTCTAAGAGTCGCTTAAATGTCCCTAATGACTCTGACTCCCCCACCTCTGCTGGCAGTGCATTCCACACACCCACCACTCTCTGTGTAAAGAACCTACCTCTGACATCTCCCTTATACCTTCCTCTAATCACCTTAAAATTCTGTCCCCTTGTGACAGCCATTTCGACCCTGGGGTAAAGTCTCTGGCTATCCACTCTGTCCATGCCTCCCATCACCTTATACACCTCTATCAAGTCGCCTCTCTGCCTTCTTCGCTCCAGTGAGAAAGGCCCTGGCTCCCTCAACCTTTCTTCATAAGACTTGCTCTCCAGTCCAGGCAGCATCCTGGTAAATCTCCACTGTACCCTCTCCAAAGCATCCACATCCTTCCTATAATGATCAGAACTGGATACAATATTCCAAGTGTGGTCTAACTAGAGTTTTATAAAGCTGCAGCAAAACCTTGTGGCTCTTAAACTCAATCCCCCTATTAATGAAAGCCAACACACCATACACCTTCTTCACAACCCTATTAACCTGGATGACAACTTTGATGGATCTATGTACGTGGACTCCAAGATCCCTCTGTTCCTTCACACTTCCAAGAATCCTGCCTTTAACCCTGTATTCAGCATTCAAATTCGACCTTCCAAAACGAATCACTTCACATTTATCAAGGTTGAACTCCATTTGCCACTTCTCAGCCCAGCTCTGCATCCTGTCAATGTCCTGCTGTAACCTGCAATAACCCTCAACACTATCTGCAACTTCCCCAATCTTCGTGTCATCGGCAAACTTACTAACCCACCCTTCCACTTCCGTATCCAAGTCATTTATAAAAACCACAAAGAGCAGAGGTCCCAGAACAGATCCTTGCAGGACACCACTGGTCACCAACTTCCAGGCAGAATACTTTCCATCCACTACCACTCACTGTCTTCTTTCGGCCAGCCAATTCTGTATCCAGACAGCCAAATTTCCCTGTATCCCGTGCCCCCTAACTTTCTGAATCAGCCTACCATGGGGAACATTATCAAATGCCTTACTGAAATCCATATACACTACGGCCACTGCCCGACCATCATCAATATGTCTCGTCACATCCTCAAAGAATTCAATGAGGCTTGAGAGGCATGACCTGCCCCTCACAACGCCATGCTGACTATCTTTAATCAAACTATGTTTTTCTAAATGATCATAAATCCTATCTCATAGAATCCTTTCCACAGTGACTGCTCCTTTCTTGTTTCTAACTTCCACCCATACTGACTCAGTAGACAAACCCTCCTCAACTACCTCCTTTTCTGCAGCTGTGATGCACTCCCTAATCAACAATGACACTCCCCCTCCTTTTACCTCCCTCCCTATTCTTGTGAAAACATCTAAACCTTGGAACATCTAACAACCATTCCTGCCCCTGTGAAATCCCATGTCTCCGTAATGAAATTAAATGAAATGAAAATCACTTATTGTCGCAAGTAGGCTTCAAATGAAGTTACTGTGAAAAGCCCCTAGTCGCCACATTCCGGCACCTGTTCGGGGAGGCTGGTACGGGAATTGAACCGTGCTGCTGGCCTGCCTTTATCTGCTTTAAAAGCCAGCGATTTAATGGCCACAACATTGTAGTTCCAAGTACTGATCACTGCTCTAAGTTCATCTCCCTTATTCCTGACACTCCTTGCATTGAAACAGATGCACTTTAACCCATTCCACTGAGTGCAACTTTGCTCTATCAACTGACTATCCTTCATCACAGACTTGCTGCATACTATTTCAGCCCGTTCAACAGCTACTCTATCCTCTGATCAATAGCTCTGGTTCCCATCCCACTGCCAAACTAGTTTAAACCCTCCCGAAGAGCTCTAGCAAACCTCCCACCCAGGATATTGGTGCCCCCCCCCCCCCCACCCCGTGTAGGTGCAATCCCTCCTGCATGTACAGGTCCCACCTTCCCCGGAAGATATCCCAATGATCCACATATCTGAAGCCTTCCGTCCTACACCAGCCCTGTAGCCACGTGTTCAGCTGCACTCGCTCTCTCTCCTTGCCTCACTTGCACGTGGCACCGGTAGCAATCCTGAGATCACTACTCCGCTTGTCCTGCTCATTAGCTTCAACCTATCTCCCTAAAATCACTTTTTAGATCCTCATCCCTTTTCTTAGCTATGTTGTTGGTGCCTATGTGCCCCATGACTTCTGGTTGCTCCCCCTCCCCCTTAAGAATCCTGTAGACTCGATCCAAGACATCCCTGGCCCTGGCACCCGGGAGGCAACATGCCTTCCGGGAGTCTTGCTCGCGACCACAGAATCTCCTATCCCTTCCCCTAACCATTGAGTCTTCTATCACTATTACTTTTCTATTCTGCCTCCTTCCCTTCTGAGCCACAGAGCCAGACTCAGTGCCAGAGACTTGGCTGCTAGGGCCTTCCCCCGGTAGGTCATCCCCCCCAACAGCATTCAAAACGGTATAATTGTTTTGAAGGGGAACGGCCACGAGGGATCCCTGCACTTTCTGCCCGTTCATTTTCCTTCCTCTGACTGTAACCCAGCTACTCTTTTCCTGTACCTTGGGTGTGGCTACCTCCCTGTAACTCCTCACTATCACTCCCTCTGCCTCCCGGATGTCCGAAATTCATCCAGCTCCAGCTCCAGTTCCCTAACACGGTCTCTGAGGAGCTGGAGTTGGGTGGACTTCCCGCAGGTGTAGTCAGCGGGGACACCAGTAGTATCCCTCACCACCCACATCCTACAGGAGGAGCATGCAACTGCCCTAGCCTCCACCCCCTCTGATCTGAAATCACAAAGAGATTTAAAGGGGAAAAAAAGAAAGATTAAACACCCGTTAGGCCCTTATACTGTTGCTACTTTCCCAAGTGAACCCTCGAAAATTGGTGATTCTGCGAAATGAAAGAATGATAGCTTGCTGCCCGCCCAAAAAAACAAACACAAAAAATAAAATTAAAAAAAAAATTGAAAATTTAAAAACTCAAATTAAAAAACCCCAAAACAAACAAATCTTTCCTTACAGAATGTAGCTGCCCTGTGGACCAACTGGAACTCCGCCCTCCGACTCTGCTCCCAGTCAGCTGTACTGTCTGTAAACGCCCGGCTCCCTTCTCGCTCTTTGAGGAAATTAAATGAAAGGAGCACCTTACTCCCTCCTCACCTAACTCCCTCAGTCACTAAACTCTCGTTATAGCACTCAAATGCACCCAAATTCAACACTCCCTCAATCATCAAACTCTCACTATAGCACTCAAATGCACCCAAATTCAGCACTCCCTCAGTCACCAAACTCTCACTTTCGCACTCAAATGCACCCAAATTCAGCACTCAGTGCAAACAAAGTCTGCACTGTAGCTGGCTCACCTTTATACTGTGACTCTTGCCTCTGAAAACTAGTCTAATCCAATTAAGTAATGAACAAGCTCCAGCTCCAGTAACACCTCTGTTTAAAGCTGATTGAAAACTCACCTTCTTCTAAACCCAAACTTGCACTCCCTTTTTGGTTTCTTGACAGCATTGTTGTTGAGGTTTTCTTTGCACTTCAGCCCCACGCTCCTGATCTATGGCCATCCGGTGAGGAAGGGGGCGGTGAAGGCGGAGGGCCTCCTCGTGAACCTGCTCCTGGGCCTGGCCAAACTTGCCATTTCTTGGTCCAGGCATCGGGCGACCGAGGGGGTTGTCCAGCCTGACTGCCCATCTTCCACGGCTTCGTTCGCGACTGGGTGTCCTTGGAGAGGGAGCATGTGGTGTCCACGGGCACACTTGAGGCCTTCCGTGCTCGGTGGGCACCGCAGGGGTTGGATTGCCTTATCGACCCCGATTCTCACACTTTAATTTGACAGGCTTTTGAAAAGTTTTTGTTTCCTTTCTTGTTCCTTTTGGGCTGTGCTTCACTCGTTGTTTTGGAGCACTCCCCTCTTTTGTTTTATCCATCAGTTACTTTATGTTATTTTGCTTGGTTGTCACAACCAGCATCATGCCAGTGTCAGAGGCGGATACTGGCCTAATCCTGCACGTGTAGATAAACGTGCAGGTCATAAATTCACAAAAAACACCAAATTTTTTTTTTTTTTTAAATAAATAAAAGACAAACAAAAATATAAATTAGAGTAGTGAAACCCTATAAAAGGTCTAAACCCAAACAGCAACTTTTAAGTAATTAACTGAATAAAATAAAGACTAGACTTTAGATAAAAATGAACATACACATCGTGATGTGCTCTGAGCTTTTCTTAAAGTTGGAGTGTCATGAAGATCACGTCAGTTGTTCCGGTTGGAAATCGCACTGGAACTCTCCTCGACAGTTGGCAAGAGGCTGTGTCTTCGTGTTTCAGGGATAACGTTAGGACCAAGCGTTTTGTTGCTTTTCAGATGGTGAACAGCAGTTATCACTGAATCGAGAATGATTGTCCATCTCACTCCTGATTGTATGTTGTGGGAGGTTCTCCAGCTGGTGCAATTCTACTGTGGAGTTCAGACCGAGTATAGGTATTCGCCATGTTCAGCGCGTTCTGGGATCACTGTTTGAGCAGACTTTGTAAATTCGGGGCGTTTGCAGTGCCCCAACCCAGCCTCCCATCCGCCAGTTCCCTCTCCGCCTATCGTACTCACCAATTCCCTCCACCACCCTCCTTCTCCCTCCCATCCATTCGCAGATTCACTTGCTTCCTCGCTCACAGCGAGGGTTTGGGAGAGGGAAGTGACAAGTGGAAGAGGGGGTCATTAAGCGGCAGCATCGGCGACTGGAAGGCAAGTGGGAAGTTAAGAGTTACAAGTTGTAAGATTTCACAAGAGGGTTTTTAGGCCAGTTAGATTCAAGGCAGCCAATAGATTTTTAATGCAGAAATTACAGGTCAGGAACGCAATTCACGGGGGTGGCACGGTGGCGCAGTGGTTAGCACTTCATAGCCTCGAGGTCCCAGGTTCGATCCCGGCTCTGGGTCATTGTCCGTGTGGAGTTTGCACATTCTCCCCGTGTTTGCATGGGTTTCACCCCCACAACCCAAAGATGTGCAGAGTAGGTGGATTAGCCAGGCTAAATTGCCCCTTAATTGGAAAAAATGAATTGGGTACCCTAAATTTATTTTTAAAAAAAGAACGTGATTCACCCTTATCACATGATTTCTTAAGGGCATGCCATTTTCTCGGAACACGTCAGGAATGTTGGACGAGGGATCGCTGCAGTTCTGCAACGTTCTCCTTCCAGTGGGTGTTGACACAGTCCTGTCTTTGAGGAGAGTCTTGCCACATTTGATTTGATTTGATTTATTATTGTCACATGCATTAGTATACAGTGAAAAGTATTGTTTCTTGCATGCTGTACAAACAATGCATACCGTACATAGGGAAGGAAGGAGAGACTGCAGAACATAATGTTACAGTTGTAGCAAGGTGTGGAGAAAAGATCAACTTAATACGAGGTAGGTCCATTCAAAAGTCTGATGGCAGTAGGGAAGAAGCTGTTCTTGAGTCGGTTGGTACGTGACCTCAAACTTTGGTATATTTTTCCTGATGGAAGGAGGTGGAAGAGAGTATGTCCGGGATGCGTGGTGTCCTTAATTATGCTGGCTGCCTTTCTGAGGCAGCGGGAATTATAGACAGAGTCGATGGATGGGAGGCTGGTTTGCGTGATGGATTGGGCTACATTCACGCCCTTTTGTAGTTTCCTGCGGTCTTGGGCAGAGCAGGATCTGTACCAAGCTGTGATACAATCAGAAAGAATGCTTTCTATGGAAGTTGCATCTGTAGAAGTTGGTGAGGGTCGTAGCTGGCATGACAAATTTTCTTAGTCTTCTGAGAAAGTAGAATCGTTGGTGGGCTTTCTTAACTATAGCGTCGGCATGGGGGGACCAGGACATGAAGCTCTCGGCCTTTTCTACTTCATTCCCATTGATGTAGACAGGGGCATGTTCTCCACTACGCTTCCTGAAGTCGATGACAATCTCCTTCGTTTTGTTGACATTGAGGGAGAGATTATTGTCGTCGCACCAGTTCACCAGATTCTCTATCTCATTCCTGTACTCTGTCTGGTCATTGTTTGAAATCCGACCCACTACGGTGGTGTCATCAGCAAATTTGAAAATCGAGTTGGAGGGGAATTTGGCCGCACAGTCATAGGTGTATGAGGAGTATAGTAGGGGGCTGAGGACACAGCCTTGTGGGACACCGGTGTTGAGGATGATTGTGGACAAGGTGTTGTTGCCTATCTTTACTGATTGTGGCCTGTGAGTTAGAAAGTTCAGGATCCAGTCGCAGAGGGAACTGCCGAGGCCAAGGCACGGAGTTTGGAGATGAGTTTTGTAAGAATGATGGTGTTGAAGGCTGAGCTGTAGTCGATAAATTGGAGTCTGACATAGTCTGAGTCTTCGTTATCTAGGTGTTCCAGGGTAGAGTGCAGGGCCATGAAGATGGTGTCTGCTGTGGATCTGTTGCAGCGGTAGGCGAACTGTAGTGGATCAAGGCAATCCGGGAGGCTGGAGTTGATTCGTGCCATGACTAACCTTTCGAAGCACTTCATGATGATGGATGTCCTAGACACTGGACGATAGTCATTAAGGCAAGCTGCTTGGCTTTTATTTGGTACAGGGATGATGGTCGTCTTCTTGAAGCTGATAGGGGCTTCTGATTGTTGTAAAGAGAGGTTGAAGATGTCTGCGAATATCCCCACCAGCTGATCCGCGCAAGACCTGAGTGCTCATCCGGGTACCCCATCCGGGCCAGTGGCGTTCCATGGGTTGACCTTCGAGAAGGCTGCTCTGACGTCTGCAGTGGGGATCTCATATACAGGTTAATCCACATCTTCTGGGGTGGAGGGCTCGCTCTCGCTGACCTCTTGCTCAAAGCGGGCATAGAATGCGTTGAGCTCATCAGGGAGGGGCGCGTTGGAGCCGACGATTTTACATGCCTTCATCTTGTAGCCTGTTATGTCTTGCAGACCTTGCCATAGTTGGCGGGGATCCATATGGCTAGTCTGGGACTCTAGCTTGGTCCGGTACTGCCTTTTGGCATCTATGATGGATTTCTTTAGATCATATCTGGCTTTCTTGTAGAGGTCAGGGTTGCCTGACTTGAACGCCTCAGACCTAGACTTCAGCAAGCCGTGGTAACTTGGTAGTATGCTCTTGAGCTTGGCATGATTGAAGTCCCCAGCTACAATGAACAAGGCCTCAGGATGTTTTGTTTCAAGGCTATTTGTGGTGGTGAATATTTCGACCAGCGCAATTTTCACATTCGTCTGGGGTGGGATGTAAACTGCCGTCAGGATAACGGAGTTGAACTCCCGCGGAAGTGGGAAGGGGGCGGCATTTAGCGTCAGGTATTCTAGGTCTAGTGCTGTGATACATTCCTTCAACTGTATTGGCAGGCCACTCCCAGTTTCTTTCTCCCTCTCTCACTTGCACGTTTTACAGACAGGAGTATTAAATTCTGAATGCTGTTCAAACTTAAGCCACGTTTCCATCATAAATACGATATCAATTTCCTTCTATGTTCAATAATGGTTCTAATTCTTCTATTTTGATTTAATGTTTTCTGTATTCACATACATTCTTAATTCCAGCTATTTGGGATGCTGACTTCTTTCTCTGCTTTTTGCATCTCATTTTCTTATAACCCTTGGCCCTGTCCACAGCAGAACTTTTATCTCTCTCGACCTCACAGCGTGCTCTATTCCATTTCTCCTCCAGGAACGTTTTCTCAATCTTTCTTTCAGCTAAGCCTCTGCTTCTGTTGCAACAGCTTTATTAATCTTGCTCTCAATCGAGACTTTCAAAGTCGAGACTTTCCCATCCCCTGCCACATTTGTCTAAATCCTCCTCCATTGCTCGGTTTGCCCAATCCACAGGGGCACTGCCGCTGGTTCGCTTTAGGTCAAGAATGACCCATCAGTCTCGCCAAGGGTGGTGCTGTATGTCAGTCCCCAAGCAGACGTACTTAATAGGGAATCCCGATGTGATCCAGATATTTATCCATGGACGTTTGAATCTTTTTGTGCATTTGTTGGTCAAATGATTTGAAAATCAGGGCATGTGAATGGGTCTTGATTGTTGAGTGTTTTATGTCATTGGGGGCTGAATGGCAGTAGATAGCAGATTAAAATGTACGTGAAGTACATTTTTTTGTATTGTACGAATGAATGTAAGGGAATTTTTACCAACATTTGTCTCTTTAAAATTCAAGTAATTAAAAGGCATCACCACAGTCACATGGGTGGCGCAGTAGCACAGTGGTTAGCACCCTTGCTTCACAGGGCCAGGATCCCGGGTTCGATTCCCGGCTTGGGTCACTGTCTGCGGAGTCTGCACGTTCTCCCCGTGTCTGCGTGGGTTTCCTCCGGGTGCTCCGGTTTCCTCCCACAAATCCTGAAGACTGCTGTTAGGTGAATTGGACATTCTGAATTCTCCCTCCCTGTACCCGAACAGGCACCGGAATGTGGCGACTAGGGGATTTTCACAGTAACTGCATTGTGAATGTAAGTCTACTTGTGACAATAATAAAGATTATTATTATTGTTATTAACCAGCAACTTCTATTGGCAAGTTTGAGGTGGCTCCCCTTGTTCCACACACTGCTCTGTGAAGAAGAACGGGGTTTCCCCCACATCACATCTGGATCTTTTAGAGAACCTTGGAGGAGATTGATTGCTATTAATCTTTCTCTCTATTTTATGCAGCGCACAACCTGCGATTATTCTATTTGAAGTCTTGTTTGACAACCACTCCTTAAACGTCCTCTGGAAGGCATCAACTCCCTTCAACCGAATGCCAGGCTAACTGTAGTTACCATCTCCACTCTCCCAAACAAACTTCCATCTCACTCCCACCCCGTCCTGCTTGGCACAAATTCCCTGTATATCCAGTTTGACCCTCAGCTAACGTTGAAACGCTGTTAATTAATCAGCGGCCTGGACTATCTCGTTCCACCTCAACAGTGCCTGTCCCAGTCTCCCTCACCACCCAAACGTCCTATGAAGGAGGAAAATCTCCCTCCCTCAGGGAGAGAACGAGAGGAAGAGTGAGAAAGGTGAGTGACATCAAGAGAGAGAGTGAAGGGGTGGGTGAGGTAGAGCAAAAGAGAACAAAAGAGAAATTGAGGGTGGGGGAGCAAGAGCACGCATGAACGAGCGAGAGCGTGTGCGAGAGGGAGGAAATAAAGAGCAAAAGAAAGAGAAATAAAAACAGTAAATGCAATAAGGGCTCGGCAGGTCTGGCAGCTTCTGTGAAGGGTGAAACAGAGTTAATGTGCAACGTGTCTCGATAACTCTTCTTTGGAGTGGGGGGGAAAGAGAAAGCAAGATCGAGAGCAAGAGAGAACATCTGCATGAGTGAGAGCGAACAAGAGGGACAGAGGCAGAGTGCCTGAGGTCATGAGAAAGCGCCCACTTACCGGAGCTGCTGCAAGCCAACCGTATTTCTCTTCCAAGTTGTTCATGTCTGTGTCGAAAGTGTTCAGCTGAGAGTAGCGGAGGAGATGATTATCCAGCAGATTAAACTGCCGCCTGGCGTAATGGTAACTTTCATTGTTACCTATCCTGGGGAAGTCCAGCCACTCAGGGTGTCCAAATTCATTGCCTGTAACGAGGAAAGTAAATGATAAAAGCTTCGGAAACTGATGCAGAAGAACACAATATCCTGCCCTTACTAAGCAGCTGGTAACGGTCCTCTCACCCAGCTAACACCTTGTGGCAGGGGACCCTTCACTGCTTCATGTCACAGTGTTAGCCAAGGCCCAATAAGCGCGTGCGAGCTGATAGAGGGTTGTGGGTTCAAGTCAGAGTCTGGAGATTCTGGGATAAACTCCAGGTGGATATTTCCTGTGCAGCACTGAGGGAGTTCTGCACTGTCAATGATACCACCTCTTGAATTGGATATCAAGCCAAGGTCTGGTCTTCGCTCTCAGATCCCACAGCCATTGGAGGGGAGTTCTCCTTGGTCAATCCTTATCTCTCAATTCACATAATTGAAACATGTCACGGCTGATTGTGAGATTTTGCTGTGACATAGGAATCACCACATTTCCCACATTACAACTGTGACAATATTTCAAAAAAGACTTTACTGACTGGAAAGTGCTTTGGGATATCTTGAGATTGAGAAGGGAACTACATGAATGCAATATTGCTTCCCTCAATTTCCTGGTATCCTTTCCTTCAGCGACTGGGCTGAGACTGAAACAGGTCTCATTGAAATCAAGGGAAAGGTGAGAATTTATGAATGGTTCAAGCTTGCAGTGTGGGGCAGGGTCACACCCCTAGGGTGAGGCAGTGTGTTGACACCTGAACTGCAAAAATGTGTTTTATTTCTGCAAGAAACCTAACATGCCAATTAGCCGTCAGAAAGATTTAGAAATGTATTGCTGGGAATATTAGAACATAGAACAGACAGTGCAGAAGGAGGCCATTCGGCCCATCAAGTCTGCACTGACCCACTTAAGCCCTCGCTTCCACCCTATCCCCATAACCCAATAACCTCTCCTAACCTTTTTGGTCACTAAGGTCAATTTAGCATGGCCAATCCACCTAACGTGCACGTCTTTGGACTGTGGGAGGAAACCGGAGCACCCAGAGGAAACCCACGCACACACGGGGAGAACGTGCAGACTCCGCACAGACAGTGACACAGCAGGGAATCAAACCTGGGACCCTGTCACTGTGAAGCCATGGTGCTATCCACTTGTGCCACCGTGCTGCCCTGTTAATAGACAATTAATATTAATAGACAAACATTTAGTTTATTTGTATGACATTCTCCAACCTCTGAAGGGGGGGGGGGGGGGTGTTCAGCGATGATACCTCTTAAAACTGAATCGTTAGCATGCCACTAGAGTAGTTTAACATAAGTTGTTTTATTAAGGATTGAGATGAATTATAGGACTGAGTAATCATTACTAACCATTAAACACGTATTTTTAGGACATAGCAGTTATAAGTAATCAAATGAGATTTAGGATAGCTAACTTGACCAAAAGGACATTACTTCTGGCATCGTGTCTTTGTGAAACAATTCAGGGTGCTGGTTCTGTTGTTCTGTTTCTCACAAACAGTCAACACAGGCTGCTGGGATTGTAAACAGCTGTCAGGATGAGGATCAGTCATGTGGTGCTTGCGATTCTATTGGGTGAAGTTTAAACACTGCTTACAATTCTATTGGATAAGTTTAAAAGAAGCAGCTTCAGGGATTGGATTGTGTTCAATGGGGGTGGGCTGCCGTTTTTTGAACGTTGTATAATTACTGTGTTCGGGTCTTTGTTTGGCAGAACAGGTCTTGGCCGATATCCAGTCTGTTCTCCGTGCACACGTAACAAGCTTGATTAAATAAGCCATCTTTGTCCAGGTTGTCGTGTTTATTCCTCTCTGTACTGAGCTGAGCCACAGGGAATGACCCCACGTGGAAGCTGACTCAATACACAGGTTTTGAAACCACTCCTACATCAACCTCCACCACTCATTTAATTGACGAGGTCTATTTGAAATGGCTTCATGTTAGCCCTGAAACAGCACATAGTGAAATGTCACATAAGCCTGAAAATGAACTGCCTGCTAAAATCACTACGTTGAAGACTTAAATGAGCATTCTCGCATTATCTTAGGTGCAGTGTTCAAAGCACCTTGAGTAACACCTTAATTCAATGAATTCCATACAAAGAGAGAGAGAGAAAAAAAGAGAAATGTATTTATATTTATATTGTGCATTTAACCACAAGTTATTCTGGACTAATATTCAAATCTAAGCAGTTGGTGTTAATTAGTAAATGAACACTTGACTCCCAGAAACTGCAGAGTGTGGTGAACTCAGCCCAACGCATCACACAAGCTTGCCATCCTCCCACTGATTCTCTTGAAATCTCGCACTGCATCAGAAAGGCAGACAGCATTGTCCCACCCAGGCTTTGCCCTCTCCCAGACCCTTCCATCAGGCAGAAGATACAGAAGTCTGAAGACCCGCACATCCAGACATAGGAACAGCTTCTTCCCCACAGCTACAAGACTCCTCAACGACTCTCCCTCAGACTGATCTGTTCCCTGTAAGGATATTATTCAAGATGCCCTATGGTGCTCGTTTGGCCCTTGCGCCGCACTGTAACCAATCACTATTTGTTGATGTACCATTTGTCAATGTACTCTGTCGATTATTCTTTTGTCTTGTTTGTTCTCTTTTAAGTTTTAAGGAACTCGAGTTCCGACATTCTGTCACCACCAAATGTGGGACTGCGCCGCAGTGGTCAGATTGAAGGTAATCGTCAGATGCGTCACAATACTCCCCGTAGTCAAATAGCCACAGAAAGAGATATCATGGCTTGGAAACGAAGAGTAGTAGCACCAGATATAACACATAGTGTGAACAGGTATGAAGTTGTTCTAGGAATATTTGATTTGATTTGTTTCATTTCATTGCCTCGCCAAATGTAATGGGGTGACCTTTTTTCTCTCTTCACTTTGGCAGCAAAAATAAAATTCAGTTAAGTTAAGTGCGTGGTATGGAGGGCATTAGCTATGAGGAGAGGTTGAATAAACTCGGTTTGTTCTCACTGGAACGACGGAGGTTGAGGGGTGACCTGAAAGAGGTCTACAAAATTATGAGGGGCATAGACAGAGTGGATGACACCAGGTTAAAGTCCAACAGGTTTGTTTCAAACACTAGCTTTCGGAGCACTGCTCCTTCACCTGAGAACACGTTCTGGATATCTGGTCACAATCTGAGTGAAATTCTGAACACAAAGGGTGTTCTGAGGAGTATAGGAGATATTCATGACTCCACTGTTACAATTGAGGAGATATTACCTGGAGCGGAGTTGAATTTTGTTTGTCTAATCGAGCCCAGCCCAATGACTGGGTGATACTGTGTCATCCATAGCTCCATCCGGCAGGTGGAGCACTTTACTCAACAAATAACATGGTTTTAAAAGGCAGCTTGACAGCAAAGGTAGAGGAGAGAGTGTTTTGTAATTGTGTGCTATTTATATTGTATTCTAGTGCTCTTAATCTACCTTCTGAACGCTGAACTCAAAAGCTAAGTGGCTGTAAACAGGAGCATCAACGACTGAGAATGGAAAATTAGTGACTTGCATTTTATTTGTTTCAGATGGAACAATTCTTGCTTTGCAAGCTCATCACCAACTGTGTGCTACAATGAATAAATGAATGTTTATATTGAAACTGCTTCCTTTATCTTGTCTCTTGCTGTTAACCAAAAACAACCTGGCTATCATCTCATTGCTGTTTTTTACAGGAGGCTTTATGCACAGGTCCACATTTCCTGCATCATAACAGTGATTACACTTCAGAAGTATGCAGCTGGTTTCAAAGCACTTTGGGATGTCTTGAGATTGTGAAAAGCACAATCAGATAAGGCAGGATCATTCTTCCTTTTTACTTTGCCTCATTATGCTCAATTTTTACGTTTCATTCCACTTGAGATGCTCAACGCATTTAGGACAGAGAAGCCTGTTATTGGCACCCCATCACCTTAAACATTCACTCCCTCCACCATCGATGCCCAGTGATAGCAGTGGGGTACCATCTGCCACATGCCCTGCAGGAACTCACCGTGCCACCTTCAACAGCACATTGCAAACCCACGACGTCCTAGAAGGACGAGGGCGGCAGACACATGGGAACACCACCACTTACAAGTTCCCCCAATTCACACGACAATCCTGACTTGAAAATACATCGGCCGTTCCTTCACTGTCGCTGGGCAAAATTTCTGGAACTCCCTCCCTACCAACACAGTGGGCATACCTACACCACATGGACTGCAGCGGTTCAAGATGGCAGCTCACCACCACCTTCTCAAGGACAATTAGAAATGGTCAATAAATACTTCTCTTGCCAATATTGCTCACATCCCACGAATGAATAAAAAATATATCTGAATATTCATTGTCCATATTGAGTCAGTAACTCTGGTCAAATGCAATACTCACCTTACTGTGGAATAAAACAGATTGCAAGCTGAACATCAGCAGCTCCAGCACAGAATTCACACTGACATTTCCAACTGAATATTGAGGGAGTGCTGCACTGTCAGATGTGCTAACTTTCAGATGCGTTTTTCGGCTGAGTCCCAATGTACCCTCTCAGCTGAATGTAAAAGATCACATGACCACCAACCAATGGGGAGCAGGGAGCTCCTTACCCATTTTTTAATCACATGGCCAACATCACTATACTTCCTTTCTTTCAGTTCTTCAGCATCCTACTTGTGTTTTACCCCATATCTTCCAGAAATGCCCACCTTGGAGAAATTCTGCCCTTCTCTCTGACGGGGTGAGTTCTGATGAAAGGTCATCGATTTGGAACATGAACGCTGTTCTCTCCCCACAGATACTTCCAGATCTGCTGAATATTTGCAGCATTTTCTGTTTTTATTGGATGAAAAACTAAACTGCACAGTCATTATCACCATTCTATTTTCCAGGCCAGAGGGTAAAATCGGCTGCTGCAATTGCCTACGGTAACAACAGTGATCATATTTTAAATAAGACAACACGACGTAGGAGAATTAGCTCATTAGGCCCATTGAGTCTGCTCCACAATTCAATGAGAGCACGACTGATCTATAATTAACGTAATTAATTGATTTATTGTGAAGACACTTGGAAAGGTCAGAAGGTCTGAAAATCCTGCAAAAATGGAAGCTTTTTATTTCTTTATGCGGGAATACAGCGGGGAGACTGGGGGGAATGAAGGAGGCTGCGGGTGTAATGGAAGGGTGAAGAAGGATATTGCAGAGGACGGGAAAGAGGAGCCTGTAACCCTCACTGAGCTGTGATGTACAGAGAGCAGTTTCTGCTGCCATTTCCAGTATCAGAGATTTGTATTCTGCACGGGTCCTGCGTATTCACTAATAGATGCAAAACATCTGCACCTGTACCTGGCATTTACTAGACTCATTCCTTGCATCTCACCTGATACACAAAATATCGGACAATTTAGTAGCTCATTCTACCCCTTGAAACCACTGTAATCTTTCAATCAGAAAATGGCAGATCTGTGGCTAAACCAACTGACTTGACCAATGTCCCTTAATACATTAAAAATCGATCAACTTCAGTTCCAAAATTAATCATTTTTAAAAAAATTTAGAGTACCAAATTATTTTTCTTTTCCAATTAAGGGGCAATTTAGCGTGGCCAATCCACCTACCCTGCACATCTTTGGGTTGTGGGGGTGAAACCCACGCAGACACGGGGAGAATGTGCAAACTCCACACGGACAGTGACCCGGGGCCGGGATTTGAACCCGGGTCCTCAGCGCCGCAGTCCCAGTGCTCACCACTGCGCCACATGCAGCCCTTTCAAAATTAATAATTGATTGAGTAACGTTTGCAGAAAAGGGTGTCAAACTTCTACCTCCCTTTGTGTGCAGAAGCATTTCCTAACTTTACTGCTCTAATTTTCCAGATTCTGCATCCCAACCAGCAAAAATAGGTCTATCTGTTATCTTGGATCAACTCTCTCCTCATTCCTTAACCTTCTAAATTCCAGGGAAACAACCAGAGGTTTGTATTTTGATTCATTGGATGTGGGCATCACAGGCTGTGCCAGCATTTATTGCACATCCGTAATTGCCCTGGAGGGGGCAGATTAGAGTCAACCACATTGCTGGGGGTCTGGAGTCACATGTAGGCCAGACCAGTTAGGAAGGCAGATTTCCTTCCCTAAAGGACATCTGATGGGTTTTCATGACACTCAACACTGGTTTCATGGTCATCGCTCGACTTTTGATTCCAGATTGTTTTTAAAAATTTAAATTTCACTATCTGCAGTGGCGGGATTTGAACCTGGGTCCCCAGAGCACGACTCTGGTTTACTAGTCCAGTGACAATATCACGATACCACCACCTCCTTATGCAATCTGTCCTTGTAATTAACCCCACGGTGTTGAGGTATAATTCTGGTAAATCAGCACTGAGCTCGAAGGCTCTTGTGACCTGGATAGAGTGGACGTGGAGAGAATGTTTCCACTTGCAGGACAAACTAGAGCCAGAGGAGACCATCTCAGACTAAAGGGACGATCCTTTAAAACAGAGATGAGGAGGAATTTCTTCAGCCAGAGGGTGGTGAATCTGTGGAACTCTTTGCCGCAGAAGGCTGTGGAGGCCAAATCACTGAGTGTCTTTAAGACAGAGATAGATAGGTTCTTGATTAATAAGGGGATCAGGGGCTATGGGGAGAAGGCAGGAGAATGGGGATGAGAAAAATATCAGCCATGATTGAATGGCAGGGCAGACTCGATGGGCCAAGTGGCCTAATTCTGCTCCTACGTCTTATGCTGTTGGCTTTGATTATGTTAGTGTTGTTTCCTTTACCAATTACCTTAAACTTGTGCCCTTTATAAAGTTACAAAGACCGGAATGCCGTATTGACCATGCTGTCTTCTGCACAATTTATGACTGTTAATCTACTCACTTTCTTTTTATTTGTTTTTGAATTATTTATACCACCCTTTCCACCAGAGTGCTCCCCTCCTCCCCAACTTTATTTACTTGTTTAAAGTTCTTGCGATTAGTGCATTTACTCTTTCTTCCATGACCCTGGTCCCAGCCCAGTTCAGGTGCAGCCAGCAGTCCCAATGGTGCCGTTCCTTCCTGCCCAATATTGGTGCCAATGTTCTGAAAACCTCTTTCCCAAACCACTCCTTCAGCCACAAATTTATCTCCTAAATCTGTCCATTTACACAATCCCCATGTAACACTAAAAAATTTAGTTCACTGCTCCTGGTACTTATTTGACAGCAGCACGGTAGCACAGCGGTTAGCACAGTTGCTTCACAGCTCGAGGGTCCCAGGTTTGATTCCAGGCTTGGGTCACTGTCTGTGCGGAGTCTGCACTTTCTCCCCGTGTCTGCGTGGGTTTCCTCCGAGTGCTCCGGTTTCCTCCCACAGTTCAAAGATGTGCAGGTTAGGTGGATTGGCCATGCTAAATTGCCCTGAGTGTCCAAAAAGATTAGGTGGGGTTACTGGGTTACGAGGATAGGGTGGAGATGTGGGCTTGGGTCGGGTGCCCTTTCCAAGGGCTGGCGCCGACTCGATGGGCCGAATGGCCTCCGTCTGCACTGTAAATTCCATGATTCTATGAACAGACCCGAACCCTAACCCTAATTTGGGGCTGGTTTAGCACAGGGCTAAATAGCTGGCTTTTAAAGCAGGCCAGCAGCACGGTTCAATTCCCGTACCAGCCTCCCCGAACAGGAGCCGGAATGTGGCGACTAGGGGCTTTTCACAGTTACTTCATTTGAAGCTTACTTGTGACAATAAGTGATTTGCATTTGCATTGCAGAACAGCTTGTTTATAATTTTCAATTTTGTTCACAAAATGGACCACAAGGCTGCATCTTCCCCCTCCAATATCCTTTCAAACTGATTGAATAAGGCCCTCACCTTGGCAGGCTGGGTAAATTAGTAATATTAAATCAGGAGGGCAGTGGACACAGGCAGAGAATTGAGATTCCTAATCCCCACTCACAGTTTAACATTGGCCTCAGCATACAACAAGGTTTGACTGAAGTCTCTGTGAAGCCACAAGACTTTAGAAACAGAAGGAACTTATTTTTCCTCTTGAGCCTTTTCTGCTATTCAATTACATCATGCCTGATGTGCATCTTAATTTCACTTGTCTTCCTTGGCTCCATATTTCTTAATAACTTTTCTTTAATTCCCAAAGCAACATCTAGTCATGTCATGGACTCAACTTTCTTCCTCGATCATGTTATTAATAGCCTCTGTGTAAAGAAATACCTCCCAACATCGGTCCTAAACCTGTCCTTAACATTCTGAGGTGGAGCTCGTTTTCTCCATCTGCACTTCTGAAAAGTATGACCAGATTTATTTCCTCTTTGGCAGCGGCCGGCTCAGTCGGTCACATGGTCACTCTTCAGTCAGAAGGCTGTAGCACATAATCCAGGCTGAGCTCCATTGCAGAATTGTGGGAGCGCTGCACTATTGGAGATGCCATCCTTTAGATGGCACTGCCCGCTCGGCTAAATGTACTAAATTTCATGGCACTGTTACGCTTTTGACTACCAAGATTAATACCTGAATGCAACACCTCACTAAACAAAGAACAAAGAAAAGTACAGCACAGGAACAGGCCCTTCGGCCCTCCAAGCCAGTGCCGACCATGCTGCCCACCTAAACGAAAATCTTTTACACTTCCGGGGTCAGTATCCCTCTATTCCCATCCTATTCATGTATTTGTCAATTCGCCCCTTAAATGTCACTATCGTCCCTGCTTCCACCACCTCCTCCGGCAGCGACTTCCAGGCACCCACTACTCTCTGTGCAAAAACTTGCCTCGTACATCTCCGAAAGCAGGCATTGTTGGTTGCGTGAGTTTGCCATGTGCAAGTTGGCTATGGCCTATTCTACATTACAATGATCACACCGAAAAAAGTAAGTCAATGACTGTAAATCGCATCTGAGGTCAGGAAAGACACAACAGAAATCGTGGGGGCTGTTTAGCACACTGGACTAAATCGCTAGCTTTGAAAGCAGACCAAGCAAGCCAGCAGCACGGTTCGATTCCCGTAACAGCCTCCCCGGACAGGCGCCGGAATGTGGCGACTAGGGGCTTTTCAATAAGCGACAATAAGCGATTTTCAGTTTTTTTTCATTTCAAATGCAAGACTGTCTTTCTCTTCCACCCCTCACATGTCTCTGAAGGGTCTTTTTAAAGCCAAGCTTAAGTTATTCTTCTCAACTCTTCAGCGGCACATATTCTCCTTTGCTCATCTTGGGAGAGCATGGGGGCACAACGTGTACTGAGGTGTGAGTGCGAATTTAACACTCACGAATTTGATAGCAGGAAGCTAACTTTGCGGCTGTAACTTGGGTGTAAGCTCTCAGTTCTCTAAAAAGAGGTGGGCAGATTTCACTATTGCACAGAGTGCACTGAGCTACAAGGGCTAATTTGGGAATTTAGCGCCGAGTGGCACAGCTTTTTATCCCATTTTTTTAAGCCTCCAGAATCTGGTGTGTGTTCAAGGCTTTAATTAGTTGAGCAAGTTGGTGACTGTCCGGTGAGTTTTTTAGATTCTTCCATCTAAATACAGATAGTACTGGGGAGATAATTATTGCATTAAATTTGTAGCTTAACTAGCATTACTTGATATAAATACAGATGATTGATATTTCGAAACTTGAAACCTATTTAGTTAAATTAAACACAATAAAGATGACAGGGCAGGTGATGTGTTGCAGCCATAGCATGTAGGGATTAATGGACATCCAGTGTGATCAACAGCAGCCACATCTATACTGTCTGCAGCTTGAGGAACTTTGGCTCTGTGTTGTTAACTGGAGCCTGATATTTGGACATGGTGATGCATTCAGGAGGGCAGTCTTACCTCTTAAGTTCGGTACTTCACATTTGCTCTGTGGTTAGGGACATGAAGGTGTGGCTATGAGCGCGACAGGTACGGGGAAAACAGAAAGTAGCAATGAAGGAGCCTCAGCCCTTGCAATTGTCCAACAGGTGCGATATTGTATGGGCGAGAGCAGAGGCGCCAGGGAGCATGGGCAAGCTGGCCACAGCACCATCGTTCTGGGATCCATTCAGGTTGGGGGGAGATTCCAGAGACATGGTTCCAAAGTGTCCATGGCTGGAACCTGAATATTCAAGGATATCTGACATTTCGCAAAGATAGAAAGATAGAAAGATAGCTCTCTAGTCAAGGATGCACAGTCGTGAGAAATGATCTTGGTTTGGAGGATCAAAATGTAGAGTCAGATTGGGTGGATACAAGGAAAGAAGTCACTAGTGGAAGTGGTTTACAGGTCCCCTGACAGCAGCTACACTGTAGTACAGAGCATAAAACAATAAATCATGGAGGCTTAGAGAAAGGCACTGCAATAATCATGGGACATTTTAACCTTCACAAAGATCGAATAAATCAAATTGGCAAAAGTAGGCTGGGAGATGAGTTCACAGAATGTACTTATGACAGTTTCTTAGAACAATATGTTCTGGAACCAACCTGGGAACAGGCAATTTTAGATGTGGTAATGTGGGATGAGACAGGACTAATTAATGACCTCAAAGTGAAGGATCCTCGAGGTAAGAGTGGTTATAACATGTAAGAATTTCATGTTCAGTATAAGGGTCAAAAAATGAGGTCTGAAACTGGTCTCTTAAACTTAATTAAAGGCAATTACATGGATATGAAGACAGAGGTGGGTAAATTGGAACAGGTAAGTAGATAAATAGGTAAGATAGTGCATAAGCGGTGGAAGATACTTGATTTTCATAACTTTCAACAAAGATATATCCCACTGAAAAAGGAAGACTGCAAGAAGGATGCACCATCAGTGGCTAATTAGGTTAAGGATGGTGTCAAATGGAAAGAAAATATGTGCAATGCTGCACAGCAAAGATTAGTAATAGGCCAGATTGCAAAAACAAAAAGGAAAAACTTCAAGTGAGAGATAATTCTTCATTGTTTGTGTTTATAATTCCACATCCCGATAACCTTTGATCCCTTTTCCTAACAAGAATCTATCTGCCTCTGTGTTAAAAATATTCAATGCCCCCCCCCCCCCCCCCCCCACCGTCTTCTGAGACACAGAATTCCAAAGTAGCACAACCCTCAGACAGAAAAGATTCTCCCCCATCTCTGTCTTAAATGGGCAATCTCTAATTTTTTTAATAGTGAGGGTTGCGGCCTCCCTCACACGAGGAACCATCTTTTCCACGTCCATCTTGTCAAGACCATCCAGGATATTATGAACTGAGCTGATGTTTGCAGTCCGCGTGACTCAGTTCTGTAAAAGGGTCATATTGGGCTTGAAAAGCTAACGTTGCTTCTCTCTGCACAGATGTTGCCAAACCTACTGAGTTTATCCAGCACTCCCTGTTCTTATTTCAGATTCCCAGCATCCGCAGTATTTTGCTTTTATCCTGAATTTCATGTTAAATTCCTCTTGTAATGAAGGATAGCATTTCATTAGCCTTCTTGATAATAAAATCATCTTTATTATTGTCACAAGTAGGCTTACATTAACACTGCAATGAAGTTACCGTGAAAATCCCCTAGTTGCCACATTCCGGTGCCTGTTCGGGTACACAGAGGGAGAATTCAGAATGTCCAATTCACCTAACAGCACGTCTTTAACAACCAGAGCACCCGGAGGAAACCCACGCAGACACGGGGAGAACGTGCAGACTCCGCATAGACAGTGACCCTGTACCTGCGTACTAGTTTATTGTGACTCGTATAAGAACATCTAGACCTGTGGACCATGGAATTCTGCAGTTGAGCAGATTGGGCCTTTGCTCATGGAAGTTTAGGAGAGATCTTTCTGAAACATAAAATATTCTGAGGAGGCCTTGACCAGGTAGATATTGAGAGAATGATTCCGACCGTGAGAAATCTAGAACTAGAGGTCACAGTTTAAAAATAAGGACTCTCCCATTTAAGACCGGGTTGGGGAGAGTCAGTAAGTCTTTGATATCCCCTTCCAGAAAGAGCTGTGGAGACTGGATCGTTGAATCTTTCAAGGCTGAGTTAAACTTTTGATTTCAGGCGACACGGTGTCACAGTGGTTAGCACTGCTGTCACACAGCACCAGGAACCCGGGTTCGATTCCAACCTCGGGCGACTGTGCGGAGTTTGGACTTTCTCCCCGTACCTCCGTGGGTTTCCTCCGGGTGCTCCGGTTTCCTCCCACAGTCCAAAGATGTGCACATTAAGTGGATTGGCCCTAGATGGGATTACAGGGATAGGGTGGGGGATTGGGCCTAGGTAGGGTTCTCTTTCAGAGGGTCGGTGCAGGCCCGATGGGCCGAATGAATTCCTTCTGCACTGCAAGGATTCTGTGATTCTAATTACCGTTTATGAGGGGCGACGTGGAACTAAGGCCACCATGAGATCAGCTATGGCGGAACTGACTTGGTGGGTTTAATGACCTCCTCCTGCTATTTCCTATGATCTTATGTTCTATCATACAGATCAGGAGTGCACACACTGTCCTGGGTACCATCTGATGAGGACACTTTAGGCTATCTGAGCATCTGAACTCCACTGACAGTAACATAACGAGGAACCTTTTCATTCCATGCACTGTTCCTACTGCATTCACAAACAGAAGGAATCAAGTTTGAAACAACCTTCGGGGGGATGAAAGAGAAGAGGGAAAACGATGGACTTCATGAAACATGCTTATTATCCAAAGGGCTAAATTACAATGAAATGACAGCACTTTGACTTTTCTTAGGTGGGGAAGCGAGATTAATTCTTGCTACTGGCCAGTTGAGAGACTGCAGTATTCTACTGCTTCAAGCAATACACAGCCAGTTAGTAGGACATGCAAAAGAGGGACCCGGGGAAGGCGACACATGTAAGAAAGCACTCTACACTTCACTAATTGCACTCCTGAGACACTGAATTCAAGATGTTGGGCTGAAGAAAATGCATCCACAATCTATCACAGGACAGTAAACTGTTCTCAAGCAAGGGTACAGTGATATATTGTCATTGTGCGACTGGACTAGTAATTCTGAGACGCTGACTCCAAATCCCCCAATGACAAATTTAAAAAATTGAATTCAGTTGAACAAATTTCAACAAATTTCTTTTCCGGCGTTAGTACCAGTGAAAGCTTTTGATTTGTTGTAAAAATCCAACTGGTTCACAAATTTCCCTTTAAGAAACCGGTCATCATTGCCCAGTCTTGGCCCATACGAGACTCCAAGGTCCCATATCAACATCATTGACCCTTAACTCTCCCAATTTCAGGGATGAGCAATAAATGGTGTCCTTGGCAACAATGCCCACGCTCCACAAACAAACTGGGGAAAAATCTATCTGTCTATCTGACACATGTCAAATAGCCCCAGATGACCATAGGCTGCTATTCCCTTTGCGGGAGGGGAGCTGACTGGTGGTAATTTAACCAGAGGATCACCACACCTCAGGCGAGGGGCAAAGTTGAGAAGGCGGGGCCTTCATGAATAACCTTAACCGGTCCGGGAATTGAACCCACGCTGTTGGTGTCGCTCTGCTATCCAGCCAACTGAGCTAAACCGGAACCCAGTATAAATTATATACTATTGAGAAGGGCCCAACTTCCACCAGAGCTAGGAAATACAGGAATCCCTATTTTAGGACCTAGAAAAAGGCAACCGCATTTGGGTTTTAAAAGCTAGAAAATGAAGATTATGAAAAGAAGGTGGAAGGAGGTCTGGAGGGCTAGTTTTTCCCAGTACTAAGATTTTGTTTAAATTTTGCTCCTGGCTCCTGGCATTTGCTGATCATGGCATAGAATCATAGAATTTACAGTGCAGAAGGAGGCCATTCGGCCCCCATCGAGCCTGCAACGGCCCTTGGAAAGGGCCACTTAAGCCCATGCCTCCACCCTATCCCCGTAACCCAGTAACCCCGCCCAACCTTTTTGGACACTGAGGGCAATTTATCATGGCCAATGAAAATCGCTTATTATCACAAATAGGCTTCAAATGAAGTTACTGTGAAAAGCCCCCAGTCGCCACATTCCGGCGCCTGTTCGGGGAGGCTGGTACGGGAATTGAACCTTGCTGCTCGCCTGCCTTGTTCTGCTATCAAAGCCAGTGAGTTAGCCCAGTGTGCTAAACCAGCCCCTTGATCCACCTACCCCGCACATCTTTGGACTGTGGGAGGAAACCGGAGCATCTGGAGGAAACCCACGCACACACGGGGAGAACGTGCAGACTCCACACAGACAGTGACCCAAGCCGGGAATTGAACCTGGGACCCTGGAGCTATGAAGCAACTGTGCTACCCCCCCCCCCCCCCCCCCCCCCCCCCCCCCGCCCCCCGCCCAGTGTCTTTGGAAGTTGGTTAAAAAGGCCTCCCACCTTTTCTGGGGTGGAGAACCTAGTAAAGATAAATCAGGAGGGGAGGGGGAGAGGCAGAGGGGTGAAATTCCTGGTCCCCGAGCATGTTTTAAAGTGGCTGCCATATTTTCCTGAGTCCCTTTGAAAGTAATTAAGAAGTGCGAAAGGCCTCTGAAATAAAGTTACTTTTACTAAACTGTGGCATTTAGAAATTCAGCTTCTCTATTCCCTCAATCAATTTAATCTGCAAAAATGAGAATTGATTATGGAATGATACAGACAGGTCAGAGGCACCTAGAGGACATTTTAGAGAAGCACTCCAGCCAGCAGGACACACATTTTGCCTCCCAGCATGGCAGTACGGTGGGCATCACCAGGTGGAGGAAGACAAGGGCCAAAGAAGACCTGGTGATTTCAGGAGTACCTGCAAGAGTGTCTCCACCTGGAGAGTTTGAGAAGAACAAAGAACAAAGAAAATTACAGCACAGGAACAGGTCCTTCGGCCCTCCCAGCCTGCGCTGATCCAGATCCTTTATCTAAACTTGTTGCCTATTTTCCAAGGTCTACTTCCCTCTGTTCCCCGCCTGTTCATATATTTGTCTAGATGCATCTTAAATGATGCTATCGTGCCCGCCTCTACCACCTCCGCTGGCAAAGCGTTCCAGGCACCCACCACCCTCTGCATAAAAAACTTTCCACGCACATCTCCCTTAAACTTTCCCCCTCTCACCTTGAAATCGTGACCCCTTGTAATTGACACCCCCACTCTTGGAAAAAGCTTGTTGCTATCCACCCTGTCCATACCTCTCATAATTTTGTAGACCTCAATCAGGTCCCCCCTCAACCTCCGTCTTTCCAACGAAAACAATCTTAATCTACTCAACCTTTCTTCATATCTAGCACCCTCCATACCAGGCAACATCCTGGTGAACCTCCTCTGCACCCTCTCCAAAGCATCCACATCCTTCTGGTAATGTGGCGACCAGAACTATTCCAAATGTGGCCTAACCAAAGTCCTATACAACTGTAATATGACCTGCCAACTCTTGTACTCAATACCCCGTCCGATGAAGGCAAGCATGCTGTATGCCTTAAGAGTTTGAGATGAACCGAGACATTGTCCTGCATGGGACTGGAGGAAGAGCACCGGGTCTCTACCTGCACTTTGAAATAACTTTCCAATTGGACCCACTCCCTGGCTCTTTCCTTTTTCCTCAAGTATTTATCCAATTCTTTGATGAAAGTTACTATTGAATTTCCTCTTCCATCTTTTCAGGCTGTGCACCCAGATCACAACCTGGACATAATCAAGTGTCTCATCGCCCCTGGTTCTTTTGTCAATTACTTTGAGCTCTGTTCCTAGTTACCAACCCCCCTGTCAGTCAAAACAGCTGTTATAATGCTCGGTAATAAACAGAGTCTCACCTGACTGGAGAGCTCAGAACTCTGGGTCATAGTATGAGAATAAGAATTGCCTGCTCCATTTCCTGGCACTGAAGAGACGTTGCTTCACTCAGGGCTGTGATTCTTTGGCGTTCTAAACCCAGAGGCTGGTGGAGGGCAGCTGTCGGGTATGTGCTGACCCGAGACAATACGCTGGACACTTCCAGTGACAACACATGGGGTTTATTAACAGTCGGCAAAGGCAACTATGTACAGGCACACAGCAATGATGGTTAAGTCTTGACTCTCTGGCTCTTGGGCTCACTCCCCAGGCCCCTGCTCTTTCTCTCTGTTGGTCGGGGTTCGCTCGCCCCCCCAACGCGGATGGTTCCAAGTCAGTCATGTGGGCCGAGAGGTTCGCCCCTTAAAGGGGCCGCATTACCACAGTGTGCATTTGAGATTGAAATCAATAATTTTTTGGACCCTTGGGAATCAAAGTGAACACTGACATAGATGATCATCCCCAATCCTTTCGCACGGGAGGGGCTGAATGGCTTACTCCAGTTCCTATTTATTATGTTCTTATAATTGAACCAATAAAATCATACTTCTCAGAATGCTTTAATGTGTGAATAGTGATTTTTAAAAAAAAGATAGTTTAAATCAACAACAGACCTAAGCAGAAAGCTTGGAAGGTTTAAAACTTGACTTGCCAAGGAAAAGGATAGAGAGAGAGGGGGAAGATTTTGGAAGCCAAGGCAAGTGGAAATGCAAGAAATTCATATCAACTAAAAAATATCAGCCAAGCAACCGGAGGAAGATAAAAATCAGCAGCAGCTTTAGAAAGCCCAGCATCCTTCTGCAGAATATATGAACTATTGATTTTCGGACCTTATTGCAGTGTGAACAGATCAATAATGAAATATGGCTGGGAGGTTTGTGAAGGCAGTGCATTGGAACAATTAACAAATCGTACTCGACTTAGAACACACATGTCAGTGTGTGTGTACGTATAAGTGCGAGAAGGTGGCGGGAAGTCAGACAGATCGGCTAAAAGGGGAAATGCAGCTCAGTAAAGCCAATTAAGAATCAAAAGGATTCCTTTAAAACTATGCAAACATTTTGACTGGCGAGGTACCTTTAGGTGGATGTAAATGACCCCATGGCATGGTTTTGTAGATCTAAGGAGCTCATTCCAGTATCCTGGGTCAATATTTATTCCCTCAGTCAACATCACAAAAAATATTCCAGGATGACTTAGTGGGTTAGAACCTAGAACATACAGTGCAGAAGGAGGCCATTCGGCCCATCGAGTCTGCACTGACCCACTTAAGCCCTCACTTCCGCCCTATCCCCGTAACCCAATAACCCCTCTTAACATTTTTTGGTCACTAAGGACAGTTTATCATAACCAATCCACCTAACCTGCATGTTTAGCTCACTCAGCTAAATCGCTGGCTTTTAAAGCAGGCCAAGCAGGCCAGCAGCACGGTTCAATTCCCGTACCAGCCTCCCCGGACAGGCGCCGGAATATGGCGACTAGGGGCTTTTCACAGTAACTTCATTGAAGCCTACTTGTGACAATAAGCGATTTTCATTTTTTTTTTCTTTGGACTGTGGGAGGAAACTGGAGCACCCGGAGGAAACCGACGCAGACATAGGGAGAAAGTGCAGACTCCGCACAGACAGTGACCCAGCGGGGAATCGAACCTGGGACCCTGGCGCTGTGAAGCCACAGTGTTGATCACTTGTGCTACCGAAAGAGCAGTATGAATATAATAAATCCTGAGGAGAACAATGCACTGGGCATGCCCAACCAGTATTGTCTGTTGGTTTTATAATTCTTGCTCAAGAGAAGTTGGACTTCCACAATGTGAGAGGGGAACAGCTTCTGTAACTTTATCCAAAAAATAAAATCTGCCTTGAGCGGAGAAGAATATTACCCCATACACTGTCATCTAAAGCCTCCGATCTAACTCTTCAATCATCAAATTCAAAAATGGAGATTTGGATCCAACACTGCCTTTCAGTTAGCCAGAACACCGGGCCAAGGGCAACGCAAGGGTGAATCTGATAGAAACTGGTCAATGCCATCTGGGGCAAAGAGGGAAAACACTGTCGCCTGGATTCTCTGCCACCCGTAGCGGGGTCCCCGATGCGGCAGAGAAGCGGGCATCCGCGAATATGCTCCAGCCTCCCGCTGTCAGCGGGATCAGGGTCCGCAATTACTATTAAGCTATTTTGCTGGTAGGGACCGCTGGTTTTCAAACAGTCAGACCAGATTGGCTTCAGCAGTCACAGGATGTGAAATATTACAGTCGTTGAAGAGACCGGAGAGGTCACTCTCAATCTTGCTTTTTGACTTGAACAGTTTTTCATTGAAGAGCCTCGTAAGGTTCTCTTCGATAACCAGGTTTCTCTTGCCTTGGTGCTGGTTTTGTCTACATTCATAGTTAATTTTCATTGCAAATGCCTTTTGACAATCTTTGCGCCAGCAGGAGTAACCCATTTGTATCTACTTAGCCGGCCGGGCAACAGAATCTCTGGGTTCGAGTGATTCTCCTGTCCTCTGTGCCGGGAATCACGTGGGTGAGGTTTATCACCAAACGTGACCCTAACGTGGTAGACCTCACGGTGGACCAAGGGGGTAACTCCTTAAAGGAGCCATTGTCCCTGCTCCAGTGGTGCAGACATCCTTTCGATCGCAGGCTTGGACAATGATGTAATTAATCAGATGCCAGGCTTGGGCTGGTTCTTTGGTCCTCTGTGTGTTTTACGGGGGTGGCGCAGATGGAAAAGTGATAATTTTGAAGAACTCGGTTTTCTCTTCTAGTGGATGATGTCGAAAGGTTACCCGACAAGGAGTGTGTCGAGCAAGGGGCATTAATTGGAGCTGGAGGCACTGGGTGGCACATGAGGGGAAAAGATGGATGGGTCGAGTACAGTGGATGGGTCGTTCTTTGTACAATGTGTGCAGGAGGGTTTTCTGACACAATATGTTGACAGGCCAACAAGAGGTGAGGCCACTTTGGATTTGGTTTTGGGTAATGAACCAGGCCAGGTGTTAGATCTGGAGGTAGGTGAACACTTTGGAGACAGTGACCACAATTCGGTGACCTTTACGTTAGTGATGGAAAGGGATAAGTATACCCCGCAGGGCAAGAGTTATAGCTGGGGGAAGGGCAATTATGATGCCATTAGACATGACTTAGGATGTGTTGGTTGGAGAAGTAGGCTGCAAGGGTTGGGCACACTGGATATGTGGAGCTTGTTCAAGGAACAGCTATTGCATGTTCTTGATAAGTACGTACCAGTCAGGCAGGGAGGAAGGGGTCGAGCGAGGGAACCGTGGTTTACCAAAGAAGTGGAATCTCTTGTTAAGAGGAAGAAGGAGGCCTATGTGAAGATGAGGCGTGAAGTTTCAGTTGGGACGCTTGATAGTTACAAGGAAGCGAGGAAGGATCTAAAGAGAGAGCTGAGACGAGCAAGGAGGGGACATGAGAAGTCTTTGGCAGGTAGGATCAAGGAAAACCCAAAAGCTTTCTATAGGTATGTCAGGAATAAAAGAATGACTAGGGTAAGAGTAGGGCCAGTCAAGGACAGTAGTGGGAAGTTGTGTGTGGAGGCTGAGGAGATAAGCGAGATACTAAATGAATACTTTTCGTCAGTATTCACTCAAGAAAAAGATAATATTGTGGAGGAGAATGCTGAGACCCAGGCTATTAGAATAGATGGCATTGAGGTGCGTAGGGAAGAAGTGTTGGCAATTCTGGACAAGGTGAAAATAGATAAGTCCCCGGGGCCGGATGGGATTTATCCTAGGATTCTCTGGGAAGCCAGGGAAGAGATTGCTGAGCCTTTGGCTTTGATTTTTAGGTCATCATTGGCTACAGGAATAGTGCCAGAGGACTGGAGGATAGCAAATGTGGTCCCTTTGTTCAAGAAGGGGAGTAGAGATAACCCCGGTAACTATAGGCCGGTGAGCCTAACGTCTGTGGTGGGTAAAGTCTTGGAGAGGATTATAAAAGATACGATTTATAATCATCTAGATAGGAATAATATGATTAGGGATAGTCAGCATGGTTTTGTGAAGGGTAGGTCATGCCTCACAAACCTTATCGAGTTCTTTGAGAAGGTGACTGAACAGGTAGACGAGGGTAGAGCAGTTGATGTGGTGTATATGGATTTCAGTAAAGCGTTTGATAAGGTTCCCCACGGTCGGCTATTGCAGAAAATACGGAGGCTGGGGATTGAGGGTGATTTAGAGATGTGGATCAGAAATTGGCTAGTTGAAAGAAGACAGAGAGTGGTAGTTGATGGGAAATGTTCAGAATGGAGTTCAGTTACGAGTGGCGTACCACAAGGGTCTGTTCTGGGGCCGTTGCTGTTTGTCATTTTTATAAATGACCTAGAGGAGGGCGCAGAAGGATGGGTGAGTAAATTTGCAGACGACACTAAAGTCGGTGGAGTTGTAGACAGTGCGGAAGGATGTTGCAGGTTACAGAGGGACATAGATAAGCTGCAGAGCTGGGCTGAGAGGTGGCAAATGGAGTTTAATGTGGAGAAGTGTGAAGTGATTCACTTTGGAAAGAATAACAGGAAAGCGGAATATTTGGCTAATGGTAAAATTCTTGGTAGTGTGGATGAGCAGAGGGATCTCGGTGTCCATGTACATAGATCCCTGAAAGTTGCCACCCAGGTTGATAGGGTTGTGAAGAAGGCCTATGGTGTGTTGGCCTTTATTGGTAGAGGGATTGAGTTCCGGAGCCATGAGGTCATGATGCAGCTGTACCAAACTCTTGTACGGCCGCATTTGGAGTATTGCGTACAGTTCTGGTCGCCTCATTATAGGAAGGACGTGGAAGCTTTGGAACGGGTGCAGAGGAGATTTACCAGGATGTTGCCTGGTATGGAGGGAAAATCTTATGAGGAAAGGCTGATGGACTTGAGGTTGTTTTCGTTAGAGAGAAGAAGGTTAAGAGGTGACTTAATAGAGGCATACAAAATGATCAGAGGGTTAGATAGGGTGGACAGCGAGAGGCTTCTCCCGCGGATGGAGGTGGCTAGCACGAGGGGACATAGCCTTAAATTGAGGGGTAATAGATATAGGACAGAGGTCAGAGGTGGGTTTTTTACGCAAAGAGTGGTGAGGCCGTGGAATGCCCTACCTGCAACAGTAGTGAACTCGCCAACATTGAGGGCATTAAAAAATTTATTGGATAAGCATATGGATGATAAGGGCATAGTGTAGGTTAGATGGCCTTTAGTTTTTTTTTCCATGTCGGTGCAACATCGAGGGCCGAAGGGCCTGTACTGCGCTGTATCGTTCTATGTTCTATGTTCTAAGGACCTGTGGTGTAGTTGGCCACACAAAGTGGTGACGGAGCAGTTGGTTCCTTGCGGCTGAATTTATCGAACAAAGGCTGGCGGTCCTGGAGAGTGGCAGAGCCAATTCCAGCTGCCCTGGAGAGGGTGGAACAGGAGCTGGAGACGTAGAATGTGGTGATCCAGAAGGTGGAGGAGACGGTAACTGGCCTTGAGGATTGGATTGCCTCAATAGAAACAGAAAACGTTGAAGGAGAAAATCAATGACGTGGAGAACCGCTCAAGGAGGCAGACATTGAGGATCGTGGAGCTGACTGAAGGCACTGAGGGGACGAGAAGCGTTCCCGACTGGAAAGGAACATTCCTGCCTGGTGATTTTCACTTTAGCAGTCAAGGGCATTCTGCCTCTGATCTCCGGGTAAGTGTTCTCCAAGGCGGCCTTCAGGATGCACAACAACGCAGAATCACTGAGCAGAAACTCCGCACACATAAATACCGTCTCAACCGGGACCTTGGATCCATGGCCCATTATATTCAGCCCACACCATCTGCCTGGGCTTGCAAAGTCCTACCAACTGTCCTGTCTTGAGACAATTCACACCGCTTTAACCTGTGATTATCCGTCTCTCCAGCCGCATAGTCTGGACCTGTAAAGACTTAATTACCTGCAAAGACTCGCATTCAAAGTATCATCTTGCATCATTGACTTTATCTATATATGTGTTTGTGGAACCCACCTCTTCACTCACCTGACGAAGGAGCTGCGCTCCGAAAGCTAGTGAGTCCAAATAAACCTATTGGACTTTAACCTGGTGTTGTCAGACTTCTTACTGAACTTTAACATCGAACTGGCATCCCCAGCCACACAATTAACAAAAGTAGACAAACAATGAATGCCGAAACAAGGAAGTTCTCATCCTGACAAATACATGAATAGGATGGGAATAGAGGGATACGGACCCAGGAAGTGTAGAAGATTTTAGTTTAGACGGGCAGCATGGTCGGCACGGGCTTAGAAACAGAAAACGGAGGGCTGAAGGGCCTGTTCCTGCGCTCTACTTTTCTTTGTTCTTTGTTCGTTGTAAGTCATGCTAAACTTTTACAAAATCACTCCTTCGGACTCAGCTGATTATTGTTTGAAGGGAAAATAATTTCAAAGGAGATAGTGAAAGAGCAGGGAAGCGGTATTGTTTTTTGAAAGAGCTGGTGCAGGCACGATGGGGAGAATATCCTCTTTCTACAATGTACTATTCTATTACTCTATGAATGTGCAGAAGCGTGACTTTCCTGCTCCAGACCAGCCATTATTTGATGGCGACTTTCGTCCAGTCATACATGTTTCCAGTTGGCCTCACTCAAAATAAATACTAAAGTTCTCCCCTCCTCCCAACACATGAACTTACTGTTGCAACACTTAAAAGCGCTGGGTTTACAATCACAATTCTAAATCACTGCAGCTTATCACTTCATCAGGAACAGTCCATCAGACCAAGTAATCACTGCTTGTTGATTCAACTTTGATTACTGGCCATTACAGCTTAATGTGGCTTTTACACCAGGAAGGTTGGCAGTGAAGATGAAAATTAAAAGATTAAAGTTTCCAAGTTTAATGCAAAAGGAAAAAAGCAATTACTGGGCAACATAAACACAAGTGAAAGTCCCCACTCGAGAGACCCGAGCATAAAATTCAGGCCAGGACGAAGCGGGTGCTGCATGGTTGGTGGTGGCATCTTTTTGAATGATGATAAACTAAGCTGTGATCTGCCATCACAGGTGGGTGGAAAAGATCCCATGATCAGAGGAATTCTCTTATGTCCAGTGGCCATAAGAATTACAACAAGAATTTATAATCAAGGACAAATTGTGCGACTTGAAAATGGTCATGATATTCGCCTTTGTCCAATTTTGCGAAGGCCGCAGGTCCCTTCATTCAATTTGCCTCGACTCCATGTGCCATGCGATGGAATATTGATTAGCACCGTTTAAAAAAAAATCAAATGATATTGGATTTCAAAAGGAAGCTAAACTTCAATAAATCACTAAAGGCGGTGGTTAGCACAGTTGCTTCACAGCTCCAGGATCCCAGGTTTGATTCCCGGCTTGGGTCACTGTCTGTGCGGAGTCTGCATGTTCACCGCGTGGGTTTCCTCCGGGTGCTCCGGTTTCCTCCCACAAGTCCCGAAAGACGTGCTGTTGGGTGAATTGGACATTCTGAATTCTCCCTCTGTACCGAACAGGCGCCGGAATGTGGTGACTCAGGGATTTTCACAGTAACTTCGCTGCAGTGTTAATATAAGCCTACTTCTGACAATAAAGATTATTATTATTATTAGACCTAAATCTGGAGCATTTTGTCCAATTTGGGGAATCAGGGAGGATATCAAACCCATGAAGTGGATACAGAGGAGACTGACGAGAATAGCACCAGGGGGAGACTTGGGAGCAGAGAAGGTTAAGCCAAATGTTTTCCAAAATCACAAAATATCATCGTAAGAAGTCTTACACCAGGTTAAAGTCCAACAGGTTTGTTTCAAATCACTATATTTTTGGAGCGCAGCTCCTTCATCAGGTAAGACTTCTTACTGTGCTCACCCCAGTCCAACGCCAGCATCTCCACATCATGACAAAGTGTCTTGGTAAGATCAAATAAAGAACGGTGTTTTGACTGTCAGGACGGTCAGTAACCAGGGGAAAAAGATGTCAAGACCAAAGAATAAGAATGAGATGAGGCGGTTTTTTAATGATCTGCAATTCAGTGTCTGAGAGGGTGGTGGAAGCAGGTTCAGTCTCTGAGAGGGTGGTGGAAGCAGATTCAGTGTCTGAGAGGGTGGTGGAAGCAGATTCAGTGTCCGAGAGGGTGGTGGAAGCAGATTCGGTGTCTGAGAGGGTGGTGGAAGCAGGTTCAGTGTCTGAAAGGGTGGTGGAAGCAGATTCAGTGTCTGAGAGGGTGGTGGAAGCAGATTCAGTGTCTGAGAGGGTGGTGGAAGCAGATTCAGTGTCTGAGAGGGTGGTGGAAGCAGGTTCAGTGTCTGAGTGGGTGGTGGAAGCAGGTTCAGTGTCTGAGAGGGTGGTGGAAGCAGGTTCAGTGTCTGAGAGGGTGGTGGAAGCAGGTTCAGTGTCTGAGAGGATGGTGGAAACAGGTTCAGTCTCTGAGAGGGTGGTGGAAGCAGGTTCAGTGTCTGAGAGGGTGGTGGAAGCAGATTCAGTGTCTGAGAGGGTGGTGGAAGCAGGTTCAGTCTCTGAGAGGGTGGTGGAAGCAGATTCAGTGTCTGAGAGGGTGGTGGAAGCAGGTTCAGTGTCTGAGAGGGTGGTGGAAGCAGATTCAGTGCCTGAGAGGGTGGTGGAAGCAGGTTCAGTGTCTGAGAGGGTGGTGGAAGCAGGTTCAGTCTCTGAGAGGGTGGTGGAAGCAGATTCAGTGTCTGAGAGGGTGGTGGAAGCAGATTCAGTGTCTGAGAGGGTGGTGGAAGCAGGTTCAGTGTCTGAGAGGGTGGTGGAAGCAGGTTCAGTGTCTGAGAGGGTGGTGGAAGCAGATTCGGTGTCTGAGAGGGTGGTGGAAGCAGATTCAGTGTCTGAGAGGGTGGTGGAAGCAGGTTCAGTGTCTGAGAGGGTGGTGGAAGCAGATTCAGTGTCTGAGAGGGTGGTGGAAGCAGGTTCAGTGTCTGAGAGGGTGGTGGAAGCAGATTCAGTGTCTGAGAGGGTGGTGGAAGCAGATTCAGTGTCTGAGAGGGTGGTGGAAGCAGATTCAGTGTCTGAGAGGGTGGTGGAAGCAGATTCAGTGTCTGAGAGGGTGGTGGAAGCAGATTCAGTGTCTGAGAGGGTGGTGGAAGCAGGTTCAGTCTCTGAGAGGGTGGTGGAAGCAGGTTCAGTGTCTGAGAGGGTGGTGGAAGCAGGTTCAGTCTCTGAGAGGGTGGTGGAAGCAGGTTCAGTCTCTGAGAGGGTGGTGGAAGCAGATTCAGTGTCTGAGAGGGTGGTGGAAGCAGGTTCAGTGTCTGAGAGGGTGGTGGAAGCAGGTTCAGTGTCTGAGAGGGTGGTGGAAGCAGATTCAGTGTCTGAGAGGGTGGTGGAAGCAGATTCAGTGTCTGAGAGGGTGGTGGAAGCAGGTTCAGTGTCTGAGAGGGTGGTGGAAGCAGGTTCAGTGTCTGAGAAGGTGGTGGAAGCAGATTCAGTGTCTGTGAGGGTGGTGGAAGCAGATTCAGTGTCTGAGAGGGTGGTGGAAGCAGGTTCAGTGTCTGAGAGGGTGGTGGAAGCAGGTTCAGTGTCTGAGAGGGTGGTGGAAGCAGATTCAGTGTCTGAGAGGGTGGTGGAAGCAGATTCAGTGTCTGAGAGGGTGGTGGAAGCAGATTCAGTGTCTGAGAGGGTGGTGGAAGTAGATTCAGTGTCTGAGAGGGTGGTGGAAGCAGATTCAGTGTCTGAGAGGATGGTGGAAGCAGATTCAGTGTCTGAGAGGGTGGTGGAAGCAGATTCAGTGTCTGAGAGGGTGGTGGAAGCAGGTTCCGTGGTGACACCCAAAATGGAACTAGATAATTACTTGATGCAGAAAAACATGTAGGGCTGTGGGAAAGGGTGAGTGAGTGGGATTAATTGAATAAATCTTGAAAAGAGCCAACAGTTTAATCACACAATGATAGAGCACAGGGAGAGGCCATTCAGTGTATTCTTTTATGATTTTATAAAGGATTGATCTATTTTAAATGCCATTATGGATTAATTTCCTTCTACTCTGTCTGGTCAGATACTCCAATGAATCCACGCAATAAACTCTGTCTGCTTTCAGTGATGGACTTAAATTTCCATTGTTTAAAAATCATGTTTAGTCAATAAACTGTACTATATGCCAGTCTTTTTCAAACGTTTTTTCCGGGGACCCATTTTTATCAACTGGCCAACCTTCGGGACCCCCGCCGGCCGACCATCGGGACCCACGCCGGCCGACCTTCGGGACCCACGCCGGCCGACCATCGGGACCCACGCCGGCCAATCTTCGGGACCCACGCCGGCCAATCTTCGGGACCCACGCCGGCCGACCTTCGGGACCCACGCCGGCCAATCTTCGGGACCCACGCCGGCCAACCTTCAGGACCCACGCCGGCCAACCTTCAGGACCCACGCCAGCCAATCTTCGGGACCCACGCCAGCCAACCTTCGGGACCCACGCCAGCCAACCTTCAGGACCCACGCCAGCCAATCTTCGGGACCCACGCCGGCCAACCTTCGGGACCCCCGCCGGCCGACCTTCAGGACCCACGCCAGCCGACCTTCAGGACCCACGCCGGCCAACCTTCGGGACCCACGCCGGCCAATCTTCGGGACCCATGCCGGCCAATCTTCGGGACCCACGCCGGCCAATCTTCGGGACCCATGCCGGCCAACCTTCAGGACCCACGCCAGCCAATCTTCGGGACCCACGCCGGCCGACCATCGGGACCCACGCCAGCCAACCTTCAGGACCCACGCCGGCCGACCTTCGGGACCCTCGCTGGCCGACCTTCGGGACCCACGCCGGCCGACCTTCGGGACCCACGCCGGCCGACCATCGGGACCCACGCCAGCCAACCTTCGGGACCCACGCCGGCCGACCTTCGGGACCCACGCCGGCCGACCTTCGGGACCCACGCCGGCCGACCATCGGGACCCACGCCAGCCAACCTTCGGGACCCACGCCGGCCGACCTTCGGGACCCACGCCGGCCGACCATCGGGACCCATGCCAGCCAACCTTCGGGACCCACGCCGGCCGACCTTCGGGACCCACGCCGGCTGACCTTCGGGACCCATGCCAGCCAATCTTCGGGACCCATGCCGGCCGACCTTCGGGACCCTCGCCGGCCGACCATCGGGACCCATGCCGGCCGACCTTCGGGACCCATGCCAGCCAATCTTCGGGACCCACGCCGGCCGACCATCGGGATCCTCGCCCGCTGACCTTCAGGACCCACGCTGGCTGACCTTCAGGACCCACGCCAGCCGACCTTCGGGACCCACACCCGCCGACCTTCGGGACCCACGCAGGCTGACCTTCAGGACCCACGCCAGCCGACCTTCGGGACCCACACCCGCCGACCTTCGGGACCCACGCAGGCTGACCTTCAGGACCCACGCTGGCCGACCTTCGCGACCCATCAATTTCTCTGACCTTGTTTGCTGCTGACAAAATGGAGGAATCACAATCACGCCCAAAGCACGTGATGGCGACGTTCGGGGCCCGTGACCTGCTCTCTGCCCCCCTCAGGCAGGAAGGTTAGATAGAATTTCTTTTTAAATCTTCTGCGTCTCCGATTGCGCAAATTTGTGGTCTTCAGCTGCAGCAGCCGGCTTTTATGTTCAATTTTTAGTAAATTGTAACAATGTTGTTGCACAGCACATTTAATCAAAGAGACCAAAGCCCATGTCATTGTCAGATTCTTCAGATTCTTCCTGTTTCTTCTCTTCCTTTTTCTCTTCAGCAGCAACATGGGCAGCGGTGAAAACAACAGCTACAGCAGCTGGGGCACGATGACCAGCACCAACGTTGCAGATCAGACTATTGACGTCAATATTAGCCAATGCCTTGGCAAACAGACTAGGCCAGAAAGGCTCAATGGTCACACCAGCTGTTTTAATCAGGGCATTGAGTTTGTCATCGGTGACAATGACCTCGACGCCGTGCAGGGTGAGCGCGCTGTAGATACTGACGAGTTCCCAGGTGGAGGGCATGGCGCTGGATCTCTGCGGGTGGGTCCGATGGTGCAAGTCGCCGGCGGGAAACTCGGCCTTAGCTTCGTTCAGAAGAACCGAGCACTTCCGAACTGGGCAGGGCGAGCGGCAGCCGGCTTTTAACAATGCCGGCTGTGAGCGGCCTTTTTAACCATATATAAATAATGCGTCAGCACTGCGCATGTGTGCCCGATCATCGGTGCGCATACGTAAAAAGGCCGCTCGCAGCCGGCTGCTAAGGCTGGTGCGCGCAAATTTGGCGATCAGGAGCGCCACGACGAATGGCTCCGCAACCCTCCCGCCACATGCCCACGACCTACCCACGGGTCGCTCCCCCGACTTTGAAGGTCACTGCTATACGCTGTGTGAGATCTACAGACACAGTGCCGCCATCCCTTTCCGCACAACATACCAACTTGAAATAGCAGGACGCACAATTCAAGACCAACATTTGCTTCAATTTTTAAGCGCGAGGTCCCAAAGGGAGAAACACCTTTTTAAAATCAATAGCCAAAGTTCTATTTCGAACAGTGACATTATTGAAGGGGACTGGAAGGTCCCAGGAGTTGGCATTATGTCCTCTGGTTGCTGCATATCAATGGAGTTGATGCTGGTGACTACCTCCGCTGTGTCTCAGAGTTCTTCATGTAATGAATGTGCATAATTCCTTATCCAGTCCCTAATAACCACAGGTACACAGCATAAGTAGTACCTCTAATTTGGAATTAATTAAGCATTACATTGGTAACATTAAATAGCCCGAAGGACAATTCCGATGGGAAGTTGAAGGATTCATGTTACTGCAAAATGTGTTTGTCTGGGCTGGGATTAAGTGTTCATCCAGAGCAGAGGGAGACTTGCTCTTTAACCAATCTGCAATGCAGGGGTGCCTTGATGCAGAATCTGAACATGCACAGCCATGATATGCAAACATGCAACCAATGAACATCGAGAATGGGACACAACCAATGGGCAGTCAGGACACTCAGAGGTGGCATCACCACAAGGAGGCATGACATAAACACTATAAAAGGGATGAGGCACTCACACCCTGCCTCTTTCCACTGACAGACATCTAGAGAGTTAGACAGGGTTGATCAGAAACATCACACCCCAGCTCATGGCTTAGAGCAAGTTGCTACAGTTAGACTGAGTTACTACAGTTAGATTAGCAGAGAGTCAAACTCGTTTGAGAACTGTGTTAATAGTTCAATAAACACGTTGAACTCATTTCAGAGTTTGGAGCATCCTTCAATTAAGACTGCATCGAGTAGCAGCCTGTGTTATCAGAAGCAGCAGAACACAACAATCCACACTTCAATACCTCCCACATTCAACACTCAAATATTCACTAAAACAATGGAAAATGCCTAATTCTGTATAAACGATATAGCAAACAGAATTATCAAGAGCATTAGAAGACAGAGCACAGGTGTGATGGGGAAATAGTGCACAGATAGAAAATCAAATCAATGGGAGAGGCACTGCAGCCCCTGGGCAGGAGGAGGGGGTTAACACGTACCGCATGCCACAGGAAGAGGCAGAATGCAGACAATCTGGGTACCAGAAGGGGGCGACCCCCCCCCCCCCCCCCCCCCAATGGCACTGGGAGGGGGTGACAAGCAGCCCTTGGGCACCGAGAGTGAGCACACTGGGCACCGAGAAGGGGCAATGTGCACCCACTGAGCAGTGGGGTGGCATCCCCTGGTACCAGGAGGGGGTGACAGGTACCCCCTGGGCACCGGGAGGGGGAGGCCACGTATCCCTGGGTACCGAGGGAGGGGGGGCACGTAGCCCCTGGGCACCAGGAGGGGGGGGGGCACATACCTCCTGGGCAGCGGGAGGGAGGCACATACCTCCTGGGCAGCGGGAGGGAGGGGGGGGCACATACCTCCTGGGCAGCGGGAGGGGGGGGGCACATACCTCCTGGGCAGCGGGAGGGGGGTGGCATATACCCCCCCCCCCCCCCCCCCCCCCCCCCCCCCCCCCCCCCCCCCCCCCCCCCGGGGTTGTCAGCATATGTAATAGGTAGAGTGCCAACTGGTTATTAAGTGCAGTATAGATTAATGGAAATGCAGAAACCATGGTAACATGGCTGGATTTCACTCAATGAATTAGCATCTGGAGATGCTGCCTCACTGATATAACCAGTCACCACTGCTGTTTCTATCTGTGATATTGAAGTAATGTGTTGGATTGTAACCTCCGTGTGTATTTCCGGGTTGGAGGCTGCTGAAAGGTGTCTGTAATGAGTGAACCGGAAAGGGTTCTTTGCTGTTTGGACTTTCCCAAATGGCCAAAGTACAGTCAGGTTTCAACAAACATTCAATCTGAAATATAGAATTGGAACAACAAGAATGAGCAAATCCCTGCCTGCAGAATCCCAACCAGAGCTCCACAAGTATCTCACACTCAAAGCACTCAAATTAGGAACAAGGCTGATTGTAAAATGGAAGGTCTTCCTTTTCGAATGGAGTGTGCCAGATCTATAATGATGGCACATCAGCATTCTAACACACCAAAATATCCAACATCACAGCCAGTGCAAATAATGGAAACGACAGAGATTGAGAGAGAGAAAGTGACAATGCGCGGAATTCTCCGTTTCTGCGGCTAAATGCCGAGGCCAGCGTAGGGCTAGCAATGGGGCAGCGTGAAACGCCCTCAGATTGCGACGGGTCCCGGACCGCACATGCGCACGGCTGGCGACCTGCACTGGTCGCGCCGAACAACATGGCACCGGCCATACACCATCCCAACTCGCCACAGCCCACCCCATGGCCACCCCACAGCCCCCCCCCCCCCCCCCCCCCCCAGCCCTTGCAGAAGCCCCCCATCTGCCCAGGGGCATGGATCCCAGTGGCAGCCCACAACTGGCAAGCTGGGTTCCCGCACCGTTACAACCACACATGGCAGCGCCATCGGGAACTCGCCCCGTTGGGGGCGGAGCATCATGGGTGGGCCGGCCGATGACCCGCCAACGGCGTTGAAACAGCGTGCGGCGTGCGTCATGATGGCGCCTGTTTGGAAAGGGTGGAAATCCATTCTCGGCCCGATCCCCAAACAGGATTTTGGCGATCGGGCTGCTGAGAATCCAGCCCAATGTGAGAGACAGTAAGAAAGTGAGAATGAGGTGCAGGCAGACATGGAAAGAAGGGAGACAATGAAAGGAAAATAAATCCCAGTATTCTGACACAAAGCAGGAACACTGATCATGCAGGCAACAGGTGAAGATGGCGGAAATGTTCCAGGTGTACATCTTGCAGCAGCAGCGCTAAAGGGTTCTGTACCTGCAGGCTTTACGTTTAGCTGCTGGCCAACGTGCTATGCACTCTTCCAGCACAACATAAACAACTTACGACTGATGCCAGATTCCAGAGATAAAAAAAATACAGAAAAGGTTCAAAATATTCAGCAACGTCGGCAGCCAATGTGGAGAGAGACAGGGTTAACGCTTCAGGTCGACAATGATCCTTCATCATGCTCATCGATCCGAAATATTAATTGTGTTTCTCGCAACAGATGCTCTCTGACCTGCGGAGCATTTGTAGTATTTTCCATTCTCTATTTTGCATTTCAAACATTTTGTTTTTCTATCAGGGATTTATTTGCTGAAATTACTTTCGACGTCAGCACATGAGCGTTCTATTGGGGGTTTCTCGGAGGCCAAGAGCAAGATAAAAACTTGTTTCAAATGTTCTTCCAAAGGTACCTTGCCATAGCCTTGGGAAGACAGACTCAGGGAGTTGCATCCATCACAAATTGTATTTATATTGCACTTTTAACAGAACAGAACCTCGCAAGGTGCCCCACAGGAGTGATCATCAAATAAAATCTGAAAACGACACAAAGACTTATGTTTTAGTGCTGCTCACTACCACACCACTTCCCAAAGCAGATGAAGTGTTTTTGAAATGTAATCTCTGAAACATGGGAAAGATGTAGCTATATTAGGAGAGGACAGGTGTCCAAAGGTTTGGTGAAAGAAGTAGATTTTTTTAGGACAAGAGAGAGGAGGAGGAATCATAGAATTTACAGTGCAGAAGGAGGTCATTCGGCCCATCGAGTCTGCATTGGCCCTTGGAAAAAGCACCCCACTTAAACTCACACTTTTAAAGTAAGCCCATCTCACCTTTTTTGGGCAGTAAGGGCAATTCAGAATGTCCAATCCACCTAACCTGCACATCTTTGGACTGTGGGAGGAAACCGGAGCACCCGGAGGAAGCCCACGCAGACACGGGGAGGATGTGCAGACTCCGCACAGACAGTGACCCAAGCCGGGAATCGAACCTGGGACCCTGGGGCTGTGAAGCAACTGTGCTGCCCACTGTGCTACCGTGCTGCTGAGGAGAGGTGGAGAGGTTAAAAGGAGGGAATTCCAGAAGTTGGGATGTGGCAGCTGGAGGCACAGCCACCAATCAGGGTGCAATGAAAATCAGAAACCAGGACACCTGAATTGGAGGAGTGCAGAGATCTCAGATGGGCTGGAGGGAATTGCCCAATTAGGTCACGGAGGGATTTGAAAACAAGGGTGAGCATTTTAAATTTGGGGCTTTGCCAAACTGGGAGCCAATGTACATCAGGGAACACAATGGGTAATGGCTGAATGCGGCTCGATATTATGTAGGATATGGGTAACAGAGTTCTGCGGAACTGTGGTTTTCATCGAGCCAAAATTTAATTGCTCGTGATTTATGAGCCAGCAAGTGTGCATCATTACAGGTACAAGAAATATAAAATTGTTGAACACATACCAACAAAGTAGAATGAAATATGTTCAATATGCACTAGTGAATTAGCTGCAGGTTAATGAAACTGCATTTAAAAGAGATCCCACTGTATATCACAGCAGCAGTAAAAGTGCAACGAGCCAAACACTGCAGAATATGTAGGACATTGCATTCAATTATACATACTCAACGCATTATCTTATTGGACCCAATAAAACGTAACACATTACCTAAAAATAGGATGGTTCCATGGCTAATGTGCAATCACTGAAGACTTGTCAGCACCAGATTGAAACAGATGGCTTAATTGGCTCCCGCATGGCTGATTTATTTGAAATAGATCAAAATTCATCTTTTGCGTTGTTTGCTCCATCTTTCTTTTGTTAAGAAACTAACCCAAAATTAGAGGTTTGCATAGTGTCTAAAGAGGGGTGCAACTGGTCACACAATGAGAACACCTTGACTCTGGAAGCACTCTCCTCCAATGAGTCAGAAGGTTGGGGATTCAAAACTTGCTCCAGTACCTTCTTGCACACCCGCTGGATTCGCAAGGGCAGTGCTGACAAGCGATCTGATCAAGTGATGTAAAATGGTCAAAAGATTTCATGGGAAAATCAATACGGAATCTTAAAATCAGAGCCGGCCCATTCCCATTCAGGATTGGGAAATTAGAAATGGTTTTTCCTCACACAGATGGTGGGGGAGGCAATTGAGTACTGGTATTGTCACTGGACTAGTAATCCAGAGACCCATAGCAATGCTGGGGACCCAAGTTCAAATCCCGTCGCTGCAGGTGGTGAAATTTGAATTCAATAACAATCTGGAATTAAAAGTCTAATGATGACCATGAAACCATTGTCGATTGACTTCAAAACCCAACTGGTTCACTGATGTCCTTTAGTGGAAATGTGCCAGGAAATGTGCCAACCTTACTTGGATCCAGACTGTCAGAAATTACACAGCCTGCAACACTCATGTCCCATGAACAAAAAAAAACACATCTGGAACTCTGGGGTCCAATCGGTCCAGCAGTCAAATGGAGCTTCGAAGATGGAGATGAATATTCAATCAGGGTATCACAAAGATGAAGGAAAGGAAGGTTAAAAACTCACTGAATTGCAGGATAGGCTCGAGGGGCTGAATGGATTCCCCCTGTTCCTTTGTATTCAGTGCTGTGATATCAGAGATCATAGAATTTACAGTGCAGAAGGAGGCCATTCGGCCCACAGTCTGCACCGGCTCATGGAAAGAGCACCCTACCCAAGGTCAACACCTCCCCGTAACCCAGTAACCCCACCCAACACTAAGGGCAATTTTGGACACTAAGGGCAATTTATCACAGCCAATCCACCTAACCTGCACATCTTTGGACTGTGGGAGGAAACCGGAGCACCCGGAGGAAACCCACGCACACAGGGGGAGGATGTGCAGAATCCGCACAGACAGTGACCCAAGCCGGAATCGAACCTGGGACCCTGGAGCTGTGAAGCAATTGTGCTATCCACAATGCTACCGTGCTGACCCTATAATATCCATTGAATGAACATCTCTGTTCCTTTCAATTTATAATATATAGATATAAAGGTGCCCCAGTATTATTCCTTTGGGTAACATCCGAGAAACCTTTCTTTCACAACCCATACATCTCACTTGCAATTTTGCAATTGGTGGAATCCTGCTGTTCATGAATTACCTGTGAAACAACCCTGCTGAATGTCAGTTGGTTTTCAACATCCTCAGGATGGGAGGAGGTACTATACAGATACAAATTATTTCTTATTTGATGCAGGCCATTAGAAATGGTTGTTCCTCACACAAATGGTGGAGGAGGCAATGGTGTCACTGGACCAGTAATCCAGAGACCCAGAGTAATGCTCTGGGGACCCAGGTTCATTGCTGTGGGTCTGGAGTCACAGGCAAGTTTCATGGGAAGTCCATAGACCCAAAACAGGCAAATATTAAGGAGGTCAGGAATTTGGGTTACTGATTGTCACTACGCCTTTAGTTCATGTCATGGTTGTTGAAACAAGGCAAACCTTTTTTTCCCTATTTGTGGGATGTGGGTTTTGTTGGCTCTGCCAGCATTTATGGCCCATCCGTAATTGTCCTGCTTATTGCTGGGCCATTTCAGAGGGCATTTATGGGTCAAGCACAATGCCAGACCAGGTAGGGATGCCAGATTTCATTCCCTAAAGGGCAGCTGGGTTTTTACAATGACCTGCAATGGTCGTCATTCGACTTTAATTCCAGATTTTTCATGAATTCAGATTTCACCATCTGCTATGGTGGGGTTTGAACCGGGTCCCCAGAGAAATGCCCTGGGCCTCTGGATTGCTAGTCCAGCGACAATGCCACTACGCCACCACCTCCCCTTAAATCATCTTCCCAGAAAGAACAACAGTATAAAGAAGAGCATAAGGGAGTGAAGAAAGACAGAAAATGAGAGTTGATGGACAGAAGATGGAATTTCCTGGCTGACATTTCCTGGCCTTCAAATGTTATGACGCCCTGGGGTAATGTGCTGTCAATTCCAGTCCCACAGGCCCCGGAGTCCCAATATAAGTTAATTAAATCATAATTTGTATGTTCTCCTGAGATCTTTGACTCGCTACTGCTCCAAATTTGCAAGTAAAACATTTTTAAAATGTCATTATCATAAGAGAAGAGATAAAAACATAATGTAAATAATAGAACAATGGTGCACTATTCCCAAAAACCCGTTGCACCCTTCACCCAGACACACGCAATGAAGGTACATGGAGGGGGTAGGAAAGGTTCAAAATGACAGGGATCCGCTCCGAGGTCCCCACCTCCTTCAAGAAGACCACAATAATACCAATGCCAAAGAAGAACAAGGTAGCCTGCCTCAACAACCGGTGGCCCTGATGTCTGTTATCATGAAATGCTTCAAGCGGCTCGTCATGAGACGGATCACTGCCAGCCTCCCAGACGGTCTTGATCCACAGCAGATGCTATCTCCCTGGCTTGACAATCAAGACTCGAACACCTCGACAACAAGGACACCTATGTAATGTTTCTGTTCATCAACTACAGCTCCATTATCAACACCTCACCTCAGACCTCAAACCCGGTTCGAAGGGCCTCATGGTAGCATGGTGGTTAGCATCAATGCTTCACAGCTCCAGGGTCCCAGGTTCGATTCCCGGCTGGGTCACTGTCTGTGTGGAGTCTGCACGTCCTCCCCGTGTGTGCGTGGGTTTCCTCCGGGTGCTCCGGTTTCCTCCCACAGTCCAAAGATGTGCGGGTTAGGTGGATTGGCCATGCTAAATTGCCCGTAGTGTAAGATTAATGGGGAGATTGTTGGGATACGGGTTACGTGGGTTTAAGTAGGGTGATCATTGCTTGGCACAACATCGAGGGCCGAAGGGCCTGTTCTGTGCTGTACTGTTCTATACCATTATCCCGACAATACTAATAACCAAACTCCGCAATCTTGGACTTGACCCCTCCCTTTGCAGCTGGCTCCTCGACTTCCTCACCAACAGACCGCAATCTGCCTATCAATCAGGATAGGCAACAGCACCTCCTCCACAATAGTCTTCAACACCGGGGCCCCGCAAGGATGTGTGCTCAGTCCTCTACTGTGCTCCCTAAACACACATGACAGTCCAAGATCGCAAGAAACTGCAGATTGTGATGAACTCAGCCCAACACATAACATAAGATTGCCGCCCCCACATTGATTCTGTATACACCTCCCACTGCCTCAGGAAGGCAGCCAGGATTATCAGAGACCCCTCCCACCCAGGCTTTGCCCTCTTCTAGACCTTTCCATCAGGCAGAAGGTACAGAAGTTTGAAGACCTGCACATCCAGACATAGGAACAGCTTCTTCCCCACAGCTACAAGACTCCTCAATGACTCCCTCTCGGACTGATCTGTTCCCTGTAAGAACGCTATTCAAGATGCCCTATGCTGCTCTTGCTCATGTATTTGCTTTGTTTGGCCCCTTGTCCAGCATTGTAACCAATCAGTATTTGTCGATGTACCATTTGTCAATGTTCTCTGTTGATAATTCTTTTGTCTACTATGTACGTACTGTGTACATTCCCTGGGCTTCAGGAAAATACTTTTCACTGTACTTCAGTACATGCGACAATAAATCAAATCAAATCAAAGAAGGCGTGAGACTAATCCTTGATGCTGAGGTTCTGGTCTTTGTAGTTGGCAATCTTCCAATGACGCGAATTGTTGAAATCATCGGTTGTTTTAGAACTTCTAATGGCTGCCTTCAATTAGAATATGCAGGCGGTAGAATTCCACTGGGGAGTCAATTTCATTTGAATGACCTCCAACAGACTGGCTCTCAGACCCACATAATATTAAAATTCTGCACCTGAGGATTTCACAAGGTTTTTAACCAACCATTTCATCCTGCAGTTGGCGCTGGACTGGAACCTCCCTCAGGTTGAACTGATTGCACAGAGAAAGGTCTTTAACCACAGGCCATCAGTTGAGATAAATCAGATTCAGTTTCCCAGCATCTGCTCCTAGTGATAGTCAAGGGAGGAATATTGGCCTAGAATTCTAAGGAGAACTTTCCTCTTCTTTTGCACAATAGTGGATATGGGATCCAAAGAGAAAATGCTGGAAAATCTCAGCAGGTCTGGCAGCATCTGAAGGGAGATAAAAGAGCTAGCTTTTTGAGTTCAGATGACTCTCTGTCAAAGCTAAAAAACAAGGAAAATGGGAAATATTAATAATGTGGAGTGAGAATAAAAGAGGAGTCCTAGCCACAGAAACCCAGGGATACGGGGTGTTAATAGCCACAGACACCCGGGGAAAGAGTGCTAATGGCAGTCCCCAGAGAGAACAAAAGGTGTGAAAGGCAAAACAGCAGAGAATCTATCAGAGGGTAAACTGTGACAGATGTAGATGTAGGGGGAGGAGAAGGGGGAAGCAAAGAGGAGAAAGGGTAAGGAAAGGTGGATAAGAGGGAGGGGGGTAAATATCTATATAAAGAAAGACAAGAGAGAAAGAAATGGTAAAAGACAGGTGAAATAAAATGAGATGAAAACAAATGGGTTGAGGTGGGTTTCTCTGCTGTTCAATAAGATCAGGCTGATCACAATATATTTGTTTCCAATGGGAATTTCACATATATTCTGAAGTCAACCCACAGTCGATACTGGGTGAGTCAGGATATAGAGGAAGTATGGGGGCTGCGAGGCGCAAGGGGATTGCGAGGGTTGGTGGCTTGTGGGTGTGGGTTTCAGGGTCTGGCATTCATCATTAAAACAGGGCCAATGTCCAAGTCAATGGAGGTGGGCCTTCTAGCTTGCCGACTTGGCCATATGCCCACATCGGGTGCCACCCTGGGCCTGGCTCTGAAGGCGTTTGGCTCGGCTCTCCAGAACAAACAAATGTCGAGCAGACAGGTTTGCTGGGTCTGGATGCTTCCTGAATCACCCTTCCCTCACCCCCCACCCTGCCAAAAAAAAAATCCCAACCCGTCACATCTGGTTGACTTGCTGCTGTGTGCTGCGTCAGGAATCGAGGAGGAAAAGGGAAAGAATTAAATAAAGGACAGGCAAAATGAAAGCAGAAAATGAATTCCAAGTCAGTTCCTATTGCCCCGCTATTTGTGAAGTATTTGCACCACCTGGTTGTCCCTCAGTGCAGGGACTGATGTTTGTATTAAATTTCAGCTGCTACTGTTCCATCCACTTCAATATTTTATCTCAACTACTTGGTATATCATTGCAGTCTAGATAACAACAGTGCCTGTTAAACCAGCTGGCTGGCATCATGTTGACTGCTGAGCAGACTGTTTCTGGATTTAAATCTAATACAGCAATTTAGTGGTACACTAGACGACTGCAATCCAAAACAATTGTTGCCCATCTACTAACGGACCAACGTCCTGTCCATCTCGCTCCTGTGCTCACTAACCCACACTGGCTCCCAGTCCAACACCATTTTGACTTTAAAATTCTTTTCATTGTGTTCTAACCCCTCCGTTGCCTCTCCCCTACATCAGGCCCCGTAACCCTCCACAATCTCAGTGCTCCTCCAATTCTGACCTCTCGCGCATCCCTGATTTCTTTGGATCCACCACTGGTGGTTATGCCTTCTGCTGACGAGATGCTAAGCTCTGCGATTCCTTCCCGCAACCCCTCCACCTCTCTGCTTCGTTTTCCCTTTTTATGGCATTCCCGAAAACCTTCCTGGAGGCTTTCGCTGAGGAGCTTGCGGAGATCTTTCAGGAATCACTGGAGGCAGGAAGGGTCCCAGAGGACTGGAAAGTGGCTAATGTAACACCGCCGTTTAAGAAGGGAGGGAAGCAGAAGACAGGAAATTATAGGCAAGTTAGCCTAACATCGGTCATTGGTAAGATTTTAGAGTCCATTATTAAAGATGAGATAGTGAAGGACCTGGAAGTGCTCGGTAAAATAGGACTGAGTCAGCACGGTTTCATCAGGGGAGGTCATGTCTGACGAATCTGTTCTTCGATTTGATTTATTTTTGTCACATGTATTAGTATATAGTGAAAAGTAACAAGGAATAAGACAGAGGAGAGCCAATGGACGTGATCAATTTAGATTTCCAGAAGACCTTGGACAAGGTGCAGTATAGAAGGCTGCTAAATAAGATGTTAGGTGGTGTTAGGGGCAAGGTACTGGCATGGATAGAGGATTGGCTGACTGGCAGAAGGCAGAGAGTGGGGATAAAGGGGTCTTTTTCAGGATGGCAGCTGGTGACTAGTGGTGTTCCGCAGGGGTCAGTATTGGGACCACAACTATTTGCGATGTCCATTAATGATCTGGAAGAAGGAACTGAGGGCACTGTTGTTGTAGATAATACAAAGATAATAAAAGGGACAGGTAGCATTGAGGAAGCAGGGGGGCTGCAGAAGGACAGGCTAGGAGAGTGGGCAAAGAAGTGACAGATGGAATACAATGTAATAATATAATAATAATAATCGCTTATTGATACAAGTAGGCTTCAATGAAGTTACTGTGAAAAGCCCCAATGTGGAGAAGTGTGAGGTTATGCACTTTGGTAGGACGAATAGAGACATAGACTATTTTCTAAATGAGAAAAGGCTTTGGAAATCTGAAGCACAAAGGGACTTGGAAATCCTAGTTCAGAATTCTGTCAAGGTTAACAAGCAGGTTAGGAAGGCAAATGCAATGTTAGCATTCATGTCGAGAGGGCGAGAATACAAGACCAGGGATGTACTTCTGAGGCTGTATAAGGCTCTGGTCAGACCCCATTTGGAGTATTGTGAGTGGCTTTGGGCCCCGTGTGTAAGGAAGGTAGAGTGCTGGCTTGGAGGGGGTCCAGAGGAGGTTCACAAGAATGATCCTGGGAATGAAGGGCTTGTCATATGAGGAGCGGTTGAGAACTCTGGGTCCGTACTCAATGGAGTTTAGAAGGATGAGGTGGGATCTTATTGAAACTTGCAGGATACTGCGAGGCCTGGATAGAGTGGATGTGGAGAGGATGTTTCCACCAATAGGAGAGACTAGAACCCTAGGGCACACCCTCAGACTGGAGGGACGATCCTTAAAAACAGAGATGAGGAGGAATTTCTTCAGCCAGAGGGTGGTGAATCTGTGGAACTCTTTGCTGCAGAAGGCTGTGGAGGCCAAATCCCTGAGTGTCTTTAAAACAGAAATAGATAAGTTCTTGATTAATAACGGGATCGAGGATTATGGGGAGAAGGCAGGAGAACGAGAATGAGAAACATGTCGGCCATGATTGAATGGCGGAGCAGATTTGATGGGTCGAGTGACCTAATTCTGCTCCTATGTCTTATGGTCTTATGATATTTGGGGAGAAAGGAGAGCAGGGAGGGAGAAACACTTGGAAGAACCAATGATATAGGAAAGAAAAGCCTGGAGGTTGTGCAGACAGAGTTTCAGGACCTAGGGAGGAAGTTAAAGAGCAGGATCTTAAAGGTAGCAATCTTGGGAGTATTCCTGGTGCCGCAAGCGAGTAATTTTAGGAATACCAGGATAAACGCAATATTGGGGAAATGGAGCAGAATGGAGGTCTTCAGATTCTTGGGGCATCAAGAACATGTACAAAATGGAAGAACAGGGTCTCAACAGGGCCTGAACCGAGGTTGTGGTGGGGAGGTTAATTAGGGTGGCAGGGTTAGGCTTGAAACTAATATTGATATTTGGGCTCATGACTCTTTCTATCCCTCTGCAAGTCCCCCGTGCATGGACTGTTCAAGATGACACAATTTATGCCATAGTTCTTGCACTGTCGTAGCCCGGAACTTGCTTCGTCAGGAAATCCAAGTACTTAATTTACTACAGGCCGAGCATTGGTCTGCATTGCTGCGTACCGCTTCATTCAAGTCAGCTTTACCTCATATCCCTGTATTTATTTTCCTTTCAACTATTTCTCCAGTCCTCTTTTGAAAGTTACTACTGAACTAAAGTATCTGACTTTAAAGAGACATGCCGAGGCGCAGAGGAATGGACGGATCGTGCAAAGACCTTCTTGTTCAAAGAGAATGTCAATCGAGAAGGATTCTAGTTGGAGGAAGATGAACGCAATAAAAATGAACTATATTATTATACCTGTTTGCGTGTGTTGTTTTTTGAAACGAAAAAGTATATTTACTGTGTGCATTTCTTAATGGATAGTGAAAAGGTGAAAAATGAAACCATATTGAAGTTGATGGTTTATTATTTTTTCTTGGGGGGAGGTGTCATGTGAGAATACCTTTAAGAAATGGGTGTTTAAGAAATGTACCTTTAAGAAATGAGTGTTCATCAGCGATGTCAGAGTGTGGGTGGAGCTGGACTGTCTGCCAGCGTTTTACTTTCGTTTTAGGTTGTTTGCTGCAGGGTGTGTTTATTTTCGTTTTCAGTGTTGGAGCTGAATCCAGACAGAGCAGGTGTACTGCTGTTCTCTCTGCAATCAAAAGACTATCTCTTGATCATTTGGTGAATTCTGAATTATAAATGTTATCAGTAGTGAATGTAAACCTAATGTGATTCTGTTAAAAGGTGTTTATTTTGTCTTCCGGATGTTGTTTGGGAAGTTATTAAGGATTATTTAGTGTTGTATTCTTTGGGGGTTGTATTTGAATTGATGGTTGCGAAGATGTTCACTGTCTGTTTTAAAAAGGTTAACTTGAGTTCATAGAATCAACACTGTTTTGCTTTAAAAATTACTTTTCCATTTCTGCTGTACCACACCTGTAGAGTGGGCCATGTGCTCCCCATAACCACAATCTATTAAAAGTTGTGGGTCAGGTGAACTCCATGATACACTTTGGGGTTCTCTAAACCCTGGCTCATAACAAGTTGCAAAAGAGTTAATGCTAAAATAAAAATAACAAGGTGGGATATAGGGGCTGTACATTAATAACATGAGGAAACTGAACAATTGTGCACAAGAAAGGAATGAACCTGTCATCAACCCAGGCACCGGAAACGACAACGGTAAACCCACCCCTGTCGACCTTGCCAAGTCTTCCTTACTAACATTTGGGGGCTTGTGCAAAAGTTGGGAGAGCTGTCTCACAGACTAGTTAAGCAACAGCCTGACATAGTCATACTCACAGAATCATACCTTACAGACAATGTCCCAGACTCCACTACCACCATTCCTGAGTATGTCCTATCTCACCGGCAGGACAGATCCATCAGAGGTGCTGGCACAGTGGTATACAGTCAGGAGGGAGTTGCCCTGGGAGTCCTCAACATCGACTCTGGACCCCATGAAGCCCCACGGCTTCAGGTTAAACATTGGCAAGGAAACCTCCTGCTGATTACCACGTACCGGCCACGATCAGCTGATAAATCCGTACTCCTCCATGTTAAACACCACTTGGAAGAAGCACTGAGGGTGACAAGGGCACAGAATATGCTCTGGGTAGGGGACTTCAATGTCCATCACCAAGAGTGGCGAGGTAGTACCACCACAGACTGAGCTGGCCGAGTCCTAAATGACACAGCAGCTAGACTGGGACTGCAGCAGGTGGTGAGGGAACCAACAAGAGGGAAAAACATACTTGACCTCATCCTCACCAACCCGCCTGCTGCAGGTGCATCTGTCCATGACAGTTGCGGTAGAAATGACTGCTGCACAGTCCTTGTGGAGACAAAGTCCCATTGAGGATACCCTCATGTTGTGTGGCACTACCACCGTGCTAAATGGGACAGACATCAAACAGATCTAGCAACTCAAGACTGGGCATTCATGAGGTGCTGTGGGCATCAGCAGCAGCAGAATTGTATCCAACCACAATCTTCAACCTCATGGCCTGGCATATCCCCCATTCTACCATTCACCAGGACGTCACTGCAGGAGTTCCTCAGGGTGGTGTCGTCGGCCCAACCATCTTCAGCTGCTTCATCAATTACCTCCCTTCCATCATGAGGTCAGAAGTGGGGATGTTCACAGATGACTGCACAATGTTCAGCACCATTCGCGACTCCTCAGATACTGAAGCAGTCCGTGTCCAAATGCAACAAGACCTGGACAATATCCAGCCTTGGGCTGACAAGTGGCAAGTTACATTTGCGCACACAAGTGCCAGGCAATGACCATCTCCTATAAGAGAGGATCTAACCATCGCCTCTTGACATTCAATGGCATTACCATCGCTGAATCCCCCACTATTAACATCCTGGGGGTTACCATTGATCAGAAACGGAATTGGACTAGCCACATTAATACTGCGGCTACCAGGGCAAGTCAAAGGCTAGGAATCCTGCAGTGAGTAATCCATCTCCTGACCCCCCCAAAGCCTGTCCACCATCTACAAGGGACAAGTCAGGAGTGTAATGGAATACTCTCCACTTGCCTGGATGAGTGCAGCTCCAACAACACTCAAGAAGCTCGACCCCATCCAGGACAAAATAGCCCCGCTTGATTGCTGCCCGTCCACAAACATTCAAACCCTCCATTACTGACGAGCAGTGGCAGCTGTGTGTACCATCTACAAGATGCACTGCAGTAACTCACCAAGGTTCCTTAGGCAGCACCTTCCAAACCCATGACCACTACCCTCTAGAAGAACAAGAGCAGGATACCTGGGAACCCCACCACCTGGAGGCTCCCCTCCAAGTCACTCAACATCCTGACTTGGAAATATATCGCTGTTTCTTCACTGTCACTGGGGCAAAGTCATGGAACTCCCTCCCTCACAGCACAGTGGGCTAACCTATATCGGTAGCGGTTCAAGAAGGCAGCTCGACGACCACCTTCTGCAGGGCAGCCAGGGCAATAAATGCTGGCCTAACCAGCGACGCCCACATCCCATAAATAAAGAAAATAAAGTAATCTCTCGTGTTACAGATGACCTGCAATAGTCTGGCTGTTGTGATGGACAGCCTAATTGGGTGGATGTGGGAAGAAATGTGAAGGGTCAATAAGTTCAGCTACACAGGTCCTTGACACTAAAAACAACCTGCATCTACATACCACCTTTCATAACCTCAGCACATCCCAAAGCAGCTGGCTACTTTTGAATGTAGCCAATATTGCAATGTTGGCTATGCGGCTGCCGATTTGAGCACAGTGATATCCCACGGGCAGCAATGTATTGATGACCAGGTGATCTCTATCAGTTATGTTGCCTGAGGGATATATATTGGGACAGGACAGCAGGAGAGCTCCCCTGCTCTTCGTGGCATGGGATCTTTCAGTCGATCCGAGGGGGCAGACAGGGCCTCTGTTTCATGTCTCGTCTGAAAGATGGCACCTTTAAGAATGGCATTCCCTCGGTTCTGCAAAGAGTGTTCGGGCTGAACTTTTCTGTTCATCTCGCGAGTGAAGCTTCAAAATAGCGAACGTCAGCGAAGAGCACCTCTTATAGATAGGTGTGATGTTCCTTTCTATTGGCTTCAGCTGTAGCTAGTTGACCAAGTCTAAAACACCGTGTCACTGAGCACGTTTGAAATCTCAGCCAGCTCCACTCAGTATCAGCAAAGCAGAAATGTTTTCTTCACCATGAAATGTGTATGAGCTGCAATTACCTGTTAATCAGGAAAGTGATAATAACATTATCTTCCGCTTTTAATCTTGCTTCAAAGCTGTGTGGTTCCACAGAAATTAATAGCCCTGCAGGGTCTAGATTTTCATGGTGCTTTTTCGCCGTCTTTTCCCAAATGCATTTTAACCGCTCTGTATAAGCCTTTCCACCCACTCAGTATCTTAATGTTCAGGCTGTTCTGCAGCAATTGAATTATGAGGCAATCTCGCAGCACACGTCTGCACCACTGCTGTCAGGAATCCAAACAATCTGTTCTAAAATTGTACAGGTAGCATTGTATTGAATAACCATATTCCAAAGATCATTACATGTTTTAATACTGAGAACAAATAACGTGGGTTTTTTTGGAGCCTGTTAAATTTGTTGTCATTTTTCCATCAGTACACCCAGAACAGCTTAAATTAACTGCTGTAAATGTTTCAGACATGTCACTATATTTCTCTATTTCACTCGACTCGACAGGCTTTATGAGACCCGAGTTTTTCCTTTTCCCAAAACCACAGCACATGAATCAAAATGCTCGTAAATACAATTCAGGTAACGTTTGCTGCTTCAAGCTCAGGTTCTGCCAAAACCTCTTGGCGACAATTCCAAATGTCGTTAAGTGAGAGATTATCTGGATCCAGGTCTCAACAGTTTAGTGGAAACAAACTCATTATTGCTCCATTAAGTACATTTACTCTCTGGAGTAGCAGACTGTTGTCACTGTATGCTCAATGGTTGAATTAACATCCGCAGACACAGATTTTTCTCTGACCTTTGTGCTGTCACGATAAAAAATAGCTCCCTTTATCTTTAAACTGGGGGCTTGATGGGACAGTCTAGAGGGAGCTTTACTCTGTATCTAACCCCGTGCTGTACCTGTCCTGGGAGTATTCGACGGGGACAGTGTAGAGGGAGCTTTACTCTGTATCTAACCCTGTGCTGTATCTGTCCTGGGAGTGTTTGATGGGGACAGTGTAGAGGGAGCTTTACTCTGTATCTAACCCCGTGCTGTACCTGTCCTGGGAGTGTTTGATGGGGACAGTGCAGAGGGAGCTTTACTCTGTATCTAATCCTGTGCTGTACCTGTCCTGGGAGTATTTGACAGGGACAGTGCAGAGGGAGCTTTACTCTGTATCTAACCCCGTGCTGTACCTGTCCTGGGAGTGTTTGATGGGGACAGTCTAGAGGGAGCTTTACTCTGTATCTTACCCTGTGCTGTACCTGTCCTGGAAGTGCTGGATAGGGACAGTGCAGAGGGAGCTTTGCACTGTATCTAACCCCGTGCTGTACCTGTCCTGGGAGTGTTTGATGGGGACAGTGTAGGGGGAGCTTTACTCTGTATCTAACGCTGTGCTGTACCTGTCCTGGGAATATTTGACAGGGACAGTGCAGGGGGAGCTTTACTCTGTATCTAACCCTGTGCTGCACCCGTCCTGTGAGTGTTTGATGGGGACAATGTAGAGGGAGCTTTACTCTGTATCTAACCCCGTGCTGTACCTGTCCTGGGAGTGTTTGATGGGGACAATGTAGAGGGAGCTTTACTCTGTATCTAACCCCGTGCTGTACCTGTCCTGGGAGTGTTTGATGGGGACAGTCTAGAGGGAGATTTACTCTGTATCTAACCCCGTGCTGTACCTGCCCTGGGAGTGCTGGATAGGGACAGTATACCCCTTATCTCATCAATGGGCTTGTGGGTCAGTGGATACTAAAAGGTTGGTCATGCTCCAGGACCCCTTATATTGCAGACTGTTGAGTTTGAATTTTATCATGGAATGCAACAGAATTCTCAGAAAAACACTTTCATGGAAATTAGATCAATAAATAGACGTTTGTTTTATTCAGGCTGTATCTTCTAAACAATGTGTGTTGCAATGGCCCCACTGGGGGAACTGGCCGCCTGACAGCCCTGTTCCATTATCAGACACAGCTCCAATGATAAAATAATAGGAATGCAAAAGACTGTGGTTGCTGGCAAGCTGAAATAAAAAACACACAGTGGGTAAGGCAGCATCTGTGGAGTCAAACTTGGTTAATATTTCAGGTTGTGACTTTTCAACTGCAGTGCAGAGGGAGCTCTGCCATCCGGCCTATCTGAGCATTTGTTATTTTTGTTCTGAACAGCAAACTGCGGTGCCTCGCCCGGATATTGGCTATATTTGCATGACGTTAATTCAGCTCTGTCCATCCTCAGTAAGCCTGATGTCATTGGATTTCACTCATTGAATGCAGCCCTTATATTAAAAAGGATGAAAGGGTGAGGTTTGTAAACTATGGAATGTCTCCCAACGACAGATGGCCAAAAGGATACTTTGGTGAACATGCTTCACAGGTAAGCCAGGTTAGAGAAATGACTGCAGGGTAATGGACAGTAATGGGCGTTGAAGCAGCAAACAAGCTTGGATCCCGTTCCAACTCCTAAAAGAAATGGGCAGGTGGATTTCTGCTTTATGGGATATATTTCTGGCTCTATATGCCCCACACTTTGTCGGGTCTTTGTCCTTTTTGGGGATCAGTGAGATGGAGGCTTGGGACAGCGTGGGCAGCAGCGAGGGGCCAGGATGGGCAGCAGCGAGGGGTCAGGGTGGGCCGCAGCGAGGGGTCAGGGTGGGCAGCAGCGAGGGGTCAGGGTGGGCAGCAGCGAGGGGTCAGGGGGGGGCGGCAGCGAGGGGTCAGGGTGGGCGGCAGCGAGGGGTCAGGGTGGGCAGCAGCGAGGGGTCAGGGTGGGCAGCAGCGAGGGGTCAGGGTGGGCAGCAGCAAGGGGTCAGGGTGGGCAGCAGCGAGGGGTCAGGATGGGCAGCAGCGAGGGGTCAGGATGGGCAGCAGCAAGGGGTCAGGGTGGGCAGCAGCGAGGGGTCAGGGTGGGCGGCAGCTAGGGGTCAGGGTGGGCAGCAGCCCTCCCTTTCACAGCGAGGGGTCAGGGTGGGCGGCAGCGAGGGGTCAGGGTGGGCGGCAGCGAGGGGTCAGGGTGGGCCGCAGCGAGGGGTCAGGGTGGGCCGCAGCGAGGGGTCAGGGTGGGCAGCAGCGAGGGGTCAGGGTGGGCAGCAGCGAAGGGTCAGGGTGGGCAGCAGCTAGGGGTCAGGGTGGGCAGCAGCGAGGGGTCAGGGTGGGCAGCAGCGAGGGGTCAGCGTGGGCAGCAGCGAGGGGCCAGCGTGGGCAGCAGCGAGGGGCCAGGGTGGGCAGCAGCGAGGGGCCAGGGTGGGCAGCAGCGAGGGGTCAGGGTGGGCAGCAGCTAGGGGTCAGGGTGGGCAGCAGCTAGGGGTCAGGGTGGGTAGCAGCGAGGGGTCAGGGTGGGCAGCAGCGAGGGGTCAGGGTGGGCAGCAGCGAGGGGTCAGGGTGGGCAGCAGCGAGGGGTCAGGGTGGGCAGCAGCGAGGGGTCAGGGTGGGCAGCAGCTAGGGGTCAGGGTGGGTAGCAGCGAGGGGTCAGGGTGGGCAGCAGCGAGGGGTCAGGGTGGGCAGCAGCGAGGGGTCAGGGTGGGCAGCAGCGAGGGGTCAGGGTGGGCAGCAGCAAGGGGTCAGGGTGGGCAGCAGCAAGGGGTCAGGGTGGGCAGCAGCGAGGGGCCAGCGTGGGCAGCAGCGAGGGGTCAGGGTGGGCAGCAGCGAGGGGTCAGGGTGGGCAGCAGCGAGGGGTCAGGGTGGGCAGCAGCAAGGGGTCAGGGTGGGCAGCAGCAAGGGGTCAGGGTGGGCAGCAGCGAGGGGCCAGCGTGGGCAGCAGCGACGGGTCAGCATGGGCAGCAGCGAGGGGTCAGGGTGGGCAGCAGCGAGGGGTCAGCGTGGGCAGCAGCGAGGGGCCAGCGTGGGCAGCAGCGAGGGGTCAGGGTGGGTGGCAGCGAAGGGTCAGGGTGGGCAGCAGTGAGGGGTCAGGGTGGGCGGCAGCGAGGGGTCAGGGTGGGCGGCAGCGAGGGGTCAGGGTGGGCAGCAGCGAGGGGTCAGGGTGGGTGGCAGCGAAGGGTCAAGGTGGGCAGCAGCGAGGGGTCAGGGTGGGCAGCAGCGAGGGGTCAGGGTGGGCAGCAGCGAGGGGTCAGGGTGGGCAGCAGTCATCCTTTGACAACGAGGAGCTGAACATCTCCCGCACACGTGGGGCCAGCGCCGCTGCAAACATTTAGTAAAAGTCTACCGGGAACCCATCTAGTCCCGGTTCTTTCCCTGATTGCATGGAATTAATGCCATGATTCCGCCCAGCTCTCACAGTGCTTCCAGCCCGTATTTACTGTCCTCTCCCACCACTGGCATATCCAATCTGTCGAGGAACTGTTCCATCACCGAGTGCCCCTCCAGGGGTTTGGCGGTGTGTAGCCCTCGGTAGAAGATTGCAAAGGCCTCATTCACCTTGTTTGGGTCTGCTACCATCCTACCCTTTCTGTCCCTAACTTGCATGGCTGCCTGTTTTCTCAGCTGGTGTGCCAACGTATGGCTGACCTTCCCTCCGTGTTCCCCTCTGGGTGACAGAGCTGGTGGATTGCCTTTCCTGTGGTGTCATGTGCCAGTACCTTTAAGAAATGGGTGTGCATATAAATATCTGTGGTGAGAATACGTTTAGGAAATGGGTGTTTACTACTGCAGTGATGTCAGAGAGTGGGTGGAGCTGGGCTGTCTGTCAGCTTTTTACTTAGGTTTTTGAGCAGGCTGCAGGGTGTTTTATAGTTTCGTTTTCAGAGCTGGAGAGCTGCAGTCACAGCCAGAAGGTGTATTAGAGTCTGTAAATCGATCCTTTGGTGATTAAAACTAATAACTGCTCTCAGTAGTGACTTTAACCTGATGCATTTCTGTTAAAAGTTGGTTTTTAAGTCAAATGGATGTTAAAAGGACAGCTTAAGGATTACATAGTGTTGTATTCTTGGGGGTTGTATTTGAATTAATGGTTGCTAAGATGTTCACTGTATGTTTTAAAAAGGTGAACTTGAGTTCATAGAATAAACATCGTTTTGCATAAAAAATAACTTTTCCATTTATGCTGCACCACACCTGTAGAATGGGCTGTGTGCTCCCCATACCACAATCTAGTAAAAGTCGCATGCCAGGTGAACTCCATGATACACTTTGGGGTTCTCCAAACCCTGGCCCATAACATGGAGAGCAGATCAAATTCCATTGCAGCTATTTCCTCTCCGCCAGTAGTATCGCCGATCCACCTCCGGTATGGAGTCGATCAGCTGCTGCTTGGCTGCCCTCTCTTTCCTATCCCCAAGGGCCCAATTAGCTTTGATTTCGCCCCTGATCACCGGCTTCTGTGCGGGTGAGACCTCCCCCCCGCCCCCCGTTCTGGTTGCTGGCTTTGTGCAGAATTCCTTCTCAGCGAGGAGAGCTGCGTCCAGCCTCCTTGGGGGCGTTGGGCCCGTCCCGCCTCCAAACTCACGTCCATGCAGTGTGGCGCGTGGTTGGAGATTGCAGACATGGAGTATTCCGCCATTGTCATTACTGGAAACACCCTATTCCCTACGACAAAGAAGTCTTTACACGAGTAGGCCTTGAGCACGTGGGAGGAAAAGAAGATTTATTTCACTCTATGGGTCTCCATCAATCTGCTCTATTAAGGCCTTCAATTCCGTACCATACTTGACACGGGCCCTGACCTGGGGTTGGATCTATTCATTGTTGGGTCCTGTACACAGTTAAAAGTCCCCCCCCCTCCCCCCACCCCCCCCTCCCCCCACCCCCCCTCCCCCCCCTCCCCAACCCCCCTCCCCCCCCCCCCTCCCCCCACCCACCCCATGTTAGGTTGGTGAGTGTCTAGGGTCTAGGTCCAGAATTTTGGCCATGGTTTTTTGATGAATTCTGCATTGTCCCACTTTGGGCGTATATATTCACCAAGATTACCAGGACCCCTTCCAGGGTCCCACTGACATTCACGTATCTCCTGCAGCCCCACAATTCTCAGAATTTGCTGTTGTGATCGGTTCACCTGGCCGTCGACTTTGTCCTTCAGGCTTTTCTGGGTTCCGACCAGGCTCACTACCTCGGACTCCAACGCTGCGATCTGGTCCCCTTGGTCCGTGGCGGCATTTTCGATTTCCCTTGTCATCGTCTCCTGGGCCTCCAGCCTCCATTCCATATTGTCCATTGTCTCGCTCATGGGGGCCGTTGCGGCTTCCACTGCTGCCTGTACAGCTGCCAGGAGGTCTCTACTCGTCTCCTCCCCGTGTCTCTGGAACTCGGAGGTGATGAATCCCGTCAGTTTGTCCATCAGCGCCTGGGTCAACGTTGGGAGCACTGCGGGGTCGACCCTCACTGGTTCTGTGCCTCCACATGGGGTTTCCTCCTCTGAGGGTGAGGTTTCCCTTCCCTCCTCTCTACTACCTTTTGGCTGGGCGGTTGATTCTTTCCCATCCTGCTTGGCGGTGCGGTCAATGGGGGTTAAACTGGGGGATTTTGGTACTTTTGGTGCACGTTTGTTGGGATTAAAAGCCCGTAATCGAAGTTGTTAGACGAGAGCCACCTTTCATGCAACCACTCAGCTCATGGCTTTCACCAGAGATTCCCTTGCTGCAATTATACAGGGCCTTGTTGAGGCCACACCTAGAATATTGTGTGCAGTTTTGGTCTCCTTATCCGAGAAAGGATGTTCTTGCTCTTGAGGGAGTGCAGTGAAGGTTTACCAGACTGATTCCTTCTTTAAAAATAAATTTAGAGTACCCAATTATTTATTTTTTCCAATTAAGGGGCAATTTACTGTGGCCAATCCACCTACCCTGCACATCTTTGGGTTGTGGGGGTGAAACCCAGGCAGACATGGGGAGAATGGAACATAGAACATAGAACAGTACAGCACAGAACAGGCCCTGCGGCCCTCGATGTTGTGCCGAGCATTGTCCAAAACCAAGATCAAGCTATCCCACTCCCTGTCATTCTGTTCCATGTGCCTATCCAATAACCTCTTGAAAGTTCGTAAAGTGTCCGACTCCACTATCACAGCAGGAAGTCCGTTCCACACCCAAACCACTCTCTGAGCAAATAACCTACCTCGGACATCCCGCCTATATCTCCCACCCTGAATCTTATAGTTATGCCCCCTTGTAACAGCTACATCCACCCGAGGAAATAGTCTCTGAACGTCCACTCTATCTATCCCCCTCATCATCTTATAAACCTCTATTAAGTCGCCTCTCATCCTCCTTCGCTCCAATGAGAAAAGCCCTAGCTCCCTCAACCTTTCCTCATAAGGCCTATCCTGCAAACCAGGCAGCATCCTGGTAAATCTCCTTTGCACCCTTTCCAATGCTTCCACATCCTTCCTATAGTGAGGTGACCAGAACTGCACACAATACTCCAAATGTGGTCTCACCAGGGTCATGTATAGTTGCAGCATAACCTCACGGCTCTTAAACTCAAGCGCCCTGTTAACAGGGGCTGGTTTAGCTCACAAGGCTAAATCGCTGGCTTTTAAAGCAGACCAAGCAGGCCAGCAGCACGGTTCGATTCCCGTACCAGCCTCCCCGGGCAGGCGCCGGAATGTGGCGACTAGGGGCTTTTCACAGTAACTTCATTGAAGCCTACTCGTGACAATAAGCGATTTTCATTTTCATAAACGCTAACACACGATTAGCCTTCTTCACGGCTCTATCCACGTGAGTGGCAACCTTCAGAGGTCTGTGAACATGAACCCCAAGATCTCTCTGTTTCTCCACATTCCTCAGAACCCTTCCATTGACCCTGTAATCCACATTCAAACTTTTTCTACCAAAACAAATCACTTCGCACTTATCAGGATTAAACTCCATCTGCCATTTTTCGGCCCAGCTCTGCATCCAATCAATGTCTCTTTGCAGCCTACAACAGCCCTCCACCTCATCCACTACTCTACCAATCTTGGTGTCATCAGCAAATTTACTGACTCACCCTTCAGCCCCCTCCTCCAAGTCATTGATAAAAATCACAAATAGCAGAGGACCCAGCACTGATCCCTGTGGTACACCGCTGGTAACTGGTCTCCAGGCTGAAAATTTTCCATCCACCACCACCCTCTGTCTTCTATGTGATAGCCAGTTACTTATCCAATTGGCCAAATTTCCCTCTATCCCACACCTCCTTACTTTCTTCATGAGCCGACCACGGGGAACCTTATCAAACGCCTCACTAAAATCCATGAATACGACATCAACTGCTCTACCTTCATCTGCACACATAGTTAACTCCTCAAAGAATTAATAATGTGCAAACTCCACACGGACAGTGACACAGGGCCGGGATTCGAACCCGGGTCCTCAGCGCCGCAGTCCCATTGCTATCCACTGCGCCACATGCCACCCGTACCAGACTGATTCCTGGGATTACGGGACTGACGTATGATGAGAGATTGAATTGGTTAGGAAGAATGAGGGGGGATCTCATAGAAACCTATAAAATTCTGACAGGACTGGACAGGGTAGAGGCAGATAGGATGTTCCTGATGGTGGGGCTGTCCAGAACCAGGAATCACAGTCTGAGGATACGGGGGAGACCATTTAGGACAGAGATGAGGAAAAATTTCTTCACCCAGAGAGTGGTTTGGCCTTTGGAATTCATTGCCACAGAAAACAGTGGAGGCCAAAACATTATAGGTGGGATTCTCTGACCCTCTACACCAGAATCGTGCGCGTGGGGCGGAGAATAGCCGTTCACACCCTCCGGTGTGACGGCGCTTCTGCGATTCTCCGTGGACCCGACAGTCCTGCATGCGCTGTCGAGGCGGCGCCGGTCAGGGGCCGTTGGAACAGGCCACCGCAGCGATTCTCCGCAGTCGACCGGCCGAACTCCCGCCGGCGTGGTTTACATGTGGTCTACCCAGCGGGAGCTGGGATCCGCGACCACGGTGGCTGTACTGATGGGGGGCGGGCGGTATCTGACTTGGGGGGGGGTTCTCAGCGGTGGCCAGGCCCACGATCGAGGGCCACCGATCGGCGGGCCATCGGGATCTGGGAGGGACCTACCTTCCTTCGCGCAGGCCCGCTGTGTGGTTCCGCCATGTCGTGAGGTGGGTCACCACGCGCATTCGCGGCTGCGCAGCCTGGACAGCAGGGCCCCGCCGGCAGCCAGAGCTGCGGGACGCATGCCGGGGCTCTGCTAGCCCCCTGCAAAACGGAGAATCACCCCGGATCTTCGAGGAAAAAGTCCGGAATGATTCTCGCCCGTTTCCCAGCGGGCGTGGGGACTTAGTCCCCAGAAGGGAGAATCCTGCCCTCGATGTTTTCAGACAGAATTAGATATAGCTCTTGGGGTGAAGTGGATTAAAGAATATGGGGTGGGGGTGGGTAGAGGATTAGGCTATTGAGTTGGATGATCAGCCATGATGAATGGCGGAGCAGGCTCGAAGGGCCGAATGGCTTCCTCCTGCTTCTATTTTCTGTGTTTCTGGTACCAATAAACGTTCATATCTAAACATACAAGTACCAAGATCTCACCACTGTGATACCAAATGAATCCGTAATACAACAACATCTTACGTGGCTCAACGTCAAATACTCTTTGAAAACACCTTTGGTGTGTTTCACTCGTTGAAGATGCTGTATTAATGCAAGTGATTGTTGGAGAAAGTATCTGCATGAACAAAGAACAATACAAGCACAGGAACAGGCCCTTCGGCCCTCCAAGCCAGTACCGGCATGAGCTGAAAGGAGGTCAGTGAAGCAGGGGCAACGTAGAATTAAATAATTTCCTTAACACAGTGAAGCAGATGTATGTCTGTCATGAGATGACAGGGTGCGATTCATCGACAGAACTTCGCTCAATTTGACAGGAAGCCAGTTTGGGAAATCAATTGTGGGCCACGAAGTCTGGCAATAGGACATAGCAACAAAGTCATTACTGCACAGGAGGAGGCCATTCAGTCCATCAAGTCTATGCTGGATCGCTACTGCAATTTTCCAAGGCCAAGATATCTCTTCTTTATTTGGTTCAAGTTCAACTTCCAAGGCTTAGACCACAGAGTCCAGGTTGACACTCTGTGCAGTACTGAGGGAATACTGCCTCACCTTTTAGAGGGGACTTTAAAATAAAACACTCTCAGGTGGGTACATATGTTCCATGGCACTATTTTTCTGAAGAGATGGAGTTTCCCCTGGTCTCCCAGTTAATATTTATCCCTCGATCAACATCACTACAAATAGATTATCTGGTCATTATTTGATTTGTGGGAGGTTGATGTCAATGATGTCAAAAAGACCAAGCTAAGGACACTCCACCTCAATGTGTGCAGCATTCATAACTTACATGATCTAAAGGCACAAATAGAGAGGGGTAAATGGGTATGACATAATTGCCACACCAGAAACATGGTTGCCTGTTGGCCAAGGCTGGGAACTGAATATTCAATGATATTTGTCATTTAGGAAGGAGTTGGAGTTGCGCTGATAATAAGGGATGGAATGTGTGTGGCAGTAAGGGAGGTTCTCAGATTGGAAGAACAATGTGTGGAATCTGGATGGGGCTAAGAAACAGCAAAGGGCAGCAGATACCGGTGGGAGTTATTTATGGGCCACCTAATTGCAATGGTAATGTGGGGCATGGTCTGAATCAGGAGTGAGAGAATCATGTAACATTAACAATACAGTAATCATGGGCAACTTCAATCTGCATCTCGACTGATTAAACCAAGTGAGCACTCATACCGTGGAAGATCAGATCCTGGAGTGTGTCAGGGGTGGGTTTCTCAAGCAGTTTGTTGACGAGTCAACTAGAAGACAGACTATTCTATATCTAGTATCATGTGTCGGCAAAGGGCTAATGAATAATCTAGTTGTAAAAAAATCTTTAGGAATGAGTGACCATAATATGATAGAATTTTACATTGTTTGAAAGTGAGGAAGTTCCATCTGAAGCCAAGGTATTAAAGTTGTATAAATAAAATAATGAAGGAATGAGGGACATATCGGCTGAGGTACATTGGGAAAGTACTTTAAAAGGCACAAAGAATTATTATAAATACCTATACATTACTTCAAGCCAGAAGCCAGTCGACTGTGGCTGATAAAGGAAGTTAAGGATTTTATCAGATTAAAAGGCTTCTAAAGTTGCCAGAAATAGTCGTTAACCTAAAGATTGGAGAGATTTTAGAATACAGTAAAGGAAGACTAAGAAACTGATACAGAAAGGGAGAAAAGAAAGAATATACCAACAAAAAGGAAGGACGGAAGAAAGAGGGAAAATCGACCGTGGATATCTAAGGAAATAAGGGAGAGTATCAAATTGAAGGAAAAAGCATATAAAGTGGCAAAGATTGCTGGGAGATTAGAGGACTGGGAAATCTTTAGGGGGCAACAGAAAGCTACTAAAAAAGCTATAAAGAAGAGTAAGATAGAGTATGAGAGTAAACTTGCTCAGAATATAAAAACAGACAGTAAAAGTTTTTACAAATATATAAGACAAAAAAGAGTGGCTAAGGTAAATATTGGTCCTTTAGAGGATGAGAAGGGAGTTTTAATAATGGGAGATGAGGAAATGGCTGAGGAACTGAACAGGTTTTTTGTGTCGGTCTTCACAGTGGAAGACACAAATAACATGCCAGCGACTGATAGAAATGAGACTATGACAGGTGAGGACCTTGAGAGGATTGTTATCACTAAGGAGGGAGTGATGGGCAAGCTAATGGGGCTAAAGGTAGACAAGTCTCCTGGCCCTGATGGAATGCATCCCAGAGTGCTAAAAGAGATGGCTAGGGAAATTGCAGATGCACTAGAGATAATTTACCGAAATTCACTAGGCTCTGGGGTGGTCCCGGTGGATTGGAAATTAGCAAACTGTTTAAAAAAGGAGGTAGGCAGAAAGCAGGAAATTATAGGCCAGTGAGCTTAACTTCGGTAGTAGGGAAGATGCTGGAATCTATCATCAAGGAAGAAATTGCGAGGCATCTGGATAGAAATTGTCCCATTGGGCAGACGCAGCATGGGTTCGTAAAAGGCAGGTCATGCCTAACTAATTTATTGGAATTTTTTGAGGACATTACCAGTGCAGTAGATAACGGGGAGCCGATGGAAGTGGTATATCTGGATTTCCAGAAAGCCTTTGACAAGGTGCCACACAAAAGGTTGCTGCATAAGATAAAGATGCATGGCATTAAGGGTAAAGTAGTAGCATGGATAGAGGATTGGTTAATTAATAGAAAGCAAAGAGTTGGGATAAATGGGTGTTTCTCTGGTTGGCAATCAGTAGCTAGTGGTGTCCCTTAGGGATCCGTGTTGGGCCCACAATTGTTCACAATTTACATAGATGATTTGGAATTGGGGACCAAGGGCAATGTGTCCAAGTTTGCAGATGACACTAAGATGAGTGGTAAAGCGAAAAGTGCAGAGGATACTAGAAGTCTGCAGAGGGATTTGGATAGGTTAAGTGAATGGGCTCGGGTCTGGCAGATGGAATACAATGTTGACAAATGTGAGGTTATCCATTTTGGTAGGAATAACAGCAAACAGGATTATTATTTAAACGATAAAATATTAAAGCATGCCGCTGTTCAGAGAGACTTGGGTGTGTTAGTGTATGAGTCACAGAAGGTTGGTTTACAAGTGCAACAGGTGATTAAGAAGGCAAATGGAATTTTGTCCTTCATTGCTAGAGGGATGGAGTTTAAGACTAGGGAGGTTATGTTGCAATTGTATAAGGTGTTAGTGCGGCCACACCTGGAGTATTGTGTTCAGTTTTGGTCTCCTTACTTGAGAAAGGACGTACTGGCGCTGGAGGGTGTGCAGAGGAGATTCACTAGGTTAATCCCAGAGCTGAAGGGGTTGGATTATGAGGAGAGGTTGAGTAGACTGGGACTGTACTTGTTGGAATTTAGAAGGACGAGGGGGGATCTTATAGAAACATTTAAAATTATGAAGGGAATAGATAGGATAGATGTGGGCAGGTTGTTTCCACTGGCGGGTGACAGCAGAACTAGGGGACATAGCCTCAAAATAAGGGGAAGTAGATTTAGGACTGAGTTTAGGAGGAACTTCTTCACCCAAAGGGTTGTGAATCTATGGAATTCCTTGCCCAGTGAAGCAGTTGAGGCTCCTTCATTACATGTTTTTAAGATAAAGATAGATAGTTTTTTGAAGAATAAAGGGATTAAGCGTTATGGTGTTCGGGCCGGAAAGTGGAGCTGAGTCCACAAAAGATCAGCCATGATCTAATTGAATGGCGGAGCAGGCTCGAGGGGCCAGATGGCCTACTCCAGCTCCTAGTTCTTATGTTCTTATGTAAAAGAATATTAATACAATCTAGCAAAAAACATAAAATGGATTGTAAAGGTATGTAGAAAGGAAGTTTGGCGAAGACAAATGTGGGCCCATTACAGGGTCAGGAAAATGGGAGAAGGCAGGAGAATGGGAATGAGAAAAATATCAGCCATGATTGAATGGCAGAGTAGACTCAATGGGCCGAGTGATCTAATTCTGTCTTATAATAGGGAATAGAGAAATGGCAAAGAAGCTTAATGATGACTTTGTGTCTGTTTTCATGAAGGACAATACAGGGAATCCCCCAGCTGTAGAGATCCAGGGATGAGGGAGAATGCAGAGGTGAAGGAAATGAGTGTAAATAAGAAGGTTGTGTTGGAGAAATGAATGGGACTGAAAGTTGCTAAGTACCCGGGACCTGATATTATGCATCCAGGAGATAGTGGATGCATTGGTGATCATCTTGCAAAAAGCTATTGATTGTGGAATGGTTTCTGCTGATTGGATGGTAGCAAATTGTATTTATGAAGGAAAGCAGAGAGAAAACAGGTAACAACAGATTTGCTAGCTTTAAGTCAGCACGAGGGAAAACGCTAGAACATATTACAAAGGATGTGATAAATGAACGAAGATAGAAATAACGAATATGGTTTATTGCAACAATTTATTGGAGAAATAATGAGTATGATTTATTCAGGGATCTTTAAAGGGGTTAAATGATTACATCAAAACTGGAATCTATGTAATTTACTAAAGGGGGGATTTTTTTTAAGGGGGATTTTTAAAGAGGGATTTGATAACTATATGGTTGTATTAGGAAAGGTTTCAAGTAATATTCCACACTCAGAGTAAAATACACCATCAGATGTCTTCGGTGTTGGATGTTTACATGGTTACAAAGCCTAGTATCAGTAAAGCTCGGATGTCTTCAGGGCCCATATCAGTAGCCTGAATATCTGGTGACTTTTGTACTCCTCAAAGACCTGATTTGATGAACAAAATCCAAAGGCCATGCCTGGCAGCAACAGACACCAGGAAAAAGATAGGGAGATAGGGTGGATAGATCATGTCGATGATAGTAGACACACTGTCTCGTGAAATTCTGAAATCAAAATTTTTTAATGAATGTAAATCTAAAACAGACTATGTTGGAATTCCTGTCTACGTCCCTCTCAATGTATAAATGACCTATTATTTCTTAACTGGGCAGAGTGTCACTTCGGAGGCACCCTCTAAGGTAGAACTCTCCCAACATTCTGTACCCGAGACTCCTGTGATTATATTGTGCAGTAATCATCTCCCAACATTGGACAATCACAATCTGATTGCTCATAGTCAGCATGAACTTACGAATGGTAAAGCATGTTGGACGAACTTGAATTATTTTGGGGACGTTGCCAACAAAGTTAATAAAGGAGTGATGGACATAGTAGACTTTCAGAAGGCTTTTGATAAAGTCCCCCACAGCAGGTTAATTAGCAAAGTAAAAGTATATGGGAGAGGAGGCAACATACTGTCATGGATTGAGGATTGGCCAACAGGCAGAAAGCAGAGAGTAGGAATTAACAAGAAGAAGACATTCTTGCCTTGGCAGGCTGTGGCTCGTGGGGTACTGCAAGGATCAGTACTTGGCCCCAGCTGTTCACAATATGTATGAATTATTTGGATGTGGGGGCTAAATGTATCATTTCCAAGTTTGCGGTTGATAGGAATGTGTGTTGGGAGGAAGATGTAAAGTGACTATAAGAGAATTTGGACAGACTTAGTGAGTGGGCAAGAACATGGCAGATAGAATATAAAATGGGAAAATGTGAAGTAATCCATTTTGATAAAAGGTACATATGAGTAGAGTATTTCCTAAATAGAAAGAAATTAGAAAGTGTAGATGTACAAAGGGACCTAAATGTTCTTATGCATAAGTCATTGAAGGTAGCACTGGGCAGCACGGTAGCACAGTGGTTAGCACTGTGGTTTCACAGCGCCAGGGTCCGAGGTTCAATTCCCCGCTGGGTCACTGTCTGTGCGGAGTCTGCACGTTGTCACCGTGTCTGCGTGGGTTTCCTCCGGTTTCCTCCCACAGTCCAAAGATGTGCAGGTTAGGTGGATTGGCCATCATAAATTGCCCTTCATGTCTGAAAAGGTTAGGAGGGGTTATTGGGTTACGGGGATGGGGTGGAAGTGAGGGCTTAAGTGGGTCGGTGCAGACTCGATGGGCCGAATGGCCTCCTTCTGCACTGTATGTTCTATGTCAGGTAGCAATGCAGGTGCAGTAAGCTATTGTGAAACCTACGATATACTTGAAGGGTGGATGCAGTTATGATGTTTCCTTTCATTGGGGAGTCTCGAACCATGGGGGGCAATTTCAAAATAAGCGGGATGTCCCTTAGGACTGAGATGAGGGAAAATGTCTTCACACAGAGTGTTGTGAATCTTTGGAATTCTCTACCCCAGAGGGCTGTGGAAGCTCAGTCATTGTGAAGAGATTGATAGACTTCTGATGAACAATAATGTAAATGGTTATGGGGATAATTGTCCGATCAGCCATGATTGTACTGAATGGCGAGACAGCCTCGCTGGCCCACTCCTATCCGGATTCCCATCCTAGCTTGTTCTGCTCAACATGTCTGCTGCATTTTCCACATTGCAACGGTGACAACGCTTCAAAACCTATTTCACTGCTGTGTGAAGCACTTTGGGACACCGAAGGTCAATAAACACACTGTAGAAATGCTGCTTCTTGTTCCTTTTTAAACAAATGGACTATACTTATTGTTGTAATTTAAAAAGTACATACTGCGGCTGAGCATGCAACTAATGGAAATCCATAAAAATATGTGACCTCAAGGGGACTTAGATTCTGAACACCCTGTGCACATTTCATAAAAACACATTAGTCGGAGTGAAAGTATCCACTTCTACTGTGCCTTTCATCAGAATATAGCAATAACGAGATGCCAGTTAGCTCCTCAAGCCTATTCCACCATTTCAGGAGATCATGGCCGATCTGTGATCTACCTCCATATACCCACCTTTGCACCATCGGTAACCTAAATCTATCAATGTTTGAAAATACAGCAAACGAGCTGGCATTAAGGATGGGGCAGCACGGTGGAACAGTGGTTGGCACTGCTGCCTCACAGTGCCAGGGATCCGGGTTCAATCCTCCCTTGGGTGACTGTGGAATTTTCACGTTCTCCCCGTGTCTGCGTGGGTTTCCTCCGGGTGCTCCGGTTTCCTTCCGCAGTCCAAAGATGTGCAGGTTAGATTAGGTGCATTGGCCATGCAAATTTCCCCTGGGGTTGCAGGAATAGGGCAGGGGCTGGGGCCTAGGTAGGGTACTTTTTCAAAGGGTGGGTGCAGACTTAGTGAGCCGAATAGCCTCCTTCTGCACTGTAGGGACGCGGAGGAGTGGCGTAAACCACTCCGGCGTCGGGCCGCCCCAAAGGTGCGGCTGCCAGTGGCTGCCGACCGATTCGGCGCGATTCCCACCACCGCCAAATCTCCGGTGCCGGAGAATTCGGCAGCCAGCGGGGTAGGATTCATGTCGCCCCCCCCCCCCCCCCTCCCCCCCCCCCGGCGATTCTCCGACCCAGCGGGGGGGGGGTCAGAGAATCCCGCCCCATAATCAGAAAAAATAGTCTTTTGCTATCTACACAACGTTTTCCCCTTAATATCTTGCAACCTTGAAATCGCTGCTCAACCTTCGAAATGCCAGGGAGTACAACCCAGTTTGTATCATTTCTACTCTAATGAAACTATTGGAGTACCAGTATAATTCTGGTACATTTACACTGTATTCCCCCCCAAGGCCAAATATCCTTCCTGAAGTGCGCAGAACTGCTCACTGTTCTGAAGTGGCCTAACTTGGGCTTTGTGTGGCTGAAGCATGACTTCTACCCCCTTGTATTCCAGCCCTCTAGATGTAAAACCTCTATGGACAGCTGTGTTTATTTTCTAATTTTGCTTATGTCTGCACCTTTTCATCACATTCTAATAGACCACTTGATGCCTGAGTCTATGTATTTACGGTGTGTATTTATGTATGTCCTATGTTTTTTCATGATTGGAATGATCTGTCTGGACTGTACACCAAACAATACTTTTCACCGTACCTCGGTACACGCGACAATAAACAAAATCCAACCTAGAATTCCAAGTCTCTCTGACCTCAACTGTTTGTAGCTTTACTTGTTCAATCCTTTATAAGTCCCAAATGGATTACATTTATAATTATAATAATCTTCATTATCGTCACAAGTAGGTTTAACACTGCAATGATCAACATTGAAATCCATTTCCCAGCTTTGTCCTTTAATGGGATGTGAATGTCACCGGCAAGGCCAGCATTTGTTGCCAATCCCGAATTTCCCTTGAACTAAGTAGCTTGTGTCAGGAAAACAGGTAGTTTTAAGGGAATTATATTTTTATTGCTGAATAGCAGAAATAATGTATAGTTTTAGTGAGATTTATTTAGCGTTTCTGTGTAAGGAAGAGTTTACCGATCCAATGGCCATGCTGCTCCGGTAAAGCTGCTCGCCGCGGCGAAGCGTGGCCGATGAAAGCTGGGATACCCCGCTCCTGGGATCTTCCCGGTCTCGCAACGCCTGGCAAGATCCACCGCGATCTCGCGATGTAAATGCCACCTGATGGGTAGGATTGCTTTTTGGCAAATCGGCATATTAGAGCGATGCAACTAGTTTCACTCGAATGTGCAGATTACCCTTTGCCTGAGAGACCTCGGGCAAGAGTTGTTCAACACTGGTCCCCACAAAGGGGGACCATACGGATTGACGCTCCCAGCTGTATGTCCTTTGGGCAGGGTGATGCCTTGGCATGGGCACTGCCAAGGTGCCAGTAAGGTGCTAAGCAGGAATTTTATGCACGTGCGCAATCGGGCCGGGGTGCCCGATGCTGGGGGCGGATGCGGGCGGGGGCCGGGGAAGTCGGGGATCGATTCGAGGGCCTCGGAGATTGGGACTTCATTTAAAAATGGTGTCCTGATCTCTTGCTGCACTGGGGCATTCCGGCGAAGGGAGCTCCCCACTATACAAAAAGCAGGACTATGCGAGGCCTCTGTCGCGCATTCCTCGTTCAGGCACCTTATACAATGCGAGTCGCGTTGTATTACATGTGGTTAATCGGTAACATGCGGCTAAACGCGCTCCCCTTTGGGAGAATCGCGCCCCTATAGTTAGGTTCATGCTAGACAAAGATGTTTTTATGTCTGGGAGTTTGTTCCGTTCAAACTGTGCGTCTATTGTGCTTAGCGAGGGTCACAGTGTGAAGGGTAAACAAACAGAGACATAAAGTCATTGCATTAGCAACCGTTAGGGTAGGAAGGTTTTTTGAGTGCAGCTGAATTAATTAGCAATTGAAGATAGGAAGCCGGAGAGAAAATCTCTCGGCCCTGCCAGATGTAAAGTTCGACAGGAGAACTACAAAAATGCAGACTTCCCAAAGAACTAGATAAAGTCCAGAGAACCAGGGAATCGGGACACATAGAATGTCTTAAGAAGACTGAAGTTAAGGAAACAGAGACCAAGAAATTTAAAAAGGTATTGTTCAGGAGAATTCAAGGGAAAAGCAGATGTGTTCTGGTTTAAACAGGCAGCTGCAGTAACCAGCTTTAAAGTGGGAAAGCAGACTTCAGAGGTAAATCAAAGGTTTGGTGCCATCTTAATACAGTCTGGGAATCAATTGTTAAAGCAATTAAGAAGTTTGCATAACCGTTGAGAAAAAGAATTCTGATGGGAGAGGTGTAAAACCTGGTGCTGCGTTCTCTGTTAAAAGTGGAGTGGAAACCTTGTTTGACAGCTGAGATGGAAAATCTGGAACAGATTCTTAATGCAAACAGCATATGGATAGCATCATTTGAAAGAAAATTTTAAAGCATGCCTTTTTTGGGAGTGGTGCTTGGAAACTCATGTGACAATCATCTGGGTGATTGAGAGAGAATTCCATGGAAAATTGATCGAGTGCCATCAGCTATTTGGTCAGAGTGGTGTGTGTCTGCCCACAGTCAGCCTGTGTTACTGAGACCATTATTTGTAATCCATGTTAACCTTAAATCTGTGCATGTGTGAGACATTAATTGGCGGTGAAGGAATATTGTATTATAGTCAAACGTTTCATGTTAATAAATGTTTTTTTCTTGTTAAAAACAAATTGACAGTCCTGTGACTCTATTCTGTATTTTTAAAAAAAGAGTAAAAGTTAGAATCCTTTGAGCCAGGGTTCCATTCTGGAAACATCCCATCCAGCAGTAACACCAATTGGAATCGTAACACTTGCGAGGCCATTTCAGTTAAGAGTCACCCACATCATATGTAGGCCAGACCTGCTCTGAACAGCAGATTGCCTTCCCTAAAGGACAATAATGAACCAAATGGGGTTTTACAACAATTGTTGATAGTTTCATAGATACATAGAAGATAGGAGCAGGAGGAGGAGGCCTTTTGGCTCTTCGAGCCTGCTCCGCCATTTATCACGATCATGGCTGATCACCCAACTCAAAAGCCTAATCCTGGTTTCTTCCTATAGCCTTTGATCCCATTCTCTCCAAGTGCTATATCTAGCCGCATCTTGAATATATTCAATATTTTAGCATTAACTACCTCTGTAATAATGAATTCCACAGGCTCACCACTCGTTGGGTGAAGAAATGTCACATCTCTGTCCGAAATAGTTCACCCTGAATCCTCAGGCTGTGACCTCTGGTTCAGAACACGCCTATCATTGGTAACATCTTCCCTGCATCTACCCTGTCTAGTCCTGTTAGAATTTTATAAGTCTCTATGAGATCCTCCTCATTCTTCTGAACTCCAGCAAGAACAATCCCAACCTAGTCAATCTCTCCTCATATGACAGTCCTGCCATCCCTGAAATCAGTCTGGTAAACATTCGCTGCACTCCCTCGAGAGCAAGAACATCCTTCCTCAGAGAAGGATGCCAAAACTGCACACAATACTCCAAGTGTGGCCTCACCAAGGCCCTGTACAATTGCAGCAACCCATCCTTACTCCTGTACTCGAAACCTCTCGCAATGAAGGCCAACATACCACTAGCCTTCTTTACCACCTGCATGCTTACCTTCAGTGACTGGTACACAAGGACACCCAGGTCCTGCTGTGCACTCCCCTCTCCCAATTTACAACCATTCAGGTAGTCATCTGCCTTCCTGTTTTTGCTTCCAAAGTGAATAACCTCACACTTAACCAAATTATACTGCATCTGCCATTGATTTGTCCACTCACCCAACCTGTCCAGATCATGCTGTAGGATCCCTGCATCCTTGTCACAATTCACCCTCCCACCCAACTTGGTATCATCTGCAAACTTTGAGATGTTGCATTTTGTTCCCTCATCCAAATCATTTATATATAATGTGAATAGCTGGGGCCCCAGCACCAATCCCTGCAGCACGCCACTCATTATTGTCTGCCAATTTGAAAAGAACCCATTAATCCCTACTCTTTGTTTCCTCTCTGCCAACCAGTTTTCTATCCACCTCAATACATTTCCCCCAATCCCATGCACTTTAATCTTGCACAATAATCTCGTCTGCCGGTCTTTGCCAAACGTCTTCTGAAAGTCCAAATATACCACATCGACTGGCTCCCCCTTGTCAACTGTATTGGTTCCATCTTCAAAGAATTCCAACAGATTTGTCAAGCTTGATTTCCCCTTCATAAATCATCCATGCTGACTCTGACTGATCCTGCCACTGCTTTCTAAATGTTCCGCTATAAAGTCCTTGATAATGGATTCAAGAATTTTGCCCACGACTGATGTTGGGCTTGCTGGTCTATATTCCCTAGTTTTCTCTCTACCTCCCTTTTTCAATATCGTAGTGACATGAGCTAACCTCCAATCTGCAGGGACAGTTCCAGAGTCTATAGAATCCCAGAAGATGACCACCAATGCATCCACTATTTCCCGAGGCACCTCCTTAAGCACTCTGGGATGCAGATTATCCAATTTCAGGCACTGGGGATTTATCTGCCTCCAATCCCATCAATTTTCCCAGCACCATTTCTCTACTAATGTTGATCTCCCTCAGTTCTTCCCTCTCACTAAACTTTTCATTCTCCGACATTTCTGGGATCTGATTTGTGTTCTCATTACTGAGTCGCCATTATTGAGACCCGCTTTATATTCAGATTTTATGAATTAAATAATTAACCTGGGCCTGTGGATGACTAGTCCTGTGTAATTTCCACGATGCCACTTCCTCTCCCAGTTACCCATTAATATTCTAGTGTAATTTTATGTGTCCATCCACATTTGTTTACAGCGCCATCTATTTTGTGTCATTGGGAAATTTGGATGTGTCCTCATACCCCAGCACCTAAGTCTTTAATAAATACGATGAATAGTTGAGGTCCCAACATCATTCACTGTAGGATAACATTAGTCACATCCTGCTAGATCGAGTACTTGCCCATTAACCCTACTCATTGCCCCTGCCACTCAGTCAATTTTCTAACCAGGTCAATATTTTGCCTTCAATTCTATCTTATGAGGAAATTTATCAAATTCCTTGGAAATCTATACAAATAATCTTCACAGCCATAATCTTCCACCAGATTCATCAAGTATGACATACGCTTTTCAAATTCATGCTAGATCTGTTAGGTTGACATTTTCCAAGATGTTTATTCTGAATTCCAGACTTTAGTAACAGGTGTTAGTCCAACTGGTCTAGACTCCCCTAGTTTGCTTGTTATCTTTTACAAACAGGAGACTGACACGCGCAGCATTCTGAAAGAATGGTTCCTGAATTAAGAGATTATAAATTGGCATCCACAGTTCTCAGATACTGTCTTTTTTAAAAAAATAATTTTTATTGAAAAATTTTGAATTTATACAACAATAACGCACCATAGTAAAATACCAAAAATAACAATAATATTAACAATCATAAACATTCGTCCCACCTCCATGAACAACACAGCATTTTAACAACAACGCAAATTAACACAATATAAAGTTACAGAATAAACACTACAATAAGGAACACCCCCCCCCCCCCCCCGGGTTGCTGCTGCTATTGACCAAGTTACCTATCTTTGAGCCAGGAAGTCCAGAAAAGGCTGCCATCGTTTATAGAACCCTTGTATTGATCCTCTCAGGGCAAATTTGACTCTTTCCAATTTTATAAATCCCGCCATGTCACTGATCCAGGTCTCCACACTTGGGGGCCTCGCATCCTTCCACTGTAGCAGGATCCTCCGCCGGGCTACTAGGGATGCAAAGGCCAGGACACCGGCCTCTTTCGCCTCCTGCACTCCCGGCTCTACCGCAACTCCAAAAATCGCGAGTCCCACCCTGGTTTGACCCTGGATCCAACCACCTTCGACACCGTCCCCGCCACCCTCTTCCAGAATTCTTCCAGTGCTGGGCATGCCCAGAACATATGGGCGTGGTTCGCTGGACTCCCCGAACATCTGGTGCACCTGTCCTCACCCCCAAAGAACCCACTCATCCTAGTCCCGGACATGTGGGCCCGGTGCAGCACCTTAAATTGGATGAGACTAAGCCTCGCACATGAGGAGGAAGAGTTGACTCTCTCCAAGGCATCCGCCCAAGTCCCGTCCTCTATCTGCTCCCCAAGTACCTCCTCCCATTTAGCCTTCAGCTCCTCCACTGACGACTCCTCCATCTCCTGCATTACCTTATATGTCAGACACCTTCCCCTCTCCGACCCACACCCCCGAAAGCACTCTGTCCATCGACCCCCGCGACGGCAGCAGAGGGAATCCCTCTACCTGTCGCCTAGCAAACGCCTTTACCTGCAAGTATCTGAACATGTTCCCTTGAGGAAGTCAGATACTGTCTTTGCTGACACAGAGATACCAGTACGTCCACTCACTGTGAGGTAGCAAGCTCTCCCCGCTAACAGAATCAAGAGAATAGGAAGATTGCACAAAACCAGAAAAATCTGGGACTGCCTAGTGTAGAAACATCTCAGAGGATAAGTGAGTTAACAAGCCAGGTGCAGACCCTGCAACTTGAAGCTGGACGACAAGAAAATTCCTCAATAGGACTTGGGGAAAAAAATAACTCCTTGCAATAACATAGCATCTTTAACGTATTAAAATGTCCCAGGAAGATTCACAGGATTGGAAACCAGGCAAAATGTGACAACAAGCCATATCAAGAAATACAAGACAAGTGAGAAAAAGATAGATTTTAAGGACATCTTAAAGGAGGTGAGTGAGGTGGAAGTTTTAAGGAGGGAATCTCAGAACCTGGGGCATGGCTACCAATGATGGGGATGTTGGAAATCAGAGATAGGCCAGAGGTCAAATTTGGAGGAGAGCAGATATCTTGGAGGATTGTGCAACTGGAAGAGACGAAGGTAAGGGGGGGGGGGGGGGGGGGGGGGGGGGGGGGGGGGGGGGAGGATAGGTGGCACAGTGGTTAGCACTGATGCCTCGCAGCTCCAGGTACCCAGATTCAATTCTGGCCTCAGGTGACTGTGTGGAGTCTGCACGTGCTCCCGTGCCTGCGTGGGTTCCCTCCGGGTGCTCCAGTCTCCTCCCACAGTTCAAAGGTGTGCAGGTTAAGTGGATTGGCCGTGCTAAATTTCTCCTTAGTGTCTGAAGACATGCGGGTTAACTGAGGTCACGGGGATAGGACGGGGCAGTGGCAGTGAGGTGCTGTTTCTTATGGTTGGTGCAGACTCGATGGGCTGAATGGCTTCCTGATGCTTTGTAGGGGTTTTACGGATCGCTGGACATGCCTCACCCGATAATGTAATCCACACACCATTTATTTGCTGATATTTAACATAATAATATGCATGATTAAATACCACTGGATACAGAGAGAATCACAGAATCTTATCACACAGATGGAAGCCCTGACATACTTTGGCAGCTATTTGAAAGAGTTGTCCAACTTAATTCCATATCCCGTTTTTACCCCAGAACTCTGCAAGTTAGTTTTCTTGAAGTAAAGTTGCCTCCTGAAAGTTCCTCTGAAATTTGCTTCCACCATCCTTCCAGATAATAATAATAATCTTTACTGTCACAAGTTGGCTTCCATTAACACTGCAATGAAGTTACTGTGAGAAGCCCCTAGTCACCACATTCCGGCGCCTGTTCGGGTACACAGAGGGGGAATTCAGAATGTCCAATTCCCCTAACAAGCACGTCTTTCAGGACTTGTGGGAGGAAACCGGAGCACCTGGAGGAAACCCACACAGACACGGGAAGAACTTTCAGACTACGCACAGACAGTGAGCCAAGCCGGGAATCGAACCTGGGACCCTGGCGCTGTGAAGAACAGTGCCACCCATTGTGCTACCGTGCCGCCTGGTGTACATGGTATGGACGTTCGAGATTCCGATCCTCGAGCTATTTTGCCAATTACTTAAAATCTATTGATTTGTCGAAACAGTTTCTCCCAATCAATTGTATTGCAATCTCTCAATTTTAAATTTCTATTGTTTTATTTATTTATTTTTAAATTTTTCAATTAAGGGGCAATTTAGCATGGTCAATCCACCTAACCTGAACATTTTGGGTTGTGGGGGTGAAACCCATGCAAACACGGGGAGAATGTGCAACCTCCACACAGACAGTGACCCGGAGTCGGGATCGAACCCGGGTCCTAGGCGCTGTGAGGCAGCAGTGCTAACCACTGCGCCACCATGCCGCCCTTTCAAATCTCTAGTAAATCTCCACTTAACCTTCTTTAATTGAAGAAGAACAATTGCAGCTTCTCTTGCCACTCCATATAGCTGAGACCCTCTTGAATGTGCTGACCTAGGAAAGGGTCCACAGGAGGTTCATAAGAATGATCCCGAGAATGGAGAACCTGTCGTATGAGGAACGGTTGAGGACTCTGGGTCTGTACTCATTGGAGTTTAGAAGGATGAGAGGGAATCTTATTGAAACTTACAGGATACTGCAAGGCCTGGATAGAGTCGGTGTGGAGAGGTGCGGTGTGGCTAAATCACTGGTTTTTAAAGCAGACCAAGCAGGCCAGCAGCACGGTTCGATTCCCGTACCAGCCTCTCCGGACAGGAGCCGGAATGTGGCGACTAGGGGCTTTTCACAGTAACTTCATTGAAGCCTACTTGTGACAATAAGCAATTTTCATTTCATTCATTTTCATTTCATTTCAATGCAGGCTATGAGATAGGTGCTCCTAACCATTAGTCCATACCAGCTGGAAGCCTGCAGACTCAGAAGCGAACAAAAGGCCATTTGTTCCCCTGACCTGGTGGGCCAGTTTCCAAAGCTAAGTATTGGCCTTTTAGTGTTAGAAATAGTCTAGTGAGTAGTATTTTATGCATGAGTAGTGATTGACTGTGTATATAATAAATGTGTTTTGATTTGAATCTTACTAACTGGTGTATTAAGTTATTGATCAGCACTTGGCATTGAACCTCGTGGTGGTATCATAAAGATACCTGCCGACTCTAGAGCAAGGTGATTAAACAGAGCAAATTAAGTGTAAAGCACACTTAGCACAACGAGCAACACCAATAACCCCTCCTAACCTTTTTGGTCACTAAGGGCAATTTAGCATGGCCAATCCACTGAACCTACACGTCTTTGGACTGTGGGAGGAAACCGGAGCACCCGGAGGAAACCCACGCAGACATGGGGAGAGCGTGCAGACTCCGCACAGACAGTGACCCAAGCCGGGAATTGAACCTGGGGCCCTGGAGCTGTGAAGCCACAGTGCTATCCACTTGTGCTACCGTGCTGCCCGAATCTGTGAAACTCTATAAGACAGAGATAGATAGGTTCTTGATTAATAAGTGGATCAGGAGTTATGGGGAGAAGACAGGAGAATGGGGATGAGAAAATATCAGCCATGATTGAGTGGCGGAGCAGACTCGATGGGCCGAGTGGCCTAATTCTGCTCCTATGTCTTATGGTCTTATGGAACACAAAATCCATGGACCCAGGGCAGGAAAAGACCACTTGCTCCATAAAACCTGGCCCACATTATAATAGCCGCAGCATCAGGATTAAACATTTCTTTCCTCTGTCAACTTCTGACTCCACTCAGTTCCCACACTTCTACCTCATCGTCAAGTATAACATCCAATGGGGGGAGACCAAACATGGGAACACTATTGTGCAGCCAGTGACCAAACAATAGATTCATAATGAATGGTTCTATTGATAGAATTGAGTGCCCATTATAGTTTTACAACATTGATCATGATGTGCTCAATAACGCAAGGACCCATTTTTTCCTCATAACCTCCTTTAGGCTTGCTCCCACAAATCATTGTCATTAGAACATAGAACATAGAACACTACAGCGCAGTACGGGCCCTTCGGCCCTCGATGTTGCGCCGACCTGTGAAACCATCTGAAGCCTATCTGACCTACACTATTCCATTTTCATCCATATGTCTATCCAGTGACCACTTAAATGCCCTTAAAGTTGGCGAGTCTACTACTGTTGCAGGCAGGGCGTTCCACACCCCTACTACTCTCTGAGTAAAGAAACTGCCTCTGACATCTGTCCTATATCTATCACCCCTCAATTTAAAGCTATGTCCCGTCGTGTTGGTCATCATCATCCGAGGAAAAAGACTCTCACTGTCCACCCTATCTAACCCTCTGACTATCTTATATGTCTCTATTAAGTCACCTCTCAGCCTTCTCCTCTCTAACAAAAACAACCTCAAGTCACTGAGCCTTTCCTCGTAAGACCTTCCCTCCATACCAGGCAACATCCTAGTAAATCTCCTCTGAACCTTTTCCAAAGCTTCCACATCCTTCCTATAATGTGGTGACCAGAACTGCACGCAGTACTCCAGGTGCGGCCGCACCAGAGTTATGTACAGCTGCAGCATGACCTTGTGGTTCCGAAACTCAATCCCCCTGCTGATAAAGGCTAGCACACCATATGCCTTCTTAACAGCCCTATTAACCTGGGTGGCAACTTTCAGGGATCTATGTACCTGGATGCCGAGATCTCTCTGTTCATCTACACTACCAAGAATCTTGCCATTAGCCCAGTACTCTGCATTCCTGTTACTCCTTCCAAAGTGAACCACCTCACACTTTTCCGCATTAAACTCCATCTGCCACCTCTCAGCCCAGCTCTGCAGCTTATCTATGTCCCTCTGTAACCTGCAACATCCTTCCACACTGTCTACAACTCCACCGACCTTCGTGTCATCTGCAAATTTACTAACCCATCCTTCTACACCCTCTTCCAGGTCATTTATAAAAATGACAAACAGCAGTGGCCCCAAAACAGATCCTTGCGGTACACCACTAGTAACTGAACTCCAGGATGAACCTTTGCCATCAACCACCATCCTCTGTCTTCTTTCAGCTAGCCAATTACTGATCCAAACCGCTAAATCACCTTCAATCCCATACTTCCTTATTTTCTGCAGTAGCCTACCGTGGGGAACCTTATCAAACGCCTTACTGAAATCCATATACACCACATCAACCGCTTTACCCTGATCCACCTGTTTGGTCACCTTCTCAAAAAACTCAATAAGGTTTGTGAGGCATGACCTACCCTTCACAAAACCGTGTTGACTATCGCTAATCAACTTGTACTTTTCAAGATGATTATAAACCCTATCTCTTATAACCTTTTCCAACATTTTACCCACAACCGAAGTAAGGCTCACAGGTCTATAATTACCAGGTTTGTCTCTACTCCCCTTCTTGAACAAGGGGACAACATTTGCTATCCTCCAGTCTTCCGGCACTATTCCTGTCGACAAAGACGACATAAAAATCAAGGACAAAGGCTCTGCAATCTCCTCCCTGGCTTCCCAGAGAATCCTAGGATAAATCCCATCTGGCCCAGGCGACTTATCTATTTTGACATTTTCCAAAATTGCTAACACCTCCTCCTTTTGAACCTCAATTCCATCTAGCCTGGTCGACTGAACCCGAGTGTTCTCCTCGACAACATTGTCTTTCCCCAGTGTAAACACTGATGAAAAATATCCATTTAACGCTTCCCCTATCTCCTCTGATTCCACATACAACTTTCCACTACTATCCTTGATTGGCCCTAATCCTACTCTAGTCATTCTTTTGTTCCTGATATACCTATAGAAAGCCTTAGGGTTTTCCTTGATCCTATCCGCCAACGACTTTCTGTGTCCTCTCCTCGCTCTTCTTAACTCTCCCTTTAGGTCCTTCCTGGCTAACTTGTAACTCTCAAGTGCCCTAACTGAGCCTTCATGTCTCATCCTAACATAAGCCTTCTTCTTCCTCTTGACAAGTGCTTCAACTTCCTTCGTAAACCACGGCTCCCTTGCTCGACAACTTCCTCCCTACCTGACAGGTACATACTTATCAAGGACACGCAGTAGCTGTTCCTTGAAAAAGCTCCACATTTCGATTGTACCCATCCCCTGCAGTTTCCTTCCCCATCCTATACATCCTAAATCTTGCCGAATAGCATCATAATTGCCTTTCCCCCAGCTATAATTCTTGCCTTGCGGTATATACCTATCCCTGCCCATTGCTAAAGTAAACATAACCGAGTTGTGATCACTATCACCAAAGTGCTCACCTACATCTAAATCTAACACCTGGCCGGGTTCATTACCCAGTACCAAATCCAATGTGGCTTCGCCCCTTGTTGGCCTGTCTACATACTGTGTCAGAAAACTCTCCTGCACACACTGTACAAAAACTGACCCATCTATAGTACTCGAACTATAGTATTTCCAGTCAATATTTGGAAAGTTAAAGTCCCCCATAACAACTACCCTGTTACTCTCGCTCCTGTCGAGAATCATCTTTGCAATCCTTTCCTCTACATCTCTGGAACTATTCGGAGGTCTATAGACAACTCCCAATAGGGTGACCTCTCCTCTCCTGTTCCTAACCTCGGCCCATACTACCTCAGTAGACGAGTCCTCAAACGTCCTTTCTACCGCCGTAATACTTTCTTTGATTAACAATGCCACACCCCCCCCTCTTTTACCATCTTCTCTGTTCTTACAGAAACATCTAAATCCTGGAACCTGCAACAACCATTCCTGTCCCTGCTCTACCCATGTCTCCGAAATCGCCACAACATCGAGATCCCAGGTATCAACCCATGCTGCAAGCTCACCCACCTTATTCCGGATGCTCCTGGCGTTGAAGTAGACACACTTCAAACCAGCGTCTTGCTTGCTTGTCATTGTGCTGACGAGTCACACGGGGAGGTGGTGGTGTGGTTGTATTGTCACTGGACTAGTAACCCTGAAACCCCAGGGGCTTCTCTGGGGACACGGGTTCGAATCCCACCATGGCCGATGTTGAAATGTGAACTCAATAAAAATTTGGGCAATTAAGAGTCTAATGACGACCTTGAAACCATCGTCGATTGTTGTAAAAACCCATCTGGTTGACAAATGTTCTTAAGGGGAAGGAAACTTGCCATCTGGCCTACGTGGGGCTTCAGATGCACAGCAATGTGGTTGATTCTTAAATGCCCTCTCAGTTAAAGGGCAATTAGGGATGGGCAATAAATGCCGACCCAGTAAGCGACACCCGTATCATAGATACATAGAACACACAGTGCAGAAGGAGGCCATTCGGCCCATCGGGTCTGCACCGACCCACTTAAGCTCTCAATTGCACCCTATCCCCATAACCCAATAACCCCTCCTAACCTTTTTGGACACTAAGGGCAATTTATCATGGCCAATCCACCTAACCTGCACGTCTTTGGACTGTGGGAGGAAACCGCAGCACCCGGAGAAAACCCACGCAGACACGGGGAGAACGTGCAGACTCCGCACAGACAGTGGGGAATCGAACGTCGGACCCTGGCGCTGTGAAGCCACAGTGCTAACCACGCGTGCTACCGTGCTGCCCTGAATCCCAGAAATTAATAAAAAAATAAAGTGGTGATACTGCATATTTCCAGTCAGGACACGATGACTGGGAGGGATCTTGCAGGTGATGGTGTTCCCATGTACCTGATAGCCTTATTCTTCTAGATTGTAGAGGTCGCAGGTTTGGAAGGTGCTGTTGAAGGGGCCTTGGTGAGTTGCTGCAGTGCATCTTGTAGCTGCCACTGTGCGTCAGAGGAGGTGAATGTTTAAGGTAGTGGATGGGGTGCCAATCAAGCAAGCTGTTTGGTTGGTATTGAGCTTGAATGTTGTCGGAGCTACACTCAGCCAGGCATTTTCCATCCAACTTCTAACTTATGCCTTGCATGGTAGAAGGCTTGGGGGAGTCAGGAGCAATGTTTCCTCTTAGTTGCGCTGATGCATGGCCACACAGAGATAAAACTGGCCATGCATAGCCATGTTACCTTTAAGATGGGCACATGTATGAACTATGGCAACCTTGAAAGAACCACATAGTGCAATGAGCCAGTACACACAGCGACATTGGTCAGGAGGTTGAGTCGATGCATGGAATACATAACCTCAGACCTACTCTTGAAGCTGCAGTGATTATGCGAGTGATCCAGGAATGTTCCTGTCCAACAGTAACCAGTCGCCACTTCCGATTCTGGCCAAGGCAGTCTCGGATCCATATACACAGCAAAATCTGGATTCAAACAGAGTTTGCAGCGAAGAGCATACGGAGCAGTGACATATTTGAGAAAAGGGAGATTAGCCAGGGATGCTGGTTGGAAAAGATGGCTAAGTCAAGACTGGTCTTTTGAATCCTATTTAGACAAGTGAATATGTGGATTGAATGCTGTTCCAACGCAGGACTGAAGGCACATTTTCCACCTAAGGAACAGGAAATTTGGCTGACTTGCGTGTGTTTGACACTGATGCCAGCCAACTGGAATATTTCATCCCTCAACACTTCAGCTGAATACAAAATTCAAGACAAAGAAAATGCTTTAAGCTAAATTATTTGCACCAGTCCTTCCTCACACAGACTGCCATCACAGTAGATTAACAATGTAGTAGAGTCCTTTCCCAAAAACTGTCGAGGAGCTGCATGACATTTGGTTTCTCAATCTCACTGTGAACTGTAAATAACGTGTGTACAGTCAGGCTGTGTTGTGGGCTAGTCCAGCAGGAAATATATTCCCCACATTTATGAGTCACGTTTGTGTAAATCTACTGCAAACATCTCTGATTCTGTACAGTTCTGCCAACGAACTTCCACTGTCAAAGGAAACACATTCAACACAAAGGAAGCACAACCTCAGGCCTCAATGTCTAAACTCCTCCTCAGATTTTTATTTTATTCGCTCTTGGGATGTGGGCGTCGCTGGCTGGGGCAGCAGTTCCTGTCCATCCCTAATTGCCCTTGAACTGAGTGGCTTGCTCAGCCATTTCGGGGAGGGGGGGGTGGCGATTAAGGGTCAACCGCAATGCTGCGTGGGTCTGGAGTCACATGTAGGCCAGATCGGGTAAGGATGGCAGATTTTCTTCCCTGAAGGACATTATAATAATCTATAATGAAATGAAATGAAAATCGCTTATTGTCAACACGTAGGCTTCAATGAAGTTACTGTGAAAAGCCCCTAGTCGACACTGGATAAAAGCAACTTACTGCGGATGCTGGAATCTGAAACGAAAGAGAAAATGCTGGAAAATCTCAGCAGGTCTGGCAGCATCTGTAGGGAGAGAAAAGAGATAAAGTTTCGAGTCCAATGACTTTGACAAAGAGTCATCGGACTCGAAACATTCGCTCTTTTCTCTCCCCACAGATGCTGCCAGACCTGCAGAGTTTTTCCAGCATTTTCTCTTTCGATAATAATCTATACCCTTTATTAGAACATATAGAACAGTACAGCACAGAACAGGCCCTTCGGCCCTCTATGTTGTGCCGAGCAATGATCACGCTACTCAAACCCACGTATCCACCCTACACCCGTAACCCAACAACACCCCCCTTAACCTTACTTATTAGGACACCACGGGCAATTTAGCATGGCCAATCCACCTAACCCGCACATCTTTGGACTGTGGGAGGAAACCGGAGCATCCGGAGGAAACCCACGCACACACGGGGAGGACGTGCAGACTCCGCACAGACAGTGACCCAGCCGGGAACCGAACCTGGGACCCTGGAGCTGTGAAGCATTTATGCTAACCACCATGCTACCGTGCTGTCACAAGTAGGCTTACATGAACACTGCAATGAAGTTACTGTGAAAATGCCCTGGTCGCCATACTCCGGCGTCTGTTCGGGTTCACTGAGGGAGAATTCAGGTCCAATTCACCCTACAAACATTTCTTTCAGGACTTGTGGGAGGAAACCGGAGCACCTGGAGGAACCCTATCAGACACGGGGAGAACGTGAAGACTCCGCGCAGGCAGTGGCACAAGTCTGGAATCGAACGCGGGTGTTGTGAAGCAACAGTGCTAACCACTGTGTTACCGTGCCGCCCCATGAACATGAGCCAGATTGTTTTTTTCCGACAATTGGCAATGGTGTCATGGTCATCATGATACTTCTAATTCCAGATTTTAAAAAATTGAATTCAAATGTCACCATCTGCCGTGGCGGGATTCGAACCTGGGTCCCCAGAGCATTACCCTGGGTCTCTGGAGCAAGTATAAGCCAGTCAGTACATTGGTCGTGGGAAAACTTTAAGAAACAATAACCCCACAGCAAAATTTAATGGTGCGAAATAAACAAAAGCTTTCGTTGTAGGCTGTTCTTGAACATAAGTCTAACCCTCCCTCATCCCGGGAGATCTGTTGGCACACTGCCTTCTGAACATGGCTCCAAGCTTTACTGTCGTCCATTATCTTTTCAACCAGTCTCTTCTCCTTTGTTATACAGTAAGAAGTCTTACAACACCAGGTTAAAGTCCCACAGGTTTGTTTCAAACACGAGCTTTCGGTGCACTGCTCCTTTGTTATATAAGACAAGAATAACCAACATCAGTAAAGTACCTTGTGGATGACTGGTGGGATTGGGGAGGCTTATAACTGCATTCAATCGAGAAATATTTGTCTTCCTGCATCTTTTAATGACACAAGCATAATTTCTTCAAGTACAAAACACACACTGGAAAGCTGCGATCAACACTTTGAAACAGATTAAAATCCCACCTTTCCCTTTCTACCTTTGCTGTCTGGTTTAAGTACACATCAGTGATTTGTTGCAATATGTTTAATTATAGTTGATTCATTTCTCCTTGATTACCATTAAAATTGCAAAATGACTTCAACCCCGAGACGGTGTGCTGTTACTTAATGCGCTAATCAGTTCAGGATCTTCAATCAAAGCCCAACACATTTCTTTTAACTTGTGTGTGTCTCACAGCAACCAGAATCGGACCGCTAAATTAAGTAATTGGAGAAAGGAAGTCTGGAACATGTTTAATTTGTTCTTTCACAATTTTCAGTCACAGCAACTCTTCTCAACAAAAGTCCCACCCCAAATTGCAGCTAATGTAGTCACAAGGTCTGAATAATGCAAGTCACCCCATCACGCAACAGCCCACTATGAAAAACTGACAGTTCCAACACAGCAGTTAACAACCTTGAGCAACTGATATATTGTCAAAATAACCTTCAGAAACTCTCAGTACAGTCCCTCAGTAAGCACAGCGCTCCCCCAGAACTGGAGCCCTGGCATGCAGAGCTCCCTCCGTACTGATCATCTGACAGTATCACACTTTCATCACTGCTGATCTTCCAACAGATTATCACAGCCTCAGTACTGCCCCTTAAACAGTGCAGCAATCCATCAGTACTGATCCTCTGACAGTGCGGCACTCCCTCAGTACTGACCCTCTGACAGTGCGGCACTCCCTCAGTACTGACCCTCTCACAGTGCGGCACTCCCTCAGTACTGACCCTCTGACAGTGCGGCACTCCCTCAGTACTGACCCTCTGACAGTGCAGCACTCCCTCAGTACTGACCCTCTGACAGTGCGGCACTCCCTCAGCACTGACCCTCTGACAGTGCAGCGCTCCCTCAGTACTGACGCTCTGACAGTGCAGCACTCCCTCAGTACTGACCCTCTGACAGTGCGGCACTCCCTCAGTACTGACCCTCTGACAGTGCAGCACTCCCTCAGTACTGACGCTCTGACAGTGCAGGACTCCCTCAGTACTGACCCTCTGACAGTGCAGCGCTCCCTCAGTACTGACCCTCTGACAGTGCGGCACTCCCTCAGTACTGACCCTCTGACAGTGCAGGACTCCCTCAGTACTGACCCTCTGACAGTGCAGCACTCCCTCAGTCCTGACCCTCTGACATTGCAGCACTCCCTCAGTACTGACCCTCTGACAGTGCGGCACTCCCTCAGTGCTGACCCTCTGGCAGTGCAGCACTCCCTCAGTACTGACCCTCTGACAGTGCGGCACTCCCTCAGTACTGACCCTCTGACAGTGCAGCACTGCCCCAGTACTGACTCTCCGACATTGCAGCACTCCCTCAGTACTGACCCTCTGACAGTGCAGCACTCCCTCAGTACTGACTCTCCGACATTGCAGCACTCCCTCAGTACAAGAAGGGAAGTAGGGAAAATAAATCAGGTAATTACAGACCAGCGAGTCCAACATCAGCAGTAGGGAAATTACTGGAAAAGATTTTGAGGGATATAATTTACGTTCACTTGAAGAGGCAAGGATTAGTTAATCAAGGATAGTCAGCATGGCTTTTTCATGGGGAGATGGTGTCAAACAAATTTGATTGAATTTTTCACGGCGATGACAAGGTGTGTTGATGAGGATAGTGCAGTTAATGTTGTCGCCATGGACTTCAGTGAGACCCACATGGGAGACTGATCATGAAGGTAAGAGCCCATGGGGTCTGGGGAAATGTGGCAAATTAGTTCCAAAATTGGCTTCATGGCAGGAGGCAGAGGGTGATCAGAGATTGCTTTTGTGACTGTGTCCAATGGTGTACTGGAGGGATGGGGGCTGGGTCCTTTGCTGTTTGTGGTGCACATTAATGATCTAAACATCAATGTGGGAGGTATGATCAGTACATTTGCAGATTACATGAAAATTCACGGTGTGGTAAATAGTGAGGAGCAAAGCCTTAGATTAGAGGACTGGAGTGCTGAGCTTGTGGCATTTGAGTGCTACAGTGAGAGTTTGGTGACTGAGGGAGTGCTGAGCTTATGGCATTTGAGTGCTACAGTGAGAGTTTGGTGACTGAGGGAGTTAGGTGAGGAGGGAGTAAGGTGCTCCTTACATTTCATTTCCTATATTTATCAAAGAGCGTGAAGGGAGCCAGGAGTTTAGAGTACAGCTGACTGGAAGTAGAGTCGGAGGGCGGAGGTCCAGTTGGTCCACAGGGCAGCTAATTCTGTAAAGTAAGAGGGGATGGAGGCTAGGGCAGTTGCATGCTCCTCCTGTAGGATATGGGTGGTGAGGGAAACCACTGGTGTCCCCGCTGACTATACCTGCGGGAAGTGCACCCAACTCCAGCTCCTCAGAGACCGTGTTAAGGTACTGGAGCTGGAGCTGGATGAACTTCGGATCATCCGGGAGGCAGAGGGGGTTATAGAGAAGAGTTACAGGGAGGTAGCCACACCAAAGGTACTGGACAAGAGTAGCTGGGTTACAGTCAGGGGAAAGAAAACTAACAGGCAGACAGTGCAGGGATCCCTCGTGGTCGTTCCCCTTCAAAACAAGTATACCGTTTTGGATGCTGTTGGGGGGGATGACCTACGGGGGGAAGGCCCCAGCGGCCAGGTCTCTGGCACTGAGTCTGGCTCTGGGGCTCAGAAGGGAAGGGGGGAGCATAGAAAAGCAATAGTAATAGGAGATTCAATGGTTAGGGGAATAGATAGGAGATTCTGTGGTCGCGAGCGAGACTCCCGAATGGTATGTTGCCTCCCGGGTGCCAGGGCCAGGGATGTCTCGGATCGTGTCTTCAGGATCCTGAAGGGGGAGGGTGAGCAGCCAGACGTCGTGGTGCACATTGGTACCAACGACGTAGGTAGGAAAAAGGGTGTGGAGGTAATAAACAAGTTTAGGGAGTTAGGCTGGAAGTTAAAGGCCAGGACAGACAGAGTTGTCATCTCTGGTTTGTTGCCGGTGCCACGCGATAGCGAGGCTAGGAATAGGGAGAGAGTGCAGTTGAACACGTGGCTGCAGGAATGGTGTAGGAGGGAGGGCTTCAGGTATTTGGATAATTGGAGCGCATTCTGGGGAAGGTAGGACCTGTACAAGCAGGACGGGTTGCATCTGAACCAGAGGGGCACCAATATTCTGGGGGGGAGGTTTTCTAGTACTCTTCGGGAGGGTTTAAACTAATTTGGCAGGGTAATGGGAACTGGATCTGTAGTCCAGCAACTAAGGTGGACGATAGTCAGGACGCCAAAGCACGTAGTGATGCAGTAGGGAAGGTAACACTGACAAAGGAGAGTACTTGCAGGCAAGGAGATGGGTTGAAGTGTGTATACTTTAATGCAAGAAGCATCAGGAATAAGGTGGGTGAACTTAAGGCATGGATCGGTACTTGGGACTACGATGTGGTGGCCATCACGGAAACTTAGATAGAAGAGGGGCAGAAATGGTTGTTGGAGGTCCCTGGTTATAGATGTTTCAACAAGATTAGGGAGGATGGTAAAAGAGGTTGGGGGGGGGGGGGGGGGGCATTGTTAATTAGAGATAGTATAACAGCTGCAGAAAGGCAGTTCGAGGGGGATCTGCCTACTGAGGTAATATGGGTTGAAGTCAGAAATAGGAAAGGAGCAGTCACCTTGTTGGGAGTTTTCTATAGGCCCCCCAATAGCAGCAGAGATGTGGAGGAACAGATTGGGAAACAGATTTTGGAAAGGTGCAGAAGTCACAGGGTAGTAGTCATGGGTGACTTCAACTTCCCAAACATTGAGTGGAAACTCTTTAGATCAAATAGTTTGGATGGGGTAGTGTTTGTGCAGTGTGTCCAGGAAGCTTTTCTAACACAGCATGTAGATTGTCCGACCAGAGGGGAGGCCACGGGGAGGCCATATTGGATTTAGTACTTGGTAATGAACCAGGGCAGGTGATAGATTTGTTAGTGGAGGAGCATTTTGGAGGTAGTGACCACAAGTCTGTGACTTTCACTTTAGTTATGGAGAGGGATAGGTGCGTGCAACAGGGCAAGGTTTATAATTGGGGGAAGGGTAAATACAATGCTGTCAGACAAGAATTGAAGTGCAGAAGTTGGGAACATAGGCTGTCAGGGAAGGACACAAGTGAAATGTGGAACTTGTTCAAGGAACAGGTACTGCGTGTCTTTGATATGTATGTCCCTGTCAGGCAGGGAAGAGATGGTCGAGTGAGGGAACCATGGTTGACAAGAGAGGTTGAATGTCTTGTTAAGAGGAAGAAGGAGACTTGTGTAAGGCTAAAGAAACAAGGTTCAGACAGGGCACTGGAGGGATACAAGATAGCCAGGAGGGAACTGAAGAAAGGGATTAGGAGAGCTCAGAGAGGGCATAAAAAATCTTTGGCGGGTAGGATCAAGGAAAACCCCAAGGCATTTTACACATATGTGAGAAATATGAGAATGACTAGAGCGAGGGTAGGTCCGATCAAGGACAGTAGCGGGAGATTGTGTATTGAGTCTGAAGAGATAGGTCTTGAACAAGTATTTTTCTTCAGTATTTACAAACGAGAGGGGCCATATTGTTGGAGAGGACAGCGTGAAGCAGACTGATAAGCTTGAGGAGATACTTGTCAGGAAGGAAGATGTGTTGCGCGTTTTGAAAAACTTGAGGATAGACAAGTCCCCCGGGCCTGACGGGATATATCCAAGGATTCTATGGGAAGCAAGAAATGAAATTGCAGAGCCGTTGGCAATGATCTTTTCGTCCTCGCTGTCAACAGGGGTGGTACCAGAGGATTGGAGAGTGGCGAATGTCGTGCCCCTGTTCAAAAAAGGGAATAGGGATAACCCTGGGAATTCCAGGCCAGTTAGTCTTACTTCGGTGGTAGGCAAAGTAATGGAAAGGGTGCTGAGGGATAGGATTTCTGAGCATCAGGAAAGACATTGCTTGATTAGGGATAGTCAGCACAGATTTGTGAGGGGTAGGTCTTGCCTTACAAGTCTTTGAGGAGGTGACCAAGCATGTGGATGAAGGTAAAGCAGTGGATGTAGTGTACATGGATTTTAGTAAGGCATTTGATAAGGTTCCCCATGGTAGGCTTATGCAGAAAGTAAGGAGGCATGGGATAGTGGGAAATTTGGCCAGTTGGATAACGAATTGGCTAACCGATAGAAGACAGAGAGTGGTGGTGGATGGCAAATATTCAGCCTGGAGCCCAGTTATCAGTGACGTACCGCAGGGATCAGTTCTGGGTCCTCTGCTGTTTGTGATTTTCATTAACGACTTGGATGAGGGAGTTGAAGGGTGGGTCAGTAAATTTGCAGATGCTACGAAAATTGGTGGAGTTGTGGATAGTGAGGAGGGCTGTTGTCGGCTTCAAAGAGACATAGATAGAATGCAGAGCTGGGCTGAGAAGTGGCAGATGGAGTTTAACCCTGACAAGTGTGAGGTTGTCCATTTTGGAAGGACAAATATGAATGCGGAATACAGGGTTAATGGTAGGGTTCTTGGCAATGTGGAGGAGCAGAGAGATCTTTGAAAGTTGCCACTCAAGTGGATAGAGCTGTGAAGAAGGCCTATGGTGTGCTAGCGTTCATTAGCAGAGGGATTGAATTTAAGAGCCGTGAGGTGATGATGCAGCTGTACAAAACCTTGGTCAGGCCACATTTGGAGTACTGTGTGCAGTTCTGGTCACCTCATTTTAGGAAGGATGTGGAAGCTTTGGAAAAGGTGCAAAGGAGATTTACCAGGATGTTGCCTGGAATGGAGAGTAGGTCATACGAGGAAAGGTTGAGGGTGCTAGGCCTTTTCTCATTAGAACGGAGAAGGATGAGGGGCGACTTGATAGAGATTCTCAGATGATTAGGGGAATAGATAGAGTAGACAGTCAGAGACTTTTTCCCCGGGTGGAACACACCATTACAAGGGGACATAAATTTAAGATAAATGGTGGAAGATATAGAGGGGATGTCAGAGGTAGGTTCTTTACCCAGAGAGTAGTGGGGGCATGGAATGCACTGCCTGTGGAAGTAGTTGAGTCGGAAAAGTTAGGGACCTTCAAGCGGCTATTGGATAGGTACATGGATTAGGGTAGAATAATGGAGTGTAGGTTAACTTCTTAAGGGCAGCACGGTAGCATTGTGGATAGCACAATTGCTTCACAGCTCCAGGGTCCCAAGTTCGATTTCGACTTGGGTCGCTGTCTGTGTGGAGTCTGCACATCCTCCCCGCGACTGCGTGGGTTTCCTCCGGGTACTCCGGTTTCCTCCCACAGTCCAAAGATGTGCAGGTTGGGTGGATTGGCCATGAAAAATTGTCCAAAATTCTATGATTAACCTAGGACAAAAGTTTGACGCAACATCGTGGGCCGAAGGGCCTGTTCTGTGCTGTATTTCTCTATCTCTATAGGTGGGCTGGTCATATGGGCAGAACAGTGGCAAATGCAATTAAACTCTGAAATGTGTGAGGTGATACATTTTGGAAGAACTAACAAGACAAGGGAATGCTCAATGAACGGTAAGAAGTGCAGAGGGCCAGAGGGATTTTGGATTGCAGGTCTGAAGATCCCTGAAGACAGCAGGACAAGTAGTTCAAGAGGTTAAGAAGACAGATGGGAGTTTTGCCTTTCTTAGCTGAGACATTGTACATGAAAGCAGGGAGGTTATGTTGGTGCTGTATAAAACGCTGGTTAGGCCACAGTCGTGTGGGCTGTTCCGGTTGACAGTCACCAGGCTGTTGCCTGAGCTGGAGCATTTCAGAAATGAAGAGTGGCTGGTCAGGCTGGGGTTGTTTTCCTTCGAGAAGAGAAAGCTGAGATAGGATCTGTTTGAGTTGTACAAAATTATGAGGGACATGGAAGGAAAGTCAATATCCAGGGGGCATAGATTTAAACTAACGGGCAGGAGATTTACAGGGAATTTGAGAAAAACATTTTGAGCCAGAGGGTGGTGGGAGTCTGGAACTTGCTGCTTCAAAATGTGGTAGTGGCGGGAACCCTCGCAACATTTAAGAAGCATTTAGATGAGCACATCATACACCATAGCTCACAAGGCTGCAATTACTGGAAAATGGGACGAAAATAAATATGTGATGGATGGCCAGTGTTGACATGATGCACTGAAGGGCCTCTTTCTAAGCTGAAAAACTCTTACTCTACAGACTCTCCAACAGTGCAGAGCTCCCTTAGTGATGCCCTGTTGACAGTGCAGCACTCCCTCAGTACTGACCCTCTGACAGTGCAGCACCCCCTCAGTACTGACCCTCTGACAGTGCAGCACTCCCTCAGTACTGACCCTCTGACAGTGCAGCACCCCCTCAGTACTGACCCTCTGACAGTGCGGCACTCCCTTAGTGATGCCCTGTTGACAGTGCAGCACTCCCTCAGTACTGACCCTCTGACAGTGCAGCACCCCCTCAGTACTGACCCTCTGACAGTGCGGCTCTCCCTCAGTACTGACCCTCTGACAGTGCAGCACTCCCTCAGTACTGACCCTCTGACAGTGCAGCACTCCCTCAGTACTGACCCTCTGACAGTGCAGCTCTCCCTCAGTACTGACCCTCTGACAGTGCAGCACTCCCTCAGTACTGACCCTCTGACAGTGCAGCTCTCCCTCAGTACTGACCCTCTGACAGTGCGGCACTCCCTCAGTACTGACCCTCTGACAGTGCAGCACTCCCTCAGTACTGACCCTCTGACAGTGCGGCACTCCCTCAGTACTGACCCTCTGACAGTGCGGCACTCCCTCAGTACTGACCCTCTGACAGTGCTGCACTCCCTCAGTACTGACCCCCTGACAGTGCAGCACTCCCTCAGTACTGACCCTCTGACAGTGCGGCACTCCCTCAGTACTGACCCTCTGACAGTGCAGCACTCCCTCAGTACTGACCCTCTGACAGTACGGCGCTCCCTCAGTACTGACCCTCTGACAGTGCAGCACTCCCTCAGTACTGACCCTCTGACAGTGTGACACTCCCTCAGCACTGACCCTCTGACAGTGCGGCACTCCCCCAGTACTGACCCTCTGACAGTGCAGCACTCCCTCAGTACTGACCCTCTGACAGTGTGACACTCCCTCAGCACTGACCCTCTGACAGTGCGGCACTCCCCCAGTACTGACCCTCTGACAGTGCAGCACTCCCTTAGTACTGACCCTCTGACAGTGCGACTCTCCCTCAGCACTGACCCTCTGACTGTGCAGCACTCCCTCAGTACTGACCCTCTGACAGTGCGGCACTCCCTCAGCACTGACCCTCTGACTGTGCAGCACTCCCTCAGTACTGACTCTCTGACAGTGCAGCACTCCCTCAGTACTGACCCTCTGACAGTGCAGCACTCCCACAGTACTGACCCTCTGACAGTGCGGCACTCCCTCAGTACTGACCCTCTGACAGCGCGGCACTCCCTCGTACTGACCCTCTGACAGTGCAGCACTCCCTCAGTACTGACCCTCTGACAGTGTGACACTCCCTCAGTAGTGACTCTCTGACAGTGCAGCACTCCCTCAGTACTGACCCTCTGATAGTGCAGCACTCCCTCAGTGCAGACCCTCTGACAGTGCGGCACTCCCTCAGTACTGACCCTCTGACAGTGCAGCACTCCCTCAGTACTGACCCTCTGACAGTGCGGCACTTCCTCGTACTGACCCTCTGACAGTGCAGCACTCCCTCAGTACTGACCCTCTGACAGTGCGGCACTCCCTCAGTACTGACCCTCTGACAGTGCAGCACTCCCTCAATACTGACCCTCTGACAGTGCAGCACTCCCTCAGTACTGACCCTCTGACAGTGTGACACTCCCTCAGTAGTGACTCTCTGACAGTGCAGCACTCCCTCAGTACTGACCCTCTGATAGTGCAGCACTCCCTCAGTGCAGACCCTCTGACAGTGCGGCACTCCCTCAGTACTGACCCTCTGACAGTGCGGCACTCCCTCAGTACTGACCCTGTGACAGTGCGGCACTCCCTCAGTACTGACCCTCTGACAGTGCAATACTCCCTCAGTACTGACCCTCTGACAGTGCAGCACTCCCTCAGTACTGACCCTCTGACAGTGCGGCACTCCCTCAGTACTGACCCTCTGACAGTGCAGCACTCCCTCAGCACTGCCCCTCTGACAGTGCAGCACTCCCTCAGTACTGACCCTCTGACAGTGCAGCACTCCCTCAGCACTGCCCCTCTGACAGTGCAGCACTCCCTCAGTACTGACCCTCTGACAGTGCAGCACTCCCTCAGCACTGACCCTCTGACAGTGCAGCACTTCCTCAGTACTGACACTCTGACAGTGCAGCACTCCCTCAGTACTGACCCTCTGACAGTGCAGCACTCCCTCAGTACTGACGCTCTGACAGTGCAGCACTCCCTCAGTACTGACCCTCTGACAGTGCAGCACTCCCTCAGTACTGACCCTCTGACAGTGCAGCACTTCCTCAGTACTGACACTCTGACAGTGCAGCACTCCCTCAGTACTGACCCTCTGACAGTGCAGCACTCCCTCAGTACTGACGCTCTGACAGTGCAGCACTCCCTCAGTACAGACCCTCTGACAGTGCAGCGCTCCCTCAGTACTGACCCTCTGACAGTGCAGCACTCCCTCAGTCCTGACCCTCTGACAGTGCGGCACTCCCTAAGTACTACACCGTGGTTGTCGATCTTGTCTTTTAAACCCTCGAGTTGGACTTGAGCCCACAACGTCCTGACCTGGAGGTGAGAGCACTCCCCTCTGAGTTCCAGCCGATAGCAGAGCAACAAAAACAAAGAATATTCCACTTTTGATGGTTCAGACACACGGCACAATGTTACAATCTTACCGACTGTGGACTTACCGATGAAATTCAGGTATCCTTCTCCACCCAGAGCATGCGTGATGAGCCGGATCATTTTGTGCAGCTGTATGCCACGGTCTACCACCACCGTGAAGGGAGACAGAATGCTCATGTTCGTATACATCTCCGCGTCCATCAGCCAAAATGCTAAGGTCTTGTCCCCAACAAGGGCCTGTGTAACAAAATCTAAATCAACCAAGTGCCAGAGTACCTGATGCGCTAGCAGAGAAGTAACATGGAAAATGTTGCTGATATGCGTCAATAAATGAAACATTATACTGCAATGTAGAGTACATCAAAGCTAAGCTCGGTCTGTTCTCTTTACAGCAGAGGTGGCTGAGGGTAAATTTAATAGAGGTGTTCAAAGTTATTGATAGTAAATATAAAATACGGTTTCCAGTGGTGGGTCGGGGGGGTCAGTAACTAGAGGTCACAGATTTAGGGCACTTGTCAAATTGCCCAGTGAGAAGATGGGACGTAATCCTTTTACAGAGAAAGGTGCAAACCTGGATGTGCTGCCTTTAAGAGCAATGGAAGTAGAATTATTCCTAACTTTCCAAATGGAATTGGATAATTACGTGTAAAGGAAGCACACATGAAGAGCGATAGAAACAGAGAAGGAGAAAGGGATTAATTGAATAAATCTTTTCAAGGAGCCATTACAGCAGGATGGGACAAATCACCTGTGCCGTGTGATTCATAGAACATACAGTGCAGGAGGAGTCCATTTGGCCCATCGAGTCTGCACCGACCCACTTAAGCCGATGAAATATTAATCCTCTGAAAAGCTACTGTGGATTCAGCTTCCACAACATTTCCTTGCCCGACACACACGATCGTTCAAGGTCAAATGTGGAGTTTGGTTCTCTTGCCCAACTTTCAAAAGGCTTGTGGATTTTTCTGATCTACAGGCACAATTGTCAGGTGGATGTACCTTTAAGAAACAGGTGTTTATCAAATAGCTGCAGTGATGTCAGTGTGTGGGCAGAGCTGGGCTGTCTGTCTTTCACTTCAGTTTAAAGCTGGGATCTGCAGTGTGTTTAGTTTTGTTTTCAGAGTTGGAGAGCTATATTCAAAGCAAGCAGATATGTAAAATGATCTGTCTCTCTACAAGTTAAAGAATGTCTTCAGCTCATTTCATTGATGATTTCAAAGTAATCCCTGTTTCTGTTGAGAATTTAAACCTGCTGTCTTTGTCAAAAAAACATGAATGTTGCTTACGGTAAATTATATGAATCGGAACCCCTGGCTGGAGTGGAGGGAATGAGACAGTTTTTGGGTCAGTTGAGGTTCTCGAGGGTGGATAAGGATCCGGTGGAAGGGCTGGGAGCCCCAATTGAAATTGAGGAAATAATTGAGGGGCTGGAGGGCATGCAGTCGGGCAAGGCCCCGGGGCCGGACGGCTACCCGGTGGAATTCTATATAAGTTTTCAGAGATATTGAGCCCACTGCTGTTGAGGACATTTAATGAAGCGAGAAGGGAGTCCTCCCCCCAACAATATCGCAGGCCTCGATTTCATTGATCCTGAAACAGGAGAGGGATCTGGAGCAATGCGGGTCATACAGGCAAATTTCTCGATTGAATGTGGACGCCAAACTGCTGTCTTAGATACTGGACACAAGGATAGAGGATTGTGTCCCAGGGGTGATAGGGGAGGACCAGGCGGGATTTGTAAAGGGCAGGCAACTCACGGCCAATGTTCAGAGGCTTTTAAATGTTATTGTGATGCACTCAGAAAGAGGGGAGATGGAGGCGGTGGTCGCGAGGAATGAGGAGAAGGCTTTTGATCGGGTGGCGTGAGATTACCTGTGGGAGGCGCTGGGAGGGCTTCATTGACTCGGTGCGGTTGCTCTATCAGGCACCAGTAGCGAGTGTGTGTACAAACCGCCTGGGGTCAGGGTATTTAAACTACACCGAGAGACGAGGCAAGGGTGCTCCCTCTCCCCGCTACCATTTGCTCTGGCCATAGAGCCACTGACCATGGCGTTAAGAGCCTCGAGGAACTGGAAAGGGCTGGTTCTGAGGGGGGTGGGGGAGCATCGCGTCTCGCTTTACGCAGATGACCTGCTCAGGCCAATTGGAGGGGATGGGGGAAGTTATGCGAATCTTGGGGGAATTTGGTAATTTTTCAGGGTATAAACTGAACATGGGGAAAAGCGAGATGTTCGCGATCCAGGCAAGAGGACAGGAGAAGAGACTGGGAAAGCTGCCGCTTAGAATGGTAGGGAAGAGCTTTCGATATCTGGGAATCCAGGTAGCCCGGAAATGGGAGGAGCTGCACAAGTTAAACCTATCTCGGTTTCATAGAACATAGAAAGAGGACTTTAAGAGATGGGACATGCTCCCGCTTTCACTGGCGGGGAGGGTACAGACAGTGAAAATGACAGTCCTCTCCAGATTTCTGTTTGTCTTTCAATGCCTCCCCATCTTCATCCCAAAGGCCTTTTTCAAGCGGGTCAATAACGTTATTTAGGGCTTTGTGTGGGCGGGTAAAACCCCGCGAATGAGGAAAGTGTTGCTGGAGCGCAGTCGGGGGGAGGGTGGGTTGGCGCTGCCGAACTTTTGCAATTACTACTGGGTGGCTAATATAGCCATGATTAGAAAGTGGTTAGTGGGGGAGCGGATGGAGGCGGCGTCATGCAAATACACCAGTTTGGGAGCACTGATAATGGCACCTCTTCCATTCTCGCCGGCCCAATACTCCAAAAGTCCGGTGGTGGCGGCGGCTCTGAGGATCTGGGAGCAGTGGAGGAGACATAAGAGAGTGGAGGGAGCATCGGTTTGGACCCCGATTTATAATAATCATCGGGTACCGGGTAGGCTGGACGGTGGGTTCCGGAGATGGCAAAGGGCAGGAATTAGAAGGGTGGGGGATCTATTTATAGATGTGAGCTTTCCCAGCTTGAAAGCCTTGGAGGATAAATTTGAATTGCCAGCAGGTTCCGGCCTTCCCACTGCTGCCGCCAGGGGTGATACAGGACAGAGTAGTCTCCAGTACCTGGGTGGGAGAGGGGAAGGTATAAGATATTTACCAGGAACTCTTGGAATCGGAGGAAACTCCGGTGGAGGAGCTTAAGGGCAAATGGAAAGATAAGCTAGGAGGAGAGATAGAGGTGGGTCTGTGGGCGGATGCCCTAAGCAGGATTAACACACCCTCATCATGCGCCAGGCTTAGCCTGATACAATTCAAGGTAGTCCACCGGGCACACATAACGGTGGCCCGGGTGAGCAAGTTTTTTGGGGGTAGAGGACAGGTGTGCGAGGGGCGCGGGAAGACCAGCAAATCATGTCCACATGTTTTGGGCATGCCCGAAGCTTAGAGGGTTTTGGCAGGATTTTGCGAAGGCAATGTCCACGGTACTAAAAACATGGGTGGTGCCGAGTCCGGAGGTAGCGATCTTTGGAGTGTCGGAAGAGCCAGGAGTTCAGGGGGCGAAAGAGGCCGATGTCTTGGCCTTTGCCTCCCTGGTAGCCCGGAGACGGATCTTGTTACTGTGGAGGGACTCAAAGCCCCCGAGTGCAGAGACCTGGGTTAGTGACATGGCTGGGTTTCTCAGCCTCGAGAAAATAAAGTTCGCCTTAAGAGGGTCAATGGTTGGGTTTACCCGGAGGAGACAGCCGTTCGTCGACTTTCTCGGGGAAAATTAAAATGTCAGCAGAAGCAGAATTCGAAAGGGGGGGGGGGGGGGGGGGGGGAAGAGAGGGCCAGACTGTTGCTTTATGGTTGGGGCGTGTGAAGGTTGTGATGGGGGTGGAAATGTTTATTGTACCATGTTTATGTCGCTGTTATTGTTATCATTATAAAAACTTGCAAATACCCTAATAAAATATTTGTAAAAAAACTTTTGGATGTTGCTAGTAGACGTATTAAGGGTTACCTATAGAGTATTGCATCTGTGGGGTTATATGTGTTGGTAGTTGATAAGATGTTTACTGTGTGTTTATAAACTGTTAACTGGATTCATAGAATAAACATTGTTTTGTTTTAAAAATACCTTTTTAGATAGATCACTGTTGCATCACGCCTGTATAGTGGGCCTTTGTGCCCATCACCGAAAGCTATGAAAGGTTGTGGGTCAGGTGAACTCAATGGTACACTTTGGCGTTCTCTAAACACCTGGCCCATAATACAACACACACACCACTTAATGACCTTCACCATAGGCAACCCAAATCCTGATCTCACCATGCTTTCCAGCAAGTATCATGGATCGTGATCAGTAGTGAAAATCTTCAGCTGATTTTCTTCCCCCCTCGCGAAGCCCAGGGTGCTACAGTAGCTTTTGAATTACCTCCTCAGCTGTGGTCAGTTAACATGGTGGACAACAACCTGCATTTACATAACGCCTTTAGTAAATCATCCGAAAACTCTGCTCCTTCTTTGACTGTGAAGGGCTTTGGACATCTGGTGGTTGTGAAAGGTGCTGTATGAAAGCAAGTCTTCCTTATCTCCAGTGGAACAGCGACCAAACAAAAGGCAACATTAAGTCCCTGCGGCCCAAGTGCTCCAAACAAATTAGGAAGAAAAACAAAGTGCTGCAGATGCTGGAAATCTGAAATAAAAAGCGAACATGTCCGACAAACCCAGCAGGTTTGGCAGCAACGCTGGAGACAGAAACAGAATCAATGTTCTGAGTCCGTGTGACTGCAAGTTTGCGGATGAAACAAAGATTGGCAGAGTTGCTACTGGAGCCGAGGATACAACAGGATATAGATATCCAGGTTAAAGCTGGTTTAGCTCAGTGGGCTAGACAGCTGGTTTGTGAAGCAGAACAAGGCCAGCAGCGCGGGTTCAATTCCAGTACCAGCTTACCCAAACAGGCGCCAGAATGTGGCGACTAGGGGCTTTTCACAGTCACTTCATACTTGTGACAAAAAAAGGTTATTATTATTATTATTAGATAGATTGGAGATTTGGGCACAGAAATGGCAGATGGAGTTTAATCTGTACAAATGCAAGGTGATGAATTTTGGAGGATCAAATCTAGGTATGAATTATATTGTAAATGACAGAACTCTTGGGAACATTAACATACAGAGGGATCTGGACGTGCAGGTCAACAGATCCCTCAAAGTGGCAACACAGGTGGCCAAGGTGATTATAAGATACAGTATATGGCATGCTTACCTTCTTCAGCCGGGACACTGAGAACTGGATTTAGAAATCATGTTGCAGCAAACCGTGGTTTGGCCACATTTGGAGTATCTGGTCACCACATTATCAGAAGGATGTGGAAGTTGTGAAGGGAGTGCGAAGAAGGTTCACCAGGATGCTGCCTGGTTTCTCGGGTGTTTGCTATGAGGAGAGGTTGAATAAACTAAGATTTGTTCCACTGGAAAGACAGAGGCTGAGGGGAGACCTGATAGAGATCTACAAAATTATGAGAGGCATAGAGAGGGTGAGGGTCAGAGGTTTTTTCCAAGGATGGAAGTGTCAATTACACAGGGGGCACAGGTTCAAGGTGAGAGGGGGAAAATCTAAGGGAGATGTGCAGGGTAAGGTTTTTCCACACAGAGAGTGGTCGGTGCCTGGAACGTGCTGCCAGAGGATGTGGTGGAAGCAGGCACATTAATAACATTTAAGAGGCATCTGGATGGATACATGAATAGGGAGGAAATAGAGAGATACGGACCGAGTCAGGGCAGAAGGTTTTGTTTTTAGTTAGGGCACCATGGTCGGCGCAGGCTTGGAGGGCCGAAGGGCCTGTTCCTGTGCTGTACTTTTCTTTGTTCTTTGTTCTCAAAGGCAGGTTCTGTAGAAGGATCATATGAACTTGAAACTATGTGGTCCTGTCTCCGCAAATACTGCCAGACCTGCTGAGTTTGTCGACCAGATTGTTTTTTTTATATCAGAAAGAGGTCTGTGCGGTGTTTCAGAATATCAGGTTTGTTTTTGCAGAACTGCTACTGTTTATGAGCAAAATAATACTTTCAAAAGTAACAGCACACTAAAGCTTTATAAATGTTCCTTCAGAGCAGCAACGAGAATTTTAATTTGGTTGGTGAATCATCGGTTTTATCGGTCCTTTTCATAAGGTTTGTCTACTGAGGGAGCAGATAGGACTTGTAATTTAAGTACAGTTGTCAGGACATTCTCAGGCAGTCATTACTGGGTAAATGAATTAATTTGAATATTGAAATCTAATTTACAAAAGGAAAAGAAAATTGAAGGTCTAGACAAGTCTTCAAAAAAAAAAGCTTGGCAGCCATGTTCTTCCAAGACACACCACGGCCATTACAGTGAATTGTCCGACAGTAACGGAAATATATTGCGGAAAGGTTGCTCAAGTCATGACGTTCAAGTATATAATTTAACATCTACATTGCAGTAACATACAGCGGTGCAAATGCAATCACAAATTCCATGACATGGTCAAGCAGGGCTGTTGTTATCTAATTTGTTGAATATGTAGACATGCAGTCAAAGAGGTAAGGTTTAAGGAGCATCTTAAAGAGGGAGAGAGAGGTGATGCGGAGAGATTTTGGGAGGGTATTCCAGAGCTTTGGGCGAGGCAGCTGAAGGGTGGAGCGATGAAAATCAGGGACACGCAGGAGGCCAGAAAAGGGAAGAATTCAGAAACCGCATCGGGCTATGGGGCAGGGGGTGAGGCGGGGGGGAGGGGGGGTTACAGACACAGGGAGGGGTAAGGTTGGGGGGGGAGGGGGGTTACAGACAGAGGGAGGGGTAAGGTCGGGGGGGGGGTTACAGACAGAGGGAGGGGTAAGGTCGGGGGGGAGAAGATTTGAAAATAGAAACATAGAAAATAAGAGCAGGAGGAGGCCATTCGGCCCTACGATCGTGCTCTGCCATTGATTTTCTCGGCTGATCATCCAACTCAATAGCCTAATCCCACCTTCCCCCAATATCCTTTTATCCACTTTGCCCCAAATGCTATATCTAACTGCTTTGTGAAAACATACAATGTTTTGGCCTCAATTACTTTCTGTGGTAGTGAATTCCACAGGCCGCCCACTATGTGGTGAAGAAATATCTCATCTCTGTCCTAAATGGTCGACCCCATATCCTCAGACTGTGACCCCTGGTCTGGACACCCCCACCATCAGGAACATCCTTCTTGCATCTACCCTGTCTAGTCCTGTTAGAATTTTATAGGTTTCTATGATATCCCCCGCCCCCCCCCCCCTTCATTCTTCTGAACTCCAGAGAACCTTCGCCGCACTCCCTCTTTAGCAAAAACATCCGCCGTCAGATAAGGAGACCAAAACTGCACACAATATTCCAGGTGTGGCCTCACCAGTGCAGAAGGAGGCTATTTGACCCTTCGGGTCTGCACTGACCCTCCGAAAGAGCATCCTACTTGGGTCTAATCCTCACCCTATCCCCGCAATCCAACCTAGGGGCAATTTATCACGGCCAATCATCCTAACCCGCACATCTTTGGACTGAGAGAGGAAACCAGAGCACCCGGAGGAAACCCACGCACACATGGGGAGGACGTGCAGACTCCACACAGTCAACTGAGGTCGGAATTCAACCAGTGTCGCTGGCGCTGCGGGGCAGCAGTGCTAACCACTGTGCCATCATGTCACCCTTAAGAAAGCCAGTTGGGTCCATATGGAGAAAGACCTGGAAGATATTCAGAGTTGGACTGATAAGTGGCAAGTAACATTAGCACCATACAAATACCAGACAATGACCAACAAGGCAGAATCCAACCATCTCCCCTTGACATTCAGTGGCATTACCATTGCCAAATCCTTTATCAATATCTACAGGTGTACCATTGACCAGAAACTAAACTATGTCAGCTAGTAAAGAGTAAAGTCACCATAGTCCCAGGTGACCTTGGGCTGCTTTTCCTTTTGAGGGGGAGAGCTGATTTGTGGTGATTTAATTTGAGCGTCACCAGACTTCAGGCAAGGAGCAAGGTTGAGAAGGCGGGGCCTTCATGAATAATCTCAGCCGGTATGGGAATTGAACCAGCGCTGTTGCCCTCACTCTGCATCATGAACCAGCTTTCGAACCAACTGAGCTAAACTGGCCAGCTATCCTATCGCTATGAAGGTCAACACACTATTTGCCTTTCTTCCTGCATGCTTACCTTCAGCAACTGGTGTACAAGGACAACCATGGGCAGCACGGTAGCATTGTGGATAGCACAATCGCTTCCCAGCTCCAGGGTCCCAGGTTCAATTCCGGCTTGGGTCACTGTCTGTGCGGAGTCCGCACATCCTCCCCGTGTGTGCGTGGGTTTCCTCCGGGTGCTCCGGTTTCCTCCCACAGTCCAAAGATGTGCAGGTTAGGTGGATTGGCCATGATAAATTGCCCTTAGTGTCCAAAATTGCCCTTAGTGTTGGGTGGGGTTACTGGGTTATGGGGATAGGGTGGAGGTAGGGTAGGGTGCTCTTTCCAGGAGCCGGTGCAGGCTCGATGGGCCAAATGGCCTCCTTCTGCATTGTAAATTCTATGTAAACCAGGCCTCGCTGCACATTCCCCTCTCCTAATTTACGGCCATTCAGATAATAATCTGCCTTCCTGTTTTTGCTACCAAAGTGGACAACCTCACATTTATCCAAATTATACTGCATCTGCCATTCATTTGCCCATTCACTCAGCCTGTCCAAATCACTGAAGGATCTCTGCATCCTCCTCACAGCTCACCCTCCCACCCAGTTTTTTCAGAATTTTAAAATTAAAGGTATTGCCAGATTGAGAGACGCTGTAGACCAGAAAGGACATAAGTCGACGGGCGAATGTGACTCAGTATGAATTGGGACAAGGGAACCTGAAGTTTGTCACTGTGGTAGACAAGCCAGGAGTGCAGTGAAATAGTCATGGTTGAGGGTTTCAGGACCAGAGAAGCTGAGATGGGGAGGCAATAGTGTAGTGATATTGTCACTGGACTAGTTAACCAGAGATCCAGATTAATGCTCTGGGAACTGTTATGTGAGGGTCCCTTTAAGAAAAGCGTGTTTTATCAAATGGCTGCAGTGACGTCATTGTGTGGGTGGATCGGGGCTGTGATTCTGTCTTTTACTTTCGTTTTGAGCTGGAAGCTGCTTTGTGGCTCTGAGTTTTTTGGTTTTGTTTTCAGTTGGGAGCTGCATTCAAAGAAGGTGTATTTTTGGTCTCTCTCTCTCTGCATGCTAAAGAATGTCTCCAGACCACTTGATAACTTCAAAGTAATACCTGTTTTCTGTAAGGAATTCAAACCTACTGTTTTGTACAAAAAGGGTGTTTGGCTTATGTATGTTGTTAGAAAGTTATTAAGGGTTACCTATAGAGTACTGTATCTTTGGGGAGGTATTTGTGTTGGTAGTTGATAAGAGATTTACTGTGTTTTTATAAAATGTTAACTGGATTCATAGAATGAATATTGTTTTGTTTAAAAATACTTAAAAATCTCTGTTGCATCACACCTGGAAAGTGGGCCCTTGTGCTCCCCATAACCAAAATCCATTAAAAGTTGTGGGTCAGGTGAATTCCATGATATACTTTGGTGTTCTCTAAACCCTGGCCCATAACAAAACCCAGGTTCAAATCCCTCCACTGTAGATGGTGAAATTTGAATTCAATAAAAATCTGGAATTTAAAGTCTAACAATGACCATGAAACCATTGCTAATTGTCGTAAAAACCCATCTGGTTCACAAAGTCATTTAAGAAAGGAAATCTGACCGTACCTGGTCTGACCTACATGTGACTCCAGACCGACAGCAATGTGGTTGACTCTCAACTGCCCCAAGGGCAATTAGGGATGGCCAATACAGGCTGGCCCAGCCTGCGATGCCCACGTCCCATGAATGAATTAAAAAAAAGTAAGTCAGGCGATACGACACAAGTGAAACTAGGCCATCTGGACATGTTGTGACAGCACACAGTGGCAACCAACCTGGGGGTCAACAAAGTCTGGACGAGGGGTTACCTGGTCATGGCTCTCAGCATAGGCGATGCACTTCTCCCCATACCGCCGGTTTGTTAATGTGAAGACGATGTTACCCATGTTCCAGTCTTCATCCTTCAACTCTTTCAATATCTGCAGCCATTAAGAGGAGTTACAGTTTACATATTGTCCCCGTAGCACAAACACTTAGTTAGAAATAAATCACATTAGAGCATCAGAGTCTGAAGCTGACAATCAAAATTAGTTAAAAATTTTATTATCTATCTGCAGTCAGGCTCCCCAGTCCTTTCACATTAAAACAGATTAAATTTATACGCAAATCTTTTGCAGTTATTATGCAATTGAAAAGCAATTAAGTCACAGGTAACAGATAAAAATCCTGTGGCAATAGCCGACTTGTTTAACAAATCAGATAATAGCACCACTAATTCTGTTCTAAGAGACATGGAATCGAGATTCAGCCAATCATGGGATTTTTAATCCAGCTGCACACAAAGGTCTCCAGCTCCATAAGAGAGAAGCTGGTCGGTGTCACAGCAATAATGAGGGGTCTTGCTCACAGCTGAAAGCACCGTGGCTCAGTACTGACAGGCCAGTGCCCGCTGATAGGCGCTGTCTGTAAGCAGTCGCTCATTCAATGTGAACATGCCAAAAGAAAAACGCAGATCTATCAATATTTCAAAAGAGAAATTATCAGAAGAGTTCTGACAAAGACACTCCACTAGCAATTTGAAGCTACCTTTCTGAATGTCAAATGATCACCATTCATTATGTCTTTCCAGGCATTATAGAATCAAAGGTTGAATTACAGAATCATAGGTTGGGCGGCACAGTAGAATCTGGGACCCTGGAGCTGTGAAGCAACAGTGATACCCACTGTGCTGCCCTTGTTGTCGGGGCCCACAACCTTTGCAGTATCCAGTGCCTTCAGCTATTTCTTGATATTGCATGGAATGAATCAAAGTGGTTTAAGACTGGTGCCTAAGATGCCAGAGGAGGCAGAGATGGATCATCCACTCGGCACTTCTGGCTGAAGATAGTGTTTTTTAAATTCATTCATAGGGTGTGGGCGTCGCTGGGCTGGGGCAACATTTGATGCCCATCCCTGAGGATATTTAAGAGTCAACCGCATTGCTGTGGGTCTGGAGTCACATGTAGGCCAGACTGGATAAGGACGGCAGATATTCTTCGCTGAAGGGCACCAGATGGGTTTTTACGACCACCAACAATGGTTTCATGGTCATCGGTAATTCAAGGTTCCAGATCTATTGAGAATACTTCAGCCTTGTCTTTTGCACTAATGTGCTGGGCTCCTCCATCATTGATGATGGGAATATTTGTGGAGCCTCCTCCTCCAGTGAGTGGTTTAATTGTCCACTACTATTCACAGCTGGAAGTGGCAGGACTGCAAAGCTTAGATCTGATCCACTGATTACGGAATTGCTTAGCTCTGTCTGTTACTTGCTGCTTATGCTATTTGGCACACAAGTAATCTTGTGTTGTTGACACCTCATTTTTCGGTATGCCTGATGTTGCTCCTGATATACCCTTCTGCGCCCTTTAATTGAACCAGGGTTGATCCCCTGGCTTGGTGGTAATGGTAGAGTGGGGGATATGCCGGGCCATGAGGTTGCAGATTGTGGTCGTATACAATTCTGCTGCTGCTGATGGCTCACAGCGCCACACGGATGCCCAATCTTGAGATGTTAGATGTGTTCAAAGTCTATCCCATTTAGCACGGTGGTAGAGCGAGCACAATGGACGGTATCCTCAATGCAAAGACAGGACTTTGTCTCCACAAAGACTGCTTTGGTCGGGAAAGAGAAAATGCTGGAAAATCTCAGCAGGTCTGGCAGCATCTGTATGGAGAGAAAAGAGCTAACGTTTCGAGTCCGATGACTCTTTGTCAAAGCTCGGGAGACACCTTGACATCACGGTAGAGCTTGCAAGGTAAAGCATGTTGAAGATGACTACCGCAATGTCGAGGTGTCTCCCCAACTTTGACAAAGAGTCATCGGACTCGAAACGTTAGCTCTTTTCTCTCCCTACAGATGCTGCCAGACCTGCTAACATTTTCCAGCATTTTCTCTTTCGTTTCAAATTCCAGCATCTGCAGTAATTTGCTTTTATCCTGTGCTTTGGTCGCACCTACCGATACTGTCGTGGACAGAAGCATCTGCGGAAGGCAGGTTGATGAGGATGAGGTCAAGTATGTTTTCTTCTCTTATTGGTTCGCTCACCACCTGCCGCAGATCCAGTCTGGAGCTATGACCTTTGGAACTCAACAGCTCGGTCAATAGTGGTGCTATCCCGCTCATAGAATGACACATAGAATGTGCAGGTTAGGTGGATTGGCCATGCTAAATTGCCCCTTAGTGTCCAAAGAATGTGTAGGCTAGGTTATGGGGTTATTGGGATAGGAGGAGCGCTCTTTCAGAGAGTCAGTGCAGACATGATGGGCCGAATGGCCTTCTTAGGGGCTGGTTTAGCACAGGGCTAAATCGCTGGCTTTTAAAGCAGACCAAAGCAGGCCAGCAGCGCGGGTTCAATTCCTGTACCAGCCTCCCTGAACAGGCGCCGGAATGTGGCGACTAGGGGCTTTTCACAGTAACTTCATTTGAAGCCTACTTGTGACAATAAGCGATTTTCATTTCATTTCACTGCAGGGATTCTATAATTCTAAAGTGGGGGGGTTCAGGAGCAGAAAGACCTGCGTGTTATTGAAGGTAGCAAGGCAGGCTGAGAGAAATGTTAAGAAAGCATACAGTATTCTCAGCTTTATTAAAAGGATCATGGAAAACAAGAGCAAGGAGGTTATGGAGAACTTGTTTAAGACACTATCGTTCGTCCTCAGCCGGACTATGTCCAGGCCCAGGTGCTGCACTTTAGGGAAGATGTGAAGTCATTGGAGTGAATGGCATTGGAGTGAATGGCATTGGAGTGAATGGCATTGGAGAAAAGATTCAGCAGAAAGGTTCCGGGGATTAAGCTATGAAATGGAGTCGAGAAGTTGGGTCTCTTTTCCTTGGAGAAGTGGAGATGGAAAGGAAATTTTATAGAGATATTCAAAATACTGCTTGGATGCAACCGTGCACGGTACCAGCATGCCAACCCCTGGATCGCGTTAACCATTCCGGGGGCAACCCTAGCTCCTGCCCGTTTGTCCCACCGACCACCCGTAGCCTCCAGTGACTGCTGAGGCCTCTGGCCGTGCGCCTCAAAGCTATTGCTAATAGGGTTTGGCAATCATGGTTAGGTGAGTACTTCATACAATGCAAGTGGATTCCCGTGGGTGGGCGGGCCACGTAGAATGTAGGAGTCACTTCCCAGATCCCTGACACACCTTGATGCACGGACACTGTGCTTGAACACAGCGGGTCGCAACACCACACACGCAGCAGCCAACATCCGAACACCCAGCGGATGGGACACAGCTCCGGAGGCATGTCCACAGCTGGAGGCTGGGTGAGTGGGTGCGGCGGGGAAGGGGAGATGCCTCGAGTGATAGGCCAAGGGTTCGGAGGTTGTCCTGCCTTGCGGAAGAAAATGACAGAGGCATCAAGTGTTTTTAACGTATCTCAGGTGTTATACAGTTCCCCACTCCCGATGGTGACACCCCACTTTCCCCCCCAACCTCTCACCCCCTACCTCCTCCCCTCGCACCCCTCCCCCAACGCACCATAGTGATCTTCAACTTGCTTCACCTTGCTAGCTCTACAGCAATTTCTAGGTGTCACCCCAGAATGCACATCTAAGAATAATAATCTTTAATAGTGTCACAACTAAGCTTACATTAATACTGCAATGAAGTTACTGTGAAAATCCCCTAGTCGCCATACTCCGGCGCCTGTTCGGGTACACAGAGGGAGAATTCAGAATGTCCAATTCACCAAACAAGGGACTTCTTTGGGGACTTGGACAGTGACTGAAGCCAGGAATTGAACCTGGGTCCCTGGCGTTGCGAAGCAACAGGACTAACCACTGTGCCACCGCGCTGCCCATCTGAGGTGGAGGCAGCCAGCTGCTCACATTGTTCCGTGGCCTTCGATGCCCCTGGCGGGCGTCCTCTGGGGGTTCTGGGGCCAGAGGGCCCCGGTGCATGTGCCGACAGCGCATGCACAGCGGTGCCGCCCTGTTTCGTATGCTGACCTCGAGACGCGGCAACATCAGAGGGGAGGAACTCTGGAGTGCTGGTGGACCCACCATCCCCAATCCATGGGACAGGTCCAGGTTGGCACCCAGTGCCCCTTCCTCCGGCTTGGTGCGGAGGGGCAGCTGGTTCGAGCCCCGGCTGGCCCTGCATCATCTGGCACAGCCAGCCCTGGCGGCTCCCCGATGACTGCATCAAAGTGTTGACACACTCGCCGATGCTCTTCAGTGATTGGACCACACTCTGCAGCACCTCGGCAATGCCCAACTGTGACTGGGACAAGCTCATTAACTGCCTCGGCCATGCCCATCTGAGAGCGGGACATGTCCCGCAGAACCTCATTAAGGTCAGCCTTGTACTGGGTAACATCCCCCAGCCAGGCAGACAGGCTGCCGAAACCCTCGGCCATGGCCGTCACCGAGTGAGCGACACCTTCACTAATGCTGCCGACGTCGTGCACCAGGGTCTCCACTGCGGTCGCCACCGTAGGAATGGTGGCTTCGGTTCCAAGCCACCTTGTGCCAGGCGGAACTGGCTGCCCTGTGGCTCACTCTCCGGGACATCCCTCCTGGCCTCCACCGCATCTAGGAGCTCCGCCAGGTCCGCATCGCCGAATCCTGGGGCCGGTCTGCTCGGCGCCGTGGCTGTAAGCTGAGTGGGGTTGGCTATGTAAGTGTTGTCTAAGCGCTGTACGACCTTGTTAGTGGGGTACTGGCGAGCACGGCCCTGGCCAATCGGCTGCCGAGCCTTCATTTGCAGCGAGAACCCCATGTGGTTCCGTTAACGTTGAATTGCGTTGCCGGCCTCGCTGGGCCGAGCGCCGGGAAGCTCACGGCTGTTCCCGCTCGCTACCACACTTAGAAATCTTTCCGGTGAATCGCGGCCATTGCCTGAGAGTGCCGTGGTGGCAGGTTCAATCGAGGCATTCAAAGGAGAATTAGACAGTTACCTGAAAAGCAAAAATGTGCATGTTTACGGGGAGAAGGTTGAGGAATGGCATGAGGTGAATACAAGGTGAATTGCCTCATTCAGCAAAGCAGTGCAGACGTGATGGACCAAATGGCCTCCTCGGGGCTGCAACAATTCTGTGATTCTGGTTCTCCGAAATCTTATCTCTACCTTCGGGTTCTTTTGCTAATTGCTATGATTCTCTTTCTATTTCAGGTTGCTTTCCATTCATGTCCTGCAGGAGCCTATCACCATTGCCAAGATATCCAGTCCCAAGATAGCCGATGATAGCTGAGAGAAAGTCGCTCTGGGCTATTTGGGATGGTCAATCAATGTGTCTTTGCAAGCGCTGTTCATAAAAGCCATGCATCCTCGTGAACCAAAGTTGTATCTCGATACGATTGTGCTTTGCAGATAACATTTCCTTTAACAGACACTATACTAATTGAAGTGCCACTCTGTCCAGAGTTGTCCATTCTTGGATTGTCAATTTGACAGTAGACATAAAAGTCAGAAAATGTGTTTTCTCTGCTATTCCACTGCGTACAGATGACCAGCCTGAGGATCATCACATCAACTTCACACCATACAAAATCCATCGATTTTACTTTTAAACTGACTACGCCCACTGTCAATATATGTACATCCTTTAAAAACAAAGAGAAGAGAGATTAATCATCTCCCGACATTAACTGAGGCAAAACCTGTGGAGTCAGACGAAAAATATACACAGAATTTAACATTGCTGCAATGATCTCAGGATGCTTCAACGTGCTTCGCAGCCAATGAGCACTTTTTGAAATGTTGTTAACTTTCTAATGTGGGGAAACATTAGGGAAACAAGGGTCGGTGCAGACTTGATGGGCCAAATGGCCTCCTGCACTGCAGATTCTATGATTACAGCCCATTTGTGCAGAGCAATGTGCTAATAGCAATGTACTTTTATGATGACACTGGTCAAAGGATAAATACTAGCCCTGCAGGAGAATTCCCCGCCTGTGCTTTGAAATAAGGAGCTAGGTTATTTTGCCCCCCCCCCGACAACTTGATTTGGTACCACGTCTGAAAGGCTCCTTCAGCATTGGCACTGAAGTGTCAGCCTGGATTTTGTGATGGAGTTGGGAATTGAACCCACTTGCTTAGACTCTATGCCATCCACTGGGCCACAGCTGGAGTGAGATTAACCTCAGTAGGCTGCTTATCTCTTATTTCTGCTCCTTTCCAGCACCTAATTGAGCACTACAGGTAGCTGATTATGAATGCTTGGGACTTTGAATATATATATGTTGCTCTTCAAAACCGAACAGAAGAGAAATACTGCAGACGCTGGAAATCTGAAATAAAAATGGGAAGTACTGGGAACACGGAATAGGTCTGACTGCATCTTAGAGAGGATGTGAGGAGAAACCTTTTTACCCAGAGGGTGGTGGGAGTTTGGAACTCGCTGCCTGAAAGGGTGGTGGAGGCAGAGACCCTCATATCATTGAAGAAGTATTTAGATGTGCACCTGCGATCCCAGGGTATACAAGGCTATGGGCCAAGTGCTGGGAAATGGGATTGGAATAGTTAGGTCGTTGTTCAGCGCAGACTCAATTGGCCGAAGGGCCATTTCTGTGCTGTAGAGGTCTACGCTTCTAACTCACCAACGTTCCTTAGGCAGTACCTTCCAAACACACGACCACTATCATCTAGAAGGACAACAGATACCTGGGAACCCCACCACCTGGAGAAACAGCCCAGAGAGATGGACACGGATGATTAAACCAGCGGGGGCAGGGGAGAGGAGTTTCAGTGTGAGATTCAGCCCAGAGAGATGGACACGGATGGTTAAACCAGCGGGGGCAGGGAGAGGAGTTTCAGTGTGAGATTCAGCCCAGAGAGACGGACACGGATGGTCAAACCAGCGGGGGGTAAGGGAGTGGAGCTTCAGAGACCGACTGCTGTTGGACACACCCCATGACATAGTAAATGGCAGAAACATCCACAGCAGATCCCACAGACATCTCAACAAATCACCTCAACATTCGTCCTGCTGAAAGTCAACAAACCTCGCTCTCACGAGGGTTTCCAATCACCACCTTGGAATTCTCTTCAAAAGTTACTCCCTCCAGGACAGGTTTAATAATGCCCCAGTTCACAGGGTTTCAGTCTTGCCGTCTGAGTTTATCGCCCTGGATCCCTGAATACACCAGCTTACAAGCACACTTTCAGATCTATGGCCATGTCAAGCCAAACACCTCTGTTCCAGAGTGGTACCTTTGCCCCAGCGGCCCACACTACAGAGTCAGTCTGCTGACTGTAGCCTTTTCTTTAATTCGGAGCCTATTTCTTGGCTTCCTCCTTTCAATTTAGTGAATGGGATCTTTTCCCGCCCTTGTCTCTGTGACACTTCTGGCTGGCAGACTGCTTCAAGCCGACTCTCTCAACCCTTGGTGACTGTCAAAACACTCCCAGAGGGTCCCACCCTTCTTATTAGTCAGGAACCAACGTAATAAATATTGGAACAGTCAGTACTTTAAATGTTACAATCTCCACAGACTGCTGATTCAGCACCTGTGATAACCCTCAGGAGAATCATGCAGAATCATTCATTAATCTCCCTGTGGGGCTCGTTGAGAATGAGTTCCCATGGTAACGGGCCGAGCTGGAACTCATTATCGAGCCTTTTAAATACTGTCCCAGACGGGGACTACCTGTTAGCCCCAGCTGGGACACTAGCGTTGCTCGGCGCAATGTGGCTTTACTTTTGAGTTTAAATAAATTTGGTTTAACCTTTATCTTCGTGTCTCCTGGATTACCACGCTGGCGATGAGGAGCAAGAACAAGATTCTGAGCAGACCTTCGTGAAGAAAAACTCCTGCGCCAGTGGCCCAGGTTCAATTCCAGCCTCAGGCGACTGTGTGTGAGTCTGCACGTTCTCCCCGTATGTACGTGGGTTTCCTCCGGGTGCTCCGGTTTCCTCCCACAGTCCAAAGTTGTGCAAGTTAAGTGGATTGGCCATGATCAATGGCCCCTTCGTGTCCAAAAGTTTAGGTGGGGTTGCGGGAATAGGGTAGGTGCATGGGCCTCGATAGGGTGCTCTCTTGGATGGTTGGTGCAGACTCGATGGGCCAAATGGCCTCCTTCTGCTCTGTAAGGATTGTATGATTCCTGTGGAAAGAAGTGTATGAAGTGAACCCATTATTGGGAAACTTGAGCCGTATGATGTTGGTGTGTAAGACTGACCCCAGTGCGCCGAAAGAATGTGCTGCGTCTTTCATGCGAATGCCATGGAAGGTGACGACTAACAGAAGGTAATTCTTTGAATGCCTATGGAGCTCAGGCATTCGGCATCATTCAGAGTCTGACTGCCCCAGCGGTCCAGGACTCAAAACTTTTTGCTGAGCTGGTGGATTTAGTGGGGGACCACTACGACCCAAGACCATCAGTCATTCTCCAGCTCTACAGGTTTAACACCAGTTGGAAGACTCCCCGGAGAGCCTGTGACAGAGTTCCTGACCAGGTTCAGGAAACTGGCTGAGCCACTGTGAGTATAGACCAGCCCTCCTGGAGATGCTACGGGACCGGCTGTTATGTGGTATAAACAACGTCACGACACAGAGAAAACTGTTTGCCGAACTCACCCTGGATCTTAAAAGAGCTATCAAACTGGCGCTGCCCCTGGGAAATGCCGACTAAGAGTCCCAGGGACTCCCGAGGTTCACTGGACTGCAGCGTGTTCAATGGCGGACGTCCCCCTTATCGGAAAACCGCTCCCTGTGGACAGAACGTGCAAGCCCCACCCACCACCTGGTTCCTATTCAGCCATGGCTCAGAAGGACAAGGCCGGTGACTGTGAAATGCCAGGACTGTTTGAGAAGCTTCCCAGAGGGCTTTGGGGAGCAGTCACGCGAGTGCAGTTCCTGCGGCCAAAGAATACGCCCAAGGCATGGCTACCAGAATGGTCAGTACGCGAATCGCCCGGGCTGGAAGCCAAAGCCACCTCAGGGCCGGGCTCTGCAAATCCAGCAGCCCGAACAGGATAAACTACTGTAGCTAAACTGCATCACCACCCCCAAAGTCACCCCTATCAAAATTAAACCCCAGGTCAACGGTCACCTGCTGGAAATGGAAGTGGACCCGGCAGCCGCTGTCCCCATTGTGGGGGAAAGAGACCTTCAGGCGCCTCCGAGCCGGCATCACATCCCTGTGCCTCTGGGACACCACGGTCAGGTTGGCCGTGTGCATGGGGAGCCTCTATGTAGGAACCACTGTGACCCCCGTCGTCCATGGGCAACAGATGGTCCGGCGTCCCCTAATAGCCGTGAATAGACCAGGACCCACTCTTCTGGGCGGAGACTGGCTGTAAAAAATCCAACTGGGCGGCAGCAGATCTTCAATTGGGGCCGATATGAAGCCATGGGGAAATATCCTGAGGTGTTTCAGTCGGGCCTGGGCTAGATCAAAGGAGCACGGGCAAAGATCTATGTGGAGCTGGAGACCGAACTTGGGCATCTGGAGCACCTCGGTATAATACACGGTACAGTTTGCGGAATGGGAGGTTCCAATACTGAAACCCGACAACCTCCATTGCGGAGATGATAAATTGACTGTCAGCAGAGCCTCCAGCCTTGAACTGCACCCCAGCAAGGGGCTGTCAGAATACACCCACCGGCCTTCTAAAGTCTCATCGCTGCGCGCCATTTTCCAGCACAGAATGGAAAATATCCTTCAAGGGCTGCCGAGGATGGCCATGTACCTCGATGATAATGATAATAATCTTTATTGTCACAAGTAGGTTTACATTAACACTGCAATGAAGTTACTGTGAAAAGCCTCCAGTCGCCACACTCCGGCGCCTGTTCAGGTACACAGAGGGAGAATTCAGAATGTCCAATTCACCCAACAAGCACGTCTTTCAGGACCTGTGGGAGGAAACCGGAGCAACCGGAGGAAACCCACATAGACACGGGGAGAATGTGCAGACTCTGCACAGGCAGTGACCCAAGCCGGGAATCGAACCTGGGACCCTGGCGCTGTGAGGCAACAGTGCTAACCATTATGCTACCGTGCCGCCCATAATCACAGGGACCAGCGATAATGAGTATCTGGCTAACTCTTGAGGAAGTGCTAACACGATTCTTGGATGCAGGCTAATTTAAGCTGGCCAATTCACTTACCCTGCACATCTTTGGGTTGTGGGGGTGAGACCCACGCAGACGCGGGGAGAATGTGCAAACTCCACACGGACAGCGACCCAGGGCCAGGATCGAACCCGGCTCCTCGGCGCCGTGAGGCAGCAGTGCTAACCACTGTGCCACCATGCCGCCCCTGACCGGAAAAATAAAGGAAAATCCAAAGGTGTTTTACAAGTACAGTAAGGGCAAGCGGGTAAACAGGACACGTGTAGGGCCCACTAGGTACCAAAGGGACAACCTGTGCTTGAACCAGAAAGATGCAGGTGAGGTATTAAATGAGTATTTTGCATTTGTGTTCACCATGGAGAAGGGCAATGTAGGTACAGAAATCAGGGAGAGGAACTGTGGTAAAATTGAGCCGATTAGCAGAGAGAAAGAGGAAGTGTTAAGTATTTTCCAGCGGGATTAAAAGTGGATAAACCCCCAGGCCCGGATGTGATATATCTCAGGCTGCTACGTGAGGCAATGGAGTAGATGCAGGGGCTCTAATGCTAGTGTGGTACAATTAATCAGTAAAGGAAATAGGGCCAAATCAGCTAATTACACACCATTGAGCCTAGCATTGGGGGTGGAGAAATTATTAGGGAAAATCCTTGTGCACAGAATAAATCTGCACTGGGGGAGGCACGGATTAATCACGGATAGTCAGCATGGCGTGGTCAGGTGGCGATCATATCTCAGAATATGATTGACTTTTTCGAGTTGGTAACAAAGTGTGTAGATGAGGGCAGTGCAGTTGATGTTGTCCACATCATTTTTTTTAGAAATTAGAAGTACCCAATTAAGGGGCAATTTAGCGTGGCCAATCCACCTAGCCTGCACATCTTTGGGTTGTGGGGGTGAACCCACGCAGACTCAGGGGGACCTGTGCAAACTCCACACGGACAGCGACCTGGATCCGGGACCGAACCACTGCACCGTCGTGCCATCTATGTCGACATGGACTTCTGTAATGTCTTTGACAAGGTCCCACATGGGAGACTGATCAAGAGCCCATGAGGTGCAGGGCAATCTGGCCAATTGGATCCAGAATTGGCTTTGTGGCAGGAGGAAGAAAGTGACGGTTGAACGTTGTTTTTGTGACAGGTGAGGGAGCAGAGGAGGTTAACCAGGATGGTGCCTGGGCTGGAGATTTTCAGCTACAAAAGAGGCTGCATGGGGGGGGGGGGTTTCATTAGATCAGAGAAAGCTGAGGGGGCATGTCATCAAGGTTCAAGGTTCACAAAATTATGAGGGACGTAGATAGAGTGGACAGGAAGGTACTTTTTCCCTTAGTAGATGGGTCAATAACCAGGGGACATAGATTTAAGGTAAGGAGCAGGAGATTTAGAGCGGACTTGAGCAAAGTCCTTTTCACCCAGAGGGTGGTGGCAATCTAGAACTCACTGCCTGAATGGGTGTGGAGGTGGCACCCTCAGGACAGGTAAGAGGCATCTAGGCTTGGGATTAGAATAGATTGGTGTTTGATATCTGACATAGACATGATGGGCTAAAGGATCTCTTTTGCGCTGTAAAACTGTGATTCTAGTCATTTAGCATAGAATCCCTACAATGCTGAAGGAGGCCATTCGGCCCATCGAGTCTATACCGACCCACTGAAATACCTGGGCCCTGCTCTATTCCTGTGATCCCCACCTAACCTGCATGTCCCTGGACACTAAGTGCAATTTAGCATGTCCAATCCACATCTTTGGACTGTGGGAGGAAACCGGAGCACCCAGAGGAAACCCACGCAGACACGGTGAGAACGTACAAACTCCACACAGTCACCGAAGGCTGGAAGCAAACTCGGGACCCTGGAGCTGTGAGGCAGCGGTGCTAACGACTGTGCTCCCGTGCCACCCTAATATAATTATTAAGTCATTCATATCAATGCTGTTTCACTTCAAGGAATGCTTTAGAGTGTCTTTGAAGTGAATTTCTTTATCTTCCACTGGAACGTGGCCATTTGAGAGTTGACAAAACAGGATCTTTAGAGATGCAGATACTTTACAAATAGTTGAGAGAAGAACAATGAGGCTGATTCCAGGCGTTGGATTCAAAGTAACAGGGAAAGACTCAAGTAACTGAAGTTAGTTTTTCTTTGACGTGGTTTAGGCGACAGATGATGTACAGGTTCTTAAAGTAATGAAGTGGTCAGGCAAGTTTGAGGTATGGAGCTTCTGTAAATGGGATATTGAGCACAGAAATTAGATAAATAGATACAACACAGAAGCAGGCCAACCAATCTGTGCTGGTGTTTATATCGCCCACGACTCTCCTCGCATTCCATTTATCTGGGCAGCACGGTAGCACAGTGGTTAGCACTGTGGCTTCACTGCGCTAGGATCCCAGGTTCGATTTCCCGCTGGGTCACTATCTGTCTGGAGTCTGCACGTTCTCCCTGTGTCTGCGTGGGTTTGCTCCAGGTGCTCTGGTTTCCTCCCACAGTCCAAAGACATGCAGGTTAGGTGGATTGGCCATGATAAATTGCCCTTAGTGACCAAACAAATTATTGGGTTATTAGGTTACGGGAATAGGGTGGAAGTGAGGGCTTAAGTGGGTCGGTGCAGACTCGATGGGCCAAATGGCCTCCTTCTGCACTGTATGTTCTATGTTCACCTCAACCTTTCCACATTTCTGTTTTTCCCATGGACCCACCTTGTTGGAAAGTATCATGACCGGGTCAGGCTTGGAGGGCCGAAGGGCCTGTTCCTGTGCTGTATTGTTCTTTGCCTCACCCACTTGCTGTGGGAGTGTGTTCCACATTCTCACCACCCTCAAGCAAATACATTTCTCCCCATTTCCCTCTTGATTTGATTTGTAACTATCTTGCGTGTCTGATCCCAGCTCTGGATTCCCTTGCAAGTCAAACATTCTCTCCACACCTCCTCTACCCAAAGGGTTTAAAAATCTCCCTGAGGTATCCTCTCAGTCTTCATTGTTCTGAAGTAAAAAGCCCCAGCCTGTTCAATAATTTCACACCGTTCTAGTAAAGTCTTTGTAAACCTCCTTTTCCCCTTTGCCAGTTCATGTCCTTTTTATGATATGGAGATCTTTAAGACTGCTAGCTTCTCCCATTGCCCGATATTAATACACATGAATACACATTATCCACTTAACTGGACCAAATCTCACTAAAGGTAACTGGTCACCTATCTGTTTATTACTGGCCTGCATATCTTCTTATGATCAACTAATTTATTAATACAGTGCAGCAGATAGTTTATTCCAGATCATTCACTGATATTGCCAATAGCAGGGTACCCTGCAATAGATCCCACTAATTACAGTCTCCAAGTACAGCATGTTATATTTCTCACCGCAGTCCACTGAGGGAATCTGTCATCTCCTTCACAATCCATAACCATCCCTAATAATTTCACATGAGGAACTTTGACAACACCTTCTGAAAAACCAAACTGAACCACATTTCCCCTCTCACACCAGCTTCATTAACACTTCAAAGACTCCCAGTCACTTTGCAAGGATTGATCTAATACTTCTAAACATGTGGTGATTGCTCCCTGTGAATATGTGCTTTTCAACGTTCATTATTTAACACCCCGGAATGCTCTTCCACTTTTCTCCCACTGTGCTGGGATAACTAGCCTGTAATTACCAGGTTTCCACTTATTCATTTCCCAGCCCTGGGACACGCAGACTGCAATTCCCATTTGCAGCACAACCACAATGTTGTGTCAACAGTTTCAAAGATGCGATGCACAGCTGCAGCGAAGATTTGCCAACGTGATACTGGGGCTAAATCCGGGAAGTTAAGACTGAATAAATATGCGGCGCTGTGGGCCATCAGCAGCAACAGAATTATACTCAACCACAATCTACAACCTCATGGCCCAACTTATCGCCCACTCTACCATTACCACCAAGCCAGAGGAATCAACCCTGGTTCAATACTGAGTGCAGGAGAGCATGTCAGGAGCACCAGCAGGCAGACCGAAAAATGAGATGTCAACCTGGTGAAGCTACAACACAGGACTACTTATGGGCCAAACAGCATAAGCAGCAAGTAATAGACAGAGATAAGCAATTCTACAACAAACACATCAGATCTAAGCTCTGCAGTCCTGCCATATCCAGCTGTGAATACAAAGAACAATACAGCACAGGAACAGGCCCTTCGGCCCTCCAAGCCTGTACCGGTCATGGTACCTGCCTAAACTAAAACCGTCTGCACTTACGGAGTCCGTATCCTTCCATTCCCACCCTGTTCATATATTTGTCCCGGTGCCCCTCGCATCGAGTGGTAGTGGACAATTAAACAACTCACTGGAGGAGGAGGCTCCACAAATATCCCCATCCTCAATGATGGAGGAGCCCAGCACATCTGCACAAAAGACAAGGATGAAGCATTCACTACAATCTTCAATCAGAAGTGGACGATCCATCTCAGTCTACTCCAGAGGTCCCCAGCATCACAGATGTCAGTCTTCAGCCAATACAATTCACTCCACGTGATATCAAGGAAGGGCTGAAGGCACAGGGGGTAAACTCTCCACCGAGCACAAATGAGGATGGTTGGGGCTGTTGGAGGTCAATTATCTCAGTCCCAGGACATTACTCAGGAGTTCCTCAGGGTGGTGTCCTCGGATCAACCATCTTCAGTTGCTTCATCAATCACATTTTCCCGATTATAAGGTCAGAAATGGGGTCGTTCACTGATGACTACACAATGTTCAGCACCATTCGCGACTCCTCAGATACTGAAGCAGTCCATGTTCAAATGTAGCAGGACCTCAAAAATATCCAGGCTTGGGTTAATAAGTGGCAAGTAACATTTGTGCCACAAGAGTGCCAAACAATGACCGTTTCTAACCAGGTAAAATCTAACCAGCTCATCTCGACATTCAACGGCATGACCAGCGCTAAATCCCCCAATATCAAAATTCTTGGACTTCTGTTGACCAGAAACTAAACTGGACCAGCCATGCAAATACTGTGGCTACAAGAACAGGTCAGAGGCTGGGAATCCTGCAGTGAATAACTCACCTCCTGATGAACCAAAGCCAGTCTACTATCTACAAAGCACAAGCCAGGAGTGTAAGAAAATATTATCCACTTGCCTGGAAAAGTGCAGCTCCAACAACATTCAAGAAGCCCAACACCAACCAGGACAAGCAGTCTGCTTGATCAGCAGCAACATCCATCATCTTCAATAGTCACTCCCTCCACCACCGACGCACAGTGGCAGCAGTGCGTACCGACTGCAAGATACACCGCAGGAACTCACCAAGGCTCCTTTGGACAGCTCCGTCCAAACTAATGACCTCTACGACTGAGAAGGACAAGGCCGGAAGGTAGCACAGTGGTTAGCACTGTCACTTCACAGCTCCAGGGTCCCAGGTTTGATTCCCGGCTTGGGTCACTGTCTGTGCGGAGGCTGCGCGTTCTGTGTCTGCGTGGGTTTCCTCCGGGTGCTCCAGTTTCCTCCCACAACTGAAAGATGTGTCGGTTAGGTGGATTGGGCACACTAAATTTCCCCTTAATTGGAAAAAAATAAATGGGGTACTCTAAATTTATTTTTTAAAAAGGCAGCTCACCACCACCTTCCCAAGAGAAATTAGAAATTAGCAATAAACACTGAACCAGTCGGCAGCACCACATCCCGAGAAAGCATTAGAAAAATCCATGAAATGGATACACACTGAAAAATGCCAGGCGGAGGAGAGTCTCTAACCAGCGGGAGAGCGGGCATGACAATGGCCAACAGAGTGGGACACATTGAGCAGGGTAAATGGGGTGAATCGGGCAGCTCTTATTCGGAGACTTGAACCGAGTGTGCCATTTGCCAAAGAGATAAAGGCCGCGATTCTCCCACCCCCCCGCCGGGCTGGAGAATCGGCAGGGGGCCACGCGAATCGCGTGAAAAAACAGGCGGGCGCGCATGGCACCGAGTCACATGGAGAATCTCCCCAAACGGCCGTAGCGGCGCTCCTCTGGAGGTGCCGCGATTCTCCGTCCCAGATGGGCCGAGCGGCCGTCCGAAAAAATCCGAGTGCCGCCGGCGCCGTTCTAACATTCTCTGGGCCGGCGGGACCTCGGGATTGAAGGGCCCGGGGATGGTCTGTGGGGGGGGGTCCAACCCCGGGGAGGGCCTCAGTAGTGGCCTGGCCTGCAATCAGGGCCCACCAATCAGCGGGCCGACCTTTCTGGCTGCGAACCAGTTTTGTTCCGTGCCGGCTCCTGTATCCCCGCGGCATTTGGCTTCGGGTCCGACGTGGGGATGACGGCCAGTCTGCATACGCTAGTTGGCGCCAGCCCAACTGCACATGCGCAGACCCCGCGGCGCCGGGCCGACGCCGGGACCGGCAGCTGGAGTGGCATGGGCCGTGCCAGCATCGTGCTGCCCCCCCCAGGACACGAGAATCGAGTCTCGGAACCGGCGCAGGAGTAAAGTATTCCCGTCTTGGCACTGCCCGGACCAGAGAATCGCAGCCAAGGAGTTCCGCAGTTTGGACATCACAGGAAAGACCCTGTCAGATGAAGGGATGGTACAATACGTCTTGATTCAACACAAGAAGAGAAACACACTGAAGGAAATTCAAATACAAGACTGCAAATGAAAAATAAATTCTGCCCCACCCTCCGCCAAAGAATAGTGGAATCCGTGGAGTGAAGTTCCAGCAATAATAGATGGGCTGTGCTATTTGCCTCTCCTAAAAAGAACCAGATGAATATCAAATTAAGAACGGGAGCTAAAGTTTTCCTTGTGAAAAGGATAATCAAATACATAGGGAACAGTGAAACCTAGACCTTTTGGACCAAGAAAATCGATCTCCACAATTCAGTATAGCAAGACTGGATATTGTAGATAATAATACTATAATAATCTTTATTGTCACAAGTAGGCTTACATTAACACTGCAATGAAGTTACTGTGAAAAGCCCCTAGTCGCCACATTCCGGTGCCTGTTCGGGTACACAGAGGGAGAATTCAGATTGTCCAATTCACCTAACAGCACGTCTTTCAGGACTTGTGGGAGGAACAGGAATGCAGAGTACTGGGCTAATGGCAAGATTCTTGGTAGTGTAGATGAACAGAGAGATCTCGGCATCCAGGTACATAAATCCCTGAAAGTTGCCACCCAGGTTAATAGGGCTGTTAAGAAGGCACATGGTGTGCTAGCCTTTATCAGTAGGGGGATTGAGTTTCGGAGCCACAAGGTCATGCTGCAGCTGTACATAACTCTGGTGAGGCCACTCCTGGAGTACTGCGTGCAGTTCTGGTCACCACATTATAGGAAGGATGTGGACGCTTTGGAAAGGGTTCAGAGGAGATTTACTAGGATGTTGCCTGGTATGGAGGGAAGGTCTTACGAGGAAAGGCTCAGGGACTTGAGGTTGTTTTCGTTAGAGAGGAGAAGGCTGAGAGGTGACTTAACAGAGACATATAAGATAGTCAGAGGGTTAGATAGGGTGGACAGTGAGAGTCTTTTTCCTCGGATGGTGATGACCAACACGAGGGGACATAGCTTTAAATTGAGGGGTAGTAGATATAGGACAGATGTCAGAGGCAGTTTCTTTACTCAGAGAGTAGTAGGGGTGTGGAACGCCCTGCCTGCAACAGTAGTGGACTCGCCAACTTTAAGGGCATTTAAGTGGTCACTGGATAGACATATGGATGAAAATGGAATAGTGTAGGTCAGATAGGCTTCAGATGGTTTCACAGGTCGGCGCAACATCTAGGGCCAAAGGGCCCGACCTGCGCTGTAATGTTCTATGTTCTATGAAACCGGAGCACCCGGAGGAAACCCACGCAGACACAGGGAGAACGTTCAGACTCCGCACAGACAGTGACCCAAGCCGGGAATCGAACCTGGGACCCAGGCACTGTGAAGCAACAGTGCTACCCACTGTGCTACCGTGCCTCCTATGTGGGATAGACAAAGATTCCGCCTTTTGCTTAATAAACACACAGAATCTGCTCTCATTAAATGAGTGGAGTAGAGTTAATGATACTGCAGATCCTGCAGGGCCTGTGAAATGAGATTTAAGGGGTAGTTAGGAGTCCTGACAAAGGGTCATCATCCTGAAATACTGTTTGTCTCTCCACTCTGGCTGCCTGATCTGCTGAGTCTCCAGTATTTTCAGTTTCAGAGGTCCCCAGCATAATGCCGCAGCATTTTGCTTTTCGATAGATTTCCTGATAGGACAGATGACACAGCATTTGTGTTAAATAGTTGAGGTACTGTCTATAATTGGGTAGACGGTACAAGGCCAATGGAAAGAGATTACATGGCCAGATAGAATCTGTGGATGGTTTAGATTGTGCCAGGTCCCTGTAAGGAGTCGCTTTGATGGATCCAACGGAGTTTCTCGGAAGATGTTTTCCCGCAGCTGGCTTCTGTCATCAGCTTCCGAAATCCAGTAATTTGAGCTATATATAAATAGATCATTGCCTAGTTTATAAAAAAAGAGTGAACAATTTCATCAAGGCTCACGACTCTGTGATAATAGCTCTCAACTTGCGACTGTGTGAATTCCTTGCCTATTTTAAACTCTGAATAGTGCTGTGCATACAAAATGTGATATTTCCCTAATGAACAGGATGCCACGTTGATCATGATTTTAATATTCATGAAGAGATATATTAAAAGAATCCAGATTCTGAGAAAATGACTGTAGTGCACAACAGCCAATGCCAGGAGCATTTAAATGGTCCACAATGAATCCAGCAATGCTCCAAGTCCTCACACTGTGTCCCCGCATGATTATTGTCCTCTACCCCCTTAAAGGTGAAAGTGGGCTTCACCTCAAAAAGGCAATTATGGTCTTTGATAGATGAGCACAGCATACTCACTTTCTCCCAACATTCACCCTTCTCACCACATCACTCAATAGGAAATAGAAAAGGAGGGGGTATAGGTAATAAAGGACTCAGGTGGGTGCTGCAGGAAGGCCTTGACCCAAAAGAGTAGGAAGCAGAATCGGGTTGGGGAGGATCGCCATCCAATGGTCTTCGCTTCATCAACTGCTCCCACCGAGTTACGGATTCTCGCCACTCTTTGGGTGAAGAAGTTTGTTCTGAATTTCAGGTTGGATTTCTTTGTGACTCTCTTACACAGACGGCCTCTAGTTTTACTCTTCCTGACAAGGGGAAACATTCTCTCTGTATCCACTCCGTCAAAACCGTGAATCATTTTAAAGATCTCTCTTAGGTCACTCTCTTTTTAAGACAGAAGAGTCTCAGCTTGTCAATCCTCTCCAGACAGGAATACCCACACATTTCTGGCATCGTTCCTGTAAACCTTTTCTGCACCCTCTCCAGTGTCTCAATATCATTTTTTACAATAAGGAGACAAGCTCGCAGTACACTAATGTAGTCTAAGGGTTAATACACGTCTGCCAAAACATACCTACTTTTCAATTTAAACCTTCTAGAAATAAAACCGAGCGTTTGTTTGTTTTTTGTGGCCTTGTAACCTGTGGCACAACGTTTAGAGATTGGTGTATTTGCTCTCCAAGATCCGTTTGTACCTCGACCCCACCAAGGCTCACACATTCCACATAGCTTGATCAAAGTGTGTGGGGGGGGGGGGGGGGGCGGGCGATTCTCCAACATGGAGCCCAAGTGTTTGAGTGGTCGTGAACGTCGGGGACTTCTTTAGCGCGCCGGCCCCGACTCAAGATGGATTCGGTACCGGTTCAGGGACCGGAGCCCCCCTCCCCCCCCCCAACAGGTCGCCCCCGACCGTTCACACAGAGTTCCCGCCAGCAGCGACCAGGGGTGAACGGCGTCGGTGGGACTCTGTCGCACTGGAGGGCCACCGATTCTCCGGCCCGGATGAGCCGAGTGACCGCGCATCCGGGCTGGAGAATCGGCCCCGTAATGCTATTGTTATTATTCTGAAAGGAGCAGCTGCAGAGACAATGGATGGACTGAGCTTCCAAAATTGCCTCAACTCTGGAATGGGTATTACCAGGATCAGTGCCGTGGTCTCGGGCATTTACAATGTCTGGGATTAACTTGGATAAGTGAGAGGTTATCCATTTTGGTCGGGGGAATAAAAAGTACCTAATCTAAATAAAGAGAAACGTCCAAATGCTTTGGTGCAGAGGGATCTGGGTGTCCTTGTCCATGAATCGCAGAAAGTTAGCATGCAGGTGCAGCAGGTAATAAGAGAAACTGAATTGTGGCATTTATTGATAATGGAATAGAGAATAAAAGTAGAGAAATGCTGTTTTAACTGTATAGCGCATTGATGAGATCACACCTAGAGTACTGCGCAGTTTTTGTCCGCTTCATTGAGAAAGGGCATAAATGCAATAGAGACAGTTCAGAGAAGGTTCACTCGATTTGATTCCAGGGATGAAAGACTTGCCTTATGAAGAGAGATTTGGCAGTTCAGGCGTATACTCGCTGGAGTTTAGAAGAATGAGGGGAGATCTATTGGAGGTACATAAAATGGTAAATGGGGATTAACAGGGTAGATGTAGAGCAAATGTTTCCCCTTGTTGGACGTTCTGGAACAAGAAGCCTCAGTTTGAGGCTAAAGGGTGGAAGAAATGAGGAGGAATTACTTCACTGAAAGGGTCAGTGAATTTGTAGAATTCTCTACCCCACAGCACAGTGGACGCTGGAGCACAGGGTAAAATTGAGGAGATCGGTAGGTTTTTAATTAGTAGCAGGATGAAGGGGAGAAGGCAAGAAGGTGTAGATAACACAGATGAGATAATAATAATCTTTATTAGTGTCACAAGTAGGCTGACATTAACACTGCAATTAAGTTACTGTGTAAATACCCTAGTCGCCATATTCCGGCGCCTGTTCGGGTACACGGAGGGGGAATTCAGAATGCTCAATTCACCTAACAAGCGCGTCGATCGCAACCCCACCCAACCCTTTTGGACACTAAGGAGCAATTTAGCATGGCCAATCCAACTAACCTGCACATCTTTGGACTGTGGGACGAAACTGGAGCACCCGGAGGAAACCCACGCAGAGACGGGGAGAACGTGCAGACTCCTCACAGACAGTGACACAAGCCGGAAACCCAGGTCTCTGATGCAGTAAAGCAACAGTGCTAACCAATCATGATTGCACTGAATGGCGGAGCAGGATCGAGGGGTTGAAAAGCAATAATTCTTTGACTAACTATGTCTTATGCCAATTACTTAGATGACGGGACCAAGTGTCCAAATTTACTGATGGATGGGGCAAGAAGCTGTGAGGACGGCACAAACCATCTGAAAAGGGATTACAGACAGGCTTATGGTAGGTGTAACATAACGGGCAGGATTCTCCAGTTAACGACAGCGAAATCGTGTTCAGCGATCGGCCGGAGAAACAGTTTGTGCTGAAAAGGGTTAGAGGCTCACCGCTCACAACGCTTCACCGCCTCACCGCTTTCACAACGCTCCGCCCCCTCCAAGGGCAGCACGGTAGCACAGTGATTAGCACAATTGCTTCACAGCTCCAGGGTCCCAGGTTCGATTCCCGGCTGGGTCACTGTCTGTGCGGAGTCTGTACGTTCTCCCCGTGTCTGCGTGGGTTTCCTCCGGGTGCTCCGGTTTCCTCCCACAGTCCAAAGATGTTCAGGTTGGGTGCATTGGCCATGCTAAATTGCCCTTAGTGTTGGGTGGGGTTACTGAGCTATGGGGATAGGGCGGAGGTGTGGAGTTGGGTAGGGTGCTCTCTCCAAGAGCCAGTGCAGACTCGATGGGCCAAATGGCCTCCTACTGCACTGTAAATTCAATGAATGCAAAGCGGCGTACTCCAGGAGTGCACCGCATGCCGTATCGACAGCTTCAGGACATTGCCTGAGACCCTCCCCCATGCTCTGCCCCCCCACCCTGCCGAGTTCCCGAAGGTGTGGGTCTCTCATGCTATTATTTTTTCTTTTATAAATTTAGATTACCCAATTATTTTTTCCAATTAAGGGGCAATTTAGCGTGGCCAACCCACCTACTCTGCACATTTTTGGGTTGTGGGGGCGAAACCCACGCAGACACGGGGAGAATGTGCAAACTCCACACGGACAGTGACCCAGAGCCGGGATCGAACCTGGGACCTCAGCGCCGTGAGGCGGTTGTGCTAACCACTAGGCCACCGTGCTGCCCTTCTCATGCTATTACTTGCCGGGAACTCGGTGTGCCGGCTGCGGACTCAGGCCAACGCCGCCACAGTCGGGGAGGGCTGATCCGCGGGCGGGGGGGGGGGGGCTTTGGCAGGGGCTGGGGGCACTGTTGGGGGGGTGGTCCGGGGGTTATGAGCCGGCCAAAGGGGGGAGGGGCACTACTTGGCTGGCTGGGTCCGCGGGTGGCGGGCACCATGTTGCACGGCGCAGCCGCCGCCCTGCGCATGTGCGGCCACGGACTCGAGAATTCTCTGGGCCATATCGGCAGCCGGGTGCTCTACGCTGCCTTCCTGCTAGCCCCCAGCCAAACGGACGATCGGTGGCTGTTTTGCGCTGAGTTTTCAGTCGTAAAGCGCCACCGTTCCCACACCAGCCTCAGGACATAAGACTGAAAATCGGAGCATCCAGCCCAATGTTTTTTTGTAATTCGTTCAGGGGTTGCAGGGATCATTGGGCCAGCATTGATTGTCCATCCCTAATTGCCCTTGAACTGAGTAGCTTGCTGGACCTTGAGGCTACCTGGAGTCAGATTTCCTTCCCTAGAAGACACCAATGAACTAGATAGGTTTTTAAGACAATTGACAGGTTTAATGCTCATCATTCCACATTTTACATTCCAGGTTTTATTAGATTCAAATTTCACCGTCTTCCAAGGAGGGATTTGAACCTGGTCCCCAAAGCATTATGTCTAGTCTCTGGGTTATTAGTCCAGTGCTAATACCACTGCCTCCCTAAAATGTGAGGAAATGTAAGGTCACTCTGGTAGGAAGGATGTAAAAGTGAAAGTGAAAAAGTGAAAATCGCTTATTGTCACAAGTAGGCTTCAAATGAAGTTACTGTGAAAAGCCCCTAGTCGCCACATTCCGGCACCTGTGCGGGGAACCCGTACCGATTCTTAAAGGTACGGGAATTGAACCCGCGCTGCTGGCCTGCCTTGGTCTACTTTAGAAGCCAGCTATTTAGCCCTGTGCTAAACCAGGCCCGTACAGATTTCTTTAAAATAGTGAAAAATTACTCAAGGTTTGTGTTCAAATGCATTTGGGTATTGAGGAAATGTACCATGGGAGCAGAGTAAGCAATTCGGAAAATAGATTGTATGTTGGCCTTTATTGCAAAGTGAGTTTGGGGACAAGGAGAAGGAAGGCGTGCGGCAAACAAGGATTTAGTGAGGCCCTAACTGAAGTTGTGTACAGGTTTGGTTCCTTATCCAAGGAAGGATACACGTGCCGTATAGGAAGTGCAATAAAAGTTTTGCCAGATTGATCCCAACGAGGAAAGATTGAGTAGAATGGCCCCATACTTACTGCCATTTAGAAAAACGAGAGGCGATCCCTTTGAAACACAGGATTCTTGAAGTGTTTGACAGCTTCGATGCCATTCACCCTCCCTGGCGAGTCTGGCACTCGGATACATAGACTCAGGATAAGGGGCTGGTTATTTAGAACTGTGATGAGGAGAAATTTCTTCACACAGAGTTGCAAATCTTTCGGATTCTTTACCTGAGTAAGCAGTGGATACTCAATTGAGCAAATATGATGTGAGAAAAAGCATTTTCAAACGAGTGTCTCTGATCTGGAATGCACTGCCTGGGAGTGTGGTGGAGGCTGGTTCAATCGAGGCAGTCAAGAGGGCATGAGATGATTATTGGAAGAGAAACAATGTGCAGGGGTGCGGGGAAAATGTAGGAGATTGGTACTCAGTCATGATGCTCGTTTGGAAGGCCGGTGCAGACATGTCGGACCAAATGGCCTCCTTCTGTGCCCTAACAATTGGATGATTCTGGCTGAGATTACTAAACTCGAAGAGAATCAGGAGATATGTGGTGGGGCAAGAAAGTAGAGGGAAGATAGAAGATTAGTCAAGATCTTGTGAAGAGGCATGAAATGAAAATGAAATGAAATAAAAATCGCTTATTGTCACAAAGCTTAAAATGAAGTTACTGTGAACAGAAATGCCGGTTGGGGTGAGCACAGATGTCTTACCGCACCAGGTGAAAGTCCAACAGGGTTGTTTCAAATCGTTAGCTTTCGGAGTGCAGCTCCTTCCACTACTGATTCACCTGAGCAAGGAGCAGTGCTCCGAAAGCTAGTGATTTGAACAAACCTGTTGAACTTTAACCTGGTGTATTAGACTTCTTACTGTTATTAAGAGGCAGAGCAGGGTCAAAGGGACCCGATGGTCAACTTCTGCTCCTATTTTGTATGTTCGTAAACCAACTTTCTCACCATAAACCTCAATCCCCCACCCACCAGATCCCTCAACCCCCCCTCCCACCTCGTGCTCAGTGGTATATCCTCTACCCTCCATCCCTGGCCCAAAGTAACTCCACCTCATTAGTTTCCTTCATGTTATCAAAAGCCTTGCCTTCTTCTATGTTCCGCCCTACTCTTCTTTCCCCTTCAAGATGCTTATTCAATGTCTTTGTTCTGTTAAGTGCTTGAAGGTTTTTGCTTTCAAGCTGTCTCACTGTTAAATAAAACGACTGATTCATAAATATCTACCCGGCCACCTTTCAAGTATGCCTGACACTTTTAATGCCAGATGCAACAACTGAAAATAGATCATTTAATACTTTATCTAATTTTGTTGAAAGCTAAATTGAATCCACCAATGTCCATGCTTCCCATCTTTCACTCGTCAAAAATTAAAGATTCAAGATTAAATTCATCCATCAGATTTAATGTTAGCCTAATGCATTCAGAATTCAGAGCGCAGGTTTTTTATTTAATTAACAACCTATTAGACTAACTAATGAAACCGTCCAGCACAGACAGGTTCAACTGGGTCACAATCAACACACCTCATGGTCTTAACCATTGACCATAAAATAATAGTGCACAAATAAGGCTATTCAGCCCATCCTGCCTCTGCCCACTGTTGAATCTGCTTTCTCTTGGGCAGCACATTCCACATCATCTTAACTCACTGCGTAAAGAATTGTCTCCTCCTCACCCCAATTCTTTTACCGAATACCTGAAAACTGTCATAGTTTTTCTCTCTCTGCTGCTGTTCTCTCTCTGTTACTGCTGCTCTCTCTCTCTGCTGTTCTCTCTTTCTCTCTCTGTTACTGGTGTTCTCTCTCTGTTGCTGTTCTCTCTCCTGCTCTCTCTCTGCTGCTGCTGCTCTCTCTGTTGCTGCTGCTCTCTCTCTCTGTTGCTGCTCTCTCTCTGTTCCTGCGCTCTCTCTGTTGCTGCTGCTCTCTCTCTCTCTGTTGCTGCTCTCTCTCTCTCTGTTGCTGCTCTCTCTCTCTGTTGCTGCTCTCTCTCTCTGTTGCTGCTCTCTCTCTCTACTGCTGTTCTCTCTCTGTTACTGCTGCTCTCTCTCTCTCTGTTACTGGTGCTCTCTCTCTCTCTGTTACTGCTGTTCTCTCTCTGTTGCTGTTCTCTCTCCTGCTCTCTCTCTCTGCTGCTGCTCTCTCTCTGTTGCTGCTGCTCTGTTGCTGCTGTTCTCTCTCTGTTGCTGCTGTTCTCTGTTGCTGCTCTCTCTCTATTGCTGCTGCTCTCTCTCTGTTGCTGCTGCTCTCTCTCTGTTGCTGCTGCTCTCTCTCTGTTGCTGCTGCTCTCTCTCTGTTGCTGCTGCTCTCTCAGTCTCTGCTGCTGCTACTCTCTCTGTTGCTGCTGCTCTCTCTATTGCTGCTCTCTCTGTCTCTGCTGCTGCTGCTCTCTCTCTGTTGCTGCTGCTCTCTCTCTGTTGCTGCTGCTCTCTCTCTGTTGCTGCTGCTCTCTCTCTGTCGCTCTCTCTCTGTTGCTGCTCTCTCTCTCTGTCGCTGCTCTCTCTCTCTGTTGCTGCTGCTCTCTCTCTGTTGCTGCTACTCTCTCTCTGTTGCTGCTACTCTCTGTTGCTGCTCTCGTGCTGCTCACTCTCTGTTGCTGCTCTCTCTCTCTCTGTTGCTCTCTCTGTTGCTGCTGCTCTCTCTCTGCTGCTCTCTGTTGCTGCGCGCTCTCTCTCTCTTGCTGCTCTCTGTTGCTGCGCTCTCTCTCTCTCTCTTGCTGCTCTCTGTTGCTGCGCTCTCTCTCTGCTGCTGCTCTCTCTCTGTTGCTGCTCCTCTCTCTCTCTGCTGCTCTCTCTGTTCCTGCTCTCTCTCTGTTGCTGCTCTCTCTCTGTTCCTGCTCTCTCTCTGTTGCTGCGCTCTCTCTCTGCTGCTGCTCTTCTCTCTCTGTTGCTGCTGCTCTCTCTCTCTGTTTCTCTCTCTGTTCCCGCTCTCTCTCTGTTCCTGCGCTCTCTCTGTTGCTGCTCTTCTCTCTCTGTTGCTGCTGCTCTCTCTCTCTGTTTCTCTCTCTGTTCCCGCTCTCTCTCTGTTCCTGCGCTCTCTCTGTTGCTGCTCCTCTCTCTCTGTTGCTCTCTCTGTTCCCGCTCTCTCTCTGTTCCCGCTCTCTCTCTGTTGCTGCGCTCTCTCTCTGTTGCTGCTCCTCTCTCTCTGTTGCTTTCTCTGTTCCCGCTCTCTCTCTGTTCCTGCGCTCTCTCTGTTCCTGCGCTCTCTCTGTTCCTGCGCTCTCTCTGTTCCTGCGCTCTCTCTGTTCCTGCGCTCTCTCTGTTCCTGCGCTCTCTCTGTTCCTGCGCTCTCTCTGTTCCCGCTCTCTCTGTTGCTGCTCCTCTCTCTCTGTTCCCGCTCTCTCTCTGTTCCCGCTCTCTCTCTGTTCCCGCTCTCTCTCTGTTCCCGCTCTCTCTCTGTTCCCGCTCTCTCTCTGTTCCCGCTCTCTCTCTGTTCCCGCTCTCTCTCTGTTCCCGCTCTCTCTCTCTGTTGCTGCTGCTCTTGCTCAGTTTGCTGCCTGTTTCCAGGTTTGGTTGCTGCTGAGTTACTGCAGGAAGGAGAGGTGAGGGAGGGAGGAGAGAAGGAAGGAGAGAGGAGAGAAGGAAGGAGAGAGGAGAGAAGGAAGGAGAGAGGAGAGAAGGAAGGAGAGAGGAGAGAAGGAAGGAGAGAGGAGAGAAGGAAGGAGAGAGGAGAGAAGGAAGGAGAGAGGAGAGGAGAGAAGGAAGGAGAGAGGAGAAAAGGAAGGAGAGAAGAGAGTCAGAGAACAGGAGGGCAGCTGTCCTCTCCGGTTACTGATCCCTCTGCGATGGGAAACAGAAGTTCTTCGTAACCCTTCACAATGTAAAATACGTCTGCAATACTGTTGCTCCATAGATACTGAATGAGGAAATGTTAGATAGGTCGTGGCTGCTTTTCTTCGATCGGAGGAAGACGAGGGAATGTTTGATTGAGGTGTACAAGATTGTAAATGGCCTGAATAGATTGGATAGGAAGGCCTATTTTCCATAACAGTGAGGTCAGTGACTATGGGGCAGAGATTTAAAGTGATTGGTACCAGCATTAGAGGGAAGTTGAGGCAGATTTCTTCACCCAAGGGTGGTCGGGGTCTGGAACTCACTGCTGGAAAGGGTGGTAAAAGCAGAAACCCCTCAACTCATCTAAGAGTGTATTTTATTCATTTACGGGATTTGTGCGTCGTTGGCTCGACCAGCATTCATTGCCCATCCCTAGTTATCCTTCGGAAGGCTGTGGTGAGCTGCCTTCCTGAACCCCTGCAGTCACTGGGGTAGGTACATCCACTGTGCTGTTAGGGAGGGAGTTCCAGGATTTTGCCCCAGCGACATTGAAGGAACGACGATATATTTCCAAGTCACGATGATGAGTAACTAGGAGGGGAACCTCCAGGTGGTGGGGTTCCCAGGTATCTGCTGCTTTTGTCCTATTCAATGGTAGTGGTTGCGGGTTTGGAAGGTGCAGCCGAAGGAACCTTGGTGAGTTACTGCAGTGCATCTTGTAGACGGTACACACAGCTGCCACTGTGTGGCTGGTGGTGGAGGGTTTGAATGTTTGTGGAAAGGGGAGCAATCAAGCGGGGCTGCTTTGTCCTGGATGGTGTGGAGCTTCTTGAGTGTTGTTGGAGCTGCGCTCATCCAGGCAGGTGGAGAGTATTCCATCACACTCCTGACTTGTGGATTGTAGATGGTGGACAGACCACCATCTGTGTGTGGGGGGGGGGGGGGGGGGGGGGGGGGGGGGGGGGGGGGGGGGGGGGGGGGGGGGGGGGGGGGCCAGGAGGTGAGTTACTTGCTTGTAATTTCTATTCTTGGACCTGCCCTGGTAGCCACAGTATTAATGTGGCTGGGTCCAGTTCAGTTTCTGATCAATTGTTACCCCCAGGATGTTGATTGTGGAGGATTTAGCGACGGTAATGCCATTGAATGTCAAAGCAAACTATGGCATCTGGACATGCTTCTGAAGTCGTGGTAACCTGCAGGGCTGCAGACCAAGTGTTAGAAAATTGGATTGGCTGGGTTTTCCGGCCAGCACAGACATGATGGGCAGAGTGGCCTCCTTCTGTGCCGTAAATCTTTCTACATTTTCTAAAAAACTGAAAAGGAGGAAGAGGAGGAGTGGCACTGTGACACGGCGGTTAGCACTGCTACCTCACAGCACCAGGGATCCGGGTTCAATTCCAGCCTCGGGTTACTGTCCGTGTGCAGTTTGCACATTCTCCCCGTGTCTGCGTGGGTTTCCCCCGGGTGTTCTGGTTTCCTCCCACAGTCCAAAGATGTGCAGATAGGTGGATTGGCCATGATAAATTGTCCTTCAGTGTTCAAAGATATGCAGGTTCAGTTGAGGGGATGGGGATGGGGAGTGGGCCTAGGTAGGGTGCAGAGGGTCAGTGCAGACTTGATGGGCTGAATGGCCTCCTTCAGCACCAAAGCAAATCTATGGTTGTACAGAATGTGCAGGGATGTGGGGTAGGTGAATTGCTCCTTTGGAAAGCCAGCTTGGACACAATGGATGAAATCATAGATTCATAGAATTTACAGTGCAGAAGGAGGCCATTCGGCCCATCGAATCTGCACCAGCCCTTACAAAGAGCACCCTACTCAAGCCCACCTATCTACCCTATCCCTGTAACCCAGACACCCTCACTTACACTTTTTACACAATAAGCGCAATTTATCATGGCCAATCCATCTAACCTGCACATCTTTAACCTGCACATCTTTGGACTGTGGGAGGAAACCGGAGCACCCGGAGGAAACCCACACCGACACGGGGAGAATGTGCAGACTCCGCACAGACAGTGACCCATCCGGGAATCGAACCTGGGACCCTCGCACTGTGAAGCAACTGTGCTAACCACTATGCTACCGTGCTGCCCTGGCCTTCTGCTGTGCTAAAACATGCTGCTATGATGCCTACAGCAGCTCAATAGTCTACTGCTTTTCACTGTCAAGCTGTATATCTCAGGAACGGTGTCTCGCAGCCAAGCGTGCATCACAAGACAAGGAATGAAAACAGCAGGAAAATCATGAAGTGTGATGCATTCAGCCAACATTTCCGCAACATCTAATTGTGGGAACCAACCAGGGAAGAAATTATGTTTAATATAAAATAAATTTAAAGTGGGAAACATTGATGGGAAATTCAGTACAATCTAACTACTGCTTACTGTGGATACACACAGCGTCCTATTTAGTTACTACATTGCTAAATAGAACAGTACAAGAAGCTAGCAACCTACTTACAGTCAGATCGGAAATACTCATCTACCGTGAGCACTTATGCACAGGTTGCAGTTATCCAGCACCTTAAATGTCTAGGAATATCCTCGGGGCTTCACAGCGACATAATGAGACAGCACTGGATAATCAGGCAAAGGAGAACGTAATAGGATAACCAAATGTTTGGTCAGAGGTGGGTCTCAAGGAGTGCAGAGGAAGGGGGCAGCAAGGGGCGGAGAGGGTGGCAGGGAGAGTGAGATGGAGGGATCAAGGTAGAGCAAAGCGGAGAGGGTGGGAGGGGGTGAAAGAAGGAAGAGGGAAAGAGTGGCAGAGGAAGAAAGGGGTGGAGAGGAAAGGGGTGGAGAGGAAGGGAGTGAGGTAACAATAAGGAATGAATCCGGCAAGGGGAAACACTTCCAGCGGCAGAGGGGCTAACAGCTAAGTTTTAAGGTGATTAACAACAGAACTAAATCGTTGTTTAGTTAGAACCCCCCCCCGCCGACCTGAAAAAGTTACAGACTGTTCGACCAGGCGTAACTGGGTTTTAAAAGTGATGCGAGCACTAAAGTTAGAACCGGATCTGAAAGATAATTTTACATTACTATGGGGCAATTTAGCACGGCCAATCCACCTAACCTGCACATCTTTGGACTGTGGGAGGAAACCGGAGCATCCGGAGGAAACCCACACAGACACGGGGGGAACGTGCAGACTCCGCACAGACAGTGACCCAAGCCGGGAATCGAACCCAGGTCCCTGGCACTGTGAAGCAACAGTGCTAACCACTGTGCTACTGTGTCGTCCATCATCCTTTGCTCTGCAGCCTATATCGGCTCAAAACCTCATTTTTAAAATTTAAACCCTTGTTTTCGCCATGGTCTCACCCAACCGATCTTTGCAATCTTTCCCAGTCCTTTGAGACACCTGCATTCTTCCAATTCTGCCTCTCGCACATCCCCGATTTTAATCACTTCACCATTGGTAACCGTGTTTCCAGCTGCCCAAGCACTAAACTCAAAAATTCCCTCACTGAATCTCTCCTCCTTTCATACACTCCTTAAAACCTACCTCGGCAACAAAACTTTTGGTCACCTTTCAAATTTTGTTTGGTACTAATTCTGTGAAGTGCCTTGGGATAATTTACCACATTACCGTCGCTACATAAATGTAAGCTTATGTGCAACATTATTCTTTTTCTCGTCAACCTAATTGACGGTTTAGGATCAGCACTGGGTTTTTTTTTTAAGCACAGCACAAAACCAGGTCACTGGGCCTAACGTGCCTGTGCTGGGGTTATGTTCTACACAAGCCTGCCCCCCAACTCCCACATCCTCCTATCTCATCTCACAGGCATATCCTTTTATTCCTGTCCCCAGAAGCTGATTATCTACGATTATCTATATTATTCATCACAACAACTGCACATAGTAGTAATTTTCACTTTCAAAGCCATTATATAAACAAAATTACAAAGACTCTTTGGATAAAGAAGCTTCTCCTGAATTCTTCAGTGGATTTAATTGAAACAATTATCATTAAACGGCTCCTAGTTGTGAGCTCACTGCAAGTGAAAACATTTTCTCCAGATGACCAGAGTTACTCATCAAGTCAGTCACGGACAGCCAGTGCTGGCTGGAATGAGGTGGCGAGCGCCTGGAGTGTGACCAGGAGAACTGGCCTCCCAGTGCAAGAAAAAGGTCAACGACCTACTCCGGGCAGCACGAGTGAGTCGACACCAACGCCTCCCCTCTCCCTCCCCCCACCCCAAGACCTTCTCGCCCCCATGCAAGCACCACCTTCCAAGCCTTCCTCCATCCCCAACCCTCTCTTCACAACCCCCCTCTCACCACTATGAACCACGCCTGTGGCTCTCACAAACCCCCTCTCACCACTATGAACCACGCCTGTGGCTCTCACAAACCCCCTCCCACCACTATGAACCACGCCTGTGGCTCTCACAAACCCCCTCCCACCACTATGAACCACGCCTGTGGCTCTCACAAACCCCCTCCCACCACTATGAACCACGCCTGTGGCTAACGAAGCCCTCACCATCTCTCCTCAACGAAAGCACTCCCACAATCGCCAGGAGAGGGCCCAGACTCGAGGTGGGGTGTTGGACGTAAGAATCCTCACCTCCTCCGAGGAGCGGGCCCTGGAGGTGACAGGTGTGGCCGAGGACAGAACAGTCACCAACGTGGAGGCTGGTAGATGCCACGAAGGTGAGGAACCACCGGGCCCCAGCCAAAAGATCTGTCAAACATGAGTTGTTATTGCCTCACTGACTGACCCATCCCTCCCACTGACCACGTGTCCATTCTCCCGCAGGTCCTCCAGCCAGCGGCGTAGGCCCAGCGCGGGCGGTCCCCTCTCCGGCCTCCCACCTTGGAGGGGAGCTCCGAGGAGGACACAGTCGACGGGTCACAGCTGTCACCCCCACCCTCCACCAGCGCAGATACAGGTACCTCGGTGGGAAATATTTCTCAGGCTTCTGGGCACATTCTGGTGAGGACCACACTGCTGCTGATGTACATCTGGTGGAGGCAGGAAGCCCCAGGCGAGACAGCAGTCAGAGGTCTGCTCGATCCCAGGAACCACCTGGGTCCCAGCCTGATGCTGAGGCTCTGGTACAGGGTTACCCGGAGCTGATGGAGATGATCGGGAGCAGCCTGCACAGCAGGTCCACAGCCGATTGTAGGAGTCCCAGAGGCTACGGGCGCAGGAGATGTCGCTGGCAATGTGTGGCACTGAGGCCAGCACTGCTAGGGTGGCGACCGCACTGGAGAGCCTGGTGCACGACGTCGGCACCGTGAGTGAAGGTGTCCAAGGCATTGCGCAGTCGATGGCGGCCATGGCTGAGAGTCTAGGAGAATGTCTGCCTGGCTGGGGGATGTTACCCAGTGCCAGGCTGACCTTGGTGAGGTTCTGTGGGACATGTCCCGCTCTGAGATGGGAATAGCTGAGGCAGTGCAGAGTGTGGCCCAATCACTGACAAGCAATGCTGATGTCATCGACATGATGGTGCAGACCATGGGGAACTGGCTGGGCTGGCAGAGCCAGATGACGCAGGGGCAGTCAGGGTTGCTTGTGCACAAACTTATGATGCCTCTGTCACTTTCTTCTGCAAAGCAGGCCGACCTCCACCTTTCCCCTTGGCCTTGGACCTTGGCCCACCTTTCCAGGCATCCCGCCCTCCCCATGACACTCACCTACTCTCCGGCCATGGACATGTCCCTGGAGCTGTGTCCCATCCCCTGGGTGTTCAGATGTTGGCTGCTGTGTGTGTGGTGTTGCCTCTCGCAGTGTCAGGCACAATGTCCAGGAATCACAGTCTGATTGGGCTGCTAGGCAACGACTCCCACTTGCTGCATGGAACGTCCATCCACGGGAATCCCCCTGGGTTGTGTGAAGTGCTCACTTAACCACAACTGCCAATTTCCTAGTGGCAATAGCCTTCAGCCGCGCAACCAGAGGTCTTGGCAATCGATGGGGATTATGGGTGGTCAGTGGGGCAGACGGTCAGGGGGTAGGGCTGCCCCCGGATCGGGTACACACAATTCAAGGGGTTTGCACGGTGTTGCCATGGCCTCCCTGACGCCTTCCTCCCATTGTGGCCCACCTCTGCGGAGGGCACCCCACCCCCAGCCCAGTGTTGGGGTGGCAAGCCCAGCGCCCTCGGGCTCTTTGTGTGTGACCCACCTCCTCGGCTCCCCGCAGAAGCCCTTCCGCCAGGTTCAGGTTTATCAAAAGGAGCACTAATTGGCGCTCGCATCTGCTGGGGTGGCCACAGAATGACAGGAGGCCATTGGATATGGGGTCATTCTCGTTAATTGTATAAAAATTGGGCTTAATGAAAAAAGTGGTTTCTTGCCACGCGACTGCGAGGTCCCGATTTCACCGACAGGAGCAGGCTGGGAGCAGGCCGGCTGCATCGCAAACTGTTTGGTGACTGGCGCGGTTCTCTTTCTCGGGCCCCTCCCGCTACTCACCAGCCTCAATTCGCTCGAACGAGCGTGTAAAGAGGCCGGAGAATCGTGCCCATTAAGTCAGTTACGGCGTAGGCAGGAAGAAGAGATTGGTCTCATTATCCGTCCCTTTTGAAAGTTATTATTATTACTGAATCACCCTTTCAGGCATCACATTCCAAATCACTACAATTCACTGTGCAAAAGAAACGTTACTCTTATTTAACAGATTGAAATTACAATGCTGAGTTTAATGGCTAATTAATATGAAAATCCATAAGCTCTTAAAAATAATGGGAAAGCTAAATGCAACGCGAGCAAGTGAGAGAGCAGCAAGTTTTGACCATTTGCAACTCCCAATGGATCTTTTCATCCCTCAATCCGGAGACTAAGTTGTGCATGATTTAGGAGCTCACCTGAATCCATTTGTCTGGAATTGCCATAGCCAAACGGTAATCAAACCCTCCGCCTCCTTCAATCACAGGACGACAGAGTGTAGGCATTCCCGACACATCCTGAAAAACACATTTCAAATTAACAGGGTGCCATCAATTGTGATTTAATATCTTTCCCCAGAGTCCACTTTTCGACAGAAACAACATATTGCAGCAGCCAATTGGTGCACAGCAGCACCTCACAAACACGTCGGTAAGGTAAATAAATCACAGTTAATTTGTTTTGGTGGTCGGGGGTTGAATATTGGCCAAGCTATTGGCAATGATAACATTGTGGTAATGCCATTCGACTCCAGTAGCCCTGGAGATATGAGTTCACTCCCACCATGGCAACCGGGGAATTTAAATTCAATGAATAAATCTGGAAATACAAAGCTCGTCTCAGCAATGATGATCGTGAAACTACCGGATCATAACTGTCACCTCGCACCCTTCAGCTGCATCAGTGTTCGATATCGAGTGCCATCTGGAAGGGCATTGAGTGTAGCCAGGGTGCAGATTATACTCTGGGTGGGGAACTTCAATGTTCATCACCAAGAGTGCCTCGGAAGTCTTTTCAGGTCCTGAAGGACACATCTGCCAGACAGTAGCTGGACATGATTAAGGCTGTGCTCCAGGGAGTTTGGAGGGATTGTCATCTATTGGATGCGATGATAAACAGAGGGAGACGCTGTCCTCCCTTGCAGATGGACGATAAAATCCCACAACACTGTTCTGAAGAAGATAGAGGGACTGATGTATAGTTAGAGTCGTAGAATGTTACAGCACAGAATGGGGGCACTGGCCCGTCCTTTCCGCTCCGACTCCTGCAAGAGCTACCCTGCTCGTCCCATTCCCCAGCCCCTTTAAATTCATCACTTTCAAATATGTATCCAGCTCTCTTTTGAAACCTCCTGTGGAATCCGCCTCCACCGCTCTCCCAGGCAGAGAATTCCAAATCCCAACAACTCTCCGAGTAAAGACGTTTCACCTCATCTCACTCTGAGTTCTCTTGCTGACCATCTTGAAATTGTGACATCTAGTCACTCTCATAATATACACACAGGTATACAATGGTGCACAGACAGACACTGACTGACACACAGGATGACCAATGAACACACAGAACACAGCAGCCAATCACCAGACAGGACATGGCCACTATAAAGCCAGAGGGCACTAGTTTTCCCGCTCTCTCGGGATGCAGCCTCTGAGACAGCCAGAGCCCGTAAGCAGCAACTAGAACATCCACCATGTGGTAGTAAGATAGTCTGGTCAGGCTAGCCTCAGGTCTCCAGTCAACTCAGCATAGTGTCAACCCACAGTTAAAGAATGTTGGTAGTTCAATAAAATCGAGTTGCATTTCTCCAAGTGTTGGAAATCTGTCTCTCTCACTGCTGCAGTAAACGCAGTCCTCACAGATCCAGCATACCCAACACATCAGTCACTGTCATACCAACCAGCGGAAACAGAATATCCTTCTTTACCCTGTCAAAATTGTTCAGAATTTTGAACACCTCAATAAGGTCGCCTCTTAATCTTCTCCGTTCCAAGGAGAATAAGCGCAATTTCCCCAATATTTCCTTGTATTTAAAATTCCTCATTCCTGGCATCATTCTCTCAGGTGCATTTCGAGGTGTGCACATCACCAACAATCTGTCCAGGTCCACCCACGTTGATGCTATGACCAAGAAAGCACAACAGTACCTTTACTTCCTCAGGACATTATGGAAATCCGGCATGTCCTTCTCCCTCGTGTCCCAGAGAATATTTACCCCCCCCCCCCCCCACCAATAACAAAACAAATGATCTGCTTTATCTGCAACACTGACACATTTCTAAAGTACTTTATTTGCTGTAAATCATTTTGAGATATCTTGAGGATGTGAAAGTTCCACATCAGCGCAAGTCACTTTCTTTCGTAAACCTCTTTGGAATATGCTGTAAGATCTGGCTGTGACTGACGGGGTCAGCACAGGGCACACTCCACACTGGAGCTTTCCTGGTTTGTAGGGTTGAGTAACAAGGCATGTATCTGCACACATCCACTGAGCCCTCGGGGTCCCCCTGTGTATCAGCATGCTCTCAGGTTTTGAGATTGCAGGCAGCAGGGGTCAGTATCGCACAGTCTACACAGTCTCAGAACTGGGATCAAAGATTTGCATTGTAGCAATAATACTGGATTAACAGAAACTCTTGTTTTAACACAGGCAATTAGACCCTTATTCCTCCTGCACTAGCCTCAGACTTTCTCATTTTCTTGCAGTATCACCCACTGAGCTCATTCACTTGAGTATTAGTGGCTGCTGATGCCACTTAATTGGCATCAGAGGAAAAACTACTCTCACTCTCAGCATGACAAGTCTGCTGTGTCTTGAGGAACAGCATAATTAAATAAGTGCGGCGTCGGAGAAGAATTCTAGAGCGACATGGAGGGACGGCGACAGAAGGGCACTGCACTCCTTCGGGACACCTTCTCATCGGGTCTAGGAGGAGATGGTGTGCAGCTGATGGTAATGGGGTTTACCCGCATTGCCAGAATTACCTACATAATCGAGCAGAGTGCTGCATATCTCACAATCGGACCAATGCTTTCAGAGGAATGAAACCTTGCTCATTCAGAACATTAACCACTTGCATTGCCAGTTTACAGATCATTAAACAAAACCTAACCTAACATTGCAGCAGTGCTGGGAGGGATATTCATGGTGCTCTTGATATAATTGAATAAATACAGCCTGACAGTCTGAAATGGATGGTATGCTTTTACAAAGGTGCCTCATCGTCCTCCCACCTCAAGGCATAGGTTTCTTGCTGGAGCACAGGTTCACAGCCAGGAACAAACAGAGGAGCAGGAGGAGGCAGTTCCAGCCTGTTTTGACACCACCCGATCTGATCTTGGCTGATCTGTATCTTAACTACATCCAATAGCTTTATCTTCTTGCCCTTTTATATGCTTGGCAAACAAAAATCGATTGATCTCGGTTTAAAATTAATTGAGCCAGCATCTTCTGGGAGAGTGTTGCATAATTCTACCACCCTTTGTGTGAAGAAATTGGCTCTGATTTTAAGGCAATGTCCCCTTGTTCTACACGCCCCTCCAACAGAAAATAATTATCTCTATTTAGCCCTTTAATGTCTTTCAAAATTCTAAAAATTGTAATAAAGTCACTCACTGACCTTTTACATTCCAGGAAACCCTCTCACAAATACACAGCACCTGGAGTGAAAGGAGGAGAGGGATCATGGGCAGGTTTTTCAGGGTATTTCCCCTCTGCATGGCTCCTTACAGCACCCCCTCCCTCCAGGACCTCCATCCATCAGTCCCCCAACCTCCCAGGGGCCTCCATTACCGCCCTGCACACCCCAGCCTTCAACCGCCCTCCACCCTCCTTTCATAGGTATGGCCCCCCTTGGCCTGATCCTTGGCAGTGCCACCCTGGCACCTTGCCAGTGCAATCTGGGCAGTGCCAAGGTACCCACATTCCAGGGAGAGGGCCAGGGAGCCACCCTGCACTGACCCTGACCACCTAGTGGCATCCAACAGCCTGGGAGATCCCCCCTCCTCCCCGAGGGCTGTTCCACCTGGTCCACGTTCTACCACGTGATCGACGCCAGACTTCAACCTCCCTGGGGTGGCTGGTCAATCGAGGGAGGCCAGTAGATCACGGGTAGGGATGCCTTAAGCAGGCTTACGATCAACTTCTGCGAACATCGTTTGGTCTCGTCTCTTTTGGGCGGCGTTCCGAATCCAACGTCTCGAGGGGCATGGGTGAATCCCGCAAGGCGCGGAGGCTGCCGGGAAGGCTGGGAGAGGGCTCTCCCGAGACTCGCCGTCCGCGCAGTACTCCCGCTTGAGCGCAAAGCGGCCAGAGAATCGCGTCCAATACCTTTAGTCAGAATGCTCCAAATAGCATGGTGTGGGGCAGAGGCTGGGCAGGGCAGTTCAGCCAGTTCCCTGTACAATTAGGCAATCATCACACGTGAGCCTAGGCAGCTTCATACGCTACTCTCTCCATGAAAATAATCACACTTGGGTATCCGACCCTTTCCTTGCATTCTTAGCACGAACATTCCGTGGGATCTTTCTCTCCCCAGTCCAAGAGCTCAGAGGCCTTCAATCACAAGTCTGGATCAGGAAGTAAGCCTGCACTGTTTGGTCTATGCAATGCCCTGATGTATTGGACACTTACTTTGCCAGGTACACAACTGATGGACATGTGGCAGAGAAATACATTTTCAGGGCTATGAGGAAAGAGGGGCTGATTGTGGGACTAGTTCACAGAGCTTTTAAAGGACCAGCACAAGGCTTGGGCTGAATGGCTTCCTTTTACGTGCTACCTTCTATGATTCTCCAGCTCTGAATCACAGCAAACTGATACATGTGCATCACTATGTTTAAAAACAGTGCAAGCATTTGCATTTATGCAACAGCCTGCATGACCGCAACACATCCCAAAGTGCTTTTCTGCTCTCTTGATTCAAGAGATGTCGGCATCACTGACAAGGACAGCTTGCATTGGTCATCCCTAATGCAGAGAAACACGTATTTCTTAAAGACACTGTTATAATGTAGGAAATGCCAACGTGTGCGCAGCAAGGTCCAACAAACAGTATTGTGATAATGGCCATGAAATAGGTATTCACAGAGGGCTATATGTTATCCAAGACAATAAATTAAACAATACAGTAAATAACATGTACACAGCACCTTGTGGATATCCAAAAATTGTGTACGACCCATAAAGTACTCGGCTATTTGAAGTATAATGGCTGTAAGAAAATCCTACTCTTGTCATGATCTATATTTAGTGGGTTAAAGTCCAACAGGTTTTTTTAGATTCACTAACTTTCGGAGCACAGCTCCTTCCTCAGGTGAAGAAGGAGCAGTGCTCTGAAAGCTAGTGATTCGAAACAAACCTGTTGGACTTTAACTTGGTGTTGTTAGACTTCTTACTGTGCTCACCCCAGTCCAACGCCGGCATCTCCACATTACATTTAGTAGGGCAGCACAGTAGCACAGTGGGTAACATTGTTGCCTCACAGCTCCAGGATCCCAGGTTTGATTCCCGGCTTGGGTCACTGTCTGTGCGGAGTCTGCCCCTTCTCCTCGTGACTGCGTGGGTTTCCTCCGGGCGCTCCGGGTTTCTCCCACAAGTCCCGAAAGACGTGCTGTTAGGTGAATTGGACATTGTGAATTCTCCCTCCGTGTACCCGAACAGGCGCTGGAATGTGGCGACTGGGGGCTTTTCACACTAACTTCATTGCAGTGTTAATGTCAGCCTACTTGTGACACTAATAAAGAGTATTATTATTATTTGTGTTGCTGGATGTTAGAAATAAGGTATAGATTTAAATGGGTTCAAGTTGGTGTTTCTGTGCAGGAAAGAGTACAGCTTTAGTTAAGATTCATGTGAGACAATGGTGTTTGGATGTATGGGGGTGTTTTGTTTCAGTTCCAACTCTGTTTCTATGGTGCTGAGAGTTTACGACAGGACAGGTAAAAATGCGTCTATATTAGCCTTGAATGTACCTAACGACCTTGTCTCTACAGCTGTAAAGAATTCCACAGGTTCACTATACGACATGTCTCATTCCAGGTTGCATCACATTCATCGAAGCAGTGCGAACATAATCAACCACTCCTCATAACACCCCTCCAAACCCAGGATCAGCCAAGTGCCTGGTCTCTGGACTGCCTCCAATCCCACTTACCAGAAGTAATCGTCAGGTTTGGTGTCCTTATTTCCAGTCTTTGTAACAGTAATATTCTGTTGGGGAGTGAGTACTGAGAGTTTGTGTCATAGTTTAAATACAGGTGACAATTCAAGACAAATAATACTGAAATGAGAGTTGGAATACTTGGAGGCAGATCCTTGCTAAAACAGCTGAGAAAAATCTTTGTTCAAAAGGACAGTTGGAAAACCTGGAAGCGGGTCATCGAGTTTTACAGCACAGAAAATGACCGTTCGAGTACCCTCTGCCACTAGGTTTCAGAGTGGGATGCTGTCTGGTCATAGTTAGCCTGTTGGGTGACCGGGCCGTGTGTTTATTGCGAACATTAACAAAGCGGAAATTTTCCCTCATCTCTGCACCCCGTACTCATCGATTAGCACCAAGGTTGCTGTGGACACAGCGCCAGGGATGGGGATTCAATTCCAGTCTTGGGTCACTGTCTGTGCCGAGTCTGCACGTTCTCCCCGTGTGTGCGTGGGTTTCCTCCGGGTGCTCCGGTTTCCTCCCACAGTCGGAGATGTGCTGGTTAGCTGATCGGCCATGCTAAATTGGGCAGCATGATAGCATAGTGGTTGGCACTATGGCTTCGTGAGGGGATGAGAAAATATCAGCCATGATTAAATGGCAGAGCAGACTCAATGAGCCGAGTGGCCTAATTCTGCTTCTATGTCTTATGGTCTTTACAGCGCCAGGGTCTCAGTTCGATTCCTGGCTCGGGTCACAGTCTGCACGGAGTCGGAACGTTCTCCCCTTGTCTGCATGGGTTTCCTCCGGGTGCTCAGGTTTCCTCCCACAAGTGTTGTTAGGTGAATTGGACATTCTGAATTCTCCCTCTGTGTACCCGAACAGGGGCTGCAATGTGGCGACTAGGGGCTTTTCACAGAAGCTTCATTTCAGTATTAATGTAAGCAGACTTGAGACAATAAAGATAATAAAAAAAAATTGCCGCACATTGTCCAGGGATGTGTAAGTAGGTTACAGGGATAGGGCAGGGTGGGGCGGGGGGAGAAGTGGGTCTGACTAGAGTGCTCTTTCGAAGGGTCGATGCAGACATATAAAATAATCTTTATTGTCAGAATGTCTCAAATTACTAGGGGTCTACATCTCCAAAAATCTGTCCTGGTCCACCCACATCGTCACTACCACCAAGAAAGCACAACAGCGTCGATACTTCCTCAGGAAACTAAGGAAATTCGGCATGTCCACATTAACTGTCACCAACTTTTACAGATGCACCACAGAAAGCATTCTATCTGGCTGCATCACAGCCTGGTATGGTAACTGCTCGGCCCAAGACCGCAAGAAACTTCAGAGAGTCGTGAATACAGCCCAGTCCATCACACAAACCTGTCGCCCATCCATTGACTTCATCTACACCTCCCGCTGCCTGGGGAAAGCGGGCAGCATAATCAAAGACCCCTCCCACCCGGCTTACTCACTCTTCCAGGTTTTTCCACCAGGCAGGAGATACAGAAGTCTGAGAACACGCACAAACAGGAAAACAGCTTCTTCCCCACTGTCACCAGACTCCTAAACGACCCTCTTATGGACTGACCTCATTAACTCTACACTCCTGTATGCTTCAGCCGATGCCAGTGTTATGTAGTTACATTGTGTATCTTGTGCTGCCCTATTATGTATTTTCTTTATTTTCTTTTCATGTACTTAATGATCTGTTGAGTTGCTCGCAGAAAATTACTTTTCACTGTACCTCGGTACACGTGACAATAAACAAAATCCAAATCTAAATTACCTAACAGCACGGGGCTTGTGGGACGAAACCGGAGCACCCGGAGGAAACCCATGCAGATACAGGGAGACAGTGCAGACTCCGCACAGACAGTGAGCAAAGCTGGGAATCAAACCCAAATCCCTGGTGCTGTGAAGCAACAGTGCTAACCACCGTGCTACTGTGCCGCAACTCGATGAGCAGAATGGCCTCCTTCTGCATTGTAGAGATTCTACGATGATTACAGCAAAGATATATTTTGCCCCTGTGTTATCCTTAAAATCTGGGTACATTTGTGAAGATAACTGGCATTGAAGGAGCATTGTTCTGTTCTCAGACTTCTCATGTGTAATAAATGTTTTTTCTTGCTGTTAAAAGCTAATTGCGAATTCTGTGATCTGATCCTCCACGTTTTCTAAAAAAAGTAAGAGTTATGGCATTTTGTGCCCTGGTTCCATTCCAGCATCTTCCCGTCCAGTTATAACATCAACTGGGATTGTGACACTCTTCACCCATCACACTAAGCTGGGTGTGCTTCAATTTAGCCAAGTCAACAATTTAAACATTTTGCATGATCCGATTACCCAGAGACAGTGACTAAAATTGAATCTGAAATGGATAAAGCTGACATCTTTCCTTTGTCATGTGAATGTCACTTTAAGAAATGTTTGTCTTCTCACGTGGCTGCAGTGATGTCATTGTGTGAGCAGAGCTGGGCTCGTTTTGAGCTGGAAGCTGTTTTTGGCTGAGTTTTAGTTTCGTTTTCAGTTGCGAGCTGCATTCAAACCAAGTGGGTGTGTTTTGGTCTCTCTCTCTGCATGCTAAAGAATGTCTCCAGGTCACTTGATGATTTCAAAGTAATACCTGTTTCTGTTAAAAAAAAGGTTTTGTGACCCTTTGTTAAAAAGGGTCTTTGACTTGTGGATGTTGTTAGGACAATTACTAAGGGTTACCTACAGAGTATTGTATCTTTGTGGGGGGGGGGGGGGGGGGGGGGGGGGGGGGGTATCTGTGTTGGTAGCTGATAAGATGCTTACTCTGTGTTTATAAAATTTTAACTGGATTCATAGAATAAACATTGTTTTTGTTTAAAAATACTTTAGATCTCTGTTGCATCACAACTGTAAAGTGGGCCCTTGTGCCCATCACCAAAATCTATTCAAAGTTGTGGGTCAGGTGAACTCCATGATATACTTTGGTGTTCTCTAAACCCTGGCCCATAATACATTTAGTTATGGTTCAGTGGGTAATGCTCTTGCCTCTCGGTCACAAGGTCCTGGGTTCATGTCCCACTCCAGAGACTTGAGTAAATATTCCAAGCTGACAATCCAAATGCTAGAACTAACACAGTGCCTCACTGTCAGGGCTGAGTCTCCTTGGATAAGATGTTAAACCCAGGTTCCATCGTCCCCCTCAGGTGGATTGAAACAATCCCAAGACACTATTTTAATCTCAGTATGGGAGTGCTGTGGGTGAACATTCATCCCACAAGTAATTCAATTAAAGCAGATTACCTGACACGAAAACAAAGTGTTGGCAGGTTTGTCAGAAGAGTTTCTCTCTCCACAGACATGGCAAGACCTGCTGGGTTTTTCAAGAACTTCCTGTTTTTATTTCAGGTTTCCAGTATTGCAGTAGTTTGATTTTTAGAAAACAGATAATTTGATCATTTACCTCCTTCACGTCTCTGGGACACAGCTGTGTACTATTTGTAGTGATATCATGGTTGTGTTGTAATTCATCGACTGACCACTAGGAGTCTCATTAGTATATACGTGGATGTTAGAGATAGGTGACCTCAGGCTAAATAGGAAGCTAAAAGAGAGAGGTTGCTTGTACATGTTCATACTGTTATTCATCTGTTGTTTTGTATACAGTTGACCCACAGTTAATGTTAATAAATCGTTTATAGCTTTAGCTACAAGTGTTTTTGTAATATAAATCAGGCCATCTATCAAGATCATTACACTATTACCTTCCATATTTGCTTTTTAAAGGTGCAAGTCCTTTCTGTTTCCTTAATTCCAACTGGAAGAACCATAGACTTCACTTGCACCTTTACAAAGCATAATGACTTCCTTGCATAAAGAAACACAGGATAACGATTAGATCTTCAGCCTCCAGTCTATTCCAGTCATTCAATGTTATATGATCTGTAGCCCGAATGGTCAGTCACAGCAGCAAACTAAGTTCTTGAAGAACATGCAGCTGAGGGGAGGCATCATCACAATTTCTTCTCCCCCCCCCCCCCCAAAGAAACTCAACTTTCAATTTTACACTTTCTCAAAGTCTTGTACTCTTTCTTGGGGCTAGTCTCACCTTCAATGCACACGATCAAAACCTGTGCTGCAGGAAGCTGGCAAAGGAAATGAGCAATATCAAAACTCCCCACTGCTTTTATGTGACCAATGTTCTTATTCGTTCTCCTGTATTTGCACTGCTTTCATTTCCCCTCCTTTCACTACAAGCAAATGACTATTTATATATTAAATGGATCAGCAGGAAGCTCTTGTGCAAAGCAGCTCCACATAGAAATCTCCCATTTCAGGGTGGCCCTCATTCTCTTTGATTAAATTTGTCCTTCATTCACTTTTCCCGATTTCAAACAAAGTACAGAAATGACCTGCTGGGTGCTGTGCTTGTAGTCGATTTGAGTTTTCATTTTCAGCGTTTCCAGTATTCCTTCCAAAATATTAATTTTTATTTTCAGTTTGCCGATAAAAGTAATTATTTATATTTAAAGAATGAACACTGATAGCCTAAAGAAATTTTATTAAATGAGCTCAGGCTCGTTATTATCACTTTTAACTTTTGGACAGCAGATTAAAGTAATGGAAGCCTACAGCGCAGGGTCCAACTTTTATTTATTTATTTGTCCCTTTATGACACTGTTTTTTCTTTCACCATCATCTCGCCTGTCACTTCATCACTCCTACCTTACATTCTATCACAGCCTCCTCTTTTTATTCTATATTCCCTTCTCGCTCTGCCGCTATTTGCTCAAAACCTGCTACATTTTGTCAGGAAAACAAAGGTTTTAAGGGATTTATTGGTAAACATTTGACAGTGGACATTTTAAATTAAACATTAGAAACAAGGTATAATTTTAAGTTGGTTTAATTTAACTATTCTGTGCCTGGAAGGGTAAAACCTATAGTTAGATTCATGCTACATAAAGGTATTTGTGTATTGGGGGGTTGGTTAAGTTCCATTATGTTTAGAGTGTGAAACGGCATGAAGAATAAATATACAAGCAGTGGTTGTTGAGCAACCAGGGGCCTTGTGAGGAAGAGAAGCTTCTAAGTTTTAGTTTAGCTAATTTAATTGCAGATGAAGATAGGTACTGAGAGAGGTCAGCTCTATAAAAGTTATCGTCTTTTGAGCCAGGGTTCCATTCTGGGATCTTCCCGTCCAGCTATAACATCAACTGGGATCGTAACAACCTCCAACTTTTGACAAGTCTGATAAAAGTTCAGCAAGAGAAAAGTAAACTCTGGGCAAATCTCCGGGAAGGTTTCGAAGTGTGGTAGCAAGTGGGAATCACCGCAAGCTTCCCGGCGCTTGGCGCAGCGAGACCGGCAACACGTCACCGTTAATTGGTCCACTTCGCGAAGCTTCACGGGCTTCCGCCACAAATAACAGCTCGTCAACTGATTCGCCGGGACTGCGCTCGCCAGCTCCCCGCTAATAAGGTCGAGCAGCACTCAAACTGCACTTGCTCAGCCAATCCCAGCCAGCTCGCAACGACCGGCTCCAGGATTCATGGAGGCCAGGATGGATGTCCTGTTCCCCCGAGGGTGCCGGCGGGTGAGACCCCCCCCCAACGCACCCCCACCCCTCAACTCCCCATGAGACCCAGCCCTCCCTCCGCCCCCCATCCCACAACCTCCCCCAACCCTGCCTTCATAATCCCTCTCCCATCACTGTGAACCATGCATGTGGCTATCGATGCTCTCTCTGTGTCTCCTCAGGAAAAGCTCTCCCATAACAGTCAGGAGAGGACCCAGACTGGCAGTGGGATGCCCAACATAAGAATCCTCACCTCCCTCGAGGAGCAACATAAGAATCCTCACCTCCCTCGAGGAGCAAAACCCTGGAAGTGGACAGGAGGATAGATTGGTCACCCACGCGAAGCCTTACGGATGCTGCAGAGGTGAGGAACCACCGGGCTCCACTCGGGGGACCTGTCAAACGTGAGTATTGATTGGCTTACTGACTGACCCATCCCTCCCACGGACCACATGTCCATTCTTCCACAGATCCTCCACCCGACGGAGTCTGCCCACCCTCTATCCTGACTCCGAGGAGAACATTTTGGAGGATAGCCCCGAGGATGCCACCGTAGTCGAGGCACAGCTGTCATCACCACCAACACGTATACGCACACCTCGGTGGGAAACGCTAGTGCTCAGGCTTCTGGGGCACATTCTGGTGAGCACCACGCTGCTGCTGAAGAACATCAGGTGGAGGCAGGAACCCCCAGACAAGACACACCCGGAGGGCTGCTGGATCCTGGGAGCCAGCTGGGTCCCAGCCTGATGTTGAACCTGTGGAAGTGCGTTATCCGGAGCTGATGGAGATGTCAGGGAACGGCCGGGATGTTCAGAGGGAGATGTCAGCGACACTCCAGCAGGTCCATGGCCGATTGGAGGAGACCCAGAGGCTATGGGTGCAGGAGGTGGTGTCGGCAAAGAGTGGCACTGAGGCCAACACTGCTCGGATGGCGACCGCAGTGGAGAGCCTGGTGCACGACGTCAGCACAATCAGTGAAGGTGTTCAAGGTGTTGTGCAGTTGGTGACGGCCATGGCTGAGGGTCTCGACAGAATATCGGCCTTGCTGGGGAATGTGACCCAGCACCAGGCTGACCTTGAAGGGGTTCGGCGGGAGTTGTCCCATTCACAGGTGGGCATTGCCGAGGCCCTTCAGAGCATCTCCCAGTCACTGAGGAGCATCGCTGAGGGTGTCGACACCATGATGTGGACTATGGGGAGCCTCCATGATGCAGGGGCAGCTGGGGCTTGAACCAGCTGCCCCTCTGTCCCAAGGTGGACCCCAGGGCCCTAAGGGCACCGATCAGGAGGAGGTGGAGTTTAATGCCAACCCGGACCCGTCTCATGAAATGGCGACAGTGTCACCAGCTCCCCCGAGTTTCACCCTTCTGATGAGGCCGCGTCTCGGGGCCAGCACACGGGACAGAGCGGCACAGCTGTGCATGTGACAACGGCAAGTGAGCCAGGACCCTCCAGTTCCAGAGCCCCCAGTGGATGCCCGCCAGAGGCATTGAAGGCCACGGAATGAGGTAGGCAACTTGCAGCCTCCACCTCAGATATGCATCCTGAGGCAACACCATGACATAGTGATAGAGTTAGGAAGGCCAGGCACGTTGAGGATGATCACTGATGTACCGGAAGTGGGGTATTGTACAGCATATTAAACTCCTTTTTGCACAACCGTTATGCACAACCCTTTGTCCATCTCTCCAGGTACACCCCCTCCCTCTGGAGCTCGCCTACCCTCCGGCCATGGACATGTCCCCAGAGCTGTGTCCTATCCCCTGGGTGTTTGGATGTTGCATGTGGAGTTTTTCCTCCCGCAGTGTTCAAGCACAGTGTCCAGGCATAAGAGTGTGATTGGGATGCTAGGTGATGACTCTGACATGCTACATGACCCGCCACCCACGGGAATCCACTTGGCATGTGTGAAGTGCTCACTTAACCACGATTGCTAATTCCCTCCCAGGAATAGCCTTCAGCCGTGCAGCCAGAGTCCTCAGCAGGGGACATGCATGATCGGTGGGCAGACGGGCAGGATTGCCCCCGGAACAGTTACTCATGATCTAGTAGTTGGCATGGTGGTGCCCCAGCAACTCCCCCCCCCCCCCCCCCCCCCCCGCCCCCCCCCCCCCCCCCCCGCCCGCCAGGGCGGCCCACTCCTTTGGAGGGTCCCCCACCCCAGCGGAGGGTCCCCCACCCCAGCGGAGGATCCCCCACCCCAGCCGAGTTTTCCCCCCCCAGCCTCGCCCCCTCACCGCCGGTCTCTTTGCCTGTGAGCAAAGATAGACACTCACCTCCTCGGCTCCCAACAGAAGCCCCTCCGCCAGGTTCACGTTTTTAAAAAGGAGCGCTAATCGGCGGCAGCGTGAGCACACACTGGGGAGGCCGCTGAATGACAGAAGGCCATTGGACGATGGCTGGCTCGCGTTGATTCTATGGAAATGGGGCTCGAGTGATAATTGGTTTTTACCACACTACGATGACATCCCGATTTTGCCGACGTGAACGGGCTGGTTGCATCGCAAACTGTTTGGCGCAGGACGGGAATATAGGTTTTGTCCACTCCCGCTATTCACCTGCCTCATTACGCTTGAGCGAGAGCACAGCGAGGTCGGAGAATCATGCTCTCTGTTTCTGTCTCTACAGTCTTTACGGGGCTGTTTAGCACACTGGGCTAAATCGCTGGCTTTTAAAGCAGGCCAAGCAGGCCAGCAGCACGGTTCGATTCCCGTACCAGCCTCCCCGGACAGGCGCCGGAATGTGGCGACTAGGGGCTTTTCACAGTAACTTCATTGAAGCCCACTCGTGACAATAAGTGATTTAAATTTAATTTCATGAGTTTTTCATTATTTATTTCACTATTAATTATGCCTGACCAACTTTTTGGAAGATAGGGAAGAGACGTGAAGCCTCTGAAACAAAGCATTATGACCAAGACCAGCCAACAAGCCAAGTGCAGCACTGAGAGAGAGCGCTACACTGTGAGCAGTGCATTCTTTCAAATGAGACATTAAACCAAGGCCTTACATGTCCTCAGAATATAAAATATCCCACACCAATATTACTGTTATCATGGATAACATTTAACCCCCAATCAATACCATAAAAACAGCGTGTCTGGCCATTATTACACTGTTATTCGTGGGATTTTGCTGGGCCCAAATTTGCTGCCGCAAGAGGCAACATGAGGAGGATCGTGTGTTTTCCACACCAATTCTTAAGACCTCAAACGCACTGCCGGACAAAGCGCAGGAAGCTGAATTAATCATGGCTTTCAAGAAGGAATTGGATCTTGACATGGAAAGGAAAGAAATCCGGGGCTATAGGAAAGAGCAGGGGAGTGGGACAATTTGTATTTTTCTTTCAAAGAGCTGGCAGTGTCACGATGGGCTGAATGGCCTCTGTCAAATCAGCCAGCAACCACTGGAAAAGAGGGAGGAGGAGAAGGGGTTTCACCAGCGATAAGACTTAACCATCATGCTTTGTCACAGCAGGAAACTATAACTGCGGCAGGAGGGTATCGCTGAAGTACAACTTCCATGTATTCAGGTCTTTCTTCAGAACCAAATTGCTGACGGATCGGCTGAAGTTTTACACAAATGAAAAGTTTTAAATGTTTCTCTGACACTTTCCTAATTAACATCCCCTCCTTTTCACTGTGTTTTCATTTTATTTCCTCTTCAAACATTTGTTCTCGGTATACATTTAGGAAGCGGCACAGCTTAAATGCCAGTGTCTGACTAAAAATTAGTTCCAACTGCCTTCATTTGCCAGTCAAACAGCAAGACTTAATGACATCCCAATGTCAGAGAAGATATCGAGCTAATCTATGATTTATGCATGTCCAACATCAGTTAGAGTGCAGCAACTGATTGTCTGCATCCACAAAGTTAGAATTTTGCCATCTGCTGAGAATTGTAGGTGAACGCAATGCCAGCCTCTAAAGAAGCAGAACGTGTCCTCCAGCATTACAAGATGGATGTAGGACTTCACAGAGAGTGGGCATTGATAAATTACATTTGGATAAATCGTTTAGCCCAAATATGGAAGCAATTGCATTTTATAACCACACAAGGCACCATTATCTCCGTGGAATCCAACTCAACATCAAAATTGAAGCATTAATTAGCTAAATAAAAATGTTGGCGTGACTTCATTCTGAGCACTGGTACATTTGTCTACACTGATACCTGATTGGCAGTCAGCAGTTTCATGGCACAGTCTACAGCACTTAAAACGCCCACCTTTGAAATGGGTACAGCATCACGGAATGTCGGGGGCCAGTCGACTCCCCATACCTGTGCTGGTTGTTGGGCAAAGCCCCTCTGCACTTTCCCCTGTAGACCTAAAGTACCGTATTTAGATTCTCCGCAAACTGGAGGAACAACATCTCATCTTCCGGTTAGGCACGCTACAGCCTTCCGGCCTGAACATCGAATTCAACAACTTCAGATGATCAGCCCCACCTCGACCCATTTGTTTTCATTTCATTTTAACTGTCTTTTACCATTTCTTTCTTTCTTAATATACATTTAATTTCTCCCCCCCCCCATCTTATCCACCTTTCCTGCACCTTTCTCCTCTTTGCTTCCCCTTCCCCTCCCCCCACACCTACAGTTCACCCTCTGATGTTAGTTTCCCTGCTGTTTGACCTTTCACATCTTTTGTTCTCTCTGGGGACTGCCATTAGCACTCCTTCCCCTTGGTTTCTGTGGGTTTCTGTGGCCATGACTCATCTTTCATTCTCACTCCACAGTATAAATATTTCCCACTTGCTCTGTCTGTTAGCGTTAACAAAGAGTCATCGGACTCGAAACGTTAGCTCTTTTCTCTCCCTACAGATGCTGCCAGACATGCTGAGATTTTCCAGCATTTTCCCTTTCGTTTCAGATTCCAACATCTGCAGTAATTTTCTTTTTGACCTAAAGTATTTCCTCCTGCAGGTATTTATCTAATGTCCCCATTGAAAGTGACGATTAAATCTGCTTCCACCACCCCTTCCAAGCGTGCATTCCAAATCACAACCATTCGCTGCATTAAAAACATTCTCATCTTCTGCCGAGCTCAGTGGCCAATTATCTAAAATCTGTGTCCTCTGGTTACTGATCCATTAGTGGATCCGTCTCTCTTGATTCACTTAGAATTTCTAATTTCGCCATTCTTTCTGCTCCTAGGAGAACAATTCTAGCTCCCCCAGTTTCGCCACGCCGGTTTCACTGCTTCATTGGCAGAGAAATGGAGGAGGGGGTGAAGAAGCTTTGCATAGAACTGAGCTGTCATGGCAAGATTCACACATGATTCACAGCAGGAGACAGAAATATCACGGCCACCAGATGTACTGAGAACGCGAAGGTACTTCATTCACACTGAGAATAAATAAACCACTGAACAACATGTAGGGTGTCTAAATGGAAATGAAGTAGCTGTACAATAAAAGTAGGGACATCACAACTACATTTTGCATCCACGACTGGAATTTTAAAAATGAGGGTTAACAGGGGAGGTTGGACGCAACATTGCCTTTCCCCTCAATGTTATAGGTTCAAATCCAGACCACACTGAAAGTAGTATGCCGCTTGCCCATGAGGGAAGTCGACACGTCCGCACTCAGGTCATCCTCTCAAGCGGCAATTAAGCTCTCAGAAACCGCAGAGAGGCTGGTGTGCGAGATGAATAACGGATGCAGCAGGGAGCACTTTGCGGTGGATGAATGGAGTACAGAAAAGGGCGATTTAACAATGTGCCCAACCTGTGCTGTACCTGTCCTGGGAGTGTTTGATGGGGACAGTGTAGAGGGAGCTTTACTCTGTATCTAACCCCCATGCTGTACCTGTCCTGGGAGTGTTTGATGGGAACAGTGTAGAGAGAGTTTTACTCATCTATCCCCGTGCTGTACCTGTCCTGGGAGTGTTTGATGGTGACAGTGTAGAGAGAGCTTTACCCTGTATCTAACCCCGTGCTGTACCTGTCCTGGGAGTGTTTGATGGGGGCAGTGTAGATGGAGATTTACTCTGTACCTAACCCCGTGCTGTACCTGTCCTGGGAGTGTTTGATGGGGACAGTGTAGAGGGAGCTTTACTCAGTATCTAACCCCGTGCTGTACCTGTCCTGGGAGTGTTTGATGGGGGCAGTGTAGACGGAGCTTTACTCTGTATCTAACCCCGTGCTGTACCTGTCCTGGGAGTGTTTGATGGAACATCAGAGAGAGCTTTAAGTTGTGCCTATCTGATTCTGCGCCTGACCCAAGAGTAGCTGCTGGAAAAGCAAATGTGTGTCTTTCCTCATTTTACTTCTTGAAGGTTGCACGTTCACAGAAGTAGTTAATAAAAAAAAGCTAACATGGTATTAAAATAAGAAATGTCTCAAATCAACACCACGTGCCTAAATCTAAAACAAGTAACAAAATCACAAAGATACCCAAACAGTAATCACTCATTAATTACCTCTGCTATGGTGATGAAGTCCGGGTAGAAGCTATGAAGCATATAGTTTGACAGCATGAGATAGACTAAGGAATCCTCGTCAACTTGAAGTCCAAAGTATTCACTGTAATCCCCAGAAAATACAGCACCTACAGAAAGAAGGTGGGGAACAGTAATTTTATTAAAAAACGGTGAGGTGTCCAGTGCCATATTGGCCTTGAAGCACAGAAACAGGCCAGGCAGCCAACACACCCACATCGGCACAAAACCCAAATACCGCAGATGCTGCAAACCTAAAATAAAAACAGAAAATACTGCAAACGCAAGTCAGGCAGCATCTGTGAAGAGAAGCCGGCTAACTCAGATGAAGGATCATCAACCTGAAATGTTGATATGTTTCTCTCTCCACAGATGCTGCCTAACCTTTGCCGAGCATTTCGAACATTTTCTGTTTTCATTTCCACATGGGTGCTTATATTCTGTGTCTGAAAGGCAAATTCTAACAAAAATAGATCATTCAAGTGAGTTTTTAGGAGTAAAAAATGATCGGGCTCAGTAAAATCTGGTTCCATTCTCATGTGCGTACTGCACAATCTCACATTGTATTTGGGAATCCAGCTGCCTCCTGGGCTCAGCTGTCAAACATCTTGCTGCGAGTCAGGAAGTTGAGACCCCCCCACCCCCCCAATCCCCTCAGGACCGCGGTATACATTCTAGCCTGATGCTTCAGTGTGGTGAAACAGGACTTAAAACGATAAAAGGATTTGACAGAGTCGATAGTGGAGTTAGTTCCTCTGTCGTCGAGACCGGAACACAGAGGCGTAACCTGAAAATGAGAGCTGGGTGAAGGGGGTGTCCAGCGATGAGACCTCTCAAAACTGAATAGCTAGGATGCCACTAGAGTAGTTTTACGTAGGTTAGTTTATTAAGGATTGAGATTAATCACAGAAAGTATACCTAGTAAGCATCATTAACCATTAAACCTATATTTTCGGATATAGCAGTGATAATCATGCAAACTCTGGCTATAACCAGTGGCCACAATGCATGATGGGATTTCGGCTAGCTAACTTGCCCGTGTTTTTGAGACACAGGAGATGTGTGGTGTGCAGATTACATAATGGAGGTAAACACGTTTTATCAATGGCCTCCAATATCCTCTGGAACAATACATGAAGTGAAGAGGAAGCCACTTCTGATATCCTGTCTCGAATGAACAATGAGTGGGCAGGATGTTGGGATGGGGGAAAACAACTTAAAATTGACATGAAGCCTTTGGTAAACAACAGGTAACAGGATGAGGCTCAATCATGGGTTGATCACAATTTTATTGGATAGTTTAAACATGACAGCTTCAGGGATTGGATAGAGTCCAACTGGGGTGGGCTATTGATTTTTGGAAATTGTATTACATAGATAGAATTTACAGTGCAGATGGAGGCCATTCGGCCCATCGAGTCTGCACCGGCTCCTGGAAAGAGCACCCTACCCAAGGTTAACACCTCCACCCTATCCCCATAACCCAGTAACCCCACCCAACATTAAGGGCAATTTTGGACACTAAGGGCAATTTATCATGGCCAATCCACCTAACCAGCACATCTTTGGACTGTGGGAGGAAACTGGAGCACCCGGAGGAAACCCACGCACACACGGGGAGGATGTGCAGACTCCGCACAGACAGGGACCCGAGCCAGAATCGAACCTGGGACCCTGGAGCTGTGAAGCGATTGTGCTATCCACAAGGCTACCGTGTATAATTGATGCGTTTTTATCAGTTTCAACAGATCGATTTTGGAATTATCCAGGTCCATCTCTCATGTACACAAACCCAAGCTTGGGTTAATAAAGCCATCTTAACCAGGTTGTGTGCCTGCTCTGTTTATTAAGCTAAGGCCTAACAATGAGGGACGAACTCCACGTTAAGGCTGGCTCAATACCCAGGCCTTGGAAAACGCTCCTACACTTGGGAGTGAAATCGGAGAGTTTTTCCAAATACATGGCGGTGGGAATCTAGAATTCTCAACCACCCCCCCCGCCCCCCAAAAGGATCAGGGCGATGGGCAATTGGAGCTCTGAAGAGCGCAACTGAGATGGTTTTTGTGAGATAAGGTTTTGGTTAGACCACTGTGGCCCAAATCTGGGCACAATACTTTCAAAAATGATGTCACGGCATCAGATAGATACGGACACAGCAGATATTTAGCAGAATAATACCAGGGATGCAATACTTCAGCTACGTCCAGAGCTTACAGAAGTTAATACTGAGGAAATTTGATACAGTAGATTGGGAAAAGCTACTTCCACTGGCAGGACAGTCAATGATCAGGGGCACAGATCTAAGATAATTGGCAAAATAATCCATGGTGAGAAATTGAGAATAGTTTTCAAAAGCAAGTTCTGAACTTCAATGCAGGAAAAGCCGTTTCAATAATAATAGATTAAATAATAGATTTCAAAAGGTTAAAGTAGACCACTGATTTTTTTATTCGTTCATTGGTTGTCAACATAATCAGCTGGGCCAGCATTTATTGCCCATCCCGAAGAGGCATTTAAATTGCTGTGGGGTCTGGAGTCAGAAGTAGGCCAGACCGGGTAAGGAGAGCAGATTTCCTTCCCTCAAGGACATTAGTAAACCGGATGACTTTTTATGACAATCGAAAACGATTTCATGGTCATGATTAGATTTTTAATTCCAGCATTTTTAATTGAATTCAAATTTCAACATCTGCCCTGGTTGGATTTGAAACTGTGTCCCCAGAGAATGACCCTGGCTCTCCGGATGGCTATTCCAGTGGCAACACCATTACGCCACTCTCTCCGGGAAAATATCAGCAGGTCTACAGAGAATGAGCAGGAGAGTGCACTAAATCTGGAGAGCCAGCAGGGGCTGATAGGCCAGAGGTCTCCTATCGTGTGTGATTCTTTAAAGAGGGTTATGGAGTAATGTCCTGTGAAGGGGTTTGGGGTGCAGAATAGCCATGGTACAACTGAATTACAAAACAAATTCAAGCACTGAAAGGTCTCCAGTCCTTCGGCCCTGAGGAAGTGCTGTATTAGCAGAGAGTTTGTCTTTCACGACAGGTGAGCCTAATAAATCCCAGGGCAACTATTCAAAGAGCAGGGATCATCTCTAGTATCCTTGGTGAAATTAATCTCTCACCCAGAATCGCCCCCCCCCCAGATTTTCGACATGGGCTGATGTGTGCTGGAGAACAGACGGCACAATGATCAGTCACAGTATTACAGCGGTCAACAAAGCAGAGCAAAAGCTTGAGGGCCAATTGATAATGGCACTATATTCTCCCGATTCAGAAGAATGAGAGACGATCACCTTTAAACTTATTTTTTTTAAAAACAGGGTTTGAAAATGTATATAAATAATAAAATAAATAAATAAAATGAATAAATAACCATTATTGTCACAAGTAGGCTTATATTAAGACGGCAATTAAGTTATTGTGAAAAGCCCCTAGTCGCCACACTCCGGCGCTGGTGTTCTGCTACACTGAGGGAGAATTCAGAATTTACAGCTGGTACGGGAATTGAACCAGCGCTGCAGGCCTTGTTCTGCATCACAAACCAGCTGTCTAGCCCATTGAGCTAAACCAGACCTTTACATATGCAAGAATATATGCAAGAGGGTGTATCCCCTGGCTAGAACATTTAGAATTCGGACACTGTCAGGCTGAACTTTATGGTGGGGGCTTGTCCCAGAACCAGTAAACAGCTGGACTGAGGCAGACTTTCCGCCCCATTCGAGAGGAGGTCCCACCACGGAGAGCTCCCACCACGGAGAGCTCCCACCACGGAGAGCTCCCACCACGGAGAGCTCCCACCACGGAGAGCTCCCACCACGGAGAGCTCCCACCACGGAGAGCTCCCACCACGGAGAGCTCCCACCACGGAGAGCTCCCACCACGGAGAGCTCCCACCACGGAGAGCTCCCACCACGGAGAGCTCCCACCACGGAGAGCTCCCACCACGGAGAGCTCCCACCACGGAGAGCTCCCAGGCGAGTCTGGCAACTCCCTTGTCTCAATAGTGCCGTTGTAAGCAGTGGCCATTGCTGGAACAGCAATAATGACCAAGGGGTGGCATGGTGGCACAATGGTTAGCACTGCTGCCTCACAGCACCAGGGACCCGGGTTCAGTTACGTGGAGTTTGCACGTTCTCCCTGCATCTGCGTGAGTTTCCTCCCACAGTCCAAAGATGTGCAGGTTAGGTGGGTTGGCCATGATAATTTGCTCCTTAGCTTCCAAGGGAGGTTTGGTGGGGTTACTGAGCAATGGGGATAGTGTGGGGGTGTGGGCCCAAGTAGGACAGGGTATCTTTTGGAGGGTCAGTGCAGATTCAATGGGCCAAATGGACTTCCTGTAGGAATTCTATGATTCTATGGATTTTAAGGCTCCAGTGGAGCCCAGACAGGGTGGTGGAGTGTGTGTGTGTGTGTTTGTGTGTGTGGTGGGGGGGGGCGGGGGGGGGGGGGGGGGAATCAAAGAGTACCTCGCAGGGGTTGGAGGCTCCGATTGGCACACCTGGTTTCCCAGCCACAAATCTGCCAGGTTTCATGTGGTTGGATAAAATCCCAGTGGCAGTGCGAGGAGATCATTAACTACCGTTAACTGGTCATTAACTAACCACTTCAGAGCCTCAACATGTCACTCAGCTGATCCCCAGAGTCAGAGGATTGATGAGTGAGAATAGGATAGATAAATTCAAAATACCAACAGGTCTCAAAAACCCCGAGTGAAGGAAACAGAGTTTGAATTTATACAGTAACTTTCACAACCTCAGCCCTGAAGCATGAGAGCCTGTGGCATATTTATAAGGATAGTTGCTGCTTTGGGAAACATCGTATGGATTAGGTGTTTTACTCCAAAGTGCTGATTCAAGTTAAACCACATTGCTAGGCAAGGCAAAAAATAGTTACAGATTTGGAATAGGCAAATTCAGGAAGATGGCAAGAAAGATCTGTTCACACAGACTAACACATGGGAACAAATATATAGGATTGAGGGTAATAGAGCTTCATCATTCAGGAGATAGTACAATGCCATGATGGCAGTAAAGTGGGAAGAGTGAAACTCATAGTTTTCAATGGAAAGGTGAGCCAAATGGGTCAAAGGAACTCCCTGATCGATACTTAATTCTGTACCTTATGTGTGCAGGTCTGAACACAGCACTTGGCTGTTGGTATTTGACTCCCTAATATGAGAGGGGAGCTATTAATCTACGCAGACACCTCGACTGACTGCATCCCCTCGCTAGTTGGAGATTCTTCAGTGAATACTTTCTGACCAAGATACCGGGAAGGAGCAAACAAAGATATACACCCTGCAGTACAAAAGTCTGATTTTACAAAACAGTCTAATTCTAGGCTTGTGGTTATACACCACTTTTCACAATCTCAAGACATACCAAAGCACAGCCGATTAAACTCTTCCTGCGGCAAGTTAGCACAATGGTTAGCACTGCTGCTTCACAGCGCCAGGAACCCGGGTTCGATTCCCGGCTTGGGTCGCTGTCTGTGCGGAGTCTGCACGCTCTCCCTGAGTCTGCGTGGGTTTCCTCCCACCAGTCCCTAAACACGTGCTGTTAGGTAATTTGGACATTCTGAATTCTCCCTCCGTGTACCCGAACATGTTACGGAATGTGGCGACAAGGGGATTTTCACAGCAATTTATTGCAGTGTTATCTAATCCTACTTGCGACACTAATAAAGATGATGATTATTATTAGCTGGAGTTGTAATATCGGTAATGTGGCATCCAATTTTCAGGAATCAGTAAAGGGCCAGAAAAATATTGATTCATAAAAAAGGAAAAATAGAACATGAGAATAAATAAGCCAAGAATATAAAAACAGATTGGAAGAGCTTTTACATAGAACAGTACAGCACAGAACAGGCCCTTCGGCCCTCGATGTTGTGCCGAGCCATGATCACCCTACTCAAACCCACGTATCCACCCCATACCCGTAACCCAACAACCCCCCCCCCCCCCCCCCCCCCCCCCCCCCCAACCTTACTTTTTAGGACACTACGGGCAATTTAGCATAGCCAATCCACCTAACCCGCACATCTTTGGACTTTTATAACTATTTAAAAAGAATAACTACGGTAAACATTAGCCCATTGGAGGCAGAGACAGGAGAAATTATTATGGGGAATGAGGAAATGGCAGAGACATTGAACAAATATTTTGAGCTGGATTCTCCGCACCCCGATGCCAAAACTGTGGCCGGCGCCGGGGCGGAGAATCCATATCCCCGCATGAATTCGGAACCGGCGCTGGTTTCTCGATTCTCCAGGCCCCGAGAAACGGCGTACTCTCGCCGCATATCCCCTATATGCGGGCATTGCTGGAGGCCCGCCCCGCCATCCTCCGCCCCCGACCGGCCGCGTGGATCAAACATGGTCCTGCCGGTCGGGTTACTAGCGTGGCGGCTGCGGACTCAGTCGCGGGTGGGCCGATCCGGGGGGGGGGGGCATTATACGGGACCGGGCAAATTTTGGCTGGGCGGTCTGGGTCGGGCGCGCAGCCGTTCAGGGGCACTATGTTGAAGCTCCAGCTCCGCGGTCTGAGTCCGCCATGGAGCACGGTGCAGCCGCTGGAGGCCGCCGCCGTACGAGGCGTCTGACCTGGAAGTGCGGGGGCCCGTATCTGCAGCAAAAGCTGGTAGAATCACGTCAGATCCCTGCTCGGCCCCTGCAGGGTTAGGAATATGTGGCCCTTTCCTGCCAGTTTTTCTGGTGTGAAAGTCCAGTTTTTATGACGCTGTGGCAACATAGTCCCAAAAACGGAGGATCCAGCCATTTGTGTCTGTCTTCACAGTTGAACACACAAATTAGAAAGGCAGAATATTTTTTAAATTGCGTGAAACTTTTAAATAATGATATTCAGAGGGACTTTGGTATCCACGTATAAGCAACACAAAGTTAACATGCAATGCAGCAAGCAATTGAGAAGGTACAGGGCATACTGGCCTTTATTGCAGGGGGATTATTTTTTCTTTATTCTTTCATGGGGTGTGGGTGACACGGTAAAGCCAGCATTTGCTGCCCGTCCCCAATTGCCCTCAAACTGAATGGCATTTTAAGAGACAACCGCACCGCTGTGTGGGTCTGGAGTCACATGTAGGCCAGACCAGGTCAGGATGGCAGATTACCTTCCCTAAAAGATATTAGTGAACCAGACGGGTTTTCACGACAATCGGCAATGGTTTCATGGTCATCATGAGACTTTTAATTCCAGATTTTTTATTGAATTCAAACTTCCCCATCTGCCATGGCGGGATTCAAACCAGGGTTCCCAGAGCATTACCCTGGGTCTCTGGATTGTCAGTGACAATACCACTACCCCACTGAATTGGCGTATGTGAATGAGGAAGTCTTACTACAATTCTAGGGTTTGAGTGAGGCCAAACCTCAGGCGAAGAGGTCGATCATTTAGAATTCTGACAAGGAGAAATTTATTTTCTCAGAAGGTTTGAAACTTCGGAATTTCTACTACAGAGGGTTGTGAAAGCTGCACTATTGAATAAATTTAAGGTGAGATGAGATAGATGATTTTGCAGCCTCTGGGAATGAAAGAATATGGAGAGTGGATGGGAAAATTGAGAGTTGAAGCCAAAATCAGCCATGATCGCATTGAATAGAGAAACATATTGGAGGGGCCGAATGGTCGATTCTGACTCCTTATCTTGTTATGTTCAATTTTTTCATCTCGATATCCCACAAATAGTATGGCGATAATGATTGGACCACCCCTTTTTTAGTGACATCAAAGTGAAATGCTGCAGAAGCTGAAAATCTGAAATAAAAACAGAAACAATGGAAATACTCTGCAGGTCAGGTAGCATCTGTGGAGTTAACCTGTCAAGTTGAATATGACTATTCTTCAAAGACGCATTAAACCCCTCTTTGTGATGACGCTAATTCAGAATAGTTGGCAAAAGGAGTAAAAGTGATGCGAGGAAAAAGCTTTTCAGTCAGAGTGTGGTTGCAGTGGAACGAACTTCCCGAGAGGGTGGTGGAGGCAGGTTCAAGCGAGGCATTCAAAAGGGAATTGGATTGCGATCTGAAAATGAAGAGCATGCAACGTTACGGGGATGGGGCAGGGGAGTGGGGCTAGGTAGGGTGCTCCTTCTGAGAGCCGGTGCAGACTCAATGGGCCAAATGGCCTCCGTGTGCGCTATAAAGATTCTGTGATGTTGGTTGAGGGGTAAACACCGTGGAGAACTGTCCATCTCACAGTTGTGGGATCTTGTATCACCAACTGAGGGGCAGACAAGGCTCCCGTTTAACAATACATCAGTAAGATTACACCCCCGGCACTGAGGTTCTCCAGTAGAGGCAAGTGTGCTGCCAGTGATTCACAGCCGCCATCGTAACCTGACAACATTGAACAGCAGGTCATCAAATTAAACAAGAGCAGCATGTTTTGATAAAAATTATTTAAAACTTTAAAATAGATTGAGCTTACTTAGGCCGTGGTGGTGATATAACATGGATGTCACTCCATCAAATCGAAAGCCATCGAAATAATACTCCTCCACCCACCAGCGGAGATTGGACAGCAGGAATCTCAGTACTTCCCAGCTGAAAATAGAACACAGTCCATAAATAACACAATAGAAACAGAGCTCTGCTCACACAGCGGGTTGCGTTCCAGCAGTGCCGTCGTTCAAGGCTCAACTACTGTTCTCCTGCCTGACTGTCGCTTTCCTCTGTAAATCTGAGCTCATACAGAACTCAGCTGCCCATATCCAAACTCACACCCATCAACCACCGATCCACGCTGAAAGAAAGACAGAGCTGCATTTCTAGAACGTCCTTCACAACTACAGGACATCCAAAAGACTTTATAGCCAATAAAGTACATTGAACTGTAGTTACTGATTTAATTTATTGTCACGTGTACCGAGGAGCAGTGAAAAGTATTGTTCTGTGTACAGTCCAGACAGATCATTCCACACATGAAAACAAAACATTGGCCATACATAAATACACAATGTAAATATCCAGGCACAGGCTTCGGGTGAAGCTGACACCCGTTATGTTGTTTGAGTCTAGCCACAACCGACCAGAGTCTGTCACGCTAGTCTGAGACTTTAGCTTCGTCGAGTATTGTCTCTTGGCATCCATGATGGCTTTGCAGAGGTCGTACCTGGATTTCTTGAAAAGGTCAGGGTCGCCCTCTTGAACGCCTCAGATCTGGGACCTGATGAAAAATATGAAGCCTGGCAGCCAATATGTGAACAGCAAGCCCCATAAAATGGGATGATGATGATCAAATAATCTTGTTTTGTCAGGTCAATTGAGCGAAAGATCTTGGGCAGGACACTGGAGATAAAACTCCTGTTCCTCTTTGGAATCTTATATTTCTGACCCCTAGTTTTGGTTTCGACACCAGTGGCACCATCTTCTCCACAACTATCCAATAAAACCCTTCCATAATATTTCATAAACCAGGGTCTTAGACCGAACCACATTGATATGTGGGGCAAGGTGGTTCCAGTGAGACTAGATAATTGGATTGGAGGATAAACATTAGGAAACTTTTGCAAAAATATTGCATCATCCCAAACTAATTTGTATTCCAGTGTGAAAGAAAAGTTCCAGAGGAAAAATGAACCATCCTTGAGGTTAATGATTATACTGAATTAGAAGAGGCTGATAACTTGCCAAGAGTAGTGAGCCAGGGGAATAAGAACGTTTTAGATTCCAAAGGATCACCAAATATTCATAAAGAAAGAGAAAAAAACTGCAATTAGAGAAAACTGGCAAGAAATATAAAAACAGCTTGTGAGAATTTCTGCTCGCATGTAAAACGGAAAGTCGGGAAATGAAGACACTGGACAAAGCAAAGGCCACAGGCCCCGGACAATGGCCTGTGGATAAATGCTTCAGAACTTAGCAAAACTGTTCAAGGACAGCTGCAACACTCGATTCCATGAGACAATGTGGAAAATTGACCAGGTGTCGTGTCCACAAAAAGCAGAACAAAAAACAGGGGAGGCAGTGGCGTAGTGGTATTGTCACTGGACTAATAATCCAGGGTAATGCTCTGGGGACCTGGGTTCCAATCCCACCAGGACAGATGGCGGAACATGAACTCAATAAAAATTCTGGTCTAATGATGACCATGAAACCACTGTAGAATGTCATAAAAACCCATCTGGTTCACGAGAAATAGAAATAGAAAATTGCTTATCGTCATGAGTAGGCTTCAATTAAGTTACTGTAAAAAGCCCCTAGTCGCCACATTCCGGCGCCTGTTTGGGGAGGCTGGTACGGGAATCGAACCGTGCTGCTGACCTGCTTTCAAAGCCAGCGATTTAGCCCAGTGAGCTAAACCAGTCCCTACTAATGCCCTTCAGGGAAGGAAATCTGCCGTCCTTACCTAGTCTGACCTACATGTGACACCAGACCCACAGCAATGTGGTTGACCCTTAAGTGCCTTGGGGATGGGCAATAAATGCTGACCCAGCCAGCGACATTCGAAATGCTCGACACAATCCAGGACAAAGCCTGATTGATTGGCAACCCATTCACAAACATTCACATGAACATTAAGGGCTGTGGACATTGCTGGTTAGGCCAGCATTTATTACCCATCCCTAGTTGCCCTTCAGAAGATGGCCTTCTTGAACAGCTTCAGTCTTTGAAGTGTAGGTACATCCACAGTGCTGTTAGGGAGGGAGTTCCAGGATTTTGCCCCAGCAACAGTGAAGGAACAGCGATATATTTCCAAGTCAGGGTGGTGAGTGACTTGGAGGGAATCCTCCAGGTGGTGGGGTTCCCAGGTATCTGCTGCTCTTGTCCTTCTAGATGGTAGTGGACGTGGGTTTGGAAGGTGCTGTCTGAGGAACCTTGGGGAGTTACTGCAGTGCATCGTGTAGATGGTACACACGGCTGCCACTGTTCTTCGTTGGTGGAGGGAGTGAATGTTTGTGAATGGGTTGCCAATCAATCAGGCTTTGTCCTGGATTGTGTCGAGCATTTTGAATGTTGTTGGAGTTGCACTAATCCAGACAAGTCAAGAGTTCCATTACACTCGTGCTTTGTCCCTTGTGGATTGGGGACAGGCTTTGCTAAGTCAGGAAGTGGGTTACTCACCGCAGGATTCCTAGCCTTTAACCTCCTCTGGTAGCCACAGTATTAATGTGGCTAGTCCAATTCAGTTCTGGTCAATGATAACCCCCAGGATGTTGATTGTGGGGATTCAGCGATGGTATTGCCATTGAATGTCAAAGGGCCATGTTTAGATTCTCTCTTGTAGGAGATGGTGATTGCCTGGCACTTGTGTGGCACAAATGTAACTTGCCACTTGTCAGCCCAAGCCTGGATATTGTCCAGGTCCTGCTACATTTGGATATGAACTACTTCACTATCTGAGGAGTCGCGAATGGTGCTGAACATTGTGCAGTCATCTGTGAACATCCCCACTTCTGACCTCATGGTGGAAGGGAGGTCATTGATGAAGCAGCTGAAGAGGACATTACCCAGAGGAACTTCTACCGTGATATCCTGTGCTGAGATGATCGACCTCCAATCACCACAACCATCTTCCCTTGTGCCAGGTATGACTCCAACCAGCGGAGAGTTTTTCCTGATTCCCATGACTCCGGTTTTGCTAAAGCTCCTTGATGCCATACTCAGAGGATGTGCCAGGGGATTGGAGGATGCCAAGTGTGACAGCCATATTCAAGAAAAGGCATAAGGTCCTTCTGAGTAAAAACAGGCAGATTGGCTCAACATCATTGATGGGTAAAGTGTTAGAAACAATAATCAGGGGGAAAAGAATGAACAGGCAGTTGAATAAGCATTGAGAAGGAGAACCAGCAAAGATTTGTAAAACGCAGATTGTACTTGACTGATTTAATTGATTTTTTTCATGAATTAACAGAAAGCATTGATGAATGCAGGTGATGTATGAATCTTGAGAAAACATTTCACAAAGTACGATATAAAAGGCTGGCTATCAAAATGTGAGATTCATGGAATAGGAAGGTCAATGTCAACTTGAACAAATCATTGGCTGAAGCACGGGAAATAGCGAGTTGTGGATATCGGTGGTCTTTTAGACTGGAGGATAGAACATAGAACATACAGTGCAAAAGGAGGCCATTCGGCCCATCAAGTCTGCACCGACCCACTTAAGCCCTCACTTCCACCCTATCTCTGTAACCCAATAGCCCCTCCTAACCTTTTTGGACACAGGGAAATTTATCATGGCCAATCCGCCTAACCTGCACGTCTTTGTACTGTGGGAGGAAACCGGAGCACCCAGAGGAAATCCACGCAGACATGGGGATGGTGGAATGATGTTCCCCAACGTTCAGAGCTCGGAACATTTTTGCTTTTAGATAGGTGTAAATGCATTGTCTTTTGGAATACAGAGAAAAATTAGCCAATATAACCAAAGCCAAGCAAAGGGCCAAGGATAGTGAGGACAATTCCAATGGACTGCAACTGGATACAGATAGACTAGCAGAATGGGCAGGCAGGAGGCAGGTATAGTTCAACACGGAGAAGTGTGAGGTGATGCATATTGGGAGAAGGAATAGGGAGAGACAATATAGACTTAATGGCACGGTTCTAAAGAGCATACAGGCACAGGAGGAACCCATTTTTTGGGGGGTGGGGGAGAGATGTTATGTGCATAGATTGTGAAGGGGGTTGGACATAATGAGTGGGTGACAAATCATCTAAGATCTTGAGCTTCAGAAACAGAAGCACTAAGCTTCTAAAAGTAGGGTGTTATGCTGGACTTTTATAAAACTCAGGTTTTATAGGCCACTGCTACAATACCGTATTCAGTTCTGGCCACCACCATATTTGAGGAAAGATGCAAGGGTCCTTGAGAAGGTGCAGAGGGGATTTACCAGAATGGCTCCTGGATCGAGGGAATTTACCTACAAGGTTAAGCTGGAGAAGATTCTCCTTGGAGAAAGGCGGTTGAGGGGAGATTTGATTGACGTGAACATGTTTCGGATCACTTTGGCTAAAGTAGACAGTGTAAAGCCAATCCAATTAGCTGATTATACAAGGAATAGGAGGACATAAGAGATGCAGGGGGAATGTGAGTGCAATCACATTCCTATTTATTCCCATTTTCTTTTCTTTTCTACTTTTGGTCGATGCACACATATTCGGACTGTGGGTTTAAGCAGAGGACTCGGGCTGGAGCAGCCGGCTTGCAGGATATTGTGTTTCCAGGTTTTGTATTTTGGAGAGGAGAAACAGACTTGGCGCCGAGTGAATCTTAGGAACTAGCTTTGGAGGAATTTGGTTCAATTGGCTCACTGGCAGCCTGTGGGTTGGCCAGGGACAGTGGTCTTTCTGACAACAGTCAGTGTCTGGTTCCTGCATGGAGCCTTTTGAGACAACTGGGCACAAGTTTTTAGACCTTGGAAGTGAAAGGGACACTCTCTCTCTCTGCTGATGTAAAGAACTGCTTTATTGTTCTAAAACCAGCGAGTGTCTGGCACATATTTGTTGTAAACTTGAACTAATCCTGAATCTACAAAGAAAGTAGACAACCTTGGCAGAGAAATTCATCGCATGCATCAAAGGAAGAGGTACCAAAACAAAAGCTTGAACTCCAGAAAAACATTAACTGGAAGCCATGCCACTGCATCAGATATGGTTTTATTTTTATTAATATTTTCTTTACCTCCCAATCACCTTTTTCCCTGTGTTGTGTGCGTGTGTGTGTGTATATTATATATATCTATAAACATACAGAAAGTGGGTGCAGTTGGAAAGGGAAGGGGGGGTGGGAAAGGAGGATTCGATAATCAGTTACATTTTTCTGTCAGTTTAATTTTACTACTGTACATAATAGGTTACTTGTGTTAAAGTTACAAACTTGGTGACTGTAGTTTATAATAATAATTTTTACTGTCACAAGTAGGCTGACATTAACACTGCAATGAAGTTACTGTGAAAATCCCCTAGTCGCCACATTCCGGCGCCTGTTCGGGTACACAGAGGGAGAATTCAGAATGTCCAAATTACCGAATAGCACGTCTTTCAGAACTTGTGGGAGGAAACCAGAGCACCCGGAGGAAACCCACGCAGACACGGGGAGAACGCGCAGACGCCGCACAGACAGTGATCCAACCTGGCACTGTGAAGCAACAGTGCTAACCACTGTGCTACCGTGCCACCCCTCGAGGGGGCAGTTAAGAGTCAATGACATTTCTGTGGGTCTGGAGTCACATGTAGGTCAGACCGGGTAAGGACGGCAGATTTCCTTCCCTAAAGAACATTAGTGAACCAGATGGGTTTTTACGACAATCGACAATGGTTTCATGGTCATCTTTAGACTTTTAATTCCAGACTTTTAATGAATTCACATTTTCACCATCTGCAGTGGCGGGATTTGAACTGGGTCGCCAGAGTATTACTAATCTGGTGACAATATCACTACGCCACTGCCCCCCCCTAAACATGCTACAGTGCATGTCTCATGCTTTTACCACCTGCTGTTCAAACATTAATTTACTCGCCTTTATGTCAGACTGATTCAATCAAAACTGCACTTGCAATGTCTGAAAGTTAAATATTTCCCAACAAAAACAATCTGATGCAATCTGAACTATTCTTATTTTTGTCCCACTTTGAACCTAATTATTCTGTGATGGATTATTAAAATCCATTCAGAGTTGAATTGTTGGGAAATAGACCGGAGGGTCAGTCACCGGATTTCCATTCATGAATGAGATCTGACTTTGTGCTGGTCCCAGCCTTAGGTGATGAAATCCTCAGACACCAAATGAGCTCCGATTGTCTCAACCCAATTAATGTAAGATAGGTTCACTGGAAAAACTCTGCATACAATTAGGCACAAGCCAGCAATTCCACTCAAGGCCAGCTTGCATTTCCCTGGCATCTTGAAGGAAAGAATTTGCATTTATATAGCACCTGTCACAACCTTAGCGGATGTTCGAAAGAGATTTACAACCAAATAAGTACTTTTGAAGTGATATCAATGTTGTAATGTAGGGAAACACAAAGTAGTTTTGTTCATATTAAGGCCCCACCATCAGGAATACGATAACAACTAGATAATCTGATGTTAGCTGAGAGCTAAGTATTAGTCAGGACACCGGGGACAATGACATTGCTCTTGAAAAATATTTATATCGCACATTTAAAGTAATGCTTCACAGGATAGAAGGCTGACACGGAGCCACAGAATGAGAGATTCAGTGAGATGACCACAAGCCTGGACAAAGAGGTAAATTTTAAGGAGTGTCTCAAATATCGAGCCAGATCCGGCAGTTGATGGCTAATGCGGATGCAAAACCAGTTGTCTACCACATCCATTCATGAGGGGCCTCACGGTAGCATTTGGGGCCTCACGGTAACATGGTGGTTAGCATCAATGCTTCACAGCTCCAGGGTCCCAGGTTCGATTCCCGGCTGGGTCACTGTCTGTGTGGAGTCTGCACATCCTCCCCGTGTCTGCGTGGGTTTCCTCCGGGTGCTCCGGTTTACTCCCACAGTCCAAAGATGTGCGGGTTAGGTGGATTGGCCATGCTAAATTGCCCGTAGTGTAAGGTTAATGGGGGGATTGTTGGGTTACGGGTATACGGGTTACGTGGGTTTAAGTAGGGTGATCATTGCTCGGCACAACATCGAGGGCCGAAGGGCCTGTTCTGTGCTGTACTGTTCTATGTCTCTGTCTCTGGGAAATAAGAGAGCGGAGTTGAAGATTGTACCAGTGGGAATAGCCTGGGTGAGGGAGAGGACATGCAAGGTGGAGGTTACGGCATGGTTAAGTAAATTGGTAGCAGCAGAATAAGTTGTGGTGAATGGAGTTACAAAAGGCTCGAGAGCTAGGATTTTGAAAGTGAATTGGGAAATATATTTTTCCGGGGGTCGATACAGAAAGGTTTACAGCTGGGACCTGGAATGGGGCTGCGGATGGTGAGTGGCACAAGGAACTGATAGAGATGGCCTTAGCTACAATTGAAATGATGGGACCAGCAAGGCCAGGTGAGAGGGCTAAGTCAAGAGAATGGCCTTTGAATACGCACTGGGGAGTTTACAGTGGTAGAGATCGTGGGAGGATAAGAGGGCAGTGAACTCAGAGAGAGAACAGTGTAATAGTCCATGGGACCGATCACAACCACCCGAGCAAGCAGACAGGATCACAGATTAGCATCTCATCCGAACAACAGATTGGTGAAGAGAAACATAAGCTCAATACCTCAGTCAGTGTTCATAAGACTCAAGCAAAACCTGGGCCCATCTGCAATGGAGCAGTGGAGAGATGCTCTTCACAAGTTACAGCGAAGACCGGAACCATTGTTAAGTCTGGTTCAGTGTTGCCCCTGATTAATTCCCACTGGACAGCGATCAGTGAGGTCAACAAGACTGTCATCCTGCCAACTCAGCAGAACGCAGCAGCAAAGGCAAACCCCTCTTAAGAGGTCAGAGGCTGAGTACTCTGTGGTGAATGACTTGCCTCCTGATGTTCCAGAAACTCTCCATTATCCACAAGTCAGGAATGTGATGGAACACTCTGCCCATGCTTGGAAAAGGGCAGCTCCAAAAACCCTGCAGAAGCTCAACACCAAACCGCAGCTTGAACAGTATCCCATCCGCCACCTTAAACATCCACTCCCTCCACCATCACTCCCTCCACCAACTTGAAGGCAAAGGGAAGCAAAAGCTTGGACAGTAGTCACCTTCAAGTTTGCCTACAAGCACACAACACCCAAGTTAGTCCGTATATTGGCCACTCCTTTACAGTCACTGGGTCACAATTCAGGAGTGTGGAGCACCTTCATCACACGGACTGCAGTGGTTCAAGAAAGCTCACCATTCTTTCAAGGGGAAGTCGGGATGAGCAATAAATCCTTTTTGTTTCATTCGTTCCCGGGATGTGGATATTGGCGGCTGTACCAGTATTCATTGCCCATTCTCAACCGGCCCTCGAGAATATAGTTGTGAGCCATCTCCTTGAACCGCTGCAGTCCACGTGGTGTCAGTACACCCCCAGTGCTGTTGGGGAGGGAGTTCCAGGAGTGTAACCCAGCGATAATGAAGCAATGGTGATGTAGTTACAAGTCAGGATAGTGGGAGGCTTGGAGGGAACTTGCAAATGGCGGTGTTCCCATATATCTGTTCCCCTTGACCTTCTAGGTGGTGGAAGTCACATGTTTGCAAGGTGCTGTCGAAGGAGCCTTGGTGAGGTTATAGCCATTTCAGCAGCGCACACGTCCTGAGGCTGAATTTTTAACAAAACCTCCTCTATCGCTCAGGAGCGCAGAGATCAATTGCCCTCCTGTCGCCACCTCAACAGTAATGAACAAACAGCACAGGCTAGAAATCAAATCCGAGATTCTCCTGGTCGACAAGGCTCAGTTCCATACTTGGCTCTGAACTTAAGAAACATATTTGATATTTTAAATGTTAATAGGTTGAAGAAACACTGCAGGCAAGGCCTTAGAAGGCAAGGTTAATCTGTTCAAATATACTCTGCTCTTCTCTGTCTCATTGTATATTCATTCCAATTTACACCATCCTATCGGATTCCATATCCTTGATTAATGCAGCCCAGTGACTATGGGACTGGATTAGTAACCCAGAGGTCTGAGTTCAAATCTCACCACGACAAGTTGTGAAACTGAATTCAATAAATCTTGTAAACTGTGGACTAGCAACAGGAAAATGCCGAATAAAGCTGCTGAACAGTTAGAAAATCCAATTGTTTTACTGACGAAGGGAACCTATGCTTGCCCAATCAACGTGATTAACTCAAAACGCCCAGGACAAGTTCCGCTGGATAATAAATGATAATAAGGGTCACACATCTCAACAACAAAGCAAAAAAGGATTTTCAGGACTGTGTTGGAGAAGAGCAAGTGAAGGCAAGTAATGATCCCCAGTTGGCTGTAAAATGCAATTAAATATTCACAGCATCATGCTAATAATAATCTTTATTGTCATAAGTATACTTACATTAACACTGCAATTAAGCTACTGTGAAAATCCCGTCGCCACACTACGGCGCCTGTTCGGGTACGCAGAGGGAGAATTCAGAATGTCCAAGTTACCTAACAGCACGTCTTTCGGGACTTGTGGGAGGAAATCGGAGCACCCGGAGGAAACCCACGCAGACACAGGGAGAAACTGCAGACTCCGCACAGATAGTGATCCAAGCCGGGAATTGTACCCGGGTCCCTGGCGCTGTGAAGCAACAGTGCTAACCACAGTGCTACTGTGCCGACTTGAGGAGTCAGGACTTCAACAAGTGTGGCACTATTACCTCATAGCTCCAGGGTCCCAGGTTCAATTCCCGGATTGGATCACTGTTTGTGCGGAGTCTGCACGTTCGCCCCGTGTCTGCGTGGGTTTCCTCCGGGTGCTCCGGTTTCCTCCCACCTTCCAAAGATGTGCAGGTAGGTGGATTGGCCATGCTAAATTGCCCTTAGTGTCCAAAAAGATCAGGCAGGGTTATTGGGTTACGGGGATAGGGTGGAGGTGCGGGCTTAAGTAGGGTGCTCTTTACAAGGGCTGGTGCACACAATGGGCTAAATGGCCTCCTTCTGCACTGTAAATTCTATGATTCTATGATTAATCATCCCCACATTCACTGATTGATACTGAATGGAGTTATTGTAACACCTCAGTTTTGAAGGTCTCATTCTTGTTTTCAAAACCCACCATAAGGTTGCCCCTCCCTAACTCTGTAACCTTTTCCAGACTGATAACTCCTTCAAGATCTCAGCACTCTTATCAATCCAAGCTTCTTGCGCATCCCTGATTTTAATCACTCCAGCATTGGAGGCATTTGTCAGGGCTAGAAGGCTGGGACCAGACGAAGCCTGTGTGGAATATAAGGAAAGTAGGAAGGAACTTAAGCAAGGAGTGAGGAGGGCTAGAAGGGGTCACGAAAAGTCATTGGCAAATAGGGTTAAGGAAAATCCCTAGGCATTTTACACGTACATAAAAAGCAAGAGGGTTGAACAATGTGGCAGGTTTGAAGGAATGTCTGGCAGCAGTATCCCACTTCCAGTATCCCACTGAAGGATAGGCGAGGGAATCTATGTGTGGAGCCAGAAGAAATAGGTGAGTTACCAAATGAATACTTTGCATCAGTATTCACCAAAGAGAAGGAATTACTTAGAATTTACAGTGTAGAAGGAGGCCATTCGGCCCATCGAGTCTGCACTGGCTCTTGGAAAGAGCATCCTACCCAAGGTCAACACCTCCACCCTATCCCCATAACCCAGTAACCCCACCCAACACTAAGGGCAATTTTGAACACTAAGGGCAATTTAGTGTGGCCAATCCACCTAACCTGCACATCTTTGAACTGTGGGAGGAAACCGGAGCACCCGGAGGAAACCCACGCAGACACGGGGAGAACGTGCAGACTCCACACAGACAGTGACCCAGCGGGGAATCGAACCTGGGACCCTGGAGCTGTGAAGCGATTGTGCTATCCACAATGCTACCGTGCTGCCCCAATTGGTGGATGTTGAGTCTGGAGAAGGGCGTGTAGATAGTCTGGGTCACATTGAGATCCAAAAAGACGAGGTGTTGGGCGTCTTGAAAAATATTAAGGTAGATAAGTCCCCAGGGCCTGATGGGATCTATCCCAGAATACTGAAGGAGGTTAGAGAGGAAATTGCTGAGGCCTTGACAGAAATCTTTGGATCCTCCTGTCTACAGGTGATGTCCCGGAGGACTGGAGAATAGCTAATGTTGTTCCTTTGTTTAAAAAGGGTAGCAAGCATAATCCAGGGAATTACAGGCCGGTGAGCCTGACGTCAGTGGCAGGGAAATTTCTGGAGAGAATTCTTCGAGACAGGGTCTACTCCCATTTGGAAGCAAATGGACGTATTAGTGAGAGGCAGCATGGTATTGTGAAGGGGAGGTCGTGTCTCACTAGATAGAGTTTTTCGAAGAGGTCACAAAGATGATTGATGCAGGTAGGGCAGTGGATGTTGTCTATATGGACTTCAGTAAGGCCTTTGACAAGGTCCCTCATGGTAGACTGGTACAAAAGGTGAAGTCACACGGGATCAGGGATGAGCTGGCAAAGTGGATACAGAACTGGCTCGGTCATAGAAGGCAGAGAGTAGCAATGGAAGGGTGCTTTTCTAATTGGAGGGCTGTGACTAGTGGTGTTCCACAGGGATCAGTGCTGGGACCTTTGCTGTTCGTAGTATAAATAATTGATTTGGAGGAAAATGTAACTGGTCTGATTAGTAAGTTTGCAGACGACACAAAGGTTGGTGGAATTGCGGATAGCGATGAGGACTGTCAGAGGATACAGCAGGATTTAGATTGTTTGGAGACTTGGGCGGAGAGATGGCAGATGGAGTTTACATAGAAACATAGAACAGTACAGCACAGAACAGGCCCTTCGGTCCTCGATGTTGTGCCGAGCAATGATCACCCCACTCAAGCCCACACATCCACCCTATACCAGTAACCCAACAACCCCCATGAAACTTATTTTTTAGGACACTAAGGGCAATTTAGCCTGGCCAATCCACCTAACCCGCACATCTTTGGACTGTGGGAGGAAACCGGAGCACCCGGAGGAAACCCACGCACACACGGGGAGGACGTGCAGACTCCGCACAGACAGTGATCCAGACGGGAATCGAACCTGGGACCCTGGAGCTGTGAAGCATTTATGCTAACCACCATGCTACCGTGCTGCCCTGACAATCCAGACAAAGGCCTTAATCCAGACAAATGTGAGGTAATGCATTTTGAAAGGTCTAATGCAGATGGGGAATATACAGTGAATGGTAGAACCCTCAAGAGTATTGAAAGTCAGAGAGATCTAGGTGCACAGGTCCACAGGTCACTGAAAGGGGCAACACAGGTGGAGAAGGTAGTCAAGAAGGCATACGGCATGCTTGCCTTCATTGGCTGGGCATTGAGTATAAGAATTGGCAAGTCATGTTGCAGCTGTATAGAACCTTAGTTAGAACACTTGGAGTATAGTGTTCAATTCTGGTCGCCACACTACCAGAAGGATGTGGAGGCTTTAGAGAGGATGCAGAAGAGATTTACCAGGATGTTGCCTGGTATGGAGGGCATTAGCTATGAGGAGCGGTTGAATAAACTCGTTTTGTTCTCACTGGAATGACGGAGGTTGAGGGGCGATCTGATAGAGGTTTACAAAATTATGAGGGGCACAGACAGAGTGGATAGTCAGAGGCTTTTCCCCAGGATAGAGGGGTCAATTACTGGGGGGCATAGGTTTAAGGTGTGGGGGGCAAGGTTTAGAGGAGATGTACGAGGCAAGTTTTTTTACACAGAGGGTAGTGGGTGCCTGGAACTCGCTGCCGGAGGAGGTGGTGGAAGCAGGGACGATCGTGACATTTAAGGGGCATCTTGACAAATACATGAATAGGATGGGAATAGAGGGATACAGACCCCGGAAGTGTAGAAGATTGTAGTTTAGTCGAGCAGCATGGTCGGCACGGGCTTGAAGGGCTGAAGGGCCTGTTCCTCTGCTGTACTTTTCTTTGTTCTTTGGTGCTCATTCCTTCAGTTGCCAACGCCCGCAGAGTTCTGAGATTCCCTCCCTGATCACCTCTGCCTCTCTCATCTGCTGCCAGACATTCCTTCAAACCTGCCACATTGTTCAAACTTTCCATCACTTCTCCAAATATCGCCTGTTGTGACTTGGTGTCAACTTCTGTTTGACAAAGTTCCGATTAAGTCCCTTGAGACATGCTACTGTGCTAAAACTGCTATATAAATGCAAGCAATGTTGTCCCTTTGTTATTATATTACCAAACTGGTTAAGCTCTCATTGTTTATACTGGAGCTCAGAAGACACATTTCCTGGCAAGGGAGTCGTCAGGTGGAAGTGATTGCCACCAAAATCAATTTGCCCTGTGTTGATTTGATTCTTGAAACAAAAAGGAACTGAATAATTATCTGATAAGGGATGTGAATTTATATAGATGCATATAAAGGAAGAACTTGAACTTCCATCATATCTTTTGGATGCTCCCAAAGCACTTTACTGCCAAAGAAATACTTTCTGACGTGTACTCACTATAGTACTGTGGGAAATATTGCAGCCAATTTGCACGTAGCAAACGCCACAAACAAAAATGTTTATAGTGATGCTGCTTCAAGGATAAATAGTAGCCACAACACTGAGGAGAAGTCCCTGCTCCTTTTTGAATAGTGTAGTGGAATCACTGTCCCACAGCTGAAGGAGAAATCGGGGCCTCAGTTTAAAGCCTCATCTGACAGACTGCCTCCCTCAGTGCTGCAACGGAAGCATCAGCCTTGACGTTTGTGTTTTAGAAACTTTGGAATGGGGCTCGAAAGCAGAACCCTCGTGCCCGGATGTGGGCGCACAACCAAGTGAGCATGGTTGGCATTTTGTGTACTTGGGTGGTGAAATATTGCTGGGGTGCCAGAGGGTTGAGGGTAAAACTCAAGCAATCAGAAGCAAGCAGAACTTTACAGCTCTGAGACACAACATCAGAGCACAGGATCTTCAGACAAATGCTTCACTGCTCTCACAGATTGCAGGAAAACCAGCAAGAAGACGGGAGCACCAGTATTTCAAGAGCTTGTGGATGTGAGCAGTTGGCACTTGGTGTGAAAATATAGAATTATTTAACATTCTATTTACTGAGAGTCATAGATGTTTACAGCATGAAAACAGGCCCTTCGGCCCAACTTGTCCATGCCGCCCAGTTTCTATAACTAAGCTCGTCTCAACCGCATAAAAATAAGGGGCCGGCCATTGAAGACAGAGATGAGAATTGTTGTTTCTCTCAGAGGGTTCTGGGACTTTGGAATTCTCTTCCTCAAGGTGGTTAGGGCAGTCTTTGAGTATTTTTAAGGCAGCTGTTGATTGATTCTCGATAAGCAAGGGGGTGGAAGGTTATCGGGGGTAGGCAGGAATTTGAAGCCAAGGTTAAAATTAGATCAGCTGCGATCTTATTGAATGGCGGAGCAGGCTCGAGGGGCTGAATGGCCTACTCCTGCTCCTAATTTGTATGTTCATATGTTCCCATTCTTGTTCCCACATGTGAAGCCACATGGGTGCACCCGCCGGTGTGTGGAGCAGGCAGACCCTGACGTTATTCACGGCATAAAGCTGTTTGATGCCGGTGGTGCCACCCCGGAGATCTACGTTCCACCCAATGATCTCTCTTAACTTGACACTGTTGAGCACAAGTTCAACAGAAAGCAGGATCTGGCTGGTTTAGCTCAGTGGGCTAGGTAGCTGGTTTGTGATGCAGAACGAGGCCAGCAGTGCGGGTTCAATTCCCGTACCAGCTTGACCGAACAGGCGCCGGAATGTGGCGACTAGGGGCTTTTCGCAGTCACTTCATACTTGTGACAATAAAAAGTTATTATTATTATCTTCACTAACACTATTCAAAGGGATGAGCTATTTCCAGGTTAGTTGCTGGCTGACCTATCCTGACTGCTGCCACTATTCTGCAAGTGCTGGAGCTTTCTATAGGCGTTGCAACTTGCAAAGGCTGGCAGGGAGTGAAGGGCCAGATACTGAATGATTTTCCGCTCACTTGAAGGCTTCTGCAAAAACAAGTTGCACTCAGACATGGGCATTGCTTTGCAATGCAGCGTGACGTGGGGAACTGGGGCTACCCTGAGCAGGACAAGCTGCTAGAAGAGTGAGGAAAAGGAGGGAAGAATATGTCTCAGCAGGATATATCCACCCACGGTATTCAGGAATCAATTCCCCCACCTGAACCTCAGCAGTGAACTTCAGTAGAAGACACAACAGATGGCTTTAGAGGTTAACCCCAAGCAGCTCTGCATTTAGAAGGACTGACTTCAGGCTGCACCAGTCTAGCTGACCGGCTGGCTGACATGCAGAGCAAACATACTGGTAAAGTGGCAAGGATGAGAGGACAAATACCATCTTCTTCAAACAGGGCAGCAGGATCATGCTCAATGGAGCCGCTGTCACACCTTCTCAGCAATCCCAGCAATCTGTAGCAGCACAGATGTTTGTTCTCTGCTACCCCCTTGGGACTCCATAAATACAGACATGATGGCAGCAGTCTGACATTACATTACTGCTGTCTGAACTTACACAGCAGCACTCAATATTGCGACTTGAGCTGCAACGGAAGCTTCAAAATTGGCCACCAAATACTGCAGCGTGGATGGGTCCACAAGTATGTGAACAAAGATGTCCATGACTTCAATGCTGGAAAAGATGGGCTCTCAGCTTTGAGCAAAGCTCTGTGCCAAGTTGGTGTTGGTCTCTTCGATGGCCCTCGACAGTAACAGCAATGTTTCTGGCAGGCTCTCCAATGCCAGAAACATTTTGGTTCGCAGTCATCAACATTCATCTGGAGGCTGCTCCATCCTCATGTTAGAGTTTTGCAGCTGAACCAGGGAACAACATCGCCCTCAGGCGAGCTTGCACCTGCATTATCATGTCCTTGTTGGAGATCAGTTTATGCTCAGTGTCTCACCACAATCAGATCATGGTTCTAATCTACGCATTAGCACCCACCAGTATCCGAGCTGGTGTGGCCAATGTGAAATCATCACGGTGTCTTCATCATCACCGTCTTTTTGCTGTTCCTCACTGCCGGGTTAAGATTCAGCTCTTGGTTATGTAAAAGGATAATGGCACAAGGATAAGGTTGCAGAGAAGGGGAGGGAGGTTGGGAGGGTAAGTATGAAGTGTATGGTGACACTACCTACAGCTTGTGAATGAGAGGAGTGTTTGGTATGAGGGAGAAGTGGTGAGGAGGAGGATTAGGTTTCAAGGATATCACCATCTTCAATGGGTTAACTCCCACAACCTCCGCAATGCCGTTCCAGTAATGGCTGGTAATGTCTCCTCCATCTGTCTAAATCTGCTCTTGAGAAAACGCTAGAATGCATTGCTAAGGAGGTGGTAGCAGGACATTAAAAATGAATCAGAATATAACCAGGCAGAGTCAACATGGTTTTGAGATATCTATTTGTTTTTTTGAGGATGGAGAAGGGGGAACCAGCAGATGCAGTATATTTAGGCTTCCAACAGGCATTTAATAAGGTGTCACATAAAATAAGAGCTTACGGTGTTGATGTATTAACATGAATAGAGGATTGGTTAACTACCAGGAAACAGGGAGCACAGTGGTTAGCATTGTTGCTTCGCAGCTCCAGGGTCCCAGGTTCGATTTGCGGCTTGGGTCACTGTCTGTGCGGAGTCTGCACGTTCTCCCCGTGTCTGCGTGGGTTTCCTCCGGGTGCTCAGGTTTCCTCCCACAGTCCCGGAAGACGTGCTGTTAGGTGAATTGGACATTCTGAATTCTCCCTCAGTGTACCCTAACAGGAACCAAAGTGTAGCGACTAGGGGATTTTCACAGTAACTTCATTACAGTGTTAATGTAAGCCTACTTGTGACAATAAAGATTATTATTATTATTAAACGGATGACTTTCAGGTTGGAATCAGTGCTGTACTGGTTTGTGGCTGGAGAGTTGGGAGTGAGGGAGTTGGAACTTAGCAAATACATCTTCCTTTTTGATCTGGGACGAAGACACATCAAAATTGAAACCATGTGCAAAAACCAACTCCTTGCTTACTGAAAGTACATCGTTAGAGAGATTTATTATAAATTTAATGGTTTCATTATTTACATTGCCAGACAGCTGCCACTTAAGTGAGTTTATGGTGTGGGTGTGTTTCAAATGGGTATTGTGTGGTCATCTAGCCATTTTCTGGTTCATTTCATTGGGTAATGCCTTAACCATTCAGAATAAAGCTCCTTGGGCTAAATTTCAAACAATACTTGACAGTTAACTGTCAGTCACCACCAACTGATGCATTCTCCATGGCAATGCCTCCACCAATCAGGGTCCACTTGTCAACCAATCAACACCCTCTTCTCATACAGTATGAAGTTATTGTTTCCCATGATATTGGCATTTTTGTGATTGTCCTGATGAGTGCAATACGAAAAGCTTTGGCAGCATGACTTTCTTCAGCAATATTATTTAAACGGAGAGAGACTGCAGAATGATGAATTACATAGGGATCTTGATGTCCTTGTACTTAAATCACAAAACATGGCATGCAGGTACAGCAAGTAATTAGGAAGGCAAATGGATGCTGTCCTTTGTTCTCTGGGGGAATAGATGCAAGGACCCTCCTGTGAATCCCTGTTTGTCCCTTGTTTATTCCCTTTATTTTCATTTGTTTTGGCTTTTATACCTTTAGTGCGTGGATCATTTAATGTGCCTATGCCTTTAAGATGTACTGCACTTTGAATTTGAGGGTGTTGCCCATGTTCCAGGCACTCACTACCCTCTGTGTAAAACAGTTGCATCGCACATCTCCACGAAACCTTTTCCCCTCGCACCTTAAACCTATGTCGTCCAGTAACTGACTTTACCATCCTGGGAAAAAGCGTCTGTCTATCCACTCTGTCCATGCCATTCATAACTTTGTAAACCTGTGTCAGGTCACCCCTCAACCTCTGTTGTTCCAGTGAAAACAATCCGAGTTTATCCAACCTCTCCTCATAGCTATACCCTCCAGACCAGGCAACATCCTCTTCATTATCTGCAACTCCACCAACCTTTGTGTCGTCCGCAAACTTACTAATCAGACCAGTTACATTTTCCTCTGAATCATTTATGTATACTACGAACAGCAAAGGTCCCAGCACTGATCCCTGCGGAACACCACGAGTCACAGTCCTCAAATCAGAAAAGCACCCTTCCATTGCTACTCTCTGCCGTCTGTGACCGAGCCAGTTCTGTATCCATCTTGCCAGCTCACCTCTGATCCTGTTCGACTTCCTCTTTTGTACTAGTCTGCCATGAGGGACCTTGTCAAAGGCCTTACTGACAACAGTCACTGCCCTTCATCAACCATCTTTGCCACTTCCTCGAAAAACTTGATCAAGTTAGTAGACACGACCTCCCCTTCGCAAAGCCATGCTGTCCATCACAATTAAGTCCATTTCTTTCCAAATGTGAGTAAATCCTGTCCCTCAGAACCTTCTCCAATAATTTATGACATAAGGCTCATCGGCTTATAATTTTCTGGATTATAACAGATTGGGTAGCACAAGTGGATAGCACTGTGGCTTCACAGCGCCAGGGTCCCAGGTTCAATTCCCCGCTGGGTCACTGTCTGTGCGGAGTCTGCACATTCTCCCCGTGTCTGCGTGGGTTTCCTCCGGGTGCTCCGGTTTCCTCCCACAGTCCAAAGATGTGCAGATTAGGTGGATTGGCCATGATAAATTGTCCTTAGTGTCCAAAAAGTTTCGGAGGGGTTATTGGATTACGGGGATAGGGTGCGAAGTGAGGGCTTAAGTGAGTCAGTGCAGACTCGATGGGCCGAATGGCCTCCTTCTGCACTGTATGTTCTATTTCTTCTTCCTTTCTTAAACAAAGGAACAACATTTGCTATTCTCTAGTCCTCTGGGATCTCTGTAGCTAATGAGAATGTAAAGATTTCGGTCAAGGCTCCAGCAATTTCCTCCCTTGCCTTCCTCAGTATTCTGGGGTAAATCCAATCAGGCCTTGGATACTAACACTTAATGATGCATTTTGGTAGATCCAATTCAGATGGGAGCTATAAAATAAATGGCAGAACCATCAGGAGCATAGAGACACCGAGGGATCTGGGTGTGCAGGTCCACAGATCCTTAAAAATGGCAGCACAGGTGGAAATGGTGGTAAAGAAAGCATATAGGACAGGGTACTGAGTATAAAAGCTTGCAAATTATGTTACAATTATACAGAATGTTGATTAGGCTCCATACTGTGTCCAATTCTGGTCACCACACTACCAGAAGGACATAGAGGCTTTGGAGAGAGTACAGAAAAGGTTTAACAGGATGTTGCCTGATATGGAGGGTATTAGCTATGAGGAGAGATTGAATAAACTGGGATTGTTCTCCCCAGAGAGACAGAGGATGAGGGGCCCCAACAATTTCCTTCTTTGCGTCCCTCAGAATTCTGGGGTAAATCCCACCAGGCCCTGGGATTGGATTGGATTTGTTTATTGTCACGTGTACCGAGGTACAGTGAAAATTATTTTTCTACGAGCAGCTCAACAGATCATTAAGTACATGGGAAGAAAGGGGAATAAAAGAAAATACATAATAGGGCAACACAAGGTATACAATGTAACTACCTAAGCACCGGCATCGGATGAAGTATACAGGGTGTAATGTTAATGAGGTCAGTCAATAAGAGGGTCATTTAGGAGTCTGGCGACAGTGGGGAAGAAGCTGTTTTTGAGTCTGTTTGTGCGTGTTCTCAGACTTCTGTATCTCCTGCCCGATGGAAGAAGTTGGAAGAGTGAGTAAGCCGGGTGGGAGGAGTCTTTGATTATGCTGCCCGCTTTCCCCAGGCAGCGGGAGGTGTAGACTGAGTCAATGGATGGGAGGCAGGTTTGTGTGATGGACTGGGCGGTATTCACGACTCTCTGAAGTTTCTTGCGGTCCTGGGACGAGCAGTTGCCATACCAGGCTGTGATGCAGCCCGATAGGATGCTTTCTATAGTGCATCTGTAAAAGTCGGTAAGGGTTAATGTGGACATGCCGAATTTCCTTAGTTTCCTGAGGAAGTATAGGTGCTGTTGTGCTTTCTTGGTGGTAGCGTTGACGTGGCAGGGATTTATCCCCGACTGAAACTTTGATCTCCTGTCCGGATTATTCTCTAATACCAGGTTTAGTATAATCCATTTCCTCATTGGACTGTTTACACATTGTTTGAAGAAACTCTCCTGGATACTTCTTACAAATTCTGCCCCATCCAAGCCTCTCGCACTAAGTGAGTCCCAGTCAATATCGGGGAAGTTAAAATCACCCACAATTCACTTCCATTCCAAAACAGCAAATGTAAGGGAGATGACTGCTGATCCATCTTGATAGACTTGGCTGTTGACCAGTAAGACTATTTTGAATTGCCAGGCCTCATCAATAGATGGTACTGATTGGTCAGGATGTTCTCTGGAATGTTCCTCCCTCTGTGCGACTGTTTCCAGTTTAGTTTAGTTTTGAACTCAGAGCTGAATGAGGCTCTTTGAGTTTCTCTCTCCCGGAAAGGGTGAACCTCTCCGAAACACCCGGATGCAGATTTTTGTTAACTCCTCAATAAAGCTGGAGGACATTCTACTGTGACTGGAAACCGAGTAAAACCCAGGCTGAAAACTGGTTCTGAGGGGAGACAAAGAAAATCTTCAGGACATCCAGAGAAGCCAGCAGCTGGAGGCGGGGTCAGTTGTTTAAAAACCCTTTTAAACTCCTGTGTGAGGAACTCTGTTCTTATCTCATGGCGGCTGCCGGTCATTCTGGTGGATTTGGGAACAAATAGGAAACAGGTACTGGCCTGAAGCTGTTCTTTTGAGTGAAGATCTAGGGTAATAAAAGGAAGGTGACTCCCCCAGAGGAAACCCTACATCCTGGGGGGTTCTGACTGAATGCTCCTGCCAGAAGATCCTCGTTAGCAATCCAACCAGTCGTTATAATCACTCTTCATCCTGGGAGGACAGGCAGCTTCCGCAACAACTTCAATATCCGAAGCAAGGACACTCATCTCCCATTTCATCTTCATCCTCTTATTATTATTACCCCTCTGTGTGTCTGTCTTGTGTATGTTTGGGTAGAGGGTGGAACGGTAAAAGGGGGGGGAGCAGTAGATTATCTGCCGTTATTCTATTATAATTATTACATGTCTTAGCTCTATTTTTGTCATAAATAAACAGTTGTTGTGTTTCACTTACAAATCTGGTGCCTCTAAGTCATTGGAACACTCAAGGGCCAAAGATCTCAGAAATATTAGACAGATTATTGGTTAATTGACTTGAGTTGGGAATCGGGGGTTGTGTGGGGCTGTAATCGACCGCACACTTACCCAGGACTTAGTAACATAAATTGGGGGCACATCCAGGATTTTGCAGCATTAGACGACGAATCCAGGTTGCACCAGGTTTGTGGTAATATATGAAATGAAATGAAATGAAAATCGCTCATTGCCACAGGTAGGCTTCAAATGAAGTTACTGTGAAAAGCCCGGAGTCGCCACATTCCGGCGCCTGTTCCCGTACCAGCCTCCCCGAACAGGCGCCGGAAACAGGATGGCTCAGCTGCTCAGCGTTTACTGCAGGTAGACCTACCTCCAGTTTATTTAAAGTAGTTTCACAAAGTCCTGCCAGTCGCATTGGAAAGTTAATTAAAAGTAGATATACCACTCAAAGCTACGAAGGTGGAGGTAATTGGTGCAAATGCCAAACATTTTAATTTCATGGAGATGCTGGAGCACAGGGTGTCGTAACACAATAGAGTGTAAATGCAGGGAGGTTTTACTACAACCACACAGGACATTAGTGTAACTGCAACAAGAATACTGAATAGAGTTTTGGTCTCCTTACCTAAGGAAGGATACAAGCCAGTCCATGTCTGTGAGTGGGGTGTGTGTGGTGCGAGGGGCTGTGGGGTGTGTGTGTGTGGTGCATGTATGTGTGATGCGTGTGTGTGTGGTGTGTGTGGTGCATGTGCGTGTGTGGTGCATGTGCGTGTGCGGTGCATGTGCGTGTGCGGTGCATGTGCGTGTGTGGTGCATGTGCGTGTGTGGTGCATGTGCGTGTGTGGTGCATGTGTGTGTATGGCGCATGTGCGTGTATGGCGCATGTGCGTGTGTGTGTGTGATGCATGTGTGTGAGATGCATGTGTGTGTGAGATGCATGTGTGTGTGAGATGCAAGTGTGTGTGATGCATGTGTGTGAGATGCATGTGTGTGTGAGATGCATGTGTGTGTGATGCATGTGTGTGTGATGCATGTGTGTCTGTGTGTTGCATGTGTGATGCATGTGTGTGTGATGCATGTGTGTGTGTGTTGCATGTGTGTGTGTGTTGCATGTGTGTGTGAGATGCATGTGTGTCTGTGTATGTGGTGCATGTGTGTGGTGTGTGTGTGTGTGGTGCATGTGTGTGTGTGGGGGGCGTGATATTAACTGAAACAAATTGTCAAACATATAGCTGTCTTCAGATGGATAAACATGTTTAATGTGTAATAGGCATGTCTGACTTTAGGGGTGGGGTCCCCTATCAGTACCAACTTTAGGTGGTCTGTGCCCTCAAGGTCCTCCCACGTTTCTTTCACCACACTCCGCCTTCGCTGCTTCTCCAATCTTCCCACATATCCCTCCTCCTCGACTTTAACTATTGACATATCCCCTGGGTTCACACACATCTTTTATTTCTCTAAATTCTTTCATTATTACCTCCTTTTGTCCCGTTGCATTGTCACTTCTTGTCATTTAATCATCTTCTGTCCTCCACATTCTGGTAAATTTATATAATTAAAGAGCCTGAATAATGGGGGAGAATTATTTTTTTGACTTGAACATAATAGGCTATCTGCCTATTGTAAAAATGTCAGGGATAATCTTGTACTCCTCGTTCTGTAATCCTCTGCACACGCACACATGCTGTAGGTTGGGAAGGGAGCCTTGAAATAAAAAATGCCAGTGTTCTCAATCAGCTTTTACATCTGCATGAATATATTGGGTTTCTGACAAATCCACAAAGAAAGGACAGGATTGCTGTCGATTGCTGTTTAAAGAAAAATTCTAATCAATAACAATTGCGTAATCTTCAGCAACCCCATTTAAAACCCATTGAATTTTTATAAGATTTTCTAAGTAGTCGTAGCAATGAAAAGAATTAGGAAACATGCGCTTGGTTATATTGATTTGTTTCAATTCATTTGAGTTAAAATGCAGAGATAAAGCATTTCCTGGGCAATTGCTTATTGCTGTCGGGTCCTTGCAGCGCAACTGGATGGCACTGCCGAGTTCGGTAACACAGTGTGCAGAAGCTGCACTGGCTGCTCATTTCACCAACCACATCCCCAGAACATGAAGTTGAAAAACGGGCTTTTCCTGCTCACTGACGCCTGCCTATAGATGAATCAAACCTGTTGGACTTTAACCTGGTGTTGTCAGACTTCTTACTGTGCTCACCCCAGTCCAACGCCGGCATCTCCACATTATAGATGAAAGAATGCAAGGCAAAAATCAAAAGAACAAACTTGTGTTTGAATGGTGACATGCACAACTTCAGGACATCAAAGTGCTTCACAGCTTCTGAAGTACGTCTCTTTTAATTCGGTGACTGGTGAAATGTGTGAAAGGTGGAAGGTGGAAAGCAGCTTGCAAACACAGCGGGCTGACACGGCCAACAATCCAAAAGCCAGGAATCCGTTTCAGCTACGCTGGCTCAAAGGTCAAATACTGGCCCAAACACGGGGAAGAACTCACTTTTCTTTACATCATGGGGATCATTTACGTTCACCCAGTGGGTAGAGAAGGAGTCTCGGTTTACCATCTCATCTTAAAGATAAAGGGCAGCACGGTGGCGCAGTGGTTAGCACTGCAGTCTCGCGGCGCCGAGGTCCCAGGTTCGATCCCGGCTCTGGGTCACTGTCTGTGTGGAGTTTGCACATTCTCCCCATGTTTGCGTGGGTTTCACCCCCACAACCCAAAGATGTGCACGCTAGGTGAATTGAACATGCTAAATTGCCCCTTAATTCAAAAAAATGAATTGGGTACTCTAAATTTATTTTTTAAAAGATAACACCTCCGATGGGGCAACACTCCCATCAGCACAGCACCGGGGGCGGCAGTCTGGATTAGATGCTCAAATCTCTGGAGTGTGGTTTGAACTCCTGACTCAAAGGCAAGGAGTGATCTACCCACCAAACCGGGTGATCAAGGCTGACGGTGTTTAAGCAAAGGGTGGGCAGTGATTTGGATCCGACAACGCGAGTAAATTGTCCTCGGTGAGACTGGCCCCGTTTCTGCCGTCCTTTCAGCTGTGATCAGATCATTCTGGGAGGCCGGAGATTTGAATCACAGATCTCTGCATTAGCATTCCATGAAGGAGGCCAATGGGGGAGTGTGTGAGATATGGTGGAGGCTGCTTCTTGCTGGAGGCCGACTAGGGACTCTGCACTCTCAGCGTGTGGTGAGGCACTCCGCAGCTACATCAATCTGTAGTGTCAGCTCACAAAGTAAGTAGCCATGTGTTTTCAGCTAGATATGGGTTTCATTAACTCAGGGTAGCCACAAAGGCTGCACTTTTCCAATCTCTGGTGGCTTTTAAAAGGGTTCCTTTTTCATAATTTAGCAGCACCTGTCACTTTTGAGGAGGAAGGAGGGCCAATTAGCTCCCAATTCCGATACCTTTCCAACATTTGGCACCAGTAAGCAAAAAAAAAAAGATGCAGGATTTCGCAGCAGGAGGAACATTTTCCTGGCTCCGCCAGATTTTGAAATCTCAAAACATTAACAGATTCATTAAAAGTAACAGGAAAATCAATAACCTTCACACCATCAACACAACCCTGATCTGACCGACCGATTAGAAGCAAATGTTTCTTTGTTCAGATTACTCCCATTCCCTCCCCATTTCCCGAAAATGATGCTATCCATTAGGGTTTAGTTCCACAACCACTCCTGTCTGCAATCTTGTGTCATATCTGACTCCGAGGTGAGCTTCTGACCACATATCTGTGCCATCACGGCCAGTTATTTCCCTCTGCCTAACATCACCTCACTTTAGTCATGCCTCAATTTATCAGCTGCTGAAACCTATATCCATATCCTTGTTCGCTCGAGACCTGCACACTCCTGTCTGGCTTCCCACATGCTACCCACATAATTTGGAGGTTATCCAAAACTTTGCTGCATGTCCTAACTCAGGCCATGTCCTGTTCACCCATCACCCAGTGCTGACTGAGCCACAGTGGCTACTGGTGAAGCCAACTACTTAACTTCAAAATTCTTATCCTTGTTTTCAAATGCCTCGGCCCTCTATATCTCTGGAACCTCCTGCAGCCCACACACTCAAATCTGCTCTCCCCCAATTTTCCTAGAATCCCTACAGTGCAAAAGGAAGCCATTTGGCCCATCGAGTTTGAACCGAAAATCTGAGAGAGGACCCTAACCCTGGCCCAAGACCCCACCCTTTCCCCGGTACCTAACCTTTTGGACACAAAGGGGCCAAAAGGACCCAGAAGACGTGCTTGTTAGGTGAATTGGCCATTCTGAATTCTCCCTCCGTGTCCTCGAACAGGCGCCGGAATGTGGCGACTAGGGGATTTTCACAGTATCATCATTGCAGTGTTAATGTAAGCCTACTTGTGACAATAATAAAGATTATTATTATTTAGCTTGACCAAACGACCTAACCTGCACACCTTTGGACTATGGGAGGAAAACGGTGCAGCCGGAGGAAACCCACGCAGACACAGGAAGAATATACAAACGCGCATTTATATAATGTAATTGAAAAGATCCCATATTGCTTCACAGGAGGATCAAATAAAATAATGTCAAGCTACATAAGGGAATACAAGACCAGTTGACCAAGAACTCAGTTAAGGAGATACACTTCCTGGAATGAAGAGCTTGTCGAATGAGGAACGGTTGAGGAATCTGGGTCTGTACTCGTTGAAGTTTAGAAGGATGAGGGGGGATCTTATTGAAACTTCCATGATATTGCGAGGCCTGGATAGAATGGACGTGGAGAGAATGTTTCCACTTGTAGAAAAAAAACTAGAACCAGAGGACACCATCTCAGACTAAAGGGACGATCCTTTAAAACAGAGATGAGGAGGAATTTCTTCACCCAGAGGGTGGTGAATCTGTGGAACTCTTTGCCACAGAAAGCTACGGAGGCCAAATCACTGAGTGTCTTTAAGACAGAGATAGATAGGTTCTTGATTAATAAGGGGATCAGGGGTTGTGGGGAGAAGGCAGGAGAATGGGGATGAGAAAATATCAGCCATGATTGAATGGCGGAGAAGATTCGATGGGCTGAGTGACCTAATTCTGCTCCTATGTCTTATGGTCTTACTTTAAGGAGCATCTTAGGGGAAAGGTTAAGGTTTAGGTAGAGAATTCCAGAACATATGGAATGGGAGCTGGAGACATGATCACCAATGGGAGGGATGAAGAAATTTGGGGATGGGCAAAAGGAGAGAATTGGAGGAAGGCAGAGATCACAAAGGGTTTTCACATCTGATGGAGATTTCAGAGGTTGGCAGGAGCAAGATCATGGAGGGAGTGAACACAAGGCTGAACATTTTTAATTTGAGATGCTGCTGCACTGGAAGCTAACGTAGGTTGTGAACATAAGGTTGATGGGTAAACAGGAATTTGTACGAGTTGAGATATGCACATTTACTTCTCAAAAGTGATCAGGAGCAGGTCCTCCAGCAGCCAATTCTAAGATTGACTCAGCAGGCACTCAGTTCAACAGATAACTTACCATTACGTGCAGCTTAGAACATAATTTACACCTCCCAATTTTTAAACAATTTACTGCCACATGATGAACAATCAACATTCTTGAACTTACTCTCAAATTTCTCCAACCATCCATTTTATTGCAAAGGCTCATTGCTCTGAACTATGATTTCAGGAGCTCCTGCAGTGCTTGATCTTGCCACTCTGTACCCTTCATCCTACAATCCCATCATCTCTTCTACTAATCATAGAATCCCTACAGTGCAGAGGCAATTCGGCTTAGTGAGTCTGCACCAACCCTTGGAAAGAGCACCCCACCTAAGCCCATGCCCCCGCAGTACAGTATCCCCACTTAATCCTTTGGCCATCAAGGGACAATTTATCATGGCCAATCCACCTAACCTGCACATCTTTGGACTGTGGGAGGAAACCGGAGCAACCGAAGGAAACTCACACAGACAGAGGGAGAAAGTGCAAACTCCAACACAGTCACCCAAAGCTGGAAGTGAACCTGGGTCCGTGAAGCTGGGAGCAGCAGTGCTGATGTTTCTGTGCCTGGAAGGGTAAAACCTATAGTTTGAATCATCCTGGACAAAAGGTGTTTGTATGTTGGTTTCAATCCTAATTGTGATTCTATTATGTTTAGAGATGGCAACACCACAAATAATAAATAAGCCAGCAGTGGCTGCTTAGCTACTGGGGCTTTGAAAGGTAGAGAAGCTTTTAAGTTTAAGTTTGGCTAATTTGATTGTAATTAGAGATAGGGAGTCAGAGAGAAGGCGGCTTTCACAGCTCTGCTGGAAGCAGTTGGTTTTAGAAGGCTAAAGAGGGAACATTGCTCTCAATCTTGCCAGAAGAGAAGCAATACCATGGAGTAATGGTTAAGAAAACAGATGCCAGAAACCTAAAGACCAGTTAGTTAAGGCAGCTAGAAAATGAAGAGAAGTTTCCAAGACGCCTGGAGCTAACAGATGTAAACAGATTACTGTTTAATAAAGTCACAGAGATTTGAAAGGCATTGGATCGTGAGTGGCCAGAAAGAACTCTGCGGTAGTGCTAAGGTTTGCAAGTAATTACTACAGTTTGGGAGACAGGATTTGAAATAAATGTGGAAATCGGTGGATGGACTTCAGAATGTGTGTGTAAAAGCCTTTAAGACAAAGGAAATCATAGAACTATCATAGAATTTACAGTGCAGAAGGAGGCCATTCGGCCCATCGAGTCTGCACCGGCTCCTGGAAAGAGCACCCTACCCAAGGTCAACACCTCCACCCCATCCCCATAACCCAGTAACCCCACCCAACACTAAGGGCAATTTTGAACACTAAGAGCAATTTATCATGGCCAACCCACCTAACCTGCACATCTTTGGACTGTGGGAAGAAACCGGAGCACCCGGAGGAAACCCACGCACACATGGGGAGGATGTGCAGACTCCGCACAGACCCAAGCCGGAATCGAACCTGGGACCCTGGAGCTGTGAAGCGATTGAGATGTGAATCTGAAGGGAGAGGTAGAAAACCTGAAAGTGTAACCTTGATAGAAGCAATAAAGGGAAAGAATAATTTAGAAGAAGATTTGAAAGTGTAACTTTTGAAATCGGAATTTAAAATCACTCGTGTGGAAATCGGGGTTCAGTGAGACAGGGTAGCTCACAGCATTAAAATCATCTGGGGAGGGGTTCCGCGCAGAGTCATGGACCCTAACTTGGGTTCAGAGTGGTGCGTGTATTTGCCCACAGTCAACCTGGGTGCTTAAAAGGACTTTGTGTTAACAAGACCATTTTAGCTTAATATACACTTTGTAATCCAGGTTAATCTTAAATTCTGTGTGTATTTGTTAAACTCAGAGGGAGTAAAGAAGTATTGTGCAATAATCTAACTTTGTTCAATAAATGTTTTTCCCTTGTTGTTTAGACTTGTCTTGTGAGTCTGTTCCTCCATGTTTTATAAAGGAAAGTAGAAGTTGCAGATTTTTGAGCCAGGGTTCCATTCTAGGATCTTCCCTTCCAGTTATATCAACTGGGATTGTGACAACAAGAATGATGCGGCGGCACGGAAGCACAGTGGTTAGCACTGTAGCTTCACAGCTCCAGGGTCCTAGGTTCGATTCCCGGCTTGGGTCACTGTCTGTGCGGAGTCTGCACATTCTCCCCGTGTCTGCGTGGGTTTCCTCCGGGTGCTCCAGTTTCCTCTCGAAAGACATGCTTGTTAGGTGGATTGGACATTCTGAATTCTCCCTCTGTGTACCCGAACAGACGCTGGAGTGTGGCGACTCGGAGATTTTAATAGTAACTTCATTGCAGTGTTAATGTAAGCCTACTTGTGACAATAATAAAGATTATTATTTATATCATCATAGAATTTACAGTTCAGAAGGAGGCCATTCGGCCCATCGAGTCTGCACCGGCTCTTGGAAAGAGCACCCTACCCAAGGTCAACACCTCCACCTTATCCCCATAACCCAGTAACCCCACCCAACACTAAGGGCAATTTTGGACACTAAGGGCAATTTATCATGGCCAATCCACCTCACCTGCACATCTTTGGACTGTGGGAGGGAACCGGAGCACCCGGAGGAAACCCACGTACACACGGGGAGGGTGTGCAGACTCCACACAGACAGTGACCAAAGCCGGAATCGAACATGGGACCCTGGAGCTGTGAAGCAATTGTGCTATCCACAATGCTACCGTGCTGCTTTTGAAAAACTGGGGAAGAACAGTTAGAACAAAAGAGAAAGTCAGGGATAGGTTAGAAGACGGGCGTGATGAAATGACAAACATTTTGTCGATCCAAAGACAAAGGAAGAGGGAATGATAGCAGTAAACAATAAAAGATTGGCCCAGAGTCGGTATGAATGACATGAACTCAGTGGTGAGTCCAGAAGGTTATAAAGTGCCAAATCGGAAGACGAGGTGCTGTCCCTCCAGTGTGCATTGGTAAAGAGCCGATTGCTTGGAAGGTGCCATGGGAAGGGAATGACGTGTTGTGGTGCTGAGGGAGTGGATCAGGCTGTCACAGAGGAAACGGTCCCTTCAGAATGCTGTAGGTGCAGTTGAGGTAGCTGTGGGTGTCTGTGGGCTTGTACTGAGTATTAGTAGACAGTGTATCCCCAGATAGGGAGACAGAGAAGTCAAGGAAGAGAAGGGATTTGTCAGAGAGTGGACCATGTGAAGGTGAGAGAAGGGTGGAAATTCAAAGCAAAACTGATTAATGTTTCCATTTCAGGATGAAAACGGGAAGCAGCACTGATGCAGTCGTCGATGTACAGGAAAGAGAGTTCTGGGTGGTGTTTGATTAGAACCGAAACAATGAATACTTTGTATTGCCCCATAAAAATGGCAGGCACAATTTTTGTTTGATGGAGGTGAGACAAGTTAAAAGAGAAACTCTTCAGTGAGAGAATAAGTTCAGCCAGGGGCAGCAGGCGATGTTTCTGGCCTGCATTCAAGGCGAAATTGAAGAGGCCTCAAGCCATCCTGGTGGGAGATGGAGGTGAGAGGACATTCATGGTGACAAGGAGCCGCTTAGGGCCAGGAACCTGGAAATTGTTAAAATGATGCGGGGCAGCAGAGGAATCACCAAGTTAGGTGGGAAGAGACTGGACGAGGTGGGAAAAATGCGGTCAAGACGGGAAGAAGTATGTTTAGTGTGTCAGGAACAGGCTGAAATGATGAGTGGACTCGGACAACCCTTTTGGGAAGGAGGTAGACGTGAGCTGTATGGAATTGGGGGACCAAGTGGTTAAAGGTTACGGAGGGAAGATCCTTCCCCATACGAGATGAAGTCGGTGGCCATCCTGGAAATAATGGCTTGATGTTTGGTGTCGGGGCCATAGTCCAGGGGAGGTTTCTGAGTTGCACTGAGCCTGTGCAAGGCTCTGCCACCTCCTTTCTAATCTTGACCCCGCTCAGTAGCGGTGAGCACCTTCCACTTGAGGTTGTCTACAATCAGCAGGTTAGCAGGGACCAGGGGGGTACACTAGACATCAGCAATGACATTATCATTAAAGTTTGAAGTTGAATTGTTTTCTGGTGCAAATATTTATGTTTATAGGGGTGGAATTTGAGTCTGGGTTTTGGAACTATGAGGCAAACCTCTTTATCAATAATGATCCCACTTGATAAAAAACTAGAGCAGGATTGGGCCCTATGGCCCCCGCAGGATTGCTCCACCATTTAATAAGACAACAGCTGATCTTCTGCTTGAATGCCATATTCCTGCCAAATCCCCGCAGCCATTTCGCATCCCGCATTCCATTAGTGTCCAAAAATCTACTGATCTATCGAGGGCAGGTGGCAGCGAGAAAAGGGGGGAGCGAGTGAACATAGAACATACAGTGCAGAAGGAGGCCAATCGGCCCATCGAGTCTGCACCGACCCACTTAAGCCCTCACTTCCACCCTATCCCCGTAACCCAATAACCCCTCCTAACCATTTGGACACTAAAGAAAATTTATCATGGCCAATCCACCTAACCTGCACGTCTTTGGACTGTGGGAGGAAACCAGAACACCCGGAGGAAACCCACGCAGACACGGGGAGAACATGCAGACTCCGCACAGACAGTGACCCAGCGGGGAATTGAACTTGGGACCCTGTGAAGCGGTGGGAGGTGGATAACGGTGAAGTGAGGGCATAGGATGCCTCTGGAGCAGATAGAGGGAACAAAAGACAACCCACTATAGCATCCGACATAACATTAGAGACACAAGCCTTCAAAAGCTGCGGAGTGCTGGGCAGGCAGACCTGTGTTGTCAATCTCTCCCTCAGATTCAGCCAGGTGACCGAACTCAGCAATCCAGCCTCGTCTTGAGACACGCTGAGAGTTGTTCGGGATCAATGTAAAACTGTGGATTACCAAGGTCGAGGGAACAAAAGGAATCATAAAAATTATAATTCAAACAAAGTGATTCCGATTTCACTGTCTTTCAGCAAAACTTTCAAAAACATCCATCTCTAAGAGCCCTTGGAGAATTAATTAGAGAGAGGTACAAAGAATTTGTTCAGCTTCAACAGCAGGATGCTGTCTGCCAGAAAATCTTAACAGACCTCAGTCAGCTTGGGGTATTTATTGTACAAAGAGGGGGAAGAGTGAAGAAAGCAAAAAAAAAAAACAAACATTAATGGGCTGAAAAAGACATTTTCAAATCACTTACTTTGAATAGTTGAAAAGTCGGCTGCCCCACTGCTGGTGTGTGCCCCGGGTTCCAGAGTGGAAAAAGCAAGAATCAGTCCCATCAAACGCGTTCAGTCCATCCTCGGTGTTACTCGACGCGTGGCTGTGTACAATGTCAAGTAGCACAAACAGTCCCATCGAGTGGGCTGTGTCAACCAGCTCCTTCAGCTCCTCAGGAGTCCCAAAGCGACTGCAGACAAAACACATACAGGAGCACCATTATTTATTTTCTTTTTATTTGCTTTTTGAATGGGGTGATCTTTATTGCTCTCTGGATCTTTACATAAATGTGCTCACAACAAGCCTGTCACTTTTCTTTTGTTGACCAAAATCAATGCAGAATTTTTTTAAAGAATCACGCGAGCGGTGCTGGAAACATACAGAAAGACAAGTGCTCGCATTATCCTCGCCAGCAAAGCACTGACATTTTCCACCGTAAGTCATCAACAAACAAACCGCCTGCCACACGCATCCCACATCCAGAATAAAAATATTTTGAATGCCTACAGGTTGAGCTTCTGAATCCCAACCAAACCGCTGTAATCACTGGCTGGGCATCAAAAGAGAGAGAAAAATAATTCAATCTCCATTGGACTTACAAGCTCAAAAAAACGCATTAAATCATAGCAATCTCACTGTGCTGTAAAGGTCTGGTGCACGCAGGGTTAATGTGGGTCTGAGTACAGTACTGCCAACACAGTAATGTGAGAGAGCACGTGGCCGGCCCCAGGATCAGTAGTGTTGGACTGAGCCGTGTGTACCAGCCAGCACGGAAACAGCTCCGAGCTTGTACACTTTACTGCATATATGGTCAATGACTACGGAGATTTCCTCAGACTACACAGTAGCACAATGGTTGGAACAGTTGCTTCACAGCTCCAGGGTCCCAGGTTCTATTTCCCCGCTGGGTCACTGTCTGTGCGGAGTCTGCAAGTTCTCCCCCTGTCTGCGTGGGTTTCCTCCGGGTGCTCCGGTTTCCTCTCACAGTCCAAAGATGTGCAGATTAGGTGGATTGGCCATGATAAATTGCCCTTAGTGTCCAAAAAGGTAGGCGGGGTTACTGGGTTATGGGGATAGAGTGGAGGTGTGGACTTGGTAGGTGCTCTTCCAAGAGATGGTGCAGACCCGATGGGCCGAATGGCTGCCTCTGCACTGTAAATTCTATGAGACCTACCAAACTGTAACCAACATGAAAAAAATGAAAATCGCTTATTGTCACAAGTAGGCTGCAAATGAAGTTACTGTGAAAAGCCCCTAGTCGCCACATTCTGGCGCCTGCTCGGGAAGGCTGTCACGGGAATTGAACCGTGCTGCTGGCCTGCCTTGGTCAGCGAATTAGCCCTGTACTAAACAGCCCAACATCCTACAACACCTACAGCACCAAGGCAGTGTCATGTGAGTGGCCCTTTAAGTCTCTTATCATGTGACTTGTAGCGCATTGGGCTGTGGCTGTCAGGGGAGAAGGGGTTTCGTTTTCAGTTTGACTGCTATGGACTACAGAGAGAGAAAAGAAGTGTTTTACCTGTTTCTCTCTGATTTCATTGCTATTCCAGACAGAAGCACATTTGGTGTGGTTAACTGCCTTGTTAACTTTATAGATATAGTTGTTTTCCAGAAGGAGTGTGAATCTGTTGTTTGGAACTGGATCAGAATTTCAGGAAAAAGGCCATTCCAGTGAGAATACAGTGTGCTGTGCCCCGCCTTGAAAAGGTTTTGATTTAATTGGATTTTGTTGTTGAATTGGAACAGCTAAGGGGAGATTTATCAATAATAATATTCTTTATTGTCACAAGTAGGCTTACATCAACACTGCAATGAAGTTACTGTGAAAATCCCCTAGTCACTCTGGCACCTGTTCAGGTACACAGAGGGGGAATTCAGAATGTCCAATTCACCTAACAGCACGTCTTTCGGGACTTGTGGGAGGAACCCGGAGCACCCAGAGGAAACCCACGCAGACACAGAGAGAATGTGCAGACTCCACACAGACCCAAGTCAGGAATCGAACCTGGGACCCTGGAGCTGTGAAGCAACTGTGTTAACCACTGTGCTATGTTAAGTGTTATACATAAATTACTGTAGCTTTGTGGTGTTTTTATGTTTGTTTGATAAAAACTCTTGCTGTTTACATATAAAATATGTTACCTACATTCTTAGATTAAACCTTGTTTTGATTCAAGTGTCGAGGAAGTCTGATGAATCACACCTGCAGCCAAGTCTTTTGTGCTTATCCTAACCAAATTGAACATAAAGGCCAAGTGAACTTCATAATACACTTTGGAGTTTCTAAACCTGGCCCAGAACAGTGGGCATTCGGCCAGTCATATCTGTGCCAGCTCCTAAACACCTGTCCAATTTAGCTCCCAATAATCTCCTTTCTGTTGATTCTCCGTCAGCCTCGCTTCAGATGACAGGACTTATGGCAGAGCCAGAAGACTGGGGATGCGAGCCTCTGTCAAGGATCCGAGTGATTATTCTAAGGAGGTTAAGGATTTATTTAGGAAGGACAGACAAAATGGAAAAGACGGTGGGGTTGCACTGCTGGGTAAAGAGGGAATTAACACAGTAGTGAGGAAGGACATTAGCTCCGACAATGTGGAACCTGCATGGGTAGAGCTGAGAAATACAAAGGAGAGCAGGCCACCCTGGACTGGGTACTGTGTAATGAGAATGGACTCATTGACAATCCAGTTGTGTGAGACCCCTTGGGGATGAGCGACCATAATATGACAGAATTTATCATCAAGGTGGAGAGCGAAGTACTTAATTCTGAGCCTAGTGTCCTGAATTTTAACAAAGGAAACTACGATAAAACGAGGCACAAATTGGCTTTGATAGATTGGGGAATGCTACTGAAGTGGATAGGCAATGGCAAACATTCAACGAGCGCATGGGGTGCGGCAACAATTGTTTCTTCCTGTCTGGCACAAAGGTTAAACGGAACAGATGGCCAATCCATGGCTTACAAGTGAAATTAGAGATAGTATTAGATCCAAGGAAGAAGCATACAGATTGGCCAAGAAAAACAACAGGTCGGAGGATTTGGAGCAGTTTAGAATTTAGCAAAGGAGGACCAAGGAGTTGATTAAGAAGGGAAAAATAGAGAGTAAGCTTGCAGAGAACATAGAAACTGACTGTAAAAGTTTCTATAGGTGGATGAAGAGAAAAAATATTGGTGAAGACAAGTGTAAGACCTTTACAGTCAGAAACAGGGGAATTTATAATGGAGGACAAAGAAATGGCTGAGCAACTAAACACATAATTTGGTTCCGTTTTCACAAAGGAGGACACAAATAAAATACCATAAACTTTGGGGAATGCAGGATTTAGTAAGAGGGAGGAACTGAGGAAATCACTATTAATAGAGAAATGGTGTTGGGGACATTGATGGGATTAAGGCTGACAAATCCCCAGGGCCTGATAATCTACATCCCAGAGTACTTAAGGAAGCGGCTCCAGAAATTGTGGATGCCTTGGTGGTCATCTTCCAGGATTCTATAGATTCTGGAATAGTCCCTGCAGATGAAATGAAAAAAGAAAATGAAAATCGCTTATTGTCACAAGTAGGCTTCAAATGAAGTTACTGTGAAAAGCCCCTAGTTGCCACATTCCGGCGCCTGTTCGGGGAAGTTGTTACGGGAATTGGAGATTGCAGGGTAGCTAATGTAACTCCACTACTTAAAAAGAGAGGGAGAGAGAAAACAGGGAATTATAGACCAGTAAGCCTGTCGTCAGTAGTGGGGAAAATTCTAGAATCCATCATCAAAGGTTTTATAGCAGAGCACCTAGAAAACAGTGGCAGGATGGGACAGAGTCAGCATGGATTTATGAAGGGGAAATCATGCTTGCCAAATTTACTGGAATTCTTCGAGGATGTAACTAATAGAGTTGATGAAGGAGCGCCAGCAGATGTGGTTCATTTGGACTTTCAGAAGATGTTTGACAAAGTCCTGCATAAGAGATCAGTGTGTAAAATTAAAGTGCATGGTATTAGGGATGGTGTATTGAGATGGATAGAAAACTGGTGGGCAGACAGGAAACAAAGAGAAGGAATTAAAAGGCCTTTTTCAAATTTGCAGGCAGTGACTAGTGGGGTATCGCAGGGATCGGTGCTGGGACCCCAGCTATTCACAATATATATTCATGATTTAGATGAGGAAACAACATGTAACATCTCCAAATCTACAGATGACACCAGGTTCTGTGGGAGGGTGAGCTGTGAGGAAGATGCAGAGATCCTTCAGTGCGATTTGGACAAGTTGAGTGAGTGGGCAAACGAATGGCAGATGCAGTATAATTTGGAGAAATGCGAGGATATTCACTTTGGTAGCAAAAACAAGGCGGCAGATTATCTGAATGGCCTCACTTGGGAGAAGGGAATGCAACGAGACCTGGGTGTCCTTGTACACCAGTCACTGAAGGTAAGCATGCAGGTGCAGCAGGCAGTAAAGAAAGCAAATGGTATTCTTGCCTTCACTGCGAGAGGATTTGAGTACCGGAACAGGGATGTCTTGATGTAATTTTATATGGCCTTGGTGAGGCCACACCTGGAATATTGTGTGCAGTTTTGGTCTCCTTATCCGAGGAAGGATGTTCTTCCTCTACAGGGATGTGTGAGAGAGATTGAATCGGTTAGGATTGTATTCACTGGAGTTCAGAAGAATGAAGGGGGATCTCATAAACCTATAAAATCTTAACAGGCCGAGACAGGATAGATGCAGGAAGGATGTTCCCGATGGTGGGTGTGTCCAGAACCAGGGGTCACAGTCTGAGGATACGGGGTAGACCACTGAGGACAGAGATGAGGAGAAATTTCTTCTGCTAGAGAGTGGTGAGCCTGTGGAATTTGTCACCACAGGAATAGCTGAGACCAAAGCTTTGTATGGTTTTAAGAAGCAGCTGGATACAGCAAAGAGGATCAAAGGATATGGGGGAAAGCAGGATTAGGCTATTGAGTTGGATGATCAGTCATGATCATAATTAATGGCGGAGCAGGCTGGAAGGGCCCAATGGACTCCTCCTGCTCCTATTTTAATTTTTGATCTTCACTGTACTTGAAGGGAAACTAGGGGTTCCTCCGGTGTGCTCATCAAAATACTTACTGCAATCAGTAGAATTGTGGAACCATGCCAAGCTAGGTGTAATTAAGATGTGGATCAACAATTATCTAACTCACTGGCAGACCTGGCTTGAGGAGCTGACTGGTTTCCTCCTGTTCCTACTCAGTGAGAAATCTCACCCGAGGAAGGAGCTGCGCTCCAAAAGCTAATGATTCCAAATAAAGCTGTTGGACTTTCACCTTGTGTTGTAAGACTTCTTACTGTGCTCACTGCTCACCCCAGTCCAACGCCGGCATCTTGTTCCTATACAGCACAGGAAAGGTGAATGGCTTTTCCATGTTGCTGTTGAACAAGTCTTGCATCGGGGAGGCAGGGCATAGTGGTATTGTCAATGTGCTAGTAGTCCAGAGGCCCAGGGTAATGCTCTGGGGACCTGGGTTCAAATCCCAGCAGGGCAGATGGTGGAATTTGAACTCAATAAAAATCTGGAATTAAAAGTCTAATGACGACCATGAAGCCATTGTCGATTGTCGTCAAAACCCATCTGGTTCACTAATGTCCTTCGGGGAAGGAAATCTGCCATCCTTACCCGGTCTGGCCTACATGTCATACCAGACCCACAGCAATGTGGTTGACTCTTAACTACCCTTAGGGATGGGCATCAAATGCTGGCCCAGCCAGCGACGCCCACACCCCAGGAACGAATAAAAAAAAGTTAATTGCTGCTTTGCACAAGATGACTGCTGTATTTGCCGAATATTGCCAATTACTGTATTTCAATGTCTTGGACAAGCATGGGTCTATGCAGAAAGAAAATATTGTATTATTTGCCCTGAACTATTTAGTACCAGCACTTGAGTACTCAGTATATTTAATATATAGGTACCAGCTGATTATTGGAGAAAAAGTATAAGTTCCACATAACCATTCTTGTAATGAATCTAACCTCTTCAAGAAGCAGCAGGCTGGGAAACAACACAGAGCAAAGCTTTACCTTGGTATCAAACCACTCTCTCCAGCAACCAGTTGGAGAAGTAGGAAAACATGTAAATGGATTATTGGCTTTTTCTCACAGTTCATGTGGACAAAGAATGAAAAATTCACACCTCTATCAATACACGTTGCTGTAATCTTCGCATGCAGAGGAGCAGGGGATGCTTATGGGAGTCAGCAAGAATGTAGCATCTTATCACACCTCTCAAAACTGCCTCAAACCCTTCACTGACAATGAATTGCTTTGAAGTGCAATTACTGCTCTTTCTGCCTTTTGGAACACAGCAGGATCTCTCCAGCTGTAACAAGATGCCTGAATTGTAAACTTTACTTTTTTAAATATAGATTTAGAGTACCGAATTCATTTTTTCCAATTAAGGGGCAATTTAGCGTGGCCAACCCACCTACCCTGCACATCTTTGGGTTGTGGGGGCGAAACCCACCCAAACAGGTAAAAATATGCAAACTCCACACGGACAGTGACCCAGAGCTGGGATCGAACCTGGGAACTCGGCGCCGTGAGGCAGCAATGCTAACCACTGCGCCACCGTGCTGCCCGTAAACTTTACTTTTGACGGTGATTAACTGAAGCAGTAGCTGTGCGGCACGGTGCACAGTGGGTAGCACTGCTGCCTCACAGCAACCCGGTTTCAAATCGGGTGTCTGCACGTGTAGTGTCTGCACGTTCTCCCCGTCTCTGCATGGGTTTCCTCCGGGTGCTCCGGTTTCCTCCCACAGTCCAAAGATGTGCAGGTTAGGTGGATTGGCCATGTTAAACTGCCCTTAGTGTCTGGGTGGGGTTACTGGGTTACAGGGATAGGGTGGAGGTGTGGGCTTACGCAGGGTACTCTTTCCAAGGTCAGGTGCAGACCCGATGGGCCGAGTGGCCTCTTTCTTCATTGTAAATTCAATAATAATCCATTATGTCACCCAGGATAGTGAGGGAATTACCAGCTCTTTTTGCAAACAGTGCCACAGGTTCTTTAAAGGGTCACACACACTCACCTAGGTCCTGGGTTAGTGTCTCAAACCCACTGTAATAAAGAGCAGTGAGCAAATGAAGATAGTGAGATTGCCATTGTGTATTTGAACATACACATAATAGACATCCTTACAAAACTGTTTATTGGGGTAGCGGCTTTGTGGATCCAAAATTGGCGAAGGGAGAGAAGCAGAGAGTAGTCATGAATTTACAGACTTGGGTTTGGGTGGGTTTCGCCCCCACAACCCAAAGAAGTATTTCAAAATGAGCACAAGGCATAATTTCAAATGTTACTGAGGGTGCAAATCTCAGCAACAGCAGGGTGGCAGACTTCAGGAGGACATTGGGTGCATAAGTCCAAATGTTTGAAGATGGCAAGACCAATTGAGAAAGCTGAGGTACATGATATATTTGGTTTTATCAATAGAGGCAAAGAGTCCAAAAATAAGGAAATTTTGTTCAATGTTCCCAAAATACTGGTTAGATCCTATCTGAACCACTGCGACCATTCTGGGGGCCCACCACCTCAGGAAACATGTCGAAGCCTTGGAGAGAGCGCAGAGGAGATTTGCTAGAATGGCACCATGGATGAAAGACTCCAGTGAAGTGGGGATATTAGAGAAGTGGGGGGTGATTTTATGGCACAGATAAGATTTGGGGAGACTTGAAAGATGTGGTCAAAAAATATGAAGAATAAAGTAGATAGGGTGAAGTGTTTTGCGTTGTGGTGATGGGATATAGAACCAGAGGATAGAAAATTGAGGCAATTGGCAAACGAAACTGATGACCATCATTGTTTTTTTTAATGCAGCGATTATGGTCTGGATTCCATCTGCAGAAAGGGTGGTGGAAGCGGATTCAATGTCTCGAGGCTATGGTCCTCAATGTTTGAAGAAACAATTGTTCAACTTTCAACTGACCGGAAATTTTGCAATTTGAAATGAGGCCGAACTACTTAAAAAATGCAAGGCCCCCTTCCAAGGTGAAGGTGAAAGACAAACAAACCGTCCTCAGGGGAATGCGACGTCGCAGTTTTATTTTTTTCCCCTTGCATTTAGTGGTTAATAAATTTGTTTTCTTTGACTCAGGAAAACCCTGTTTGATTGGCTCCCAATTGCTCACAACTCAAATTGACAAATGCACTTGGGTTTGGAAGAGGTATGTCCTCGTGAAAAAGAAATTTAAACCTTTGTTGTGACCAAACAAGGAGGGGAATAGAGACGCGCCGGTTCACTCTTCTTACCTGGTCATGACTTTCAACGCAGAGTTTAATAAATGTCTGAAGTGGAAAAATGCAGAATGATAGGGAAGGAACAGGAGTGAACGATTAATTGATTGGCTCCGTCAAAGAACTGGTGGGTGAAATAGCTTCAGTCTGTGCTGCATGATTTTATGATGGGAGTCTGTCAGAACATCTGCAGCATGAAACTTCATCCACTACTTTTGGTGTTTCTAATTTCCCAAACTTTCAGGAAGAATTAGGCTCTTAGAAAGGAAAGGCAAACTGATTGTACCTTGAAGCAGCAAAGAAGCTGGTAACTTGATAACCAAAGCTGGCGTAGTAAGCATGCTCCATTATAGCCATCAGCTGGATACAGTTATAACCTGCAAAAGGAGAACAACAATATAATGCTCTGTATGTGAAGATGGGGTTATTTTGCAACAACCTGCATTTATATAGCACCAAGATAAACTCTTCCAAAGATCATTAATTATTGTTGGATACCCCTTTTCAGCCTATTGAGCTGTCCATCCAAATACTTTGCTCGTCTCCTTAGTCAACAGGATCGACCATATAATAACGTATAATAATGGGCGCCACAGTGGTTAACACAGCTGCTTCACAGCGCCAGGGTCCCAGGTTTGATGCCGGCTCGGGTCACTGTCTGTGTGGGGTCTGCACTTTCTCCCCGTGTCTGCGTGGGTTTCCTCCGGGTGTTCCGGTTTCCCCCCACAGTCCAAAAAAAGTGCAGGTTAAGTGAATTGGCCACGCTAATATTGCCCAACGGTTAGGTGGGGTTACGGGGATAGGAGCAGGGCTTTGGGCCTATCGGAGCAAGAGCCGGTGCAAACTCAACGGGCTGAATGGCTTCCTTCTATGAACATAGCACAGGGGACTGCCTTTGGGCCCATCCAGTATGCACTTGTTGCTCAAAAGAGCTATTTAACTCTTTCCCCATAGCCCTGAAAATTTCCTTTTCGAATAGCTGAATCTTCTCAACCTATCATGGAAGCCTTCCGTCTCCTAAGGCAACGGTCTACACCACGGTGGTCACCAAGGAATCACCTAGTGTGGCTCAGGAGCCCCGAATCTCTGCCGCATTTCTTGCAAACGTAGACAGTGGGCTGAGAAGGTGCACTATCTGCTGGCCTCGGTTTCTCTGGGCCCTCTTCTCTCCCGTCTCTTCCAAAGTCTTTCTAAGCAGCCAGCCTCCAGAGGACACAGCCTTCAGCAACCATCTCCCAGTTCTCAAGAGCCAATGTCCCGCATCTTCATATCTCACAGGTGGGTGTCCTGGTAACAGAGGTATGGACACCCTGGATGACATGTCCCAGTGTCCAGTTCATCGTACAGATAGTCTTTGGGTGTATAGCCATCATCCATCTGACGAACATGGTTGAGGGAACGCAGAAATCATTAGCTTAACAATGAGCATATGCTCCAGAACCTCGTCTCGCCATGCGATGCTGATCTTCACAACAACACCAGTTTCACAATTGTCCCCTGTAGAATCCCACTTCATGGATACATTAATGAGCCAAGAGCTGTATCACATTTCAAACCACCTGACCCCATAATTCTTGCATCAGAAAGAGAATCCCACACTAAAAGGCAGCATGGTAGCACAGTGGTTAGTATTGTTGCTTCACAGCGCCAGGGTCCCAGGTTTGATTCCCAGCTCGGGTCACTGTCTGTGTGGAGTCGGCACGTTCTCCCCGTGTCTGCGTGGGTTTCCTCCGGGTACTCGGTTTCCTCCCACACGTCCCCCAAAAAAAGATGTGCTTGTTAGGTGAATTGGACATTCTGAATTCTCCCTCTGTGTACCCAAACAGGCGCCGGAATGTGGCGACTAGGGCTTTTCACAGTAACTTCATTGCAGTGTTAATGTGAGCCTACTTGTGACAATAATAAAGATTATTATTTTCTATTTCCATAAATCAGTTAAAGGTTTCAGCGTTGCCTTAATTAAATGTTTCATTTTCCTTTGAGTGATTGCCAGAGTTCCTCAGAGATTTTTCAACACAAAACAGAAAGGGAAGAAACGTAAAACTAAAACTCAACATTCAGCACTGCAGGAGGGTGAAAGCATTCCTTTGGCAAGGAGAACCTACTCTCCTTTCAATAGAGAGAGAATGCGGAAACAAGAGACTCTATTTCACTTTATGATTCAAAGCAACATAAAATATGTCAATATTTGGTGGATGCAAATCATTGTAATGAAAAGAGTTTCCTCCTGGGGTTCAAAGAAAACATAAAGCTCTCGAGCCTGGTTCTTGTGGTTAATAGGTCCTCAAGTGTTACAAAAAGATATTTCCTGTAATCACTGTGATCAGTAATTCTCCATTTAATTCCTTGCAACAATGCAAATACTATTCTGCAATTGCATTTTAATCTCACTTCAGCTCTGTGAGTTAAACAAACATTTCACTTTAGAGAGACTGGAATACAAAAGTTGCAGAGAGTAGGGAATGGGTCTGTATAATGTCCATAATCCACATAATCTTCATTCAACTAAATTGAGTAAAACAGGAATTCTGGTTTGGCAGAATGGGGGATAATGGCGTGTTGTAGCGATGAGTACAGGGTCATCTTTTGTTCTGCATGTATGTAGGGATTGGGTGGAATGGCCAAACCTCATCTCACCAAATAATTGCAATCACCCAAGGTAGCTACAGATGGCTGCTTCGCCCCAGGAATCTAGTCGGGATTGTGTGGTCTTTGGTCTAGGTGGATAGGCATTCCCCGCGGTGATCCACTTCTGGCCAAGCCGACCAAATCCTGGGTTCGACCTGCCCGTCAACCGTCAGTCCAAAGATGTGCAGGTTAGGTGGATTGACCATGGTCAATGCGTGGGGTTACGGGAATAGGGCAGGGGAGTGGGCCCAGGTCGGCTGCTCCTTCCGAGGGTTGGTGCAGACTTGATGGGCTGAATGGCCTCCTTCTGCACTATAGGATTCTATGAAACATTGTTCCATTATAATTTCCCGGATATCATTGGTTTCAATCCTAAAATGAACTGAAAACATCCCTGACCACCAACTTTCCCATTTCACTAATCTGTCAATATCGCTTCAAATTTATCAATGTTTTCCATGCCCTCCAGTTTGGCTATCTTCAATCTCACTCCTCTTACCCCAATGCAAGGAAAAATTAACAGTGGAGGCACAGAAATCTTAAATAAAGGATTTTTAAAAGTTAGGTTGTCGGTAAAGTAAAGCAATAAAGAAAGGAAATTGGGTTTTGCAAATGATGCCACCCTCATTAAAAAGCAAGGATGTGATGTTGAATTTGTACAAGACTTTCCTTCGGCAAATTAGCATTTCAGGCAGTTCTGAGCAGGTTTTTACACTGCAGCCAAGCAAAGAATAACAACAGAAATGACAGGTTATAGATACAAAGACATTTTATGGAGGTTTTTCCTCACTGAAATGGTGACAGTTAGGTGGTAGTGAATTGTGGTCTGCAAATTATGAAACGTTTCAAAGGAATAAGCAACAAGAGACTTTTTCCCCACTGGTTGCTGAATCAGCGATGAGGGAAGAAAGACTGCGGATTATCAGTGGAAAGACAAGGTGTAAAATTAGAGTTATACAGCACAGAAGGTAGCCATTCAGCCCGTTACTCCGTTGCTAGCATTTGAAAGTTATATCTAATTAGTCTCAATCTCCCTGTTCGCTGTCCAAAGACCTGAAAACAAATCCCCTTCATCCAATACAAAGCTATCACTGAATCTACTTGCCTTCAGGCAGCACATCCCTGATCATTATAACTTGCGGCAATAAAAAAAAATCTCATCTCAGCCTAGGTTCTTTTGCCAGTTATCTGAAAAAAATCTGTATCCTGTTTCCCAATTCTCCAGCCAGAGAAACGTTTCTCCCCATCTACTCCATATCCCTCATGATACAAAGATCTGTCGAGGGACAGATAGTATTGAGGAAGCAGGGGCGCTGCAGAAGGACTTGGACAGGCTATGAGAGTGGGCAAAGAAGTGGCAGATGGAATACAATGTGGAAAAGTGTGAGGTTATGCACTTTGCAAGGAGGAATTTAGGCATAGACTATTTTCTAACTGGGGAAATGCTGAGGAAATCAGAAGCACAAAGGGACTTGGGAGTCCTTGTTCATGATTCTCTTAAGGTTAATGTGCAGGTTCAGTCGGCAGTTAAGAAGGCAAATGCAATGTTAGCATTCATGTCAAGAGGGCTAGAATATAAGACCAGGGATGTACTTCTGAGGCTGTATAAGGCTCTGGTCAGACCCCAGTTGGAGTATTGTGAGCAGTTTTGGACCCCTTATTTAAGGAAGGATGTGCTGGCCTTGGAAAGGGTCCAGAGGAGGTTCACAAGAATTATCTCTGGAATGAAGAACTTGTCGTATGTGGATCGGTTGAGGACTCTGGGTCTGTACTCGTTCGAGTTTAGGATGAGAGGGGATCTTATTGAAACTTACAGGATACTGCGAGGACTGGATAGAGTGGAGAGGATGTTTCCACTTATAGGAAAAACTGGAACCAGAGGACACCTTCTCAGATAAAGGGATGGTCCTTTAAAACAGAGATGTGGAGGAATTTCTTCAGCCAGGTGGTGGTGAATCTGTGGAACTCTTTGCCGCAGAAGGCTGTGGAGGCCAAATCACTGAGTGTCTTTAAGACAGAGGTAGATTGGTTCTTCATTAATAAGGGGATCAGCGGTTATGGGGAGAAGGCAGAAGAATATAGATGATAAAATATCAGCCATGATTGAATGGCGGAGCAGACTCGATGGGCCGAGTGGCCTAATTCTGCCCCTATGTCTTATGGGCTTATGATTTTGGACAACTCCATTAAATTCCTCTTAACTTTCTCTGTTGAAAGGAGAGTAATCCCAGAAAGTCTAGTTAGAATCCATAGCGTATCCATAGAATCCCTACAGAAGAAGGCCATTCAACCCATCGAGTCTGCATCGACCCCCCCGCCCCCGCCAGAAAGAGCACTCTATCTAGGCCCACTCCCATAACCTATCCCTGTGCATTGATCATGGCCAATCCACCTAACCTGCACATCTTTGGACTGTGGGAGGGAACCGGAGCACCCGAGGAAACTCACGCGGAAACGGGGAGAACATACAAACTACACACAGGCCGTCAGCGGGAATCGAACCCGAGTCCCTGGTACTGTGAAGCGGCAATGCTAACCACTGTGCCACCATGTCATCTGCTACATAACTCTCTCATTTCTGGCACCATTCTATCAATTAAGAGATTTCACCCAGCTAAATTAAACTGAATTACCCTTGAGTTGGTTAATCAGGACTCTGAAAGCTTTGCTGCAATGGGGAGACAGTGGCATAGTGGTATTGTCACTGGACTAGTAATCCAGAGATTCAGGTATGGCTTCACAGCGCCAGGGTCCCAGGTTCGATTCCTGGCTTGGTTCACTGTCTGTGCAATACAGATTATTATATTATTATAATGCTCTGGGAAACAGGTTCAAATCCTACCAGGGCAGATGGTGAAATTTGAATTTGATAAAAAAAAGTCTAGAATTAAAAGTCTAATAATAATAATAATCTTTATTGTCACAAGTGACAATAAGTCACAAGGGCAGCATGGTAGCATGGTGGTTAGCATAAATGCTTCACAGCTCCAGGGTCCCAGGTTCGATTCCCGGCTGGGTCACTGTCTGTGTGGAGTCTGCACGTCCTCCCCGTGTGTGCGTGGGTTTCCTCCGGGTGCTCCGGTTTCCTCCCACAGTCCAAAGATGTGCGGGTTAGGTGGATTGGCCATGATAAATTGCCCGTAGTGTCCTAATAGTAAGGTTAAGGGGGGGGAGTTGTTGGGTTACGGGTATAGGGTGGATAGGTGGGTTTGAGTAGGGTGATCATGGCTCGGCACAACATCGAGGGCCGAAGGGCCTGTTCTGTGCTGTACTGTTCTATGTTTTATTAAGTAGGCTTACATTAACACCGTGATGAAGTTACTGCGAAAATCCCCAAGTCGCCACACTTGGGTGCCTTTTCGGGTTTACAGAGGGAGAATTCAGAATGTCCAATTCACTCAGCAGCACATCTTTCGGGACTTGTGGGAGGAAACCGGAGCACCTGGAGGAAACCCACCCAGACACGGGGAGAACATGCAGACTCCACACAGACAGTGACCCAAGCTGGGAATCGAATCTGGGACCCTGGCGCTGTGAAGCAACAGTGCTAGCCACTGTGCTACCGTGCTGCTCTATCACCATCAAGCTGCGACATCAATATGCTTCAATGAAGAGCAACACCAGGCTACCTTATGCCCCTGCTGAGGCAGGACAGAAAATAAATACATATTTACGCCACCAAACTATTCTGTAAAAATATTTTAAATGGACAAGGCTCAATGACTACCTGTGAATCACAGCAGAGACTCAATATCTGTACTGAGGCACCCTCTGTGACTGCAGACAATTGAATTTCAGCCAAATCCTTTGCATTTCTAAGGCAGAATTTCAGCCCTGAAGACAGTCTCCGTTCCTGATACTAAATGTTGATGCCAGGATAGGATTCACGGATTTCCACCACAGCAAATTTGGAGCAGCTCCAGGACCGATTCAGCGACCGTGGAGGGGCTCGCACCGGCGCCACGTGGAACACAATCCATTCCAATGAAAAACGGTGCCGGATTTGTCGATTTGCAATTGACACTCAGGAGGTTGACAAGCTGCAGCCGCATATGCACACTTCACTCCCCACACGAACCACCCCAGCAAACAAGATGGCACTGGAGCAAGCCCATCCCGCTAATGGGTTGGCTGGGGCCACAGGGCACCTAGGGGGCTGGCCTCGGGAGACAGCCGCATGACCTGTGGCCCTGGCTTCACAGTGGGCAGTCATCGGCACGCGCAGCTACATGGCTGCATTGCAGGCCGTGGCAATGGTGCTATGTCCATTCAATCCGATCCCTCAGCCCACCTTCTGGTCAAGCCCGCTACTCCCCCCAGCCCTGGCAGAAGCCCCCCCCCCGGCCAGCTTCACGGTACTTTCCGTGCCCCCTCTCTCACCGTCAGCAGCCACAGCGCCTGTTGCACAATTTTTAAAAGCACAAGCGAACTTCGGGAATTTGCCCCGGTGGAGGCGAAGAATCCCGGAGGCCCCGGAGAATACCGTGTCAGGCCCGCCAATGATAATGCCATGGGTGTTTACTGTGTATGCGGAGTAGAAGGCATTGACCCCAGTGTGTGAAACCGGTGCCCACCATGATTTTGGCGTGAAAACCGATTCCCAACCCAAGTGTGTTTCCCGGATCCAGCCTCGGCCAGCAGAGAACCCCACCCAGTGTGTCTGTCTCAGCCCACTTTGGACAAAGCCAATTATTTGTGACTTCCAATATCCCAAGGTGGTGTTAATGTCCCAACTATTACCTGCTCCCAAACAAAGGGCTCCAACTGGGAGCCCTCATTAGTTACCCAAAACTATCACAAGACCGAGACTTAAAATGTCCGAATTTGCATTAATACGCTGCTGGAAATTATCTCCAGTCGTTGTTTGAACTCCGAAGGAAACGGTAACTCCAGACAACAGCCTGCAGAGTCCATCTTCTTCCCATTGGACAGGTAGCAGCAGAAGGAGCTCTGTTCGGGTACAATAGCTAAACTGTGAATTACTGGAACGGTAGAACTGGTGCCTTCAAGCCTATTTCAACCCCATGTGCCTGCCCCCATTGTGGGAGTCTCACCTCTGGAAAGATCATCCTGCAACCATCACTCTGAAGGGACATTCCATTAGACTTGTGATTTATCCCTTTCTTTCCCTCACCTCGCTTTTATTGAACAAGGGCAGAAGAGGTTTTGTATCTGTGTGAAATAAACCAACCCTTCTATTTGATCTTGAGTTTGCTGCGTGAAGATTGGAACAGTCCCAAATTTTAGGGTTTGGGGAACCACATCCCCAGTAAAAAAAAGGGGAAAATTAAAAAATCAAAAACGCCTTTCTGCTTACAGACAGGTAGTGAGAGGAGAAATGGAGGCTGATAAATTAACCCATCGACATGTCGTAAAAATGATGGGCTGGATTCTCCGCTTTTGAGGCTATGTCCAGACGCTGGCGTGGGAACCGTGGCATTTTATGACCCAACATTCGGCGCAAAATGTCCACCGAACCTCCGTTTGGCTGGGGGCCAGCAGCCGAGCAGCGTAGAGCACCGGCTCTAGCTGCCGATAAGGCGCGGAGAATTGCCGGGTCCGGGGCCGCACATGCGCATGGCGGTGGCCTTCAAAATAGTGCCGGCCTTTGACCGGCTCGCGAGCCCTGGACACCCCCCAACAGTGCCCCAGTCCCTGACAAAGACCCCCTGCCCGCGGATCGGCCCTCCCTCGACTGTGTGGTGGACTGAGTCCGCAGCCGCCACACCGAGCTCCCGACAAGTCTGACCATGAGAGACCCACGCCCACGGGAACTCGACCAGTTTTATCATAGAATTAACAGTGCAGAAGGAGGCCACTCGGCCCATCGAGTCCGCACCGGCTCTTGGAAAGGCCACCCTACCCAAGGTCAACACCTCCACCCCATCCCCATACCCAGCAACCCCATACACGGGGAAGATGTGCAGACTCCGCACAGACAGTGACCCAAGACGGAATCGAACCTGGGACTCTGGAGCTGTGAAGCAATTGTGCTATCCACAATGCTACCGTGGTCTCGACCAGTTGGGGGTGAATCACATGGGGGTGGACCTCAGACAACGCCAAGGCCGTTGATATGGCATGCGGCGTATTCCTAGAGTATGTCGATTTGGAGGGGGCGCAGGATCGCAACATCAGCGCCGCCCCCGATTTCGTCGGAAATGGGGACTCTCCAGCTGATTGCCGAACACAATTTTGGCGTCGCCACCCGATGTGTTTACCCGGTGAAGATACAAAACAGGACTATTAACATGCCAAAGAGTGGAAGCAGCATGTGATAAACAGAGGTAAGTTGCACCACAATCAACGGGTTAAAACCAAGCTCTGAAGTCCTGCCACACACAGTTCTGAATGATGGTCGGCAAATAAAGAACTAACAGGGGGAAACGACTTCAGAAATATCCACATCCTCATCATTGGGGAAACACAGCCAGCAGTGGGAACTGCATGAAGAGGCAATTAGGAAGGCAAATGGTTTGCTGGCCCTCATTGCGAGAGGACTCGAGTTCAGAAGTAGTGATGTCTTACTGCAGTTATACAGGGTCCTTGGTGAGACCAGGGTATTGTGAACTGTTTTGGTCTCCCTACCTAAGAAAGGATACAATCGACAGAGAGGGAGAGCAGCGGAGGTTCACAAGGCTGATGTTGGGGTTGGCAGGACTGTCCCATGAGGAGAGATTGGTTCAACTGAGCCTGAATTCACTGGAGTTGAGAAAGAGGAGATTGGATTGAAACATATCAAATTCTAACAGGGTGGGACAGACTAGATGCAGGGAGGATGATTTCCCTGGTTGGGGAAATCGAGAAAAAGGGGACAGTCTCAGAATACGGGGTAGACCTTTTAGGACCGAAATGTGGCTAAATGTATTCACTCGAAAAGGGTAGTGAACCTGTGACATTTACTCCCACAGAAGGCTGTGAAGGCCAAATGGCTGAATGTATTAAAGAAAGATAGATCATCTTTAGATTTTAATGGCATTGGGGGTATGGGGAGAAAACAGGAATATGACATTGAGATCGAGGACCAGCCATGATTACCCTGAATGGCGGAGCAGGCTTGAAGGGCCGAATGACCTGATGGAACCATCAATTCAGCGAACACGTGTAGTTGGATCTGAACAGAGGCTTTAATACACTTACAACAGAGCCAGCCTATTCGTCGTTGAACTTCAGATGAACTGCCGGCTGGCTCTAAGGCACTGATCTTTATACATCGGTCCCAGGGGAAGGAGTCCTGGGCGGAGCCAAGGGAGGAGCCCAGTACAAACTCTTGCGTACTCCCAGAGTGACTCCCCTGGTGGTCGGATAGTGCAACTGCACTTACAGTGGTGGATAGTGAACATATATACACGGAGTTATATTGGCAACTATATACAGCATTGATCTTACAACGGGCAGATAACGAACATATATACATGGAGTGATATTGGCAACTATATATAGTGTGAATCACATTCACCCCCTGTTAAAAAAATCAAGTCCGGAGGGGGTGATGGCTCAAACCGTCAGTCTGTCCGGTGGACGAATTGTCCGTTTTGACCTGCGGAGCACCGGGGTTGCAGCCTCTTGCGGTGGCTGGGCGGGCATCAAGGTCTGGGGTACGGTTGCCGGCTCCGGGGCGAGTCTTGTCCGAGCCTCATACACCTCCTGGTCGAATGGAGACTGGGGGCCCGGGCTGGTGCTGGCGCTCGGGACTGGTGGGGTGAGCTCGCAGAATCGGGGGCGCAAGGGGGCGGCCGCATAGGGAACGGGGAAAGGAGTTCCTCGGTGGGGGTAGATGGGGGACTGGATCCAACGGGTGACAGGTCCCGGAGGGATACTGTGTCCTGGCGACCGTCCGGGAACTCAACAAATGAATACTGTGGGTTGGAATGAAGCAGGCACACCTTTTCAACAATGGAGTCGGTTTTGTGCGCCGCTTCCTTAGGAGAACCGGGCCTGGCGTCCTCAGCCACGCCAGAAGTGAGACCCCTGTGGTAGTGCCCCTGGAAAAAATGAAGAGCCGCTCGTGGGGGGTTTGGTTGGTAGCTGTACACAGGAGGGATCTAATTGCGTGGAGCGCGTCAGGGAGGGCTTCCTGCCATTGGGAAACTTGGAGCTTCCTGAACCTGAGAGTCAGTAGGACGGTCTTCCAGACCGTCGCGTTCTCCCTCTCCACCTGTTCGTTCCCCCTGGGGGTTGTAACTGGTAGTCCTGCTCGAGGCGATGCCCTTGTCGAGCAGGTACTGACGCAGCTCGTCACTCATACTGGATGCACCCCGGTCGCTGTGCACGTAGCTGGAGAAACCGAACAGGGTGAAGACACTATGCAGGGCCCTAATGACTGTGTGGGAGGTCATATCGGGGCACGGGATGACGAAGGGGAATCAGGAGAACTCGTCAATAATGTTAAGGAAGTAAATGTTTTTGTTAGTGGAGGTGAGTGGCCCTTTGAAATCGATTGCAAGGCGTTCAAAGGGCCTAGAAACCTTGACCAGGTGGGCCCTGTCTGGTCTATAGAAATGCGGTTTGCACTCCGCACAGATCGGGCAGTCCCTGGTGACGGCTTTTACCTCCTCGTTGGAGAAAGGCAGGTTTCGGGCTCAGATGTAGTGGACGAGCCGGGTGACCCTTGGGTGGCAGAGGTCATCGTGGATGGCTTTTAGGCGGCTGATTTGCGCGCTGGCGCATGTCCCACGGGATAGGGCATCCGAGGGCTCGTTGAGCTTCCCCGGTCGATATTTGATATCGTAATTGTAGGTGGAGAGTTCAATCCTCCACCTTAGAATTTTGTCATTTTTAATTTTGCCCCTTTGCGAGTTGTCGAACATGAAGGTGACCGATCGTTGGTCGGTAATGAGGGTGAACCTCCTACCTGCGAGGTAGTGCCTCCAGTGTCGGATAGCCTGCACGATGGCTTGTGCTTCCTTCTCGACTGAGGAGTGTCGGCGTACTGAAGCGGATAGGGTACGGGAGAAAAATGCAACGGGCCGCCCTGCTTGGTTTAAAGCGTCGCTCTCTACCTGAAAGGGAGTGGATTCATCCACCGCCCGCATGGCTGCTTTGGCGATGTCCTGCTTGATGCAGCTGAAGGCTTGGCGCGTCTCAGCTGACAGGGGAAATAGTGTGGCCTTGAAGAGTGTGCGGGCTTTGTCCGCATATTGGGGGACCCACTGGGCGTAGTACAAAAAGAGCCCCAAGCACCTTTTGAGGGCCTTGGGGCCATGGGGGAGGGGGAGTTCTAATGACATGCGGTCCGGGTCTGGGCCCAGGACTCCGTTCTCCACGACGTAGCCGAGGATGGCCAGTCTGTTTGTGCGGAAAGAACAAAGCAAAATTTGAGGCAAAATAAGATAAAAGAATGCAAGGGAATGATAGGAAATTGAGAGAACGTGGAGCGTGGAATGCTCATTCTTAGATAGGCAAAAAGCAAAGTGGCCCCTGCCGTGCTTTAATTCCTATGCTTCACCAACCACATGATAACACTGCCGAATCATTCTTGCCCCATTCATTCAAACAATTGAACACGTTTTAGAAAACAATGTGTGTATTCCAAGTTGATTGCCAGGTGATTGGGGGAGTTGACGTATTACCTTTACTTGACTGTCCAACCTTTCAGGTAAGGTATAAAAGAAACACAGCGAGACTGCACAAACGTTTAGCAACTTGACAAGTGTCGGGGGAACATTGAATCAGTGCTCGTTTCTCTAATCCGTACCATCGAAACAATGTTCCGGTTGTCCATCCTGCTGTGAATCTTGCCGACTCCAAGGCTTTGTACATCAGCCTGCAGCGCTTCAGGAATTTACAGCTTTTTAATAAAAAAAATCTATCTACACATTATTAAACCCATTAACTGCTTCTGTATGACAAGAGGCAGCTTTATCTGACTCCACTTTCATCTCTTCCCTCCCTAAAACCTTACCCTTCTGCTTAGTTCTATAAAGGGATCCTTTTTAATCCTCGCTTGGCCGCTCTGAAGAGACAATACCTGAAATATTGACCTGTCGGCAAAGTACAGGGAAAGTGCAAGACAGAAATTCGTACGCACTATGCCTTTTGTGACCTCAGGACATACAAAGTGCTGTCGAGCCAAATGCAGTACATTTCGAAATGGGTCACTGTCGCGATACGGGAAATGCAGCAGCCAATTTATACAGACAAGTAAGAACGGTCGTAGGAATCTTTTAGATGACGTTAGTTGAAGAATACATATTGGTGAGGACACCACGGAGAACTCTACTGCTCTTCAAACTAATGCCACAGAATCTGATGTTCGTGTAGGGGCAGACCGCCATCTAAAGGAGAGCACCCTCTGCGACACTCCCTCTGGAGCAGAGCTAGAAGCCACAATCCTCTGACTCATAGGTGAGAGTATAATCCAGATGCGTGGGTTCCAAGGCTAGAATCTGCAATGTCTATCTGCCCACAGTAAGGCAGGGTGGTTATTCCAAACTGTCCTTGGCCTCACCTCTCCATATAAAGTGGAGTCACTGAAATAATGTAGGCAGCATGGCAGCCGCCCTGCGTACAGCAAGATCCCACACACAGAAAGTGTGTTCATCACCAGATGGCCTATTTTAATATCGTTGATAGAGAGTAGATATTGGCCATGCCACCAGGGAGCGTTCCTCTGCCCTCCATCTGGACGGCACAATAGCACAGTAGTTAGCACCATTTCTTCACAGCGCCAGGGTCCCGGGTTCGATTCCCGGCTTGGGTCACTGTCAGTGTGGAGTCTGCAGGTTCTCCCCGTGGGTTTCCTCCGGATGCTCCAGTTTCCTCCCACAGGTCCCAAAAGATGTGCTTTTGTTCAGTGAATTGGAAATTCTTCATTCTCCTTCTGTGTACCCGAACAGGAGCCGGAATGTGGTGACTAGGGGATTTTCACAGTAACTTCATTGAAAAGAAAAAAATGAAAATCGCTTATTGTCACGAGTAGGCTTCAATGAAATTACTGTGAAAAGCCCCTAGTCGCCACATTCCGGCGCCTGTTCGGGGAGGCTGGTATGGGCTGGTACATTTCAGTGTCAATGTAAGCCTGCTTGTGACAATAAAGATTGTTATATCTCTGAAAATTCCTTCAGCCCACAAGGATTCCATTCCAATATCTTTGCGCTGTTTAATATTCTGGCCTTTTGAAGCATCCCTGGTTTTTAGAACTCTGCTATTGGCTGTGTGCTTCTCGCTGCCTGGGCCCATTAGAGGGGCTGTTTAGCACACAGGGCTACATCGCTGGCTTTGAAAAGCAGACCAAGTCAGGCCAGCATCCCCGAACAGCCTCCCCGAACAGGCGCCAGAATGTGGCGACTAGGGGCTTTTCACAGTAACTTCATTTGAAGCCTACTCGTGACAATAAGCGATTTTGAATTTTTTCAATTGTCAAAGCTTCCTTTAAGTCTCTCCTTAAAACCTATTTCCTGAATCTAGCTAAAGATCACCTTGTCCAATATCTCCTTGGGTGGTTTGGTGTCTGATCACACTCTTGTTAAGCACGTTGTAAAAAAAAATACAGCAACCACAGAGGGCAGACAAAAAATTATTCCGTTTTCAAGTAGCACTCGCCACATTCAAAATCACTTCCCAGTCCGTGAAAGTCGGCTGCTGTTACGTAAGCAAGAAGCATGGAAGCTAATTTCAACAAGAATAAAAGAAATAAATTTCTTCTGTCTGAGTCTTGACAGCTGAGGTTTAAACCTACTGGACCCCAGCAGGGCGGCTGGGCTGAATTACGAGATAATGTGCGGCATTCCTTATTGCTATACATTTCTTTTTCAAACACATGAAGCTGCTGCATGACCAGGACGGGCTGCCAGCAGAAGGAACTACAAAAAGACAAATCTCTATTCACATGGGCTGAACAAATTCTTCCAATTTAACAGGCTTGAGGGGACACATTCCGCTTCTCCTGAGTCCACAAGAATGACGCTGACGGGCAGAACACAAAAAAAACTGTAATTCTGCTGCCGGGGGTGGATTTATTGATTAAATAAAAAGCAATAGAAGAAAGTTAATTTTACATTTAATGGTCCACTTTATCTTCAACCTTTTGAATGATTACAAATTTAGTTCCTGCCTCTTGGAGCTTTCAAGCACTGTCTTCCTTTTAAACTCAGCCACTTTCTACATTGAACGATTTCTCCAAGGACACTGACAGTGACATAATAATAATGATGGCTTTGTGTTATCCCTACTCAGAAACACTGCAGTTACTTTGATGGTCAATTTAACATCCACGTTTTCAACATTCATCATTGGAAAACGCATTTTAAAAAATTCATTCTTGGAATAGCTGGTTGTGCCAGCATTTATTGCTCTTCCCCAATTACCCTTAGCTGCTTTCTTGAACTACTGCAGTCCAATAGTGCTTTAAGGGAGAGAGTTCCACGACTTTGACCTGGCGACAGTGAAGGAAAGGCATTATAGTGTGTGACTTGGAGGTGAAGTTGCAGGTGGTGGGGTTCCCATGTGTCTGCTACCTTTGTCTTTCTAGGTGGTAGAGGCTGTGGGTTTCGAAGGTGCTGCTGTCGGAACCTTGGTGAGTTGCTGCAGTGTGTCGTGTGGATGGTGCACACGGCTACTACTGTGCGTCAGTGGTGAAGGTAGTGACTGTTTAAGGTGATGAATAGGGTGTGAATCAAGTGGACTGCTTTGTGTCGAGCCTCCTGTGTGTTGCTGGAGCTGCATTCATCCAGTCAAATCCACGCAAGAGAATATTGAATCACACGTCTGACTTGTGCCCCGGAGTAAATCACCACAGAATTCCCAGTCTCGAATTCAGTGATGATAATGCCATTGAATGTCAAAGGAAGACTGTTAGATTTTCTCTCTTTGGAGATGTCTATGACCCAGCACTTGCCAGGCAGAAATGTGACTGGTCACTTTGCCCAAACTTCAATGCTATCCAGGTTTTACTCCATGCAGGCAAGGACTACTTCAATATATCAGACGCTGCCTCTGAATGGCACTGAACACTGCAATCACCACCACTTATGGCCTTATGTTGAAGAGAAGCAGCTGAAAATACCTAGGACACGACCTTTGAGGCGCTTCTACAGCAACGTCCTGGGACTGAGAAGATTGGTCTCCAAAAACCACAGCCATCTTCCTTTGCGGCAGGTATTAGACATAGAACAGTACAGCACAGAACAGGCCCTTCGGCCCTCGATGTTGTGCTGAGCAATGATCACCCTACCTAAACCCACGTAACCCGTATACCCGTAACCCAACAATCCCCCCATTAACCTTACACTACGGGCAATTTAGCATGGCCAATCCACCTAACCCGCACATCTTTGGACTGTGGGAGGAAACCGGAGCACCCGGAGGAAACCCACGCACACACGGGGAGGACGTGCAGACTCCACACAGACAGTGACCCAGCCGGGAATCGAACCTGGGACCCTGGAGCTGTGAAGCATTGATGCTAACCACCATGCTACCGTGAGGCCATACCGTATGACTCCAACCAGTGAAGAGTTTTATATCCACAAATCCCACTGACTTCAATTTTGCTCAGATTCCTTCTTGCCACATGCACTGACTTTTACCTCACCCTGTGCACCAGCACTCACTCACCCTTAGCCAAGCTGTTGCAATACAGCTATATTACTGACATCTGCCCAGCAAGTGGAAAATTTCCCAGGTATGACCTGTCTGCGACTCAGCCAATCATCGCCCCATGTTCTTCAGCGATCACTTGCTGATGAGTATGATTGTCCACCGAAGAAACTCCGTGTTACTGGTCATGGATTCTTTGGGTGCATGCGTGGCTGATGAGCCAGATCCTCGAGCCGCATCTTCAACCGCACACTTGGCACGTATTTCCGGGAGGTAGAATAGATCTTGTATTCCTTTCTGATGCTCCATTTCCAGTGTGAGGAATGCAGGATTTAGATATATTGAATTATAAACACTTGGCAATTTAGGGGTAAAAAGTCTGGTGTGTTTGACTGCAGTAGTCATGTTTTTTTTAATATACTCTTGTTTTGCAAGACCAGAAAGCTTTTAGGAGCCGGAGGTGAAATTAGACAGAGTAAAGGCAGCCTGGGCTAATGTCTGGTCGTTTGACTTGGGGGAGTCCCTGCGGAGTTAATTTGCTTTCAGCTCGAGGAAATGATGTCACGCTGGGGGGATTGAAGGTGTCGTCTGGTCTGATGGGGAGTGAGGAACACTGTGGTTGAATAGTTGTGAAACTCCCGCAACACCTTGATCATCCAAAAGCAATTCCGCTGGGATGAGTCCTGACTTCCAAAGCAAATCCTTTTTGCCCAGCTCAAGGAAGGTTCATAAGCGGCTATCTCCTTGGGGCGCACAGTGTCGGAAACACAAGTCGGTTTGAATCTTCTGCCTGTAACCTTCACACCAGATTCTCGGGCAGCGGGCTCCCTCTAAGGAGACACTTTAACTTGTGTTGACCTCAGCCTTGCCATGGTAGTTAGAGTGATCTGGTCATCTTAAAGAGAGAGGAAATGGGAAGTACCCCCCCCCCCCCGACCTGGAGTGAAACCCCTCTGAGATATGAGGGAGAGAGAGTTTCACCCTTTCCGGGAGAGATATTTAACAGAGTTCTGCTCAGTTCCTGAGCTCAGATCAAACCGAAACCCACACAGACAGAGTCACACAAAAAGGAGCCTTCTGGACCAATCCACATCAAGTATTTTCCAAGTCCCGGGATTTCAATGGAGTTGATTGGCTGCTAGCCAAGTCCATCAAAATGTGACATCACTAGACATGCCCAAATGCATTGTACCTGTGTGTGTGTGTGGGGGGGGGGGGGGGGGGGGGGGAGGGGGGGGGGGTGTTCTTGTTTTAAAAATAAAGTTTGGGACACTGTAGAATCCAGCAGAACAAGAAATAAAGGAATTACACCTTAAAGCAAGGTTTAAACATGGGAACCCTTACAGTGCGTCTTGGCTTTACTGGCACCACGGAAAGAGCTCAGGTGAGCCAGTTCTCAGAAGTGAAAAGAGCTGAAGTCTGCTCTGGGCCAAGTGGTTGTCACGTGCATTCTGAACAGGACCTCATTCCTCTGAACTCCAGCGAGAACAATCCCAACTTAATCAATCTCTCCTCATATGACAATCCCGCCATCCCTGGAATCAGTCTGGTAAACATTCGCTGCACTCCCTCGAGAGCAAGAACATCCTTCCTCAGAGAAGGACAGCAAAACTGCACACAATTCTCCAAGTGTGGCCTCACCAAGGCCCTGTACAATTGCAGCAACACATCCCTGCTTCTGTACTCGAAACCTCTCGCAATGAAGGCCAACATACCATGTGACTTCTTTACTGCCTGCTGCACCTGCATGCTTACCTTCAGCGAATGGTGCACAAGGACACCCAGGTCCCGCTGCACACTCCCCTCTCCCAATTTACAACCATTCAGGTAGTAATCTGCCTTCCTGTTTTTGCTTCCAAAGTGAATAACCTCGCACTTATCCAAATGATACTGCATCTGCCATTGGTTTGCCCACTCGCCCAACCTGTCCAGATCTTGCTGTAGGATCCCTGCATCATCGTCACAATTCACCCTCCCACCTAATTTGGTATCGTCTGCAAACTTTGAGATGTAACATTTTGTTCCCTCATCCAAATCTTTAGTATAGCTGTGAATAGCTGGAGTCCCAGCACCGATCCCTATGGTACCCCATTAGTTACTGCCAGACAATTTGAAAAGGACCTATTAATCCCTACTCTTTGTTTCCTCCTCTCTACCAACCAGTTTTCTATCCACCTCAATACATTTCCCCAAATCCCATGTTCTTTAATTTTGCACAATAATCTCTTATGCAGGACTTTGTCCAATGCCTTCTGAAAGCCCAAATATATCACATCGACAAGTTCCCCCTTGTCAACTGTACTGGCTACCTCTTCAAAGAATTCCAACAGATTTGTCAAGCATGATTTTCCCTTCATAAATCCATGCTGACTCTGACTGATCCTGCCACTGCTTTCTAAATGTTCCGCTATAAAGTCCTTGATAATGGGTTCAAGCATTTTCCCCACCACCGATGTTAGGCTTACTGGTCAATAATTCCTTGCTTTCTCTCTATCTTCCTTCTTGAATACCAGGGAGACATGAGCTACCCTCCAATCTACAAGGACAGTTTTGAGTCTATAGAATCCCGAAAGATGGGGTTTGGCAGCACGGTAGCCCAAGTGGATAGCACTGTGGCTTCACAGCTCCAGGGTTCCAAGTTCGATTCCCCTCTTGGTCACTGTCTGTGCGTAGTCTGCACGTTCTCCCCGTGTCTGCGTGGGTTTCCTCCGGGTGCTCCGGTTTCCTCCCACAGTACAAAGACGTGCAGGTTAGGTGGATTAGCCATGATAAATGCCCTTAATGACCAAAAAGGTTTGATGGGGTTATTGGGTTACAGGGATGGGGTAGAAGTGAAGGCGTAAGTGGGTTGGTGCAGACTCGATGGGCCAAATGATCTCCTTCTGCACTGTATATTCTATGGCCACCAATGCAGCCACAATTTTCAAAGCCACCTCCTTCAGCACTCTGGGATGCAGATTCTCAGGCCATGGGGATTTATTCACGTTCAACCCATCAATTTTCCCAGCACCATTTCTCTACTAATGTTGATCTCCCTCAGTTCTTCCCTCTCACTAAACCTTTCATTCCCCAACATTTCTGGGATCTGATTTGTGTCCTCATTTGTGAAGACAGAACCAAAGTATATATTCAATTGCTCAGCCATTTCTTTGTCCCTTATTATTCATTCCCCTGTTTCGGTCTGTAGGGGGCCTACATTTCTCTTTACCAATCTCTTTCTCTTCACATATCTATAGAAACTCTTAGTGTCAGTCTTTATGCTGCTTGCAAGCTTCCTTTTGGACTGTACTTTCCCCTTATTAATCAAGCCCTTAATCGCTGAATTCTAAACTGCTCCCAATCGTCAGATCTATTATTTTTCTTGGCCAATCTGTATGCTTCTTCCTTGCATCGGATACTATTTCTAATTTACTTTGTAAGCCATGGATTAGGAACTAGATCATGAAGTCAGCGTGACTAAGGGGAAGAGTCGGCAGGGAGCAGATGATGAACGCAAAGGGGCTGGTGGTCTGAGGTGCAGTTGTTTTAATGCAAGAGGTGGAGTAGGTAAGGCAGCAAGTTTGCAGATTACACTAAGATTGGTGGAGTAGCAGATAGTGAAGGGGACTGTTAGAGAATATAGCAGACTATAGATAGATTGGAGAGTTGGGCGGAGAAATGGCAGATGGAGTTCAATCCGGGCAAATGCGAAATGATGCATTTTGGAAGATGCAATTCAAGGGCGAACTATACGGTAAATGAAAAAGCCCTGGGGAAAATTGATGGACAGAGAGATCTGGATGTTCAGGTCCATTGTACCCTGAAGGTGGCTGCGCAGGTCAATAGAGTGGTCAAGAAGGCATACAGCATGCTTTCCTTCATCGGACGGGGTATTGAGTACAAGAGTTGGCAGTTCATGTTACAGTTGTATAGGACTATGGTTCGGCCACATTTGGAATACTGCGTACAGTTCTGGTCGCCACATTACCAAAAGGATGTGGATGCTTTGGAGAAGGTGCAGAGGATGTTCACCAGGATGTTGCCTGGTATGGAGGGTGCAAGCTATGAAGAGAGGTTGAGTAGATTAGGATTATTTTCATTCAAAAGACAGAGGTTGAGGGGGGACCTCATTGAGCTCTACAAAATCATGAGAGGTATAGATGGGGTGGATAGCAAGAAGCTTTTTCCCCAGAGTGGGGGACTCAATTACGAGGGGTCACGAGTTCAAGGTGAGAGGGGAAAGTTTAAGGGAGATATGCGTGGAAAGTTCTTTACACAGAGGGTGGTGGGTGCCTGGAATGCATTGCCGGCGGAGGTGGTAGAGGCGGGCACGAAAGCGTCTTTTAAGATGTATCTAGACAGATACATGAATGGACAGGGAGCAGAGAGATACAGATCCTGAGAAAATAGGCGACAGTTTTAGATAGAGGATCTGGATCGGCGCAGGCTTGGAGGACTGAGGGCCTGTTCCTCTGCTGTAATTTCTCATTGCTCTTTGTTTGTTCTTTGGATTGGCCCTCTTCCTCCGTTTGCATTTGTGTCAAAGAGGAATGAACAATTGCTGTAGTTCCCCCATGCGTTCCTTGAATATTTGCCATTGTCTATCCACTGTCATCCCTTCAAGTAATTCTCCCCAATTTATCAAGGCCAACTCCCGCCTCAAATCCTCATAGTTCCCTTTATTAAGATTCAGCACACAAGTCTCTGAATCTACTACTTCACTCTCCAGCTTGATAAAATATTCCAGCATGTTATGGTCGCTCATCCCCAAGGGGTCTCGCACAGCCAGATTGGCAATGACTCCCTTCTCATTACACAGTACCCAGTCTAAGATGGCCTGCTCTCTAGTTGGTTCCTCCACATATTGGTCAAGAAAAACAACCCATATACACTCCAGGAATTCCTCCTCTACGGCATTGTGGCTAATTTGATTTGACCAATCTAAGTGAAGATTAAAATCACCCATGATCACCGATATTCCCTTGTTACATGCATCTCTAATTTCTTGTTTAATGCTATTCCCCCCCTTTGTTTATTGGGGGGGGGGGGGGGGGGGGGGGGGGGTGAACAGCCAGCTGTCGTGGTGCACATAGGCACCAACGATATAGGTAGAAAACGGGATGAGGTCCTACAAGCGGAATTCAAGGAGTTAGGAGTAAAACTAAAAAGTGGGACCTCAAAGGTAGTAATCTCAGGTTTGCTACCAGTGCCACGAGCTAGTCAGAGTAGGAATGTCAGGATAGATAGGATGAATGCATGGCCCGGGAGATGGTGCAAGAGGGAGGGATTCAAATTCCTGGGGCATTGGGACCGGTTCTGGGGGAGGTGGGACCAGTACAAACCGGACGGACTGCACCTGGGCAGGACTGGAACCGATGTCCTGGGGGGGTGTTTTCTAGAGCTGTTGGGGAGGGTTTAAACTAATGTGGCAGGGGGATGGGAACCGATGCAGGAAGTTGGGAGGTAGTAAAACAGGGACAGAAGCAAAAGGAAGTAAGGGGAAAAGTGCAAGGCAGAGAAGACATAGTCAGAAATCAAAAAGGGCGACAGTACAAGGTGCAGTGACTGAGGGGAGCTCAGTGAATAGGCCCAGTAATACTAAAAGGAATAAAACTGGAGATGTTAAGATTCAAAACAGAGGTAAAAAAACCAACATAAGTGTACTTTACCTGAATGCTCGTAGCATTTGGAATAAAGTAAATGAGTTGATGGCACAAATCATCGTAAATGACTATGATTTAGTGGCCATTACTGAAACATGGTTAAAGGATGGTCACGACTGGGAGTTAAATATCCGAGGGTATCAAACTATTCGGAAGGACAGAGTGGATGGTAAGGGAGGTGGTGTTGCTCTGTTATTTAAGGATGACATCCGGGCAATAGTAAGGGGTGACATCGGTGCTATGGAGGATAAGGTTGAATCCATTTGGGTGGAAATCAGGAATAGTAAGGCGAAAAAGTCACTGATAGGAGTAATCTATCGGCCACCAAATAGTAACGTTACGGTGGGGCACGCAATAAACAAAGAAATAACTGATGCATGTAGAAATGGTACAGCAGTTAACATGGGGGATTTTAATCTACATGTCGATTGGTTTAACCAGGTCGGTCAAGGCAACCTTGAGGAGGAGTTTATAGAATGTATCCGCGATAGTGTCCGAGAACAGTATGTAATGGAACCTACGAGGGAACAAGCGGTCCTAGATCTTGTCCTGTGTAATGAGACAGGATTGATTCATGATCCCATAGTTAGGGATCCTCTCAGAAGGAGCGATCACAATATGGTGGAATTTAAAATACAGATGGAGGGTGAGAAAGTAAAATCAAATACTAGTGTTTTGTGTTTAAACAAAGGAGATTACAATGGGATGAGAGAAGAACTAGCTAAGGTAGACTGGGAGCAAAGACTTTATGGTGGAACAGTTGAGGAACAGTGGAGAACCTTCCAAGCGATTGTTCACAGTGCTCAGCAAAGGTTTATACCAACAAAAAGGAAGGACAGAAGAAAGAGGGAAAATCGACCGTGGATATCTAAGAAAATAAGGGAGAGTATCAAATTGAAGGAAAAAGCATATGAAGTGGCAAAGATTGCTGGGAGAATAAAGGACTGGGAAATCTTTAGGGGGCAACAGAAAGCTACTAAAAAAGCAATAAAGAAGAGTAAGATAGAGTATGAGAGTAAACTTGCTCAGAATATAAAAACAGACAGTAAAAGTTTTTCCTAATATATAAAACAAAAAAGAGTGGCTAAGGTAAATATTGGTCCTTTAGAGGATGAGAAGGGAGTTTTAATAATGGGGAATGAGGAAATGGCTGAGGAACTGAACAGGTTTTTTGGGTCGGTCTTCACAGTGGAAGACACAAATAACATGCCAGCGACTGATAGAAATGAGGCTATGACAGGTGAGGACCTTGAGAGGATTGTTATCACTAAGGAGGTAGTGATGGGCAAGCTAATGGGGCTAAAGGTAGACAAGTCACCTGGCCCTGATGGAATGCATCCCAGAGTGCTAAAAGAGATGGCTAGGGAAATTGCAGATGCACTAGTGATAATTTACCAAAATTCACTAGACTCTGGGGTGGTCCCGGTGGATTGGAAATTAGCAAATGTGACACCACTGTTTAAAAAAGGAGGTAGGCAGAAAGCAGGAAATTATAGGCCAGTGAGCTTAACTTCGATAGTAGGGAAGATGCTGGAATCTATCATCAAGGAAGAAATAGCGAGGCATCTGGATAGAAATTGTCCCATTGGGCAGACGCAGCATGGGTTCATAAAGGGCAGGTCATGCCTAACTAATTTAGTGGAATTTTCTGAGGACATTACCAGTGCAGTAGATAACGGGGAGCCGATGGGTGTGGTATATCTGGATTTCCAGAAAGCCTTTGACAAGGTGCCACACAAAAGGTTGCTGCATAAGATAAAGATGCATGGCATTAAGGGTAAAGTAGTAGCATGGATAGAAAGCAAAGAGTGGGGGTTAATGGGTGTTTCTCTGGTTGGCAATCAGTAGCTTGTGGTGTCCCTCAGGGATCCGTGTTAGGCCCACAATTGTTCACAATTTACATAGATGATTTGGAGTTGGGGACCAAGGGCAATGTGTCCAAGTTTGCAGATGACACTAAGATGAGTGGTAAAGCGAAAAGTGCAGAGGATACTGGAAGTCTGCAGAGGGATTTGGATAGGTTAAGTGAATGGGCTAGGGTCTGGCAGATGGAATACAATGTTGACAAATGTGAGGTTATCCATTTTGGTAGGAATAACAGCAAACGGGATTTTTATTTAAACAATAAAATATTAAAGCATGCTGCTGTGCAGAGAGACCTGGGTGTGCTAGTGCATGAGTCACAGAAAGTTGGTTTACAGGTGCAACAGGTGATTAAGAAGGCAAATGGAATTGTGTCATTGCTAAAGGGATGGAGTTTAAGACTAGGGAGGTTATGTTGCAATTGTATAAGGTGTTAGTGAGGCCACACCTGGAGTATTGTGTTCAGTTTTGGTCTCCTTACTTGAGAAAGGACATACTGGCACTGGAGGGTGTGCAGAGGAGATTCCCTAGGTTAATCCCAGAGCTGAAGGGGTTGGATTATGAGGAGAGGTTGACTGTACTCGTTGGAATTTAGAAGGATGAGGGGGGATCTTATAGAAACATTTAAAATTATGAAGGGAATAGATAGGATAGATGCGGGCAGGTTGTTTCCACTGGCGGGTGAAAGCAGAACATGGGGACATAGCCTCAAAATAAGGGGAAGTAGATTTAGGACTGAGTTTAGGAGGAATTTCTTCACCCAAAGGGTTGTGAATCTATGGAATTCCTTGCCCAGTGAAGCAGTTGAGGCTCCTTTATTACATGTTTTTAAGGTAAAGATAGATAGTTTTTTGAAGAATAAAGGGATTAAGGGTCATGGTGTTCGGGCCGGAAAATGGAGCTGAGTCCACAAAAGATCAGCCATGATCTCATTGAATGGCGGAGCAGGCTCGAGGGGCCAGATGGCCTACTCCTGCTCCTAGTTCTTATGACACCCACTAATGTTTTTTTGTCCCTTGGTATTTCTAAACTCTACCCATGCAGATTCCACATTTTCAGAGCTAATATCCTTTCTCACTATTGTGTTAATTTCCTCTTTAACCAGCAGTGCCACGCCACCACCTTTTCATTTATGCCTGGCCTTCCTAAATACTGAAAACCCTGGAAAATTCAGTTCCCATCCCTGTTCACCCTGCAGCCATGTCTCCGCAGCCTGGGGGGCTGTGGGGAACTAACAGGGGCTTTTTTATAATAATAATAATAATCTGATTGTCACAAGTAGGCTTACATTAACACTGCACTTAAGTTATTGTGCAAATCCCCTAGTCGTCACACTATGCGCCTATTCGTGGACACAGAGGGGGAATTCAGAATGACCAATTCACCTGACAGCACACCTTTCGGGACTTGTGGAAGGAAACCGGAGCACCCGGAGGAAACCCACACAGACACAGGGAGAATGTGCAGACTTCGCACAAACAGTGTCCCAAGCCGGGAAACGAACCTGAAACCCTGGAGCTGTGAAGTAACAGTGCTAACCACTGTGCTACCATGCTGCCCTTTGTCTCACTCTGGGGGTGGGCCTGGCGGCCATCATAGATTGGGGGGGGGGGGGGGGGGGAGGAAGAGACCAAGGAGGTTGATCATCTGGAACGCGAGGGGCTGGGGGGGGGGGGGGGGGGGGGGGCTGAGATGGCGGTTGTGAAGAGGGCAAGGGAGTTTCCCCATTTCAAAGGGCTGGAGGCCGATGTGGTGTTCCTACGGGAGACCCACCTGTGGCTGTGGAACCAGATCAGGTTCAGGAAAGCCTTGAAGAGTGGCGATTCTGGTCAGGAGAAGGATTCGTTTTCAGGAGGGTGGGGTGATGGCTGAGCCGGGGAGCCGGTATACGTCAGTCATTGGCAAGATTTTAGAGTTAATTGTTAAAGATGAGATCGTGGTGTACTTGGAAGTGCATGATAAAATAGGACTGAGTCAGCACGGCTTTGTCAAGGGAAAGTCATGTCTGACAAATCTGTCAGAGTTCTTTGAGAAGGTAACAAGGAAGTTAGACAAAGGAGAACCAGTGGACGTGATGTATTTAGATTTCCAGAAGGCCTTGCTGTGAAGCAAGGCCGCATACAAGACTGTTAAATAAGTTAAGAGGTCATGGTGTTAAGGGTAAGATCCTGGCATGGATAGAGGATTGGCTGACTGGCGGAAGGCAGAGAGTGGGGATAAAGGGGTCTTTTTCAGGACGGCAGCCAGTGACTAGTGGTGTATCTCAGTTCGGTTATGGGGCCACAACGTGGCAGCTGTAACAGATTTAGAAGTGTCTAGGGTGACCTGACCATTGTCAATGTTTTTTTTGCTGAAAGGTGACAGAATTGTCACACCATACTGCCTCCAAACACATATCCCAGCAAGGAAACATGAAGGGCATCAAGAGATAGGGAAATGCAAAAGACGAGCAAGGCTATCAGTTTATTGGCCAGGCATCAATAAAAATGTTGACAACTATGTTCAAGATTGTCGTGTCTGCCAAACACATCAACTGTCCCAGTGCAAAGAAATTTGCATCGAGTGAACCTGGTTTGTAAATGTAAACACAATTACTGTTTATTTATAACAGGAACTATAATGTAGATGCAGCAAACACAACTGGTTAACTATTTGCTGATACCTAATCCCTAACTTAACTTGCCCCCACCCTCTATACACACACATACACGACAAACAAACACAGAGGGTTGGAAAGGGGTAAAAAAATAAGTGGAGTGAAGAAAAAAAGTGTTTTTTCAGATGATGGTCTTTAGTACACTTGCTTCACAGCAAGCTTGCAGAATAAAGTATTTGGTTTAAGAACAAAGAACAAATTAAATTACAGCACAGGAAAAGGCCCTTCGGCCCTCCCAGCCTGCGCCAATCCAGATCCTTTATCTAAACCTGTCGTCTATTTTCCAAGGATCTACTTCCCTCTGTTCCCCGCCCGTTCATATATCTGTCTGGATGCATCTTAAATGATGCTATCGTGCCCGCCTCTACCATCTCCGCTGGCAAAGTGTTCCAGGCACCCACCACCCTCTGTGTAAAAAACTTTCCACGCACCTCTCCCTTAAACTTTCCCCCTCTCACCTTGAAATCATGACCCCTTGTAATTGACACCTCCACTCTTGGAAAAAGCTTGTTGCTGTCCACCCTGTCCATACCTCTCATAATTTTGTAGACCTCAACCTCCGTCTTTCCAACAAAAACAATCCTAATCTACCCAACCTTTCTTCATAGCTAGCACCCCCCATACCAGGCAACATCCTGGTGAACCTCCTCTGTACCCTTTCTAAAGCATCCACATCCTTCTGGTAATGTGGCGACCAGAACTGCACGCAGTATTCCAAATGTGGCCTAACCTAAGTCCTATACAACTGTAACATGACCTGCCGACTCTTGTACTCAATGCCCCGTCCGATGAAGGCAAGCATGCTGTATGCCTTCTTGACCACTCTATCGACCTGCGTTGCCACCTTCACGGTATAATGGACCTGAACTCCCAGATCTCTCTGTACATCAATTTTCCCCAGGGCTTTATCATTTACCATATAGTTCGCTCTTCAATTGCATCTTCCAAAATGCATCACCTCGCATTTGCCCGGATTGAACTCTATCTGCCATTTCTCTGCCCAACTCTCCAATCTATACATATTCTGCTGTATTCTCTGACAGTCCCGTTCACTATCTGCTACTCCACCAATCTTAGTGTCATCTGCAAACTTGCTAATCTGACCACCTATACCTTCCTCCAGATCATTTATGTATATCACAAACAACAGTGGTGGTCCGAGCACGGATCCCTGTGGAACACCACTAGTCACCCTTCTCCATTTTGAGACACTCCCTTCCACCACTACTTTTTAACTTCTATTGCCCAGCCAGTTCTTTAACCATCGAGCTAGTACATCCTGAACCCCATAAGAGTTCACTTTTTCCATCAACCTGCCATGGGAAACTTTATCAAATGCCTTACTGAAGTCCATGTATATGACATCTACAGCCCTTCCCTCATCAATTAACTTTGTCACTTCCTCAAAGAATTCTATTAGGTTTGGAAGACATGACCTTCCCTGCACAAAACCATGCTGCCTATCACTGATAAGTCTCTTTTCTTCCAAATGTGAATAGATCCTATCCCCTCAGTATCTTTTCCAACAGTTTGCCTACCACTGACGTCAAGCTTACAGGTCTATACTTCCCTGGATTATCCCTGCTACCCTTCTTAAACAAGGGGACAACATTAGCAATTCTCCAGCCCTCCGGGACCTCACCCATGCTCAAGGATGCTGCAAAGGTATCTGTTAAGGCCCCAGCTATTTCGCCCCTCGCTTCTCTCAGTAACCTGGGATAGATTCCATCCGGACCTGGGGACTTGTCCACCTTAATGCCTTTTAGAATACCCAAAACTTCCCCCTTCCTTATGCCAACTTGACCTCGAGTATTTAAACATCCATCCCTAACCTCAACATCCATCATGTCCCTCTCCTTGCTGAATACCGATGCAAAGTACTCATTAAGAATCTCACCCGTTTCCTCTGACTCCACGCAAAAATTCCCTCTTTTGTCTTTGAGTGGGCCAATCCTTTCTCTAGTTACCCTCTTGCTCCTTATATACGAATAAAAGGCTTTGGGATTTTCCTTAACCCTGTTCGACAAAGATATCTCATGACCCCTTTTAGCCCTCTTTATCGCACGTTTGAGATTTGTCCTACTTTCCCAATATTCGTGCAAAGCTTCATCAGTTTTAAGTCATCTATATCTTATGTATGCTTCCTTTTTCATCTTAGCTAGTCTCACAATTCCACCCGTCATCCATGGTTCCCTAATCTTGCCATTTCTATCCCTCATTTTCACAGGGACATGTCTATCCTGCACTCTAATCAAACTTTCGTCAAAAGACTCCCACATTTCAAATCTGGATTTACCCTTAAACAGCTGCTCCTGGGCTCCTGCCGAATTTTGTTATGCTTGGCCTTTCCCCAATTTAGCATTCTTCCTTTAGGACCACTCTCGTCTATGTCCATGAGTATTCTAAAACTTACGGAATTGTGATCGCTATTCCCAAAGTAATCACCAACTGAAATGTCAACCACCTGGCCGGGATCATTCCCCAATACCAGGTCCAGAATGGTCCTTTCCCGAGTTGGACTATTTGCATACTGCTCTAAAAAAACTCTCCTGGATGCTCTTTACAAATTCTGCTCCATCTACACCTCCAACACTACATGAGTCCCATTCAATGTTGGGGAAATTAAAACCTCCCATCACGACCACCCTATTGCTCCTACATTTTTCTATAATCTGTCTACATATTTGTACCTCTACTTCACGTTCGCTTTTGGGAGGCCTGTAGTAAAGTCCAAACAATGTTACTGCACCCTTCCTATTTCTTAGCTCTACCCATATTGCCTCAGTGCTCGAATCCTCCATAGTGCCCTCCTTAATGACAGCTGCGATATCATCACTGACCAGTAATGCAACTCCTTCACCCCTTTTACCTCCCTCTCTATCCCTCCTGAAGCATCCATAACCCAGGATATTTAGTTACCAATCTTGCCCTTCCCTCAACTAAATCTTAGTAATACCAATAACATCGTATTCCCAGGTACTAATCCAAGCCCTAAGTTTATCTGCCTTACCTGCTACACTTCTCGCATTAAAACAAATGCACCTCAGACCACCTGTCCCTTTGCATTCATCATCTCTTGCCTGTCTACTCTTCCCCTTAGTCACAATGCATTTATTATCTAGTACCTTACTGGCTTTAGTTGCTGCCTCTTTACTGACCTCTAACTTCCTAATTTGGTTTCCATCCCCCTGCCACATTAGTTTAAAACCTCCCAACAGTGTTAGCATTGGTTCCAGTCCTACCCATTGGTTTGCAGCCTGTAATGATCTTCTTTGTAGATTCATTCAGTCAGGTACTCTGTAGTTCAAAACTCTGGTGCTCTGAACTTTCCCGGTGAGGCCCTTTACTTCACATCAAACTTTGCTTTCCGTTTGTGGGTTGTCTTCGCGCCTCTCAGGAATACAGCAACCAAAGGCTTTCTGGAGAGAGTCAGTTTTCACAGTGGCCTTCTGGAGAGTGCTAGCTGGATCCCTTCACCGTGCTGCCAGCATCAAAAGTGAAACCAAACTCGAACCTTGGGACTCTGAAAAACATTGCAGTGGAATAGGGTCCAATCACCACCTTCTACCGGGCAGAGCACAATCTTTTGGGTCAATCCATTAACCACCAGCCAATCAATCAAACCGAGCTCCCACAATCAATGAGGATGCAAATATTTGTGGAGCCTTCTCCCCCTGTTGGTTTAATTGTCCTTTCATGACTGGATACTGCAGAAGTGCAGAGCATTGGTCTGATTCATCAGTTGTGGGATCGCTTTGCCCCGTCTGTCATGTGCTACTTCCACTGTATGACATGCAAGTAGTCCTGCTTCGTAGATTCACAAGGTTACCAGCAAATTTATAGGTACGCCTGGTCCTGCAATCTTCAATGAGCTAGGGTTGATAGTCATCAGCTGAGGGGGAGGAACAGCAAGAGGGGTGACAAGAGACAAATCAAAGCATGAAGAAACAATTCAGCACAGGAATGCCAAGATTGAGGTACTGCTTGACTAGAGAGATGGTGTTAGAGATTGAGTAGATTCTTGGGACATTGGGGCCAATTCTAGCACAAGGTTGACCCAAACAGAACTGATTGGCATAAATGCATATTTGAAGTACCAGAGGGCACCTTGAAGATTCTGGTCGCATCCGCTATTTATATAATGAGAGAACATTAAACTACGTTCATAAATCGCAATTAAAGCAACAATTTTTCCATGATCCAACAGCTCTATGGATCTGAAATAAATACAATTCATTTAGTTTTTATCAAAACAGACTTTATTACCACTTTAGAACCACAGTAATTGCTCTGCAAACTACTGTATTTTTTATTTCAGGCCAACAAATCTATTCATTTAAAAACCTTTTATGCAGTTGCCAAGCAATCCATCAGCATGATATGATCTCTGGGAAGGTATGAAGAGGAGTGCGTCTCTCTGAATAATGAGGATCTTCATTATGCTGAACCATATGCTTATATGCTGACTTCAAATAAAAAGCTGCAATTGTCCAGATGCACAACAATTAAACTGCAAGGATATCACCACAATTCCAAACAAGCGGAAATTAAACAATGTAAACAGCGCTAAACTCAGCCAGTTTGGATTTTACTTATGAAACTTGCATGAGTTATGGTTCTTCTTGATTGTATCATTACACCCATTCCAGCTTTTTTTTTGACATGTTTATCTATGAATTGGCATAGTTTTGTATAATTATAACACGCAACAGACACAATCACACAATATGAAAATAGAGAAATCTGGTGAGGAGGTGGGTGTTTGCGGGTATAGGGGCTGGAAACACTATTAAATAACAGGATTTGTACAACATGAAACGTAGACCATCAACCAATAGAATAAAAGCCAAATAACATGTTTTGAAGGTGTTCACTTCCAGGATAAGCATGTCAATTTCAATTTGTAACACATTAAAATTACTCAATCAACCCTTACAAGGTGCGTTAGAAACATGGGAGGTTAGGGCGGCACGGTGGTTAGCACTGCTGCCTCACAGCGCCGAAGACCCGGGTTCAATCCCGGCCGCAGATCACTGTCAGTGTGGAAATTGCACATTCTCCCCGTGTCTGCGTGGGTCTCACCCCCACAACCTAAAAAGATGTGCAGGGTAGGGGAATAGGCCACGTCAAATTGCTCCTTTCTTCGGAAAAAAAAAGAATCGCTGACTCGAAATTTAAAAAAAAGAAACATGGGATGTAAAACATCAGTGCAAGCATGCAGCTAGCTGCTGGTAGGAAGCTTCTTCCATAGAGGTTCCACCTCATTGTAAAAGCCTGAAGTGGGGGTTGTTCTATTGTTTGCACCAGATTAGTGACTGTCATGGAGTCAGGGGCAGGGACGCTCCTGATGTCAATGTTTGAAAAAAAATGTTCACGGGCTAGGAGCATCAAGGTCAGCATTTATCTCCCATCTGTAATTGATGTTCGGAACGTGGGGGTGAGTCAGACCGCTGACCATCTAGGTACTCACAGTGCTGTTGGGAAGGGAGTTCAGCTCTCGCTGCAGGAAATCTATGGTGCATTCCGTTATCCTTCATAACTGGTGGTGGCCAGAACCACTCCCAGTACCTGCCGCATGCTCTAACCACTGCTTATTTTTATTAGCTATAGCCTGACATCTACCCCACTCCTTCCCTCCCTCCAGCCTGTATCCCTACCCTCTAGATACAAAGTCCAGAATTCCAGTAGCCATTTTCATCACTGTCTGAACCTCTTCCTGACATTTTATGATCAAGTACCTGGATCCACTTTCTTTTTTAAAAAGCTCTTCACTATTATGAAAGCACCAGGTCCAATCGCTTCCAGATAAAATTGATGACATCATATTTTCATACTCTGAAATCCAGCTGCCACAGATTTACCAATTTATTTAACCTATCATAGAAAACAGGAGCAGGAGGAGGCCATTCAGCCCTTCGAGCCTGCTCCACCCTTAATTATGAACATGGCTGATCATCAGTTCAATACCCTGATACCGCCTTCCCCCAATCCCTTTAGCCCCAAGAGCTGTATCTAATTCTTTCTTGAAAGTACAAAACATTTAGGCCTCAACTACTTTCTATGGTAGCGAATTCCACAGATTCCCCAACTCTCTAGGGAGGAACTCTCCTCTCCTCAGTTCTAAAAGGTTTACCTCTTATCCTCGGGTCTGGACCCCCCCACCCCACCATGAGAAACATTCTTTCTGAATCTACCCTGTCTAAACCGGTTAGAATTTTGGAAGTTTCTACAAGACACCCTCTCACTCTTCTGAACTGAAATGAATATAATCCTAATCAATTTAGTCTCTCCTCATATGACAGTCCCGTCATCCCAGGAATCTGCCTGGTAAACCTTCGCTGCCCCCCCTTCACAGCAAGAATATATCAAGAGATCTTATTTATAATTCCATCAACACTGCCACCTATCTAGGTATTGTACAGAGTTCAGATATATTGGGTCAATAAATATAGCGAATGGTTGAGGCACCAATATAGGTGCTTATGGACCATCACTAATCACGTACCATACCTCCACAAGTACTAATGAGCTAATTACATAACCAAGACCATTCTTTCCCTTCAATTCCATGAGGTTCAATTTTAGCCAACAGGATCTTGGAGGGAACTTTATCAAATGCCTGATGGAAGTCCATATAAATAACTTCCACAGACATTCCCCGGTCCACTCTTTTAGTCACTTCTTCAAAGAAATTCCATCAGATTCAGCCGGTATGACCGATCCTTTACAAATTCATGCTGCCTCCCTCTGATCAGCTGAAAATGTTATGGGGCGGGATTGGCCCAGCCCTGGGCAGGGCCGGAGAATCCCCGCGAACCGGCCACGCCGTCCTGACGCCGGCACACGATTCAGGCGCAATTGGCGCCGGCGTGTTTGGCCCGCCGCCAGTCGCGGGCTGCCCTACGCGGCTGGCCTGCCAATTCTCAGGCCCGAATGTGCCGAGCAGACGTAAGAAAAGAGCCAAGTCCGACCGGCACCGATCTAACCTGCTCTGGGCTAGCGGGACCTCGGCTTGTAAAGGTTGGGTGGCGGCCTTTGGGGGGCCAGAATTAGTAATGGGAGCGGCCGCTTCACACCGTCGTAAAACACGGCAGCGTTTACGGCGGCATGGACACTCTGCCGCGAGATTGTAGAATCCCGCCCAAGGTATTCAATTACCCAACCTTAATTATAGATTCTAGCAATTTCATGACAGATGTTGGGCTACCTGTTCTGGGAGTGTTTGATGGGGGCAGTGTGGAGGGAACTTTACTCTGTATCTAACCTCGTGCTGTGCCTGTCCTGGGAGTGTTTGATGGGGATAGTGTGGAGGGAGCTTTACTCTGTATCTAACCCCGTGCTGTACCTGTCCTGGGAGTGTTTGATGGGGGCAGTGTGGAGGGAACTTTACTCTGTATCTAACCCTGTGCTGTACCTGTCCTGGGAGTGTTTGATGGGGACAGTGTACAGGGAGCTTTACTCTGTATCTAACCCTGTGCTGTACCTGTCCTGGGAGTGTTTGATGGGGACAGTGTAGAGGGAGCTTTACTCTGTATCTAACCCCGTGCTGTATCTGTCCTGGGAGTGTTTGATGGGGACAGTGTAGAGGGAGCTTTACTCTGTATCTAACCCCATGCTGTACCTGCCCTAGGAGTGTTTGATGGGGACAGAGTCGAGGGAGCTTTACTCTGTATCTAACCCCGTGCTGTACCTGTCCTGGGAGTGTTTGATGGGGACAGTGTAGAGAGAGCTTTACTCTGTATCTAACCCCGTGCTGTACCTGTCCTGGGAGTATTTGACAGGGACAGTGCAGAGGGAGCTTTACTCTGTATCTAACCCCGTGCTGTACCTGTCCTGGGAGTGTTTGATGGGGACAGTGTAGAGGGAGCTTTACTCTGTATCTAACCCCGTGCTGTACCTGTCCTGGGAGTGTTTGATGGGGCAGTGCAGAGGGCGCTTTACTCTGCATCTCCAAATACCATTCTCCACCTCCCAATTCCATTACTTTCTGGAAGCTGGAAATTAAGTCACTAAAATGGAAGCAAACTGCTGCAGATGCTGTAAATGTAGGGGCTGGTTTAGCTCACCAGGCTAAATCGCTGGCTTTTAAAGCAGACCAAGCAGGCCAGCAGCACGGTTCGATTCCTGTACCAGCCTCCCCGGATAGGCGCCGGAATGTGGCGACTAGGGGCTTTTCACAGTAACTTCATTGAAGCCTACTCGTGACAATAAGCGATTTTCATTTTCAAATCTGAAGTGTAGGAAAATAAAACGCAGCAGGTCTGGTAGCATCTTTGGAGACAGAAACAAAGTTAACGTCAAGTCCAACAGGATTTTGTCACATTGGACTCGATACGTTAACTCTGTTTTCCCCTCCACAGATGCTGCCAGACCTGGTGGGTTTTTCCAGCATTTTCTGTTTTTGTTTCAGTTTGGAACCTTTGTGTCGTATTTGATCCTGGACTGAGCTTCCAAAATCTCACACGCCTGCCATCACCGAGATTGCCTATTTCCGCCTCCACAACATCACTCAACTTTTCCCATCTCACCTTATCCTGGCTGAAACTCTCATCCATACTTCTAGACTCCCACATTCAACCCCCTGAACACCTGATGCCATCCAAAACTCTGCATTAACTTGCAGCAAGTTCCGTTCCCCAATCCCTCCTGTGCTCACTGTTGTGTTAGCTCCCAGTCAAGCAACATCCTGTTTTTAAAATTCTCATCCTTGTTTCAAATTTGCTCCTTGTCCTTGATCTTCCCCATGTCTGTGATCTCCTTCACGTCCACAGTCCTCGGACCGCTCCTCTAGCTCTGCTCTCTTGTGCATTCTCAATTATAATTGCTCAACCACTGCTGGTCAGGTCTTCAGTTGCCCAGCATTGAAGTCTGGAATTTCCTCAGCACATCTGTCCACCCTCGCTTTCCTTCTTTTGAGAAACTTCTTGAAAAATATACCTTGGATAAAGCTTAATCTGACCTAATTTCACCGTACGTGGTTCATAGGCATACTTGGTTTAATAATGCTCCTGCGAAGCTCCTTGGGGATTTCTATTTGCACATTCACCCCGTCTGCCTAGTTTTCCTCCAGGTGCTCCAGTTTCCTCCCACAGGTAGAGAGTATTAAAGGGCGGCACAGTGGTTAGCACTCCTCCCTCACAGTTCCAGGGACCTGGTACAATTCCGGCCTTGGGTGGGTGTCTGTGTGGAGTTTGCACTTTCTACCCCTGTCTGCATGGGTTTCCTCCGGGTGCTCCGGTTTCCTCCCACAGTCCAAAGATGTACAGGCTAGGTGGGTGCCCCTTAGTGTGGTTAGGTGGGGTGACGGGGATAGGGCGGAGGATTGGGTATGGTGCTATTTCATATGGTCGGTGCAAACTCGATGGGACGAATCTCTGCCTGAAGAGATTCAATGGCTTCTATTCTATGACATTAAATATTAGTTGTGACAGTAGTGAACCCATATGGTACTGGGCCTGGGAGTATTTGATGCGACAATGTATGACTACATATTCTCTACCTTAAGGGTGCCTAAATGGAGAGGTATGGGGGGGTGGGGTTTTGATGGCATGCCCCTCCTCCCTCCCAGAAAGCACGTCAGCCTGGAACACCCCACCCCACAGCAATAAGGCCGGCAGTTCCTTCAGTACCAGCAGTGTCAGGGAGGTATCAGTGGCAGGTGCCAGGGCCACAAGTGAGGAGTGGAGCCCAAGGTCCTGGGTTCCCTCCCCGGATCAGGTAAAACTAGGGTCTTGGGCCAGAAGTGTTCGGGGAAGTTAGGGAGAGCGGCCGTGGGAGAGAAGGAGTAAGTTCAAGGAAGGGAGGTGTTCAGGCTGGGAAGGGGGGGGGAGAAGGCACCCTGTAATTGGCCACGATCAGCCCCTCCCTCTACCCGACCCTTTAACCCATGCAGGTTAAAAAGTGGGATTCCTGTTCCCGTCATGCAAACATATTCTGGCAACAGGCAGCATATTATCAGGGTCAATAGGCTCGATAACAAGCCTAAATAATCCAGAATTGTTGATATAAATATGGCTGGGATGCTGCCAATTGTGACCGTGTACGATGTGCGTGGGCTCTGGGGTGGTGGGATGGATGCCCGCCCTATTTTGCATGTGCCTCCCACCCCCCCCCCCCCAAAGAAAATGACAAATACAAATTCAGCCCTGGGCTTGTAAAATGGAACATATTCCCTTTCCCAGGAGTGACAGACTTCCCTACGGAAAACACAAAATGCTAAATCAGCTAATAAAATAGCTACGTCAGGCAGCATCTGTGCAGATAAGAACAGGGTTAACATGTCAGGTTAGTGACCATCCATCAGATGAAAGCTCCTTGGGAATTGCTATTTGCACATTCACCCCGTCTGCCTAGTTTTCCTCCGGGTGCTCCAGTTTCCTCCCACAGGTAGAGAGTGTTAAACGGCGGCACAATGGTTAAGAACATAAGAACAAAAGAACTAGGAGCAGAAGTAGACCGTCCGGCCCTTCGCGCCTGCTCCGCCATTCTATAAGATCATGGCTGATCTCTTCGTGGTCTCAGAACCACTTACCCGCATTCTCGCCAGATCCCGTAATTCCTTTATTTTTCAAAAAAACATCCACCCTATAGAACATAGAACAGTACAGCACAGAACAGGCCCTTCGGCCCTCGAAGTTGTGCCGAGCAATGATCACCCTACTCAAATCCACGTATCCACCCTATACCCGTAACCCAACAACTCGCCCCCTTAACTTTACTATTAGGACACTACGGGCAATTTAGCATGGCCAATCCACCTAACCCGCACATCTTTGGACTATCTTTAAATATATTCAATGAAGTAGCGTCTACTACTCCTTTCGATAGGGAATTCCATACTTTAACCACCCTCTGAGTGAAGAAGTTCCTCCTTGATTCAGTCCTAAATCTGCCCCCCCTATTCTTGAGGCTATGCCCTCTTGTCCTACTTTCACCTACCAGTGGAAACATCCTTTCTACTTCTATCTTATCCATTCCCTTCAAAATTTTATATGTTTCTATTAGATCCCCCCTCAACCTTCTGAATTCCAGTGAATATAATCCCAATCTACTCAGCCTCTCCTCATACGATAACCCCCTCAACTCCGGAATCAGCCTAGTGAACCTCCTCTGCACCCCCTCTAGTGCTAGCACATCCGTTCTCAAGTGTGGAGACCAAAACTGCACACAGTACTCCAGGTGTGGCCTCATCAGCACCTTGTACAACTGCAACATTACCTCTCTGCTTTTAAACTCAATCCCCTTCGCAATGAAGAACAAAATTCCATTTGCCTTCCTAATTACTTGTTGCACCTGCAGACCAACCTACTGTGATTCATGTACAAGTACACCAGGTCCCTCTGCATAGCAGCATGCAGTTAGCACTCCTCCCTCACAGTTTCAGGGACCCGGTTCAATTCTGGCCTTGGGTGAGTGTCTGTAAGGAGTTTGGACTTTCTACCCCTTTCTGCATGGGGTACCACCGGGTGCTCCAGTATTTTATTTTTGTAATAAAAAAAACCCAACCTGATCATCTATTCTCCTTACCAATAAAAATAAGACTCTACAGCTCACTGTCAGACAGTGGCACCCAACTAATTGGGAGAAGGGGGGGAAACCCTGCAAAAATAAAAATGAATAACTAACTTCAGACCAGACAATTAAAAAAATTTTTTTTTTTTTTTTTTTTTTACAGAGAAGGCAATCTCTTCCCTCTCCCCAGAGGACAATTCTGCACTGGCTTGGTACAATCTCCGGAGCAGGTATCCTCCTAATAGGGTAATGTGAACACGAACCCAGCATCATATCAGAGGCACAGATTATGCTTTGCCGAGGAGCTTTCAAACACATGCACTGCGTTATGAGATGAGCAATCTAACTTATTCCTTTCAATGCACCACATACAATCAGCAGTCAGGAATTCATGGAGATGTTTATACTCCCAGTGGACATGCTCTAAAAGTGAAGCTGCCAGAAAGAGGAAAAACTCAAAATCCTGCTGATGCCAAAGGAAATTAATTCCCGTCAAAGGCATCTCTTCAAGATTTCTCTTCGCATGAAAATTCAGAAAGATGTTTCCTCCTGGAGAAGATAAGTTACTGCTGGAATGACTGAAAATAAGGCCTCAAGTCCAACGGCATACCTTGGGAAAAGGAGCACGGTGCCTCTCTACAACAACACTTGCATTCATATATAACGTTTAATGCATTAAAATGTCCAAAGGCACTTCATAGAAGTGTTGAGAAACAAATTTTGGCATTCAGCCACAAATAAATATTCAAGGAACAATGACCAAATGTTGGGTTAAAGAGGTAGGTTTTTAAAGAGCATCTTAAAAGGGAGAAGGAGAGGAAAAGATGGAAAGGTCAGGAAGGCCTAACAGTTGCCAACAGTGGAGGAATGAGCATTGAGGATGCACAACAGGCCAGGATTGAGGAACGGCAGGCTGTCGGAGAGCTGTGGGGCTTGATGAGTTTTCAGAGATAGATAAGCAGAAACTGGTCAATACAGCTAAGGTTACTGCATACCCACAAGAGCACCCTGTACTCCACCAGCTCTGACATTTACTAAACTGACAGGCACCACTGACCATCTACTAAGTCTGCTTTTTGACCATAGTTGGGCAATTGTTCCGGAGAATACAACAACCGAGTGAGGTTAATTTCCCCATGGCAATGCTTTAGTGCAGAGAGGAACAGAACAGTAATAGATTTGTTTCTAGTCTCCGCCTTTTCATTGATTGAGCCAGTTACCTACCTCTTGCGCTTCCAGGCTGGAAGACTTTCCAGAGTCCCTTATACCACCTCAGACATTCTGACATTTCATATGTTTTCAAAGCTGCACCCCTACCGCAAAAACAGACCACTCACAAACCTGTGGCTCATACATCAGCACCCTCTCTCACTATTACAATAGGATCAAGCTTTCTAAAAATGTAATCTTCGGACACGAGTGTCACTGCCAAGGTCAGCATTTATTGCTCATCCCTAATTGCCCTTAAGTGATGGTGAGAAACCTTCTTAAACTGTTACAGTCCAGATGGTGCAGGTCCACGCACAACGCGGTTCAGGTGGGACTTCCAGGGTTCACATGACAATGAAACGGCGGCAATATAGTTCCACATCTGAATGGTGTGTGGCTTGGAGGGGAACTTGCAGGTAGTGATGTTCCTATGGTTTTGCTCTCCTTGTCCTTCGAGGTGGTGGAGGTCGCAGATTTGAAAAATGCTGAAGGAGTTCTATGTTCTATGAGCCTTGGCAAGTTTCTGCAGTGATTTTTGTAGACGGGACACACATAGAACATTACAGCGCAGTACAGGCCCTTCGGCCCTCGATGTTGCGCCGACCTGTGAAACCCCTCTAAAGCCCATCTACACTATTCCCTTATCGTCCATGTCTATCCAATGACAATTTGAATGCGTTTAGTGTTGGCGAGTCCACTACTGTTGCAGGCAGGGCATTCCACGCACTTACTACTCTCTGAGTAAAGAACCTACCTCTGACATCTGTCCTATATCTATCTCCCCTCAATTTAAAGCTATGTCCCCTCGTGCTAGACATTCACCATCCGAGGAAAAGGGCTCTCACTGTCCACCCTATCTAATCCTCTGATTATCTTGTATGCCTCAATTAAGTCACCCCTTAACCTTCTTCTCTCTAACGAAAACAGCCTCAAGTCCCTCAGCCTTTCCTCATAAGTTCTTCCCTCCATACCAGGCAACATCCTGGTAAATCTCCTCTGCACCCTTTCCAATGCTTCCACATCCTTCCTATAATGCGGCGACCAGAACTGCACGCAATACTCCAAATGCAGCCGCACCTTAGTTTTGTACAACTGCAACATGACCTCATGGCTCCGAAACTCAATTCCTCTACCAATAAAAGCTAATACACCGTTCGCTTTCTTAACAACCCTCTCAACCTGGGTGGCAACTTTCAGGGATCTATCAGGGGTCTATGTACATGGAATGCTGTCACACTGCTGTCACGATGCAGCAGGAGGGGAGGGGAGGGAGTGAATATTTAAGGTAGTGGATGGGCTGCCAATCATGCATACATGTGTTTGCATAGCATTGATGCACACATCAGAAAAACAAGCCATCAGAATACCACGTCTGATTCTGTGAAAGCGATATCCAATTAGTTCCACTCCTAACAACACCCTTCAAGTATTTATCCAATTCCTTTTTGAAAGCTGCTGTTAAATTTGATTCCAGATGGTAGAAATCAATTGAATGAAAACTCCCCTTTTCCAACCAAGCGTTCCTGCTTATTACTTAAATCTGTGTCCTCTGGTTACGATGCAGTAAAAAAGGTTTCTCCATCCCAGCTTCACCAAAACTCTTTCACAATTTCAAACACCTCTATTAAATATCCCTTTAACCTTCTCTGCTCGGACAACAATCCCAGCTTCTCCTGAAATTTATGGACCCTGCGCTCAATCTAGAGAGATTTGAACCGATTACAGCACAGGCCTGTGCACTCAAATTCCCAACCTGTTCCCAGTGTGAAAAGCTCGGTATGGTGAGCATTAAAACGGTCCAATTAACCCAAGAGTTCAAACTTCCACGGTTGAAAAGCGTTGACTTGCATTTTTAGATGACATGATCACGACTTAAACTGGAGAATTTGGTGGCCTCGCTCAAAGGTTGCTTGGTATTGCTGTGCGGGAAATTAATGCCGGTCCCATCGAGGTCCGTGCCTTTTAAGGTTCAGGAAGCGTTGGGAGCAGAATATAAGGAGCTTTATGCCAAACCGGATCCGAACAATATAAAGAGCATTTTCCCCACACCCGTAGAAGGGTCAAAAATGGAATTAACCTGTCTGCTCTATCCGCGAACCTAACCATTTTGAGCTGTTTTTCCATTCATTGTCCCTCTGCAATTGGATATCCATCCTTGACAATTTTTGGGGAAAGCTCTACAATTTTAGTGAAGCAGATGCATTGGGATACATCACTTTGAACTTATAGTTTACTGAGAGGGAAGAGCTGAGGGAGATTAACATTAGTAGAGAAATGGTGCAGGGAAAATTGATGGGATTGAAGGTGAATACATCCCCAGGGCCTGAGAACTGCATCCCATGATGCTTAAGGAGGTGGCTCTGGAAATAGTGGATGCACTGGTGGTCACCTTCCGCGATTCTATAGACTCTGGAACAGTCCCTGCAGATTGGAGGACAGCTCACTCCACTCCTATATTCAAGAAGGGAGGTAGAGAGAAAGCAGGGAATTATAGACCAGTAAGCGTAACATCACTGGATAAAAGCAAATCACTGCGGATGCTGGAATCTGAAACGAAAGAGAAAATGCTGGAAAATCTCAGCAGGTCTGGCAGCATCTGTAGGGAGAGAAAAGAGCTAACGTTTAGAGTCCGATGACTCTTTGTCAAAGCCTAACATCACTAGTGGGGGAAATTCTTGAATCCATTATCAAGGACTTTATAGCGGGACATTTAGAAAGCAGTGGCAGGATCAGTCAGAGTCAGTATGGATTTATGAAGGGAAAATCATGCTTGACAAATCTGTTGGAATTCTTTGAAGCTGTAACCAGTACAGTTGACAAGGGGTAACCAGTCGATGTGGTATATTTGGACTTCCAGAAGGCGTTTGACAAAGTTCCGCATAATAAATAATTGTGCAAAATTAAAGCGCATAGGATGGGGGAAATGTATTGAGGCGGATAGAAAACTGGTTGGGAGAGAGGAAACAAACAGTAAGGATTAATGGGTCCTTTTCAAATTGTCAGGCAGTAACTAGTGAGGTACCACAGGGATCGGTGCTGGGACCCCAGCTATTCACAATATATATTAATGATTTGGATGAGGAAACAAAATGTAACATCTCGAAGTTTGCAGATGATGCCAAGTTGGGTGGGAGGGTGAACTGTGATGAGGATGCAGGGATCCTACAGCAAGATCTGGAATCCTACAGCATGATCTGGAATCCTACAGCATGATCTGGACAGGTTGGGCGAGTGGGAAAATCAATGGCAGCTGCAGTATAATTTGGATAAGTGTGAAGTTATTCACTTTGGAAGCAAAAACAGGAAGGCAGATGACTACCTGAATGGTTGCAATTTGGGAGAGGGGAGTGTGCAGCAGGACCTGGATGTCCTTGTACACCAGTCACTGAAGGTAAGCATGCAGGTGCAGCAGGCGGTAAAGAAGGCTCATGGTATGTTGGCCTTCATTGCGAGAGGTTTCGAGTACAGAAGCAGGGATGTGTTGCTGCAATTATACAGGGCCTTGGTGAAGCCACACTTGGAGTATTGTGTGCAGTTTTGGTGTCCTTCTCCGAGGAAGGATCATAGATCACAGAATTTATCGTGCAGAAGGAGGCTATTCGGCTCATCGAGTCTGCACCGGCTTTTGGAAAGAGCACCCTACTTAAGCTCACACCCCCACCCTATCCCCGTAACCCAGCAAACCCATCCAACCCAACCCAATCTTTTTGGACACTAAGTGCAATTTATCATGGCTAATCCACCTAACCTGAACATTTTTGGACTGTGGGAGGAAACCCACGCAGACACGGGGAGAAAGTGCAAACTCCGCGCAGGATGTTCTTGCTCTCGAAAAGGTTTACCAGACTGATTCGAGGGATGGCGGGACTGCCATATGAGGAGAGATTGACTCGGTTGGGATTGTTGTCGCTGGAGTTCAGAAGAATGAGGGGGATCTCATAGCGACTTATAAAATTCTCATGGGACTAGACAGGGTAGCTGCAGGGAAGATGTTACTGTCAGAGAATACAGCAAAATACAGATAGATTGTAGAGTTGGGCAGAGAAATGGCAGATGGATTTCAATCCAGGCTAATGCGAGGTGATGCATTTTGGAAGATCAAATTCAAGAGCGGACTATATGGTCAATGGAAGGGTCCTGGGGAAAATTGATGTACAGAGAGATCTGGGAGTTCAAGTCCATTGTACCCTGAAGGTGGCAACGCAGGTCGATAGAGTGGTCAAGAAGGCATACAGCATGCTTGCCTTCATCAGGCGGGGTTTTGAGTACAAGAGTCGGCAGGTCATGTTACAGTTGTATAGGACTTTGGTTAGGCCACATTTGGAATACTGCATGCAGTTCTGGTCGCCACATTACCAGAAGGATGTGGATGCTTTGGAGAGGGTGCAGAGGAAGCTCACCAGGATGTTGCCTGGTATGGAGGGTGCTAGCTATGAAGAAAGGTTGAGTAGATTAGGATTGTTTTCATTGGAAAGACGGAGGTTGAGGGGAGACCTGATTGAGGTCTACAAAATTATGAGAGGTATGGACAGGATGGATAGCAACAAGCTTTTTCCAAGAGTGGGGGTGTCAATTACAAGGGGTCACGATTTCAAGGTGAGAGGGGAAAAGTTTAAGGGAGATGTGCATGGAAAGTTTTTTACGCAGAGGGTGGTGGGTGCCTGGAATGCTTTGCCAGCGGAGGTGGTAGAGGCGGGCACGATAGCATCATTTAAGATGCATCTGGACAGATATATGAACGGGCGGGGAACAGAAAGAAGTAGATATTGGAAAATAGGCAACAGGTTTAGATAAAGGATCTGGATCGGCGCATGCTGGGAGGGCCGAAGGGCCTGTTCCTGTGCTGTAATTTTCTTTGTTCTTTGTTCAATGATGGGGGTGTCCAGAACCAGGGGTCACAGCCTGAGGACTCAGGGTAAACCATTTCAGACAAACACAAGGAGACATTTCTTCATAAAGAGTGGTGAACCTGTGGAATTCATTACCACAGGAAGTAGTTGATGCTAAAACTTTGAATATATTCAAGAGGCGGCTGGATATCGCTCTTGGGGAGAATGGGATCAAAGGCTATGGGGAGAAAGCAGGATTGGGCTATTGAGTTGGATGATCAGCCATGATCGTGATGAATGGCGGAGCAGGCTCGAAGGGCCAAAAGGACTCCTCCTGCTCCTATCTTATGTGTATCTATGTATATGTTCCCAGAGCTCTCCAGTACAAGGGGGTTTCCTCTCTGGATCCATTGTAAATGAACTAAGAAACTTTGCTGTGATTCGTCAAAAGTTTCATTATAGTTATATGCGCGACCATCAGGATGGCTCATAGCCATTTTTACATACCTATGTCTTTCTAAAGTTTGTCAAGATACCTGACTTTACCAGACACTTCTCAGCAGGACACGTTTAATTCTGTACTTGTTAAATTCTAGCCTGTGCTTCTAACCATGTGCGCTGCCAACAGCTTGCTAGGGACTTAGCTTATCTGCAGTGCTCAACAACCCATGGCTAGCCCACCTTTAGTTCCCTTTGATTCCATCCCTTTTAAGTATTATCTGTACCTTAGAATCCAGTAAAAGATTATGGCACAACAATCAGACATTTCTCGGCAATAACTCACCAAGGTTCTTAATTCTGACCAGAACATTTTGTGTGAAGTTCTTGTAAGAAGCAACCTTTCCCTCGGGTGATGCAATTCCAACATGTGCTTCGTAGATTCTCATGCTGTTCGGTCTCCGAGGATGGGGGTGCTTGCGCTGCAAACAAACAAAACCATCTTATTTTTCAGTTACATCTCTGATGCCGAGTCTTGCATATCATTTGAGCAGAGAGGAGTTTATCCATCTGCGCTGCCTCCACAGCACACAATGCTGAAAACACAACATTGACCGCCTTGGAATGTGAAGTGATGCATTTTGGAACGATGAAGAGAGGAAGAGATGGGGGCGGCACGGTAGCACAGTGGTTAGCACGGTTGCTTCACAGCACCAAGGTCCCAGGTTCGATTCCCGGCTTGGGTCACTGTCTGTGCGGAGTCTGCACGTTCTCGCCGTGTCTGGGTGGGTTTCCTCCGGGTGCTCCAGTTTCCTCCCACAGTCCAAAGATGTGTAGGTTAGGTTGACTGGCCGAGCTAAATTGCCGTTAGTGTCCAACAAAACGGTTAGGTGGGGTTACGGGGATAGGGTGGAGGTGTGGGTTTGGGTGGGGTGCTCTTTCCAACGGCCGGATCAGACTTGATGGGCCTAATGATCTCCTTCTGCACTGTAAATTCTATGATTGCATATAAATTAAATGATACAAGATTAAAGGAGGTACAATTTTAAAGGAGGTGCAGGAACAGAGGCACCGAGGGGATTTATATGCACCAGTCTGCCATGGTGGGATATTAGCACGTGACCACAGAGCATTAGTCTGGGTGTCTGGATTACTAGTCCAGTGATATTATCACTTTCCCACTATCTCCCCCAATTATGAGGTTTATAAGATTATGTTCTCAGACAGTGTTTCAAATTCAGGAGAAAAATGGAGGGGTCACGTGACCTGTTCTGAAGTCTGCAGAAGAACAGGCCTGGGTGACGACGCTATTGAAGATTAAAGGGAGGCCAAGGTTTTTGTTGCTGAGGAGTATGATAGCAGCACCTTTTATTGCATGGATGGACTGTTATTCTGCAAAGTCTGAGGAAGCCGTGAGGATGTTGGGATGTAACAGTTAGAACTTAAACTGTCTATTTACTTCCAAGATGAAAGAGTGGAGGTCAATAATAGTGAATCAGCATTTCTACCTGGATACAAGGCCTATGCGATTCACACTGCCACGGAGATGGGCTCTGAGATGGAAAGGGTTTGTAAGGTATCCCTGAAATTCTCTAAAACAGTGAGTCTGCAAGAATCCAGGAGAGAGGGAGCAACCGGAGATTGATGATTCACCACATCAGAACACAGGTCAGAGCTTGTGCTCAGATTGAAAAGGCCAGATGTGTGGTGATTTGAACTGAACATGGAAGATTCACCTAGGTTGCGTTAAAGTGCGAATTACCAGGAAAAGCCCTCACTGTGAAAGACGGTTCTGCCGTTCGAATCTACAAGGCTGGGAAAGAAAAGGCACAAAGGAAACCCAGGGGAGCTGGGGTCACTCTGGAATAGGTTTTTTAAGTTGCCAAGAATGCCTTTTGTCTGCTGCAGTAAAAGTCTTAAAACATGAAATCTTGTCATGCTACCCTTTCACAGGATGTTAGAATTAATTTTTTTAAAGTTATCTATCTCCATGGAGATCGTAACAGCTAATAAAAAAAAATCATACGGGATCTTGGACTTCATTAAAAGAGGAATTTGGTACAAATGTTATAGTACATCTTTGTAAGACACTAGGTAAGAATCAACAAAGTATTAATTTCAATTCTAGACACCACACATGAGGAAGGATCTCAGGGCCATGAGAGTTTGCAGAGGAGAATTACTAGAATTAGACAAGATACAAGAGACTTTAGTTTAAACTTGAAAATGTACAGCACAGAAGGAAACCATTCAGCCCATTATGTCTTTATCAGCTGAAAATTACCTATGCAGTCGTATTCTACCTTCCAGTTCTTGGTCTTTAGACCAGTAGGTTACAACAATTCAAGTGCACATGTATGTATTTTTTTAATTGGGATGTGGGTTTTTGCCTCTGCCACCCTTTCAGGTGCTGTGCTCCAGGCCCCCACCACCTACCAGCAAAGACACCTTCTTTCAACTCCCCTCAGATCTTTCTGAAAATACGGAAACTTTAATAATTATATTATTGCTCACGGCAATGCTTTTATTCATCAGAGCTGATCTACCTGGTTTAAATTTAAACAAAAGCTTCAAGAAAAATACAAGCTTAGCAGTTAACTGCTCCCTGGTGCATTCTCCATAGCAATGCCTCTACCAATCATATTCCACTTGCTAACCAGCGGCCACTTCTCGTGCAGTCTAAAAAGCCTAAATTGTTGTTCCCTTTGTGATTTGGTCTTGATCTTGTTTCCTTTGAGATTTGGTATTCTTGTGAATCTACCTTGATGAGTGCAAGACAAAAAGCTTCAACAGCATGTATTTTTTTTTCAGAAATAATTACACACCGAATGTTACTATGCTGCTTTATTGCTGTTTTGTTTTTGTTCGCTTCTCGGGTCATGTTAATTATAAAATGGGGTCACATTGGAAATCCGACTAGAAAGCACTGCCTTAATATTTCTGCCCTCACCCTGTTTATGGCATCCAATATTTCACACGTCCCTTTAACTGCAACGTGAATTGAGTGGAGAATCTGCAATTGTTCCCCTTAGAACAGTGCAATTATGAGGAGCTTTGATCGTGTTCAAAATCATGATTTCAATAGAATTAAAAATGATTAACTGTTTCTAGTGGCACAAGGATCACAAACCAGAGGACTCGGATTTAAGGTGATTGGAAAAAGAACCATCAGCGACAGGGAAACCTTTCCTTATGCGGCGAGGTGGTGTAATCTAGAATGCACTCACTGCCTGAAGAGATAGAATAGAATATATACAGTGCAGAAGGAGGCCATTCGGCCCATCAAGTCTGCACCGACCCACTTAAGCCCTCACTTCCACCCTATCCCTGTAACCCAATAACCCCTCCTAATCTTTTTGATCGCTAAGGGTAATTGATCATGGCCATTCCACCTAACCTGCACGTCTTTGGACTGAGAGGAGAAACCGGGGCACCCGGAGGAAACCACTCAGACACGGGGAGAACGTGCAGACTCCGCACAGACAGTCGCCCAAGCGGGGAATCGAACCTGGGACCCTGGCGCTGTGAAGCCACAGTGCTATCCACTTGTGCTACCGTGCTGCCGTGGTGGAAGTACATATAGCAACTCTTAACAGAAAACTGTATAAATGCTTAAAAAGAAAAAACATTGCAGGGCTATGGGGGGAAAGAGTGGGGAAGTGGGGCTAATTGGGTAGCTGTTTCAAAGTGCAGGCACAGTGTGTCGAAAGGCATCCACCTGTGACATTCTGTTTGCTGATTCCAAGTCCCCTCAGAGCTCAGTTGCTGCAGTGTGTGGAAGTGTCACATTAAAGCTAAGCATGGACTAGAAAGAAGAATCAAGTCACAAAACAGGAGCTTGACTGGATAAACTACAGAACTGGGAGTGGCCTGGAAATAAGTCATCATCAGCACATGCCCTGGCAATGGAATGAAACAAACGGATCCAAGGGAAAATAAAGAAGAAGCAATAAACGCAATGCAGGAAACATTCAAGTAGAACCATCAAAGACATGAGATTTATATTTGTATGAAAAAGGGCAGCACGGTGGTGCAGTGGTTAGCACTGCTGCCTCACGGTGCCGAGGTCCCAGGTTCGATCCCGGCTCTGGGTCACTGTCTGTGTGGAGTTTGCACATTCTCCCCGTGTTTGCGTGGGTTTCGCCCCCACAACCCAAAGATGTGCAGGGTAGTTGGATTGGCCACGCTAAATTGCCCCTTAATCGGAAAAAATGAATTGGATACTCTAAATTTATTAAAAAATAAATATTTGTATGAAAAACATCTTCACACTTACACATATACAGAAGACGTAGAATTCAATATTTTGATGAAATTAACGCTGAGAAATGGAATTCTTCCAATTTGGGAATGTAACTTCAACGACCAACTCACAAATAATGACAACAGATGCATTAAATCAGAGAAACGTTACGATGCAGCAAGATCCATCCAGATCTGTGTCTGCACTGGCCAAAAAGAGACAAAAAATAAACCAGGTGCTCCCTCTACTCCCATTTTCCAACACCTGGTCCATAGCCTTACAGGTCGAGCGAAGCAGATCAAAGGATATTGCCGAAAGCAGGATTAGGATATTGAGTTAGATGATGAGCCATGATCATAATGTTTGTGCGTGTTCTCAGACTTCTGTATCTCCTGCCCGGAGGAAGCCCTTGAGCAAAACCTCCAAGAAAATAGGGGCATGGTGCGAGATCAGAATGCTACCTGTGGAGCATGAGGACACCAGGTACAAGATCGTCCCTCGCACCATATAATAATGTAGTATGCCATTGATGCAGGGCTGAAAGAAAGTGAGGGGCAGGCTCCAAGGGCCGGATGGCCTCCTCCTGCTCCTATTTTCTATGTTTCAGATGCAGACCCAGGTATCTTTTGAATGAGTTTAAACCTCAACCACCATCTCAGGCCGTGAAATCCAGGTGCCCACCATCCTCTGGGTGAAAATGATTTTCCTCAAGTCACCTCTGATCCTTTGTCCAATCACCTTGAATCCATGCCCCTGGTAACTGACCCCTCAGCTAGTCTTTCCTGTCTACCTTATTTACGCCCCTCATGATTATGTACAGTACAATTAGGTCTCGGCTTGACCTCCTCTAGGCTAAAGAGAAAAACCCAAGTCGATCGAAATCTCTTCTCCTTGTTGCAATTTTCCAAGCCCTGGCAACATTCTTGTAAATCTCCTGTGCACTCTCTCCACAGCAATTATGTCCTTCCTCTAAGGGATGACCAGAACTGTATATAGAACTCCAGCTGTGGCCAAACCAGCGTTCCACACAGTTCCAGTGTTACATCCCTAATTTTATATTCTACACTTTGTCTAATGAAGGAAAGGATGTCATCTGCTTTCTTTACTACTTTGTACCATCTTCAAGGACCGAGAGGTAGAAGCTTCACTTTCTTTCAGCCCTGCATCAATGGCATACTACATTAATTATCATATCGTGCAGGGAACGACCTTGTACCTGGTGTCCTGATGCTCCACAGGTAGCATTCTGATCTCGCACCATGCCCCTATTTTCTTGGAAGTTTTGCTCAAGGGCTTCCTTCGGGCAGGAGATACAAAAGTCTGAGAACACGCATGAACAGATTGAAAAAAAGCTTCTTCCCCACTGTCACCAGACTCCGAAACGACCCTCTTATGGACTGACTTCATTAACACTACACCCTGTGTGCTTCACCCGATACCGGTGTTTATGTATATACATTGTATACCTTGTGTTGCCCTATTATGTATTTTCTTTGATTTCCTTTTCTTCCCATGTACTTAATGATCTGTTGAGCTGCTCGCAGAAAAATACTTTTCACTGTACCTCGGTACACGTGACAATAAACAAAATCTAATCCAATCCTCCAGCCCGATCGGGAATGTGGAGGTTTGGTGCCTCCCGAGAAGAGATACAGCATTTACTACACATTTGAAAAAAAAGAGTTTGAGTTTTTTCTCTTGTTAGTTCAACACCAGATATCTCCCCCCTCCATTCTGTGGGAGACGTGCAAGACATATGCTGATTATTTTGCACGCTGCTAATAAAAGGCAGAAATGCTGGAGAGTTAGCTGCGGTTTGAGGGTTGCTCGATAAAGGCAGAGGAGAATAATAAGAGGACTCCCAATGGGAAACTGTTGAAGGAAATAGGTGCGGCAAGAGTGGCTTTGAATGCCTTATTAACTTGCAGGCTGAGTAAAGCTTCAGGTTTGCAAAGCAGGAATTGTCCGAACTTTGGTCAAATGGGCTGAGCAGCAGCAAATGTAATTCAATCCGGATAAATGTGAGGTGATTCACTTGGGCAGGACAAACAAGGAAAGGGAATATATGATAAACGGCAGGACCCTGGGGGGGCATGTACACCAGTCCCTTCAGGTAGCAGAGCAGGTGGATGCAGTGTTTAAGAAGGCAGATGATATATTTGCTTTTATTAGCCAATGTATAGAGTTCCAGAGTAGGGAGGTTATGCTGGAACTGTACAAAACGTTGGTTTAGCCACAGCGAGAGTATTGTGTGCAGTTCTGGAATCCACATTATAGGAGGGGTGTGATATCACCGGAAAGGGTACAGAGGAGATTTACCGGGATGTTGCCTGGGCTGGAGAGTTTGTTATGAAGAGAGATTGGACAGACTGGGGCTGTTTTCTTTGGAGCAGAGGAAATGAGGGGGAACGTGATTGAGATGTATAAAATGAAGAAGGGTATATAGATAGAGTCAATAGGAAGTACTCATGGTAGAGGGATCAATGACCAGGAGACATACATTTAAGGTAAGGGGCAGGAGGTTTAGAGGGGATGTGAGGGGAAACTTTTTTGCCCAGAGGGCAGTGAGAGTCTGGAACTCGCTTTCTGAAAGGGTGGTGGAGGCAGAGACCCTCATAACATTTAAGAAGTCTTTAGATGCACACTTGCACTGCCAGGGCAGACAAGGCTATGGGCCATGTGCTGGGAAATGGGATTAGAATAGTTAAGTGGTTGTTTTTGACACAGACGCAATGGCCTTTTCTATTCTGTTTGAATCTATGACAAAGGAAAAGACTGACTCTAGGGCAATCCTCTAATCCACTCTGCACGGCTTTTGGGAGGGAAGAAAGTAACGAGGACAGGAGAAATAAATGGGGCCTTTAGGGAATTCTATGTGGGATTATACAAGTCTGGCCTTTCTGGTGGCGGGCTGGTGGGTATGGAGCATTTCAGCTCTTCCTTGAAGCTCCCGGAAGCCTCAGAAAGCCAACATACGTCTCTTAGTGCTCCTCTGTCTTGGGAAGAGGTAGCAAAGGCCATTAGAGAGCTTAAGCCAGGGATGTTTGTGACCTAGTTTGAGGGGCTGCTCATCATGGGGAAGGGGGGGGATGAAAAAGGGGAAAAATCTGTACAGACGGTACAGTTCATTGTAGGGAAGTATGTTTCCAGGGGTATTTATTCGCTGTAACCAGTTTTGATACATGTTTGTAAAAAAATACATTTTTTTTTTAGAAAAGAGAGCTTCAGCCAGGTAAGACACCAGGAACCAGGCTTTGGGTATGAGATTTATAGGGATTTTAAGGATTTGTTGTTGGACCCACTGCCGGGCATGTTTCGTCACTCCTTTGCGTTGGGGAGGCTGCCGCCGACTTTACGTGAGGCTAACATTTCTTTGATTCTGAAGGCGGGCAAGGACCTGGAGGCGTGTGCCTACTATAGGCCAATATGTATTCTGAATATCGACTTCAAACTGTTACCTAAGATTCTAGCCAAAGGCTGGAAAACATCCTCCGACAATCATGTGGGAGGACCAGACAGGGTAGTAATGTTATAAAGCTTCTAATGTGATGCAGGCTTTTCAAAAAGGTTGACTGGACAAGATGGTTATTTGCTTGGATGCAGAAAAAGCATTTGAACGGATTAAGTGGAATTCTTTGGTTTATACATCGGGAGGCATTGACTTGGGGAGAACTATATGAAGTGGGTTCAATTACTATATCAAGGTTCCGTGGCAGGTTAAGGTCGAACGTTGGGCCTCAGAGAGGGACTAGGCAAGGTTGCCCTCTGTACCTCTTGTTGTTGGCGTTGGCCATTGAGACACTGACAGAGGACATCTGGTCAGATCCCGTAATATCGATGTTGGAATGTCGGCCGAAGCAGCAAAAGATTAGGCTTTATGTGGATGAAGTACTGCTGTACGTGTCGACTCATGGTGTTTCAGTCCCGCCTATTATTGGAGTGGTGGACAGTTTAGTGCATTTTTGGGTTACAAGATTAACTGTACTAAGTCAGAGGCCATGCCAGTGGGGGACTGTGAATTTCCCCTTTAGATGGTCCCCCATGGGATTTCAATATCTTGGGGTTTCCATTACCCCTTACTTTAGACAGTTATATGCGGTCAGCTCCTCCAATTGATTGCAGCTATTAGATAGGATCTCATTCGGTAGTTGCCGCTCCCAATTCTTTGGCTAGTCAGGATCACCCTAATTAAAATGAATTTACTAGCCGGATTGTTATATCTTTTACAAATGCTGCCTAGTCTGTTGTTGGCTCATCATTAAAGAAATTAATGGAATGATTAGTACATTTATTTGGAACAAACGTAAACCTAGACTGAAGTTTGGCTAAATTCCTGTTACCAGGAGCTGGGGAGGGGCTGGGTCTCCCAAATATTAGGCTACACCAGCTGGCTTCTTGCCTAACATTCATTGGAGACTGGGTTAGGATGGACCCAGCCTCCATCTGGCTTGGCATTGATGCAGAGCAGTTAATTTGCTCTCTACGTGTCTTGTTCTCCGGTAACATTAAAGCGGGCTCTGCTAAATGTGATAAACCTGTTATTATTAATACTCTTAGAGCGTTGGTCCACCAACTAGAAGGTGGATCTGAATGACCTCCGCTCTCTCTCCTTTCCCGGGCAGTCCAGACTTCCCACCCGGTCTTATCGACCATGGATTTGATTCCAGGAGAAATAGAAGCATTTGTTGGCTGGGACACATTCAGAGATACCTTCTTGTCATCCTTCGAGCAGCTATGTTAGCAATTTGGCATCCCATGACAATCTAGGTACTTACAGCTTTGAGATATTGGGCGAGATTTACCGGTCGTGTTGCGCTGAAAAGAAGCAAGGCACAACGCGACCAGTGGATGCCGAGAGATCCCACCCCTGGGATCAACCCGATTTGCCGTGCTTCACGGGATCACTTTCTGGCAAATTATATATTAGAGTGAGACAGCTAGTCACACTCTAATATGCGTTCCCGAAATCTAACCCAGCTGTGGGGTCTATCTGCCTCGCTCGACCCAGTGCCATTCACCACAAAAAGTGAGCAGACAGAGCGGCACTCATGGGGATGTCCCATGGGACTGGTACCCTGCACTGTCAGCCTGGTACCCTTAGTGCCACCTGGGTGCCAGTCTGGTACTGCCATCTGGCAGGGGCACTGCCGGGGTGCCAAGTAGCCATTTTTTGCGCAGCAGTGTTCGGGCCGAGGTGCCTTGTGCGGGTATGGGGGGGTCCTAAGAAGCCCATTTAAAAATAGCATCCCAACCCTTCGCTGCACCGAGGAGTTCCGGCGAGCAGGACTCCTCAATGCAGAAAACGGAGTTCTCCACAGAGGCCCCCGATCTACCCGGATGGGCACTAGATAGCGGGGTGTTTCTGGGCACTCCGAGTACCGGGAAAGACCCGGATAATCTCCCGCGCTGCGGGACTCTGTCCCCATTTGGGTTGATCCCGCACATTAACCTTAATAAGATTTCCCAGCATCTTGACTTCTCAATTTCCCCGGTGGAAAGAACCCTGATTTCTGTACAGCCTAAACAATTGATTCATAAGTTCTCTGATGTTTGGAACTCCACAGCCTGCATCACCAGGTTGGGTGCCCTGCAAGCATGGAGAAAACACTTTGCTATCAAGATTGATGGAAAATCATGGAACAACATTGGATTATGCCGGTAAAATTTCAGATTGTAAAAGGATGAAGAGACACAGTTCACTATACTACACCATATTCATATTAGGTTTGATCCTGCTTTATACCCAATGTACCTAAAGTGCCAGGTAGTCGAAGGCGATTATGTACCATGTCTGTAGGTCTGTGAAAAGATGGAATCCTACTGGTCAGCTGTGGTTAGGGAGCTAGAGAGGATTATTGACAGAGCTTTAGCATCCTGTCCTGCATTTCTGATGCTGGGTCTCCCGGATGGGAGAATCACAGGTTCTAATGAAAAAAGGATATATAATATTCTGACCTTTGCTGTTCGTAAAAACAGCCTGTGCTCCTGGATTAGTGACAAATATCCTTGCATCTAAAGCTGGCACAGGCTGATTATGAAATGCATCCCCATGGATTTTTTGACATCTGCTCCCCACTCTAAAATCCGATGCATTTTGTAAAGTATGGGACCTCTATCTTAAATTAATTGGCTCCACCTTGGCTGAGTTGCTTCTGCTAAGCTTTCCACGAGTGAGTTTACCCTCGTTTAACTCAATTTAATCCATTTCAAGCTGTTAGTCTGAATCTCAATACTTTGGAGTGTGTGACCTGCATTGTTATCCTTCTTTACCCACTCACCGTGGTACTTTTGTTGAATTGATCCGGCATTTTAGCTATGGGCTCTTGCTCTTCGACTGACTGTTCCAAATCTATTCTGTAATGTTTTGCGTGCATTTATGTTTGCAGTAGCTCTCGTTCTGTCTGTACTCGTTTTGCACCAATTCTTCGGTTATTTGTTGAAATTGGCGGGTTCAAGGGAAAGCATTATTTTTATTTTATTCTGTAAGAGTACGTTATCGAGTCCCACTCCCCCTCTCTACCCCCATAACACCCTAAACCTTTGGACACAAAGGGGCAATTTATCACGGCCAATCCACCTAACCTGCACATGTTTGGACTGTGGGAGGAGACTAGAGCACCCGGAGGAGACCAACGCAGACACGGGGAGAACGTGAGACTCCACACAATCGTCCAAGGTTGGAAACGAACCCGGGTCCCTGGCCCTGTGAGGCCGCAGTGCTTGAGAGAAGATTTTGAAGCATGTTTTTGGAGGTGGAGCTCGAAACTCTCATGTGACATGTGAAAACTATCTGGGAGATTCGGAGCAGAAAGCCATAGAGACAGAGTGTATATTTGACCATCGTCATCTTGTGTTTATGAGATGATTATAGCCTAAGACGTACTTTGCGATTCATGTTAATCTTTAAATGTGCGTGTATTTGTTAAACTAAGAGGGTACTGAAGGAGAATCCAATTTTAATTTTTTAATTTTAATACATTCTTTTTCTTGTTGTTAAAACTAATTAGCGGTCCTGTAACTCTGTTCCTCCAAGTTTTATATTAAAAAATAGTTATGGACTATTGAGCCAGGGTTCAATTCTGGGATCTTCCCATCCAGTTATAACATTAACTGGGATCATGACACATTGTTGTTCATTGGATTTTGCTGTGTGTGAGTTGGTTTTCACGTTTGCGAAATTACTGCAGTGACTACACATGAAAACTGGCTTTAAGCTAAGGGCACCCAAAACGCGTGAAAGAGGTTAAGAAATGCACGGTCTTGCTTTGCTACTTTCAAATTAACAGCAGTTTCACACTACGAATCGGGTTGAGATAAGCCAAACCTATTTCTCATCAGAGCCAAAGACAGGCGACTTTGACTCTCTCATGGGGAGATGGTAGCACAGCGATAATGTCACTGGTCTCGTGATCCAGGAGGCCAGACTAATGCTGTGGCTTCAAATCCCACCATGGCAACAGATAGAATTTAAATTAAATCATGAAGTCTGGAATTGAAGAGCTGGTCTCGGTGGTGGCGACCACAAAATGATCACTTGCTGTAAAAACCCACCATCTTCACTGATGTTCTTTAGAGAAGGGAATCTGCCATCCTTACCTGGCCCAATCCGACAAGTGACTCCAGGCCCACAGCAATGTGGTTTACTCTTATCTGCCCTCCATGAGAGCTCAGAAAGCCAAGGACAGTCAGAGATAGAAAACCAATGCCAGTGATGCCCACGCTGTACCCCATCAAAGAATAAATCAAGGCTGGATTGCCGGTGAGCAGGCAGTACACCGCACATCACTATTTATGTTCAATCCTTACATCATCTGCCACTTTACCAACAATCTCATTACTTTTGCTTTTATTATTTTTTCCCCTGTACGTCTGCCAGTGCAACAAAAATATTAAGTGCAGCTTGGCAGATTTAATTCATTTACGACAAACAAAGGCATTGTTATAAAACAGACAAAGACCAACGTGATTGTTTCAATTCCCTTTCAGATGTAAGTTATGTCTTCCCTCTCACCAAGTAAGAGTGTGAACATGACTTGCTTTAGAAAGGCAGCCTAATTACAGAAGATAACTGTGGGTAGTGAACGACTATTGTCATTGAGTCGCTGTGACTAAATCCAGCGAGTGAATCTGTAATCGTAGCTCAAAGAGAATTGGGTACACTTTAGATTTTTAATAACCATTAATATTTTTGCAGTGCTCTTAAACCATAGGAGTCACATTATACACAAGCGTACAGGCACACAGGATACATTCCAAATACTGGCAGCCTCAGGAGACCATCTTTAATATAACAAAAAAAGAGCTGGGGGTACAACACAAGCTATGTTCAATTTGTTTCTGTCAGAGGAAGGTCAGAGATTCCTCAGCTTTCATTTTTAATGCAGCATTTCAATTTTCAAAAGGCCTTCTCCACAAGCTGGATTCTGCCGGCAACTTATTTATTTCAATAAATAAAAGCAAAATTTTTGTGGATGCTGGGCATCCGAATTAAAAACAGGGAATGCTGGAAAACCATAGCTGGTCTGGCAGCATCTGTGGAGAGAGAAACAAAGTTTACATTTTGAGTCCGTGTGACTCTCCTTCAGATTTATTTCTCCGCCTAGGCAATTATTGTTGATTGCAGAAAAGTGCAGAGTTTGTATCTGAATTGTGTTGGGTTCTATCTACATAGAAGTGCCCAATATCAGAAACATATATGTCAAAACCTTTCCATTTGTAAATCCTGTCAAGTTTTCTGTATTCCTTTGATAGAATTGTTGCAGTACAGAAGGTGGCTATTTCGCCCCATTGTGTCAGTGATGTACCCTCTACCATCACTGTGCATAGAAACACCAAATGGAAACTTACTGAGCTGCAATTCCCAGCGTAAGTGGCGCACCACCATCGAATGCAGGATGGGGTAATTATACCATGACATGTTTACAAAGACGGACAAGGGCAGCAGTTGGATGGGAAGATCATCACTTCCAGCTTTCACTCCAAGCCATCCTGACTTAGAACAACATCATCGTTCCTTCACTGTTGCTGGGACAAAACCGGGGAACATCCTTCGCAACAACACTGTGGGTGTATCTACATCACACTATGGTGGTTCAAGAAAGTGGCTCATAAACAACTTCTCAGAAAGAACAAGGTATGAGAAACAACTGCTGGCATTGCCAGTGATGCCCACATCCGAGCAGGAATTCATCAAAAGACAGTTTCTGATTACAAATCCAAGCACTAGAATCAATAAGGACATACACAGTTGTAAGGGCCCTTCCTGTCGATCCACTTATTTCCCATTTCTTTAACTTTGTCATTATCTGTTGATTTACAGCGTTAGGGTTCCAGGTCCGATTCCCGGCTTGGGTCACTGTCAATGCGGAGTCTGGACGTTCTCCCCGTGTCTGCGTGGGTTTCCTCCGGGTGCTCCAGTTTCCTCCCACAAGTTCCGAAAGACGTGCTGTTAGGTGAACTGGACATTCTGAATTCTCCCTCTGTGTACCCGAACAGGTGCCAGAATGTGGCGACTAGGAGATTTTCACAGTAACTTCATTGCAGTGTTAATGTAAGCCTACTTGTGACAATAATAATTATCATTTTGATCCATGGATATTTTATGGACATATACCTTTAAGTCAAGCAGAGGAAGTCAGGAACCAAACGCTGCAAAATAGTACACTGTACTATTGGAGCTTAAGATTTTGAACAAAAGAACTCAGACTTTCTGGCACCCAAAGGTATTTGGTTTGATTGTTTGGCTGGTAGCAAATGGATTGGCCGAAGACCGTATTCTACCCGGCGATAGGCAGTGATCGAATTCAGCTAGGTGGGGGGTTTTCAAAGGACCCAGGAAAAGGTCTTGGACACCGAGCGAAGAAGCTGTGAGTTGCTCTCTCGCTCTGTCTTTTTCTCCAAAAATGCTTCCTGCCTACTGTTTTCTGAATCTGCAGAGACATCTTTAGGTCCTGATGAATCTACAGTGAAAACCATTACAGACTGAAAGCAAGAACATCCACAGGAAGGCCTAGACTAAAAAGATAAATGTACTGGAAGATGTCCATCTGAAATAGGGGCTTATATCCTTTCACTTTTAGTACTAATTTATTTACCCGCTCTTTCCCCTCTGTATTTGTCTGTCTTGCGTGTGTGTGGAGGGTGGGCAAGTTAAAGAATGGATGAATTATGAATTAGATAATAGTTAACTAGTTGTATTTGCTGCATATTTAATTATAGTTATTGTTATTTAAAAAAATGCATTGTGGTTTAATTTACAAACCTGGTGATTGTAATTATTGGGCAGCCAAAGGCTTTGGGCGTTTACTAAGAATTGATTGTTAATTTCAATTGTGTTGCAACTCCTGTCAAGTGGGCCTGGAATTAACCATGCACTAGCCCAGGGTCTCTTAACAATAGTGCAAACTGAATGTAGAACTTCAATATTGGCACTGAAATGAGTCAGTGCTTCCTGATCTAATTATACTGACTCATGTTCACGTGAAAATCACAGTTGCTGGAAGGATAAATCCTGGGCGCAGGGGCGAACGTCTCTGCACTTCATCTTTCACCAAAGTTCACCCCCCGCATCCACATGCTGTTCTTTGTTGACATTAGAATTGCTAATGTTGTCCCTTTGTTTAAAGAATTGCTAATGTTGTCCCTTTGTTTAAGAAGGGTAGCAGAGATAATCCAGGAAATAATAGACCTGTGAGCTTGACGTCAGTGGTAGGCAAACTGTTGGAGAAGATACTGAGGGATAGGATCTATTCACATTTGGAAGAAAATAGACTTATCAGTGATAGGCAGCATGGTTTTGTGCAGGGAAGGTCATGTCTTACAAACCTAATAGAATTCTTTGAGGAAGTGACAAAGTTAATTGATGAGGGAAGGGCTGTAGATGTCATATACATGGACTTCAGTAAGGCATTTGATAAAGTTTCCCATGGTAGGTTGATGGAAAAAGTGAAGTCATATGGGGTTCAGGGTGTACTAGCTAGATGGATAAAGAACTGGCTGGGCAACAGGAGACAGAGAGTAGTAGTGGAAAGGAGTATCTCAAAATGGAGAAGGGTGACTAGTGGTGTTCCACAGGGATCCGTGCTCGGGCCACTGCTGTTTGTGATCTACATAAATGATCTGGAGGAAGGTATAGGTGGTCTGATGAGCAAGTTTGCAGATGATACTAAGATTGGTGGAGTTGCAGATAGCGAGGAGGACTGTCAGAGAATACAGCAAAATATAGATAGATTGGAGAGGTAGGCAGAGAAATGGCAGATGGAGTTCAATCCAGGCAAATGCGAGGTGATGCATTTTGGAAGATCTAACTCAAAAGCAGACAATATGGTCAATGGAAGAGTCCTGGGGAAAATTGATGTACAGAGAGATCTGGAGGTTCAGGTCCATTGTACTCTGAAGGTGGCAACGCAGGTCGATAGAGTGGTCAAGAAGGCATACAGCATGCGTGCCTTCATCGGACAGGGTATTGAGTACAAGAGTCGGCAGGTTATGTTACAGTTGTATAGGACTTTGGTTAGGCCACATTTGGAATACTGTGTGCAGTTCTGGTCGCCACATTACCAGAAGGATGTGGATGCTTGAGAGAGGGTGCAGAGGAGGTTCACCAGGATGTTGCCTGGTATGGAGGTTGCTAGCTATGAAGAAAGGTTGGGTAGATTAGGATTGTTTTCATTGGAAAGACGGAGGTTGAGGGGGGACCTGATTGAGGTCTACAAAATTATGAGAGGTATGGACAGGGTGGATAGCAACAAGCTTTTTCCAAGAGTGGGGGTGTCAATTACAAGGGGTCACGATTTCAAGGTGAGAGGGGGAAATTTTAAGGGAGATGGGCGTGGAAAGTTTTTTACGCAGAGGGTGGTGGGTGCCTGGAATGCTTTGCCAGCGGAGATGGTAGAGGCGGGCACGATAGCATCATTCAAGATGCATCTGGACATATATATGAACGGGCGGGAAACAGAGGGAAGTAGACCTTGGAAAATAGGCGACAGGTTTAGATAAAGGATCTGGATTGGCGCAGGCTGGGAGGGCCGAAGGGCTTGTTCCTGTGCTGTAATTTTCTTTGTTCTTTATTATTGCCAGTCATGGGTGATAACTCCCTACATATGCCAACAATACCAAATTGTACATCTTCACCTGTCCCCTTGATTCAGTAACTCACTTCAGTGTTTTTAGATTGACTGATATTAAGTAACGAATGAGCCACAATTTCCTCCAACTCAATATCAGGAAGGCTGAAACTATAGTTTTGGTTCCCTCCATAAAATCTATACATTTTTCCATCAAAATCCTAACCCCAACCAAACAACTTATTTCAACCCTTCCTAATAACACTGTGCAGGCACCTACATAACTCAGGCAGTAAGTTGTTTGATAGTTCAGGACTCGAGTATTTCTGAAAACAAGAAAGATGTTGTTGAAGCTTCTCATCCTGCATTCATTAGGACAGCTCGCAAGATAAAGCAATAGTAAAGGGAACAGCAATTTATACTGCAAGGGAGGAAAGTGATGATTGGTAGAGAGATTTCCATGGACAACGCATCAAAGTTAACTGCAAAGCTTTTGTTTAAATTCAAACCAGACAGGTTCTTTCCGATTGGTTGATGGATTGCCATGGGGAATGAATTAAACAACGGCTGTCCCACAAGCTTTTTTTGGGTTGGGAAAGGTACAATCCGTGGACATGCTCCTTCTGCCTGAACAGGGCAGAATATACCACCTATATCTGCCCTGTGTGTGTGAATACATGTGACTTTTGACATGCGTAAGCCCAATTTCAAATCTTAAATTGGTTTCTTATATATCCAGCATTAGATCGGATTCCGCGATTGGACAACGCTTGCTGCACAATTGTGATTGTGCTAAGAATTATACCAAAAAACAGTTTAAGATCATTAACCCGGTTCGCAGTGTGGTTCACTTAAGAATGCTGGAAGCCACATATTTACATGCAGTTCCTGTTCTTTGCCGACCGAAGGAGCAACTCCACACATAGCATCTTCTCCAACTAACCAAAAGTTTGGGGGCCAGCCATTCACTCGTTCATTTCCCATGGTAATGCCTTGCACAATCAGAGTCGATCTGGCCGATTTGAATTTGAACAAAGCTTGGCAGTAAATTGTTCCCTGGTGCAGTCTCCATGGCAATGCCTCAACCAGAGTCCACTTGCCAACCATTCAGCACTTTCTCATGCATATACATTTTTGTTCCCTTTGTTATTGGTTTATCGTGTGAGTTGTTCTGATGAGTGCAAGAAGAAAAGTTTTGACAGCTTTTTTCAGCAATAATAGACTAGCGATTCAAGATGGTGGCCCAACACCACACTTCTCAAGGGCAATTAGGGATGGGCAATAAATGTTGGCCTACCCAGCACGCCCACATCCACTAAATACATTTTTTAAATAGGAGAAGGTGACACCGACACTGAAATCCTCACACGATTCTTTGGTTTATAAAAGGCTTATTTCTCCAGAAGATCAGGCCTCGTCTTATGCACTACTTCGATTTATCTACCATTTAAGTGGATTTTAGACGGCAGCAGTTTTAAAATAAATCCAAACAAACCCATGTCTCATGCCAAAACGTCTCCAGTCATGTCACGTCAATCCTATACGCTGTGCTCAGGTTGGACGTAGTGAAATATGCTGAAGAAAATGGTGGGAACATGGCTGTTCACTGTAAATAAGGAGTCAGCAAGGCAAACGTTCGCAACTACCGCAAGGCGAATGTTGCGTTGCGTACAACCAAGACAACCACACTCGATGGGCTGAATGGTCTCCTTCTGCTCTGTAAATTCTATGATCCAAAAAAAGCAAACCATGGATCTAAAGGCAGGTGGACTAACATCAAACATAATTTGGAAGAGTGTGTGTTGATAGAATGAGCTGCTTGCTGTGGGTCAAATATAGTTCAGCTCCATCTGAAGGCCAGACAGATTGTTACTGACTTTGGAATTATCACAGATTCATAGAATTTTAAGTGCAGAAGGAGGCCATTCGCCCCATCGAGTCTGCACTGGCCCTTGGAAAGAAAACCCACCCCATCCCTGTAACCCAGTAACCCCACCTAACCTTTTTGGTCACGAAGGACAATTTAGCATGGCCAAATGGAGAATCGCTCGCGTGCGGATTACGCGGCACGGCTGGGGGGCCATTGACAGAGGCCCTCCCCAGCGATTCTCCGGGCAAAATTCCCGGCGGCATGGTTCTAACCACCTACTGGCTGTCGGGAACTTTGAGTGGTGGCTGCAGACTCAGTCCGCGGCCACCCTGGTGATGGGTGGGCGGATCGATCACCGGGGAGGGGGTCTCATGGGCTACCAGGGCAGCGATCGGATGGCTCGGATCCGCGGGCGCGCGCCACCTTGGGGGAACCTACAATCTCGATGTCGATCCGCGGTCCGAGTCCGCCATCATGCACGGCACGGACGCTGCAGGAGTACGCATGCGCGGACTCTCAACCGGAAGTGCGTGGACCCGTATCTGCAGCCAGTGCTGCGAGAAGCACTCCAGGCTGCAGCTAAGAGAGTCGCTCTTGACTTTTTTAAGGAAAGTCAAGAGTGAAACGGCAGTGCTTTACGCTGGGCATAGCCCCATTTTTGGAGAATCCAGCCCCCTGTATTCTCATCCAGATCATTAATGTACACTAAAAACAAGGTCCCAGTGCCGATCCCTGCGGAACACCACTGGACACAGGCTTCTAGTCACAAAAACAACCTTCACCCATCACCCTCTGCCTCCTACCACTGAGCCAGTTTTAGATACTGTTTGCCAAATTGCCCTGGATCCCATGGGATTTTACCTTCCTCATTGGTCTCCCATGTGGGAACTTGTCAAAAGCCTTACTAAAGTCCATGTACGTCATATCAACCACACTACCGGCATCTAAACAACTAATCACCTCCTCAATAAATTAAATCAAATTTGACAAAACATGATCTCCCTTTGACAAAACCACGCTGATTATCCTTCATTAATCCTTGCCTCTCCAAGTGGAGATTAATTCTGTCCCTCAAGAGCTTTTTCCCAGTTGTTTCCCTACCACTGAAGTTTGACTCATTGGCCTGTAATTTCCCAGTGCATCCCTAATTCCCTTCTTGTATAAGTGAGGAAATGAAGGGCACATTCAAGCAGGAACATTGTGCTAAGCATCCTTCCTGGTTATATGATAGAGTTACTACAGACACTTGACATTTCTGACAATCGCTGCTTTAAGGCTGAAGTTTGGAAGATTTGGGAATGTTGGACAGTTACAGGAGAACAATTTACAAGTTTCTCATTGTTAGTTAACCATATTTGGATTTGCTTTAAAAAAAGTAATGTTTTTTTCTTTTCATTGATGAATTGAAACTTAGAGTAGAAACTTAAAGCAGAGATGAGGAGATGAGGAGGAATTTCTTCAGCCAGAGGGTGGTGAATCTGTGGAACTCTTTGCCGCCAAAGGCTGTGGAGGCCAAATCACTGAGTGTCTTTAAGACAGAGATAGAATGGCTCTTATTAATCAGGGGTTATGGAGAGAAGGCAGGAGAATTGGGATGAGAAAAATATCAGCCATGATTGAATGGCGGAGCAGACCCGATGGGCCGAGTCCTAATTCTGCTCCTATGTCTTATGGTCTCATTTGAATTGAACCCATTTTTCTCGTCTGGTCTTATTTATATCTGCTTCAATTTATATCTGAATGGAGTTCATAAAAATTGGAAATCTAATCAATTCAACATATACATCTCACGCACCAAGGTCCCAGGTTCGATCCCGGCTCTGGGTCACTGTCCATGTGGAGTTTGCACATTCGCCCCCTGTTTGCGTGGGTCTCACCCCCACAACCCAAAAGATATGCAGAGTAGGTGGATTGGCCACACTAAATTGCCCCTTAATTGGAAAAAATGAATTGGGTACTCTAAATTCAAAAAAGAATTCAACGTATCCATCACATTGACCTACAGAGAAGAAAATATGGTATTTAGGCTTTTATTATCTCTCGGGCCATTTCTACAATGCTCGCCTTCCTGATCTCTCATTCTCTGCCTTTCATTAATCTGAACAACATCACCATCTGTACTGCTGGGCTTACTCCTCACCTCCATCTTTACTGTAAACTACCATGTTCCTTCTTGCCTGACACTGCTGCAACCTGTCCCATCCTTGCATCACCTCCCATACCCTTTATTTCTTTGATTCCAGCCTTCTACGCATTCACCTTAATTTTCCTCTGCAGTGCATTAGCGAGGCAGCAGAAGGTTTTATAATCGAGAAAAGCCACCATAAAAATCCTTAATCTCTCTTTTCTCTGCTAAAGGCCAAATCTTCAAACAAGTTATTCATCCAACATTCATTTCTCAGCCCCTGCATTCATTTAATTGCTGATTTTGAGACTTTGCTGTGCTCAAATTGGCTGTAAGACAACAGTGACTGCATTCCAAAAATAATTAATTGGCTGTGAAAGAGAATATTTTAATGCAGCAAATTGTTATAAATACACTGCCTGAAAGGGTGATGGAAGGAGATTAAATAATAGCTTTTAAAAGGGATAAATACTTGATGGAAAAGTCTGTAGGTCTATGGGGAAGAGCAGTGGAGTGTGACTAATTAGGTGGTTCATTCAAAGAGCTGGCACCGGAGAGTGGGCCAAATGGCCTTCTGTTCGTACCATTCAAATGATTCTACAAAACTCTTTGGGACGTCCTTCAGCTGTGCCAGACACTATTTAAATGCAAGTTGTTTTGTTAGGCGGTGTACTATTATAACAACCTTGAAACCACTTTGTCCTAAAATATTTGCTGCTCTGAAGTTTGGGGACCGAGTAGATTTAACTGAAGAGGGATTGAGTGACAAAATGGCACTACGTCTGGAGCAAAGATTGATGCCAATCATCTACCCAATAAACCTTAATGAAGTCAGTTGGGAAGTCTAAACCCCAGATTTGTTTGTACCTTGATCAACACCACAATGCCACTTATAATTCAGCATCATTTGGCAGTCTTATTCAAAGAAGGCACGGGAACAACTGATGTTTGAAATGGAAATTTTTGTACTTGCAAGAAGGGGTTCCACACCGAGTTGAGTGAAGTAATTCAGATTTATTTCAGGAGCTTTGGGTACACAGCGCTCTGCGATACCCAACCGAGTGAGTGCCGGCCAGTCCCTAAAGTGTTCAAGTCGCCCCGGCCCCCTTAGCAGGGAAGCAAGTATTCCCCCAAGGATTCTGGGAATACGAGATTCTCGACGCTGCAAGTCTTGTCAGGTTAGAGGTTATGACCATGATTCATTGGGGATTGCTTTTCTGAATTTCAGTTAACATACATTCTTGGGCCGTATTAAAGGAGATGACTGTAAGAATTTGGTGTGTGTAACATATATATAAATATATATCTGTTGCAGTATTTTTTTTTTTAAATCCTGGTTTAATGCAGTTGTTTAATACATTTTGTGGTGTGCCTGCAAAATGTGCAGTTAAGATGTCGTAAAAGTGAGATAATCATTCATTCTAACCATGTAGTTATTTACAAAGAGAAGCTTAATTAAACTTTAGGTTCCTTTTTATTCGTTCATGGGATGAGGGCGTCACAGGCTGTGCCAGCATTTACTGTCCATCTCTAATTGCCCTTGAGGGGGCAGTTAAGAGTCAACCACATTGCTGTGGGTCTGGAGTCACATGTAGGCCAGACAGGGTAAGGACGGCAGATTTCCTTCCCTAAAGGACATTAGTGAACCAGATGGGTTTTTCCGATAATCGCCAATGGTTTCATGGTCATCATCAGACTTTTAATTCCAGATGTTTATTGAATTCAAATTTCACCATCTGCAGTGGCGGGATTTGAACCGGGTCCCCAGAGCATTACCCTGGGTCTCTGTTTTACTAGTCCAAAGATAATACCACTACGCCACTGCCTCCCATAGCTGGGGATTAGATGCTGGCTGATCTATATGTTGGTTTTGTCTGTCTGCCTTGGGTCCTCAACTCCGTTCATCAA